>NC_134278.1:54516642-55123031 GCF_949628215.1 Phalacrocorax aristotelis
CACTAAATACACACAGAAGAGGAGAGTACATTCTGACTGGAGAGCTGTCAAGAACAAGATTTTTGAAACTGTTAAAACAGTTTCACCAAATTAAATGAAGCTTTAATAGGGTGTGATTGCTAACAGAAGTTGTATGATCTGTTACATGTTGTTCTGAGTCACCAATTTTGACCTAGACTGACATTTTAGTTCCAGGCTGCTTTTTGACAAAGCTGTACAAAAGAAAAAGAGAATTAATTGGTAACTAAATCTCTAGAAGCCAATGTTTGGTGACAAAATAGGAGAAGTAAGCTATGATGAAAAGTTTGCCATATGGTACTTGAGCTACTTGCATGTGGAAGAACTCACTGGACAATAGTTAGATTAATTTGGTCTGTAATCTCCTGCTTTATTCTTCCATGATCGTTTCAGACTAGAAATTATAATGTCTAACAGTCTGCCCTCTTTAAACTCTTCTAAAATAATCTATAAGATGCTTGTTTTCCAGTCCTCGGTTTTGATGCTTGTTCCCCAAATGAAGATCTGTCAATCAATTTTGAGTGACTGGACTCTCACGTCTGTAAAACTGTAGGCTGTTCCTGCTTTTGAGGTCTTGTATATAGTCTTTGTTACCTTTCCTAAATAGACAGCATTGTACACTTCTCACATGTTTATGTAATCCCTCTAATTCTAAATATGAAGTTTCATGTGGTTTAGATTCTGTGTTAGTATATAAAGCAAAAACTTAGATCAGGACAATTCATTTCTCCCTTTCACCCCGTTTCCTGTCTACTCTGCGCCTTCCTTTTTCTTAGTTGCTGCTGGTTGCCCCCTTTCCAAATGTTTTCTGTAGAAGGAGGGAGGGGGAACAGTGCAAGAGGAGAAGTGAAGTATGGTAGAGGATAATAAAGCAAATATTGTACTTCACTTTAATACAAATATTTTAATATAAATATAATTATAAATAAAAATTTTTCTGAATAAAGTAATGGAAAAATACTATGAAAAGTTAATGAGGGGAGAGGGAGGAAATGCAACTCTAACCCAGTGGGAATTCCAGTTAGTAAGTCCTCAGAGTAGCTGTTCATGTACATGTACCTAAAGTCAATCTGAGAGTGCTGGTAGGGTAGGATTCCAGAAAGTACTTGTGCTGAAGGCAAGGGGTGAAACTATGGCAGTATTTTGGTACATCCCAGAAGAACATTTTGGAGGGTAAGTTTCCCAGCCATGCCGCTTTCACTTGGTTCTTACTGCAGAGCATTCTTGGACCACTTGGGCTGGAGCTGGTTGAGGTGGGACCAGGGCTGCATCTTTGGACTCAATGTGTGCTGCTCGTGAGCATCTAGTCCATAGGATCAGACTAGAGCTATTCTGAAATTAAACCTCCTAAATGAAGTTAATGTGGATGCTGTGTCTGGAGCAGCAACTATTCTGCTTTCCAGATCTGCTTCTGTTGTGCTACCCTATTTTCTAATGCAGATACCTAAAAGCCTAAAATGCATTTTTCTGGTGAAGAGAAGTTTACTTGCAAATACTATTTTCTGAGTCCCTCATTCGACTTCCTTATTTCTGCCAAAGTATGGTTATTACAACTAAAAGTAGATGGGATACATCAAAAGTGACAGCTATGCTGAATAGCCAGTTGATGTCTGAAAGAAAATAAGGTTGTTCTTGCATGGGGGGGAGGGAAGGGATGTTAACAAGGGAGATTCAGTTATCTTAATGTTTATGATGATAACTTTGAAGAGAGGTTACTGATCATCCTTTGGGGGACAATTCGTCAAATAAAACCAGCCCCTCGGAAGTCAGAAGTTTTGATTTCAAGTTTTTTAAAAAAGTTTTAGCCTAAGCATGGTAAAATAAAGCAGAACTCATAGTTTCAAACCCTAAGCATAGCCACCTATTTGACTTATACAGACAGAGAGAATACCCAGAAATAAGATGTCACAATATGTAGCATTGCAATTATATATTGCCTATGCAATAAGTCTGACTTATGAAATGAAGAGAACTTTTCATAAGAAAGCTAGAATTGTTATATTTCTGTGAAATTAATCTGATAATTAAACTATAAGCTTATATCACTCATGAAAAAAACTATGTAGCTGTTTGTCATTTTTATGACTATCAATTTATTTTGCCTTTCTAGGCTTTAAACAAGTCTTCATTTGGCCATATGTATCGTATATCTTTAAATTCACATCTAAGGTCTGTTTTGAGTAAAGATAATGTGACATAATATGTAAAAGTTCTTTCTGTGTATTGTAAATGACAGGTTTATTAGAAACCCCAGTGTTGAATCAATAAATTAGAGAATAATTACCATATTGTACATAATTATGCACACAATCATGTTGTATTATTCCCATTACTGAAGATCAGATCTGTATCTGTGATTCTGTTTCTGCTGTATGTGCCTTTAGTGATTGCATAAAAAAAATCTGTGTGACAAGTGTACATCTTTGTGACTAGGAGGCAACTGCCAGAGCCACTGCCAGCTCTTTCTGCAGTGATGTCGTTATTAAAATAAACCTAAACTGCTAGTGAAAGTTGAATACCAATAGTATAAACAAATTATTTTTGTTCATGTATTAACTCACAAAAAGTAGCAAACTTACCTTGACTCTTTACATTGAATGGTAGAAAATGTGGCCCCTTGATGCTGGATTGTTTCTGATACCGCTCAGAAAAATATCCATCACTACCATGGACAATGTTTAGACCAAACAGCAGCAGTAAGGATATTTGTAAATGCATGTTTCCAAATCTGTTCTGTGTAAGAAAGGGGAGAAAGTTTGTTATAAACTGTTCAGTTCTGTTTCCTGTGTACGAATAAATGAGTTTTCTTGAAGTATTGCTATTAAAATTAACATTATTTTGTGCTTACTTCCTACTGCTTTCACTAATTGTGAAAAATCTTCTAAGAAAAAGAGAATCAGTATTGATATCACTTTGAATGGCTGAGCTCTTGTGTAGAGCGCTTAGAGGCAATAGTCTCACTCTTAGGAAAAGAATAATTTTAAATGTATGCCAGACTATTTAAAACCACTGTCTTCAGAAACAGTGATTATTTTCCTAGTTGCACTAGAGCTCCAAAAGCAAGTTCAGGCATTGCATATATCAAAATTCCTGAAATGAAGAAAAAGGTTTCAGTGGAAATATATAGACACTTCACCACAACCCTATTGCCTCCATCTAATGCTATAGCACATGAAGCATGAAGTCCTGGCTCCATCAGCATCAGTGGCAAAGATCTCACATTGCCTTGCTTGAAACAGGCTTTTCCTGTAGCCTTTGAAAAAGCCTCAGTAGCAGTAAGGATGCCCTTAAATATCAACCCCCTTCCCTCCCCAGCCAGAAAACATGTATCCTGTAGAAGTTACCTTCAGAACCAAATAGAATGAAGTGAAATCATAACATACCAGAATGTTGTGGAGCTCCAATGCAGAGTAGTAGAGCAGTGAATCCTCCTCTATTGAGGAGTTGTTCTGCCACTGGTAAGTGAGCAGAAGTTGATGATTTCAGGTGTCACCCTTGAGTATTTATATGATTTTGCCCCTAGCTGGGTGACTGCTGAGCATAACTCCTCCCCCAAAATCAGTAAGCAGTAATTATCTGTGTGTATATGTGTGTTTTTTAGGGGTGGGGGAAGCTATTTTGGGCAGTCATCCTAGATCCTGTTAACTTTTTTTTTGTTCGGTGTTTGTTTTTTTTCTTCTTTCCTTGGATTTCTTATTGTTGATGAAATTGTATTGCTCATAGCTTGCATTTTCTAAAATTTTACAGCCCCTCTGTTTTTAGAACTGAGAAAGGTAACACTGGAAAAAATCATGAACTTGTAAGTAAGGTTGGTAGTTCTAAGTGCTTCATTTGGATTTCTCTGTAAATGGTTTATGGAAAGAAATATACATTTTGAACTTTTCAGGAGTAATTCCACTGAGTTCTATAGAGACTACTTATGTGAGTAGTTGTTCATTGGGATTTGAGTGGAGAACTTAAAATCAATTAAGATGTGAATAAGGGAGTTGAGTGAGAAGCTGAAGATTAGTTTTAAACAGTTATTGTTTTAGGAGGTTGTTATCTTCACATTATATTTCTAGACTTCTGTTTTGATGCTGGAGGTGCAGTATTATGTATATGATGTATTCTGCAAGTAATATTCCTGTATTATGAATTCTTGAAACAAAAGTGTACCGTACAACTATGTACAATGAAGTTCTCATTGTGTAACAAATGTATTGAAATCCGTACTGCTTAAATACGCAAGTGTTACAGAGGCTGAGGTTTGGGGCTGGTAGAGCTTTTTTGAGCTTTTCTGCATTCAGCAATTAACTTTATTTAAGGTTTCTTCAATGAAATGCAGTTATTGCTGTTCTTTTACTAGACGCATGTTGTTCCTATTAAATGGTTTCAGTTTAGTAAATGTAAATAAACTGCTGTTGCTTTACTGTTAGTGGATCAAACTTGATTACAGCTTATGTCTTTTTTATTTTTTTTTTTTAAGATTATAGATTGGTTTTTGCCGTTAAGAAAGTTTGTTAAACTGGTCTTGCAAAGTAGACTGTATCCACACATTATGACTTCTTTTTTGAATAAATAATGGAATCTTACAGTATTTCAGTGTCACTTCAATTAGTGTTCAGTAAATAGGCAGTAACTTTTGGTCCTCAAATTGTTTGTGACTCTGAAATATTATTTAAGATTGAAGGGCAGAATAAGAGAGAATAAACAAATCTTTCTCACTTCAGATCGAAATGTAAAACTAAATAGAGTGCGCTTTGCTGTGATCAAAAATTCACATAAAAATACCAATACGTAAAATGTCTGTGTATTAAAACGCCTTTGCCAATTGCAGACTTTTTTGATGTTGTTACGTGGTATTTAGTCTTGTAGAATTTAGATTTTTGGATGTGTTTGAAAGTCTTTGTTTCCCTTGTACTAAAGATTAGTGGAAAAATAAAGATAAATGATATCTGTGTTGTTACTAAAGGAAGCTGAGTGTGGGCTACAAGTTACTGCCCTGATGAAGTAAGCATGTATTTATTTTTCAGGTTAATTTATGCCATATGAGGAAGCTGTCTGGGGAACCCTTTGGTGAGGTAGAAACAGTAGCTATGCAAAAGAACATGTATGTACCATATCTGAATACCAACTGTAGAAATATTATAATCAGGCAAGGGTACTAGCATGTTATATTATAGGAATACTAATAAACAACCTGCTTTACTGTGAGTTCTCATGCATGGTAGGTACGGAAGGGGCACCTGTTACCTTTCCAACCAAAAGACTGAGCTGGTGGCCCTGAACTGTGGGCTATCCTGTGGAATGACAGGTTAACGTGGGCTGAATTTTACCTGCTTTGTGTCTTTGTTTAACTGCACACTCTTCAAGTAACAACTTTTTTGGCTTTTATGTATTATGGCAAATATCCTAGAACACAAGTTACTGTACTGAAAGAGACCAATGGACCATCAAGTCTATTTTGCTTACAATTGTGCTAATGCCTTTGCTTACTAGAGGGCTGTATTAATGTTGTGATTTAAAGACTGCTGCAATCATTTATTTAATGTATTGTCGAACAGTTCTTTTCTTCTATTCTTCTTCCTAGCCATCCTCTAAACAACACTATGTTCCATTTTTGTAAATAAACCTTTCCGCTGCAGAAGTCTTCAGACTGAAGCCTGCTTTCCCCATTAAGCTTGCGTGTCCAATCTGGTCGGTGGTTTTCAGAGAATGTTTGCACGTCTGAGATGGCATTTCTACTCCCCCTACGTGCATTCAGCTCTTTTGAATCTTTCGAAGAAGGAAGCTTTGTCCTCAAGTTGTTTGTGTGACTTCTCAAGGTGCTTCATTTAAAAATCTTTCTTTATAAATTCAAATGGGAATCCAGTCATCCACTTTTGACAGAGGCAGCAAATGTGTGGGCATAGAGTTTATTTCCTCCTTGAAGGAATACAACTCCAGGGCCTTTTTTTGGTTCACATAAAGCCAAAAATAGTTTTTGATTTTAAACCATTTAAATATACAGCACTTGGTGGGAAGTGTGGTTGTTGCTAATTTGACAATATTTGGATAAGAAAGTTAAGAACAGCAGGCGACAGTTTTATGCACACAAAGTGTCACACTAATTTCTAGCCTAATTCATAAATACCCCCAAAGCAGGCACACTTACGTTACCAAAGCACCAATAACGTACACTGGTATTTGCCCAGCAGCCTCACTTCCTGCCTTGGCTCTTTCTGGGCAGGAAGGTGAATCACCTCTGTGTGTCTCTGCATAAATAGGGATGATTGTGGGGTCAAAAGGTATATACAGGCAAACCCGTTGTCCTTGTGTTTAAGCTAAGACCCACCCTATTCTGATATCTTATGCTACTTCTTGGGTCTGAGGTTTTCTTTTTTGTGGGTATGGGAAATTGAGGTAGAATTGGAGTTCACTTCTTTTGTATGTTTTCCCTGTTGCTGTGGGTATTTTTTATTGGCAGAGCACTATCACGCGTTTTAGCTCTAAGCACACATATGAAAGGTAGGCTTCGGTATATATTTGCACATGCAAAAACATGTGCAGTAGGCATACTTGTGTATACCTATTTACAGTAACAGCACCTTTGAAACAAGAAAGGGTATGTCCATACCTGTTTTCAAAGCGTAAATGTTCAGATGCTTTCGGTTTGTAGCTACGCACTTAGAAAACTGTCTTTGCTTTCAAATGAAGGTATCTTCTCTGCCCTTTTCTCCCCCTGCCCCACTACCCTAATAGTCAGGAGTAAAGGTGTGACATGTGGATCCATTGCACCACTACAGAACATGCTTTTTAGTTATGTATTGGGGGCTGGTTCCCATGTAAAGGTAGCCGTGGTAGTATTCCTTCAAAATAACAATGTAATTGCCTAAGTCATAAACTTAACTGCTATAAAAAGACTCAGAATAGTTTCTCTGGACCATATGAAGTAGGTACTGGACTCACAGAGCCTTTAATGCCACTCGCAGCAGTCTGCAATGTTTAATCACATTTGGTGACTGAATGTTCAGTTTGATGGTCAATGTTGTTAGAAAGCATACACTTGCACATCCTTTCCAAAATCCCGTTTCTTCAGTGTCTTACTCCCACAGAGTGGAAACACATCTGTAAGTGATGTGGAAGTGGCACCATGTTTTGGGAAATGGGAACTGACTTTTACCACAGTCCTGCAAGATACTTGCAAAGGCACTTGAATGACTCCCACAGTAAGCAACTGCTTATGAGGAAGCAATGTGGAGCAGCCTAATTAAGCATAAACTGTAATAAAACAAGCAACCACTCCCTTTCACACAGCTCCCTATCCCATCCCACCTGCCCCACATCCCCCCCACCCCCAAAAAAAAAGCACAACTCAGAGAAAGACTGGGCTAGGTCCTTGCAGTAGTTGGGAACTGGCTAAATATGTTCCTGACACTGAGGATTTTCAGTGTGAATATGTTTAGATTTATTGTTTTGACTTAGAGTATGTGATTTTGATTTTGCACCGTCTGAGCACAAAACATGTTCTTAGGTAGTTTGAAAGAACTGTGAGTTCTTTGAAAGTAAAAATTCACAGCTTTAACTCAGACTTTCTCTTATTTTTAATAATTGGCTTTTAGACCTAATCCTGAATTTTTTGTAACCTATAATTACTTCTTATGTTAAAATATGGTACCCGCAGAACCTGAGGGGGTTTACTGCTTTTGTTTGGCTAGGTAATCTCAGTTTTGAAGGAAGACACAAGAACGTGTTGATGGGAGATTTCTCCTGCAGTTTAAAAACCAGTCTGAAAAATGTGGAGTAACCTTTTATTGATGACATAAAATTTCAACAGTTAAGACACAATTATTTTGCTTCTTATAGCTCAGTATCTATGACAAGTGCTTTCTGATGTTGTCAGTTCCGATTTTGTTACTTGCCTGAAGTAAACTTTGAAGACTGTACCCTAATCTGTGATAAGTTTTCCTCTCTTAAAGTGCTTATACCCAAAACTCATGGTAGCTACCATTTTGCAAGGGACTTTAATAGCCTGTAGCACCATCTCTGGTGAAAAAATTCTCCAGTCTCCAATGTTAAGCTCTTAAAGAAATGCACTTAAGAATTTCTAAGAGAAGTTTGAAAGCCTGCCATGGAATTAAAGGAGTAATTGGGTTTCCTAGTTCGTGGTGCACTTTATGACACTCTGGAAACTCCTAAATCATCGCAACTCCAGGGTTTAAAACCGTCCTCTCTCCCTTTCCATCACAAAATGCTGAAGAGTGTTTGCACGCTCCTGTGATAGCAGCCAGGTAAGCCCTCAGTGGGAGTGCAGAAGAACAATGTGTTCTGCTATACCTTTCTTAATGGGCAAAACTAATACAGATGTTTTTCAGCTTCTTACTGCTCACAGTCAAATGCAGCCAAAGAAATAGGAAGCAGGAAAAATCTGTGAATTCAGTAGCTGTGGGAAGTCTGAGCGGTTTTTTGATTTGTGTTGTGATGTTGTTGTTTCTTTGTTTTGTTGTCATCTTTGTTACTTTATGTTTACATGGAAGGTATTTTCTGTTCCAACACTAGCCCCTTGGACTGCATGGGACTAGAAAACATCTTGGTGAAGAAAATGCTTACCTTGCTAATTGCAAAATAAATAAGATTTGGGTTTCAGAATGCATGCCATTTTTTGTAATAGATGCTTGTTGAGGTAATCTGTAGGGCTGTACAGTCCTATCCATATTCATACTTCGAGATACAATAAACAATTCTCTCTTCAAACAAACAAAACAAAAGAAACTGTGTTTCCTCTACAGTCCTGTATTAGTCTTTTTATAGATTTAAAGCCCTTGTACTTCTAACACTTGTAATTGTGGTTGAATAAATGTCCTAGTTTCAAGTAGTAATGGAACGATGGTCTATATTTATTCTGGCACTGCAAAAATGACTGCTGACCAGCTTGTTCTGTTTAGCTCAGGTAACTGTTGATCACGAGAACTCTATTTAATATAGTAGTATATTTAAATAGATGACACCCAGTTAAATATTTATAGTTGTACTCCAACTGAGTTAACTTGCAGAGGCACTAAATAACCATGCTGAAACCTCAGGAAAAGATGTGTTCCACATAGGTTATAGAGAAAGCTTTGAGACTAATATGAATTTCTGATTATACATTCTTCAGGGTCGGATAGTATTATCGACTAATGCTTTTAATCAACACTGAATTGTTTGTGGCCCCATTTCTTTGCCCATCGTGGATAATTTATGATACTAGAGTAAACCATACCAAACAGAAGTACTGGTGTTTTGGAAAGATGTTTTCCAGTACCCTGGGTATGCTGCTGGCCTGACCTTATTCGTTGCTCATTTTTATTCCTTCTTCCTCTGACTCTGAAAGTAAAAACAACAAATATTGATCAAATGAATGCATTATTTGACACTCATCAGTTAAGTGCCTTTAAATGAAAACTGATCAGTTTTCAAGATCCTGAAAACACCAAGCTGTTTTTCTATGTTGGTATTTATCCCTTCTCCCACAAATGCATTTCTGATTAAGTCGTATCAATATTTATATATTTAAAGTTTGGATTTTCACTAGATTTGTTTAAAAATGTAAACATGCAGGTAATGGCAGGACTTGTGTCTTTCTGATGGAGAGGAAGAACGGAAATATTCAGTTAACTGTTCACAACTTAGGGAAAAAAGTGTTTCAAAGGGCCTGGTCACTGAATAGCCAAAGCAGATGTGAAAATTTGACTTTGGATTTTCAGGAGGGAGTTCTACAAAACTGTTTCTGGAACTGCTTAAACACAGCCAGGTAAAGATGTTTCCAGTTTCTTTTACCTGGAGGTGCTAATTTTTAGCCTTCTGCCTGATGTTGACTGCACTCTCAGTTGTGTCAAAACAGTGGTCTATAAAACTTTTCTTCAAGCTGAATAGTAAGAATTTGATTTGGGCTAAATGCAATCAGACTTTCCTGGGGGTGATAGAAGGAGGAAAGCTTGTTTTCCATAGGTCCAGACCATTTTAGAGGATGCATTAAATGATTTTAAATACCTGAAATACAGAGCTGGTCTTTAAAGATTACTGCAAGTGTTCTTTCTTTTTTTAGTAAGTTCCTGAGGTTTCTTATGTTCTGGTTTGAAAACCTGATATGTTACAGCAGAAAGAGAATTCACATAAAAACATGAAAAATACTAAATAGTCATATTTCCCAGGGAAGGGGCGTATTTTTCTATTAGAGTATTTAATATCTTGTTCTACCTCTGTGCCTGCTGGACTCGAGGTTTCTTTCAGGCTCCCCTGGACCACAGTGAATAAAGTAGAAGCCATGGTAAAAGAAGGGTGGGAACCACCCCTATTTTCCCAACGGTGAAAAAGTTCAAGCAGCTCCCTCAGGTATTCCGTAATTAGGGGAATCTTCCAAATGGTTGGTGAAAAATAGGTGTAACTGAGCTGCTTTTTCAAGTGTACTCACTGGAGCAGGTAGTTAGCCTGCTGAATCGCCTCATTCATTGACCTTAATACCTGCTGTGGTTTGGACAATTGGCACAGAGTTGTTTTCAAACTTCCATGTTTAAAAACAGGTGCCAAAGATGGTGGTGGTGGGGAAATCCAGACTTTTACAGCCAAAACAAATAAAAGTTGTCTGAGTTCATTTTAAAAATAAGGGATTTGTTTGGGTTTTTTAAGTCTGCCATTTGAAATATTGCTGTTTCCCTTTATTTAAATTGAAACTTAGGAACGGTCTGTTGGTGGTTGCAGATAAACTTTCTATACTCTCTCCCTTATGCAAAATAAGCTTGAGTCCATGGAGCTTCATTGTTCCTGACGATGATTAATAGGACTGGTTTTAGTTTCAGTTAGCTGAGATTGGATTTTTACAGGCATTATATTCTTATAAAGAAGAGCCATAATTACCTGCTTGTAATAAAGTGCTAATCAAGTGGCTGCTTTTATTATTACAGAAAATGCATCAGGGCTGCAAAGTTTTATAGGTGACACCCTATTGTCTGACTCAAATCCACAAGCTTCAGTATCTCCTGTGTTTCACACGAGAAGAATCACATGAACATGAAGGATGATTTTTTTCAAGTACTTTAATGAATAGGCTCTCACATTCAAAGATTTGAGGATTGTAAACAGTTATATAAAAGTGGTTCATATGTGAAGCAGGTAAATACTTCCCAAACTACTGATAAAAAAAAATTATCCAGATACCAGGGAAGGATAGGGACTCCTAAACACATGACAGACAGACTGACCAAACTGCCAACTTGTTTCCCATGGTGATACTTTCTGACCCTGCTGTTACTGTGGTAAATGGGGGAAAAAATAAAACCAGAAATTTAACTCCTGCTGGAGGTTGCATTCGATGACTTCTGCACACACTGATGGTGCGATGTAAGCCAGGATCTCCATGGAGGTAAAGGATAAGGGCCTGGTATATTTCTGCTGCATAGAAGAAAAAGTGGGTAACTTTGCAAGCAGAAATTAAGTGCTTTGAGATTTCTTGGATGTAGGTGTTCAGCTTCCACTGAAACCATTAAAATTTCCTGATGTTCACAGTAAACTGTTTATACCCTTGACTTTGTAATTGTCAGAACTTAAGAAAATAGGAATGGGAAGGTAGTGGCTGCTTGGATTATATGTAGCTAAAGTGGTATAATGTGAATGTGTTTAAGCCTTAAGGATTTACTAAAGATCAGAGAAGTTGAGAGGCAGGGAACTGAATCCACAAATGCCAGGTCCCCATCTGATTCATTAATAAATGTGCTCTTTTCTTCTGTGTGATCTGTAACCAACAGCCAGGTTTTGTTCTTGAAGCAGTTTCTCTGGCAGTAGCCTAGCTAGAGATGCAGATAAAGCTTCTGGCACTCCTTTTGTTAAACAGCACATGTTTGGTAAAAAAAGGAGGCGACTGCTCTGCTGTCAACAGCCCCTGTCAATGGCATATGTTACAGCAGAACACTGATACCAGATTTCGAGGAAGGTTTTCTGACATAATGGTATTGCTACAGGTCTGAAGTGGAAGAAGTCTTCCACCAATCTGCAGTAACCAGCATAAAGAGTTAGGACCTTGAAATGTGGGCAAGAGAGTCATATAGGATAGGAAATGGGATATGGAG
Source organism: Phalacrocorax aristotelis (assembly GCF_949628215.1). NCBI lineage: Eukaryota > Metazoa > Chordata > Aves > Suliformes > Phalacrocoracidae > Phalacrocorax > Phalacrocorax aristotelis. The sequence goes on from NC_134278.1 coordinate 54,528,723, forward strand.
GGAAGGAGTCACTTATCTATGTCACATAGTCCAGATTGTCATGCAGAGTTTGAATTTTATGGTTATCTCATGCAATATCTTTCTTGAGGAATTCTTGTAGAACCTGTGGGTTTCTTTAGTAACAAAAGATGAAAGAAAAGGAGGGAGGACACGGCAACTGCTGGTTCAGCTTGTCTGTTTTCTGACCAAACTTTCATGAACTGGGGAAGACTCTGAGCAGTTCACCATACTAGGTGAATGTAAGCCTGTGTAATACACAAATTCAAGAGAAATAAATAGTGTTTGGGTACAGCTGAGCTGGAAATTAAACCACCTTAAATGTAGGAGCCTTAACCTGGGCCTGAACCAAGCCTTTCTGGCTCTATACTGGCTGTTGGACCTTAGTGCTGAAAAGCTGAAGCAGTTTTACACTACTTAGCAGTCTGGCCGCAACCTGTGTTGAGCTGCTACAAAACCAGAGGGGAAGGCAGGGTAAACGTCTTGTGGTTACCTTGCATGTTCTCCAAGCTGTTGTGGGAATCAGCAATCTCTATCTAGGACTAGTTTGAGATTGTGTACTGTGCATCTGCATCTTGGGCATACTCACGGGTGTACTCATTCTGCTATATGTTGCACCATTGTGACTGAGGTTTGAAACTCACTACAGTTTGCGTATGAAACCGCTATAGTTTCATTTTATTTTCACTACTGAATGGATTTAGTAGGTCTTTACAGCGCTTGACTGTCAACTTCAGAAAACCATTTTGCAAAGGAAGCCTTTGTCCAAATTGCATCAGTTCTGTGTTTCCGATTAGAGCTTTAAAATGGCATTTTTAAGTGTATTTTGCCTGGCTGAGGAATATATCTAATCATTGCAGCTATAGCATTAAAATATAAGGGAGTGAGAGTTGGTCAAGATTGGTAGTGAACATCTGCTCCAAGTATCTTGGAGTTCTTTACAGATTCACCTTGGACAGAAATGAAGAGGGGTGTAACTTCAACAAGTGGCTGTCTTTCCTAGCACATAGTCCAGACTATTCAAATGGTGCAAAGATTTGGCCACCCACAAGCTGTTATTTCCGATTTGAGAGCTAGTGTAACTATCTGTCTGAAGAGAAAAATATATCATACGATGATTAGGAAGGCTTTTTAACATGTAGAAAATAAGGGAGGATGTATGTAAACCCTGAAGGTTCTGAGACAGCTTGCCATTTTACTCTAAATTATTTGTCAACCAAAAAAGTGTGGAATCTGGGAAACTAGGGCTAAAATGAATGCTGTTACTTAATACGGTATCTTCATTTTGCTTGATAGATTTTGTTCATGATAGTTTCATCACATCATTTGTCATTAAATCTGGTAGAGTCGATTCAACATTGCTTTATTGCCATTGCATGGCTTATCCAGTTAGTATTTGATTATCTGATTCTGCACTATAAACAAGGTAAAATTCTGTCTTCATATTTGCAATCTCATTCTGCACACTAGCTATTTTTTTAAAAGGTACTTCATATTTTTTGGATAAGTAAGAAATAGGGTTCAGTATTAGATTTTGATGCAGTAGAATTGAAAAGGATCCTTATACACAGAAGGTCCATTTGCAAATTCAGTAGAAGTTACAGGAATGAGATTTGCAATTTGGTTTTTGGATGGAAACCCTTTCATTTACAAGCTTGAAATAATTTTATATAAAGCTGAGCATCTTTAAAAATTCTCCATTTTTCAGGACCTAAACACTGTTTGTCCATTGAAATATTAGGTGACCAAGAATGCATGTTAGGTCATGGAGAGAGAGCTTATTTTTTCAGAAAATAGATGTCCTGTGTGTATAGACCTATGGTGGGATGTATTTGCTTACCTACGTATTAGTAAGTAAAAGTAAAATTAACATTACTAGCATATTTTCCTTTTTATGCCTGTCTAAATCCAGATCGTTTCTGGTATGTCCTGTGTACATAAATTGTATTGGGTTTCAGAGTTGGATTCTACTTTGGGCTGTGCCGATGACCGCAGGATGTTTATGTGAACTATGCTAAGCTTCTGGCAGACTTCTCCCTCTGAGGCCTTCATGCAGTACTCTATCCCTGAGACACTCATGTCATTTAGAACAGGTTTCTTTGTTTGTTTGTGCACCAATAGTTTGCAGGTACTTTAAGGAGAATATATTTAGGCTAGTCATGAAGGTAGTGTCAGCACCACTGGGGAACTGAGAGCTAGCAGGAGCATGAGCAGAATTTCTTTGATACGTGAAATAATCTCTGGACAACCTTAAAAAACCATTTACCAATAGCATAGGATAGTTTTAATACCTTTTCCAGTTCCTAGGGATGAAAAATGCCAAATAAAGATAAGACAAACTTGTGCATTGGCAAAGGAAGATCTGTTTTACAAACTTAATGTGGGTAATGGACAAGGATTAGTCATGTTCCTTCTAAAATTGCTTTGGAATATTTAAACTTCTGCTGGATCATCTTTTGGAAGCAGAGAAAGACCTTTCTGTAAAGATTCATATTCTCTAAGAAAAGAATATGTATTTTCTAGAGTATTTGATTAGAAGCTGTCACAGTGATATTACCTATGAACCTCCCAGTTAGAGCTAAATGGGCTCGTGGGAACTCAGGGTCTTGGTCTTCTGAGAATGAAAAGTCAAAAACAGTCATAGAGGTAAAGGATCAGAATATCTGTTTTAGTTGAGAGTTGACTTCTGCAACCTCAAGAGTAGAGGGAAAGTTAACATTTCAGTATTCTTAAACTGTTCTTCTCCTGAAAAATGGTGTGAGCCGCACTACCATCTGGCTGTGCTGATGGAAATAAAACTGCCTTGGGCTCTTTGTTCAAAGCCCTGGGAGAATCATAGAATCATTAAGGCTGGAAAAGACCTCTAGGATCATCAAGTCCAACAAGAAGCCTCTCTCCTGAGCTGTTAACATGCTGTCCTTGGAGTCCTTCATTCCTAGGTTACCTGAAGGACCAGTAGAACACCTCATATGCATAGATATACTTTCTTTTTTATGTCTAATAGCTGTGGGCAGTTATTTCGAATACTTACATGCATACAACTGCAAAAAAAAAAGTGATAGTTAACAAGGCTGTTTTGTATTTGTGTTATTTTATGGCCTACATCTAAAATGCCTACTGAAACAAAACATTTTTTCTCCTCAGTTACACTTACGTTCAGGAAAGGACTGTAGGGCTGTCCAAGTCTCAGCATATAACTTATCACCAAGGACTGATGACATCTAGCTCCATTTAAGATGACTGTACAGTGGCCTGTGAAGTAAAACATTCCTTTTTTCAGAGTGGGGTCTATATTGGTTTATACAAATGTGGATCAGGCCTCTGATGTTTTGTAGAGGACATGTATGGCCCAAATCTGTATTTAACAGAAATGAATTTATAAACAGAGTCTAAGAACCTAGTTGTGAGTTTCTGCGGCCAAGCTTATGGCCCATTGAAACTTCACCAGCTGCCTGTTCCCCTACAGCACAGCACTCTCCTCTACTTCTGCATTTATGCCGCGTACCACGTGCCTGGAAGGCACATAAGAAGCATCTTAAGATTCTGTTCTTTGCTTGGAGGACAAAGCAGATTCAGTTATATTCTGCTACTGCATTTTTCAAAAGAAACACAGTCTGTTTCGTTCAGAGAGTGGTCTGTTAAGCAGCTAAGTAGGTGTGAGGTCTCAGGGGTTGAATGTATAGATAGGCTCTTTCAAGCATTTAAATGCCAAACTCTAGTAAGTCTTTATTGTGTAAATTAAGTCTGAAATTTGAAATAATTGTATAGAATTTCAGGGCAGAATGGATACATTGTGCATTACACAAATATGTGACAAATCCCAAACCTATGGAAAGAGTGAAGGACTTGAAGCTGCTTTACAAGATGGACGTACAGAAGCAGGGTAGAGACCTTTTTTCCCAATATTTTTATTTAAAAATGGACAAACATTTTTACACAAATCTTTCTGAAAAAGCCAGAGGCATAAGAAATTGGAGTTGGATTGGTGAAAATTTGGCAATATTTTAATTGTCTGAAAACATAATCATGAGGAAACCTCACATTTCCCACTAGAGATGAAGCAAACCATGTTATAACATCGGTTCAGTTCTCTCTTTTGCTTTTACAATTTGGGGCACCAGTTTTTTGTTTTGAGTGAAACTGCTAAAAGCTGTTCAGTCTATAAAAAATGGTGTTGAAAGTGCTGTGTATTAAGACTAAATTACTATGAATTAAAATGCAGTCTTCACAAGAAAAAAAACCAAGAATACTAATGTTTCATATGTGTTCTTTATAATTCTATAATTTAAAGCATGACCACTTGTTATCTCTGCATTCTCTCTCCTTACTGATATTTGACACCTTCTGAGAACCTCTTGCCAAACAGTTCCTAAGAGTAAGAAACTAGTGTTTTGGAAAAGTTTAAATTTACAAGTACACCAGCATCAGGCTTGCTGTCTCTTCCCAGTGGGATTTTTTTCTCATCTTCATCCCAATCATTCATGGAGTTTGCATCTGGAGAACCTTTTAGGATGAGTATTGCAATGTTCCTGGCTCTTTCTGAAGAACAGTGTTTTTTACTTTTGAAGTATAAAAAACAACAGCAAAGTTGGTAAAGAACTGGTTTTTTGAATTCTTGTTTTCCCAAGGTCTGGTATTTGTTTACTTTAGTCTAGTACAGAATGTTTGCTCTGAATTTTAGTTATTGTCCTTCAATATGAGGACTTAGAAGTGCTTTCTATATTTTCTGTGTTTTGAAGCTGGACTATTAATCTTGTATCCTTGTAATCTTAGGTATATATATGTATATCAGAATGATCTGTAGAGGACTATAAATATGGTTAGGAATATCAATACATCTTCTGGGGTGCATCCAATTGTGGGGCGGGATTGTAAGATGCTTTTGGAAGCTAGTTGGTCATTGCAGCATGTAAGTACAGAGAGAGGATTAGTTTTAAAGCTCCACACTTATATGTGGGTGGTCACTCTTTGGCTTCATCTCAAAGTAATCAGAATACATAACTATTAGATAGCCTTTTTTCTGTGGTTATTTTTTGTTTGGGTTTTTTTTTCTTTTATCCCCCTGCCCTTTGGTTCCTCATGGATTGTGTGGTTAAATAGATATTAAAGATTTTCATGATTATACAGACCTCTAGCTTTTCGTAGTGCCCTCATGTCAGGAATCTTGGATGCCAAAGGCACATATATATGTATGACCACTGCTGTTTCAATGACAGAAGCTAAATTGGTAAATAAAACTGCATATGATCGTATATCAGTGTGCTCAGTTCATACTGTAGCTGTAGACATAGCCCACAGGTCCAGTGCTGTCCAGAGAGGTTTGGCCTTGTTGCCTGCTGTACTGTGCACCGCAAAGTCGTAGTGCTCATGTGCAGTAAACACAACGCTTCCAGGAGGTTTTGTTTCATAGGTAAGCTAAAGTGTAGATCATCTCCCAGAGGCCTTGGGATTACTGTGTGTTATGGTCGTCTGGAAAGCCTGAGTTGTCAGACAGGATCTGTAATTCAGAAAATTAGGGATATGTTTTATGTCCCCTTCCAGTCAGGAAGGAGCCAGTGTCTGGGAACCCGAGAACAGCAGAATGGGAGTTGCTCCAAGGACAGGAGTTGTGGCTGCTCAGCAATAAATGGTAGAAGTGACTCTAGTTCAGTCAGGTTATGAGAAGGTAAGAAAAGAGGGCATGCAGACAGAATTATTAGCCCCATACTCATACAAATAAACCCACTGTCTAGGCCTTAATCAATTTCTTTAAGCATTGAAGTTCTGAATTCTGAAAACAAAGTGTGGATTAGTTTCTAATGAAAAATATAACAGGGAAAGGGATTTGAGTAGGTGAGGCTATTGCAAAGAGTGCTGTCTCAGATCAGTAAAACTGCTGCCTTGTTAGGCCCCACACATTTTGGCTTAAATTTTGTAGGTGGTTGAAGTATTTGCAAAATTACTTCTGTTTAGGCAGTGAGACATCAAAGCCCATGCCCCAGATAGCCTCAGTCCCAAGTGGCGGAGGCAGTTTCATGCTCTGAATACCACTTCTATAGAGGCAGGTGGCTGACTGAGGCATTCTGGCACTAAATATATGGACAGTTATAAATCCATCCTTAAGCATCTCACTTTTCTTTGTCAATTGTTTAGTGGACTTTGGTATTGAATACTGTGTAATGCCTGCATCTCTCTTTGCATCTGGCCCTTAGTGCCTGCTGCTGATGAATGGCATCCCCTCCCTGTAGGCAGAACCACCCAAAAGGACTAGATCACTGCAGGTGCCATCCACATTTTAGTCAAACCTTCCTAAAATGCAGTTCTAAGTACCTTCATTGATAGAGAAGGGTGAGGTCGTACAGCTGACCACATTCTTATATAGTTTGTATTTAGAATAGTTAGGCAGTGGAATATGGGGGATTTAATTTTATTTCTTTGGATTTAAGTGTTACGTTCTTTCTCTGTCTGACCCTTACCTCAACATCTGCTTATGGTAACTATTTGAGACAGGATAGTAGAATAGGCAGATGTTTTGATTTGACTGACTTTGGTCACTGCTGAACTCTTAAAGTGTGCCTCATTCTCTGGGATGTTTGCCTAATTCCCATGCTGTGGATCAGACCAGATTGCAGGCAACTATTCTATTCTGTTTCTGCTGAACCTGGCTCAGTGCTGAAAACCATGACAGATTCAGGGAGCCAGGAAATGTTTGCATAACATCTTGTTTGTATGGCAAACTTTAGTCTTGCCACAAAGTATAAGACCTTATTTCAGAAGTGTTCTCTTACACAGAGTAATTTAAATGGCATTTAAGAAGTATATAAAATTAAGTGGTGTCATATCTATGATCCATGCCGGTTCTGCACCTATTGGTGTTGGGAGCATGGAGGGACACAATGCAGCAGGAGAAGATTCTGATACAGAATCATAGTATTGAATAGAATCACACAACCATAGAACAGTCCAGCTTAGAAGGGACATTGAAAGGTCATCTGGTCCAACCTTTTGTGGGAAAGGGAGCCTAGATGAGATTATCTAGCGCTCTGTCCAGTTGCATCCTGAAAACCTCCAGTGATGGGGGTACTACCATGTCCCTAGGGAGGTTCTTCCAGTGAATGATTGTTCTCACTGTAAAAAATTTTATTTATTATGTTGATATGAGTATACTTTACATCAGCAAAGGATTTTGTTGATTTGTTTTGCCTTTTAGTTGGGATTTTTTATTAGAATATAATTAATATTAAAATAATACATTTTAAGAATACCCCCTTTTTCCCTCTCTTCTACTGCTAATTTTTTTCTCAGACTGCTAGTTCTTGAAGGTTGCTTTCCAAAGTTTGCAAAAGGCAAAATGGCAAACCATAAGGTAGCAACAAAGGAAACCTGTTCTACTTTCAGGCTATCCTTTTTCCAACAGAATGTGTTTTCAATCCCTTTAGATCTGCAGGATTTCTTCTCCTCAAGACTCTCTGGGCTGATGGAAGTGGGTGTAAGTGGGAAACACAGGTTTTAACTAGAAATGTGAACACTGCACATTTCTTACATAAAACATGCAAGCAATTCATTTTTTAAATGAAGGCTTATCTCTGTCTCTCAGTGATTCCTTCTATGCGTTTCTTTCCATCTTCCACACTTTTAGCTTTGCTGCCTGCTTCTCTGTGATTTTGGTGCTTCCTCATACTATTTACTGTGTTCTATCTATGCTATTCAGCATGGTGTGAGTGGAAGAATTTGTTGCCGCTTCTCATATCAGCTCTCGATACTCACGCATTATCAAGCAGGGGTTCCTTGGAACCAAGCAGCATGAGCAGAGTGTCCTTTTTGAAAAATGAGGCCCAGACAGAGAAGGAACTACATTTTTGAAGTTGGCTAGAATAGAGGCTTTAGATAACAAGAAACCGCTGCATTGTACACTATATTCTTGCTGAAAATTGTGTGACCATAGTGACATAGAATCACTGGTTTTAAATAGAATCATTTAATTAGCACATAGTTTAGGCCATATTTTATATCTCTTCAAAAACACTATATCCAAAACTCAATATTTAACATTAGACCAACAAAGATGCTGGTCTGTTCATTGACTCACTTTAAAATGTGTTCCTATAAAAATGCAACCTGAGACAAAGGTCAGCAATCCTGAAATTTCAGAAGGAACCACCATCTACTCTAGATGAAAGCTCTGGATTTTTAAAATTTTGTTATTATAATTTCTGTCATCCTGTCTGAAAGCAGAATTTTCAGCCTGTCTCATCTTAAATAGCATCTTTCCCATTTAGCAGAACTGAAGATCATCTGACTTTGAGTGCTAGCCTGGATGTACTGCATAAAAATTAAGTTTTAAATTTCTCACTCATTTTGCTTGTATGCACACAAAAAAGAAAACCTGCAGCTTGGCTCTTAGCTCCAAGAAACTGCAGAGTGACTCAGGCTTGTGATTAAATGTTTCTGCTGTGATGACAGCCCAAGAATGCTGTCTGCTTGATCAGGTCAGCTTTGGAATTCAGGGCACTTTTGTTTATGTCTGTGAACTTAACAGGAGCTTCTTCCAGAAGGAAACAAATATGGATATTTTTATGATATGCCACTCGTTTCGGGTTTCTTCTTGCAGTTGCTCAGTCACTTGTTTTCTTCAATTTTATTTAAATTTGGTGAGACTGAAGAGCCTTCTTGCTATCTGAGAAATCAATACCAGGTTTCCCAGCAATTCTCTGGAGTCTTGACATTTGTCTCCAGCTTATTATCCCTTGAGCAAAACATAATTGTAAATATTTCATTGGCCAAAGCCAGGCTGGGTCATTATAACAATTCATTGCGACTCACATAACAGAAGCCAAAGAAGCTTGCCCAGTAGCTTCTGTTTCTGCCCAAAGCATATCCTTAAGGACCTAACATCCTAGCCTTTACTTAGCTGTGGGTTACTCTGGTTGCTTCACACGCTGCTCCTGATTCTGAAGAGAATTCATGCTTCACACCACATAGGGGAGCTCCCTGTAGAAGATTTATTATCGCATCTTTCAAATGTTTGGCAGGAATTTTCTTTTTTTTTTAATACTTTTAAATGTGAATTCTGCATTAGTGTTGTACAATACCATTGTAGTATGCAATGAGAACTGAACTTTGTAGAACTATATAGCCTTGTTTTGATTTGGGAGAATCTAAGCATCAAGAGCTATCATAGATGTCTACTTCAGACACATAATCTGTCCTATATCTCAAAAGGAACTTGTTTTTTCTTAGTTTAGTATTTTGAGAACACTTCCCTCTCAAATAATGCTTTAAAAATTAGTTCAATGGTTCCATTTTTGTGTCTGTCTTCTTTTGACCAGATTTTAACATCTTCATCCTGATTGTTTTGTTATGTTATATATTCTGTCTCTTGGATACTGCACATGTGTGGCTATAAATATATATGTATATATCTGCATGTACAGTACATAAGTGTACAAATTGGATAAGACTTGCACAAATAAACGATACAAATATGCTTTTTTATAAAAGACACCTTTTGTCTACATGTAGATGAAAAGTTATCCAGCATCACCTAATTTTCAGTGTTTGTTTCCAACACCATTTTCAGGCCATATATAAAAAACCAAATTCAGTTTTTATTACAAGCTCTTCATTAGTTTTGGAAAAATGATGAAAAAATTAATCCAGAAAAAATCATGAAATTACGTAGAGAGTATATAACCATTTATTTCTAATCTGTGAATTCAACTAGTTCCTGACTTAAAATTCAACTTTTATACTAATTGACATCCGAGAGAGATCTGTCAGTGCTAGGTAAGCTATAGCAAAACTTTGTTAAAATTGTATTTAATATGTTTATCCACAGATTCAAAAGAAAAAGGAGCATTTTTTCCTTATCAAAAGAAGAACATTCCTTGAACTGTTCTTGAGAGTTCACCCTTAGGTGCATCAAAATCTTTGCTTTTTCAAGTGCCGTCTTTTTTCTTTACTCTTCTCTAAAACAGTTTTAAACAATGTAATAATCTATTGAGAATTACTAATTCATGTTCTTATGTGTGAAGTTGAGGTAACTCATTCATTATGCTTCAGAACAGGGTTGTTCCCAAAAGCGAAATTACGAGTAGTTTCAAAATTATTTGAGGCTCTATACACTAACACTCATCTCCCTTGCAAAGCAGGGGGAGCAGAATGTCAGACTGTGCTGTTCACCAGAGCAAATACCTAGACTGGCCCCCTGCATCTGTCAGTAGAGTCTGTTGGATCTTGACTTTGTCCTTACTGACAAAAGTCCTGCCTTTGTCAAAGGTTTTCTATTAGGATAGTCTACTAAATTAGTATGAAGTGTATCTTTCAAGCTGGAAAATGAGTTTAAACAGGAAAGGCTAAGGTAGCAATAAGGCTGTGGCAGCAAATACAAGTCAACAAAAGAATGCTGTCAAGCCTGGCAGGCCCAAAGCCTACATGACCTACATGAAGCATTTCACAGTGGTTTTATTGACAGGTGCATGACTGACCTTGCATCTGGCAAGTTCTGCTGAGAGACACTAAAACAGCTCCTTTTTTCTGGCAAGAAGAGTGGATATAAAACCCTTTCTGTGACTTGCCAAATGCACACAAATATATTTGGGACACCGATTTCTATTTGAGACTGTGGTAGCAGGTTGTACTTTTCCTCTGACCATCATTATTAACTCTTCACAAGTACTACATTACGTCTTCCATTGCTAATGTCTAGCTGACCCCATTAGATTTGTTGTGCTTCCATTTGAGTTACTGAGAGGCTGCCTCTTCTCTAGTAGCTGCGGCTTTACAGGAGGGTGCTCCTCAGCATATTGCATGCCTCTGGCCAGCTACACAAAGCAAATTCTGCTTTCTGGTATTTGGACCTCTGAGCACATTGGACATGCCTATGCAGCTGGCACCAGACTCTTGCGCTTTTGCAGAAGCTGGCTAGATGTGAAGCAGGCCTCAACTCATGTGAATAACTATGTGATCATCCTAGAGTGGTGCAGCACCTGAGCACTGATATATATATTAGTGAGGGGACATCCATGCTAATGCAGCTGCTTCCAGGCCACCACTTCTTTGTACGCAGACAGCCCAGGGTGTAAGCAGAGCCTGGTTGCACTTGCCTGCGTAGATATCTCTGCTGTGTCCAACAGATTGTGTAGAACTGCCAGTTCTGGTCACCTAAAAATAAATTATCAAATTACAGCAAAAAGAAATAGTTGTACCATTACAGACTATGAGTGGAAAAAGAATGCTGCTGGAAAGGGAAAAGAACTTTTTCTTTTACACCAAACTATTTCCATCAAAATGCCAGAGCATACAAAACTGGGAATTGGCAGGAGCCTCCTCCATGCAGCAGTTCTCGGATGTTTAGGGGAAAGCGGCTTTGGAGCTGGATGAGTGGGCAGGCTGGAAATCCTATTGTGTGTGCTTATGGTTTTGAACAGAAAACTTGTTCATTCTGAACTGCAAAATATGGTAGTTGGTGTGTGGCAAGTGGTAAGGTAAGGTTTGTAACAAATATGCATAACCGATTATGGACTATGCTATGAAGCAGTGGATCCAGGGAGAGCAGCTTTGGTGTCTGTTACACTGCGTTCCTAGAACTTCACTTAGTGATTGAGCGATTTTGAAGAAAGTGAAAGATAAATACTTCCACACCCATTGGAAAAGCAGATATTTTCCTTTTAGCAGAGAACATCTGTTGTAGTTAAACTTATATATGAAATACTTTTTTTGAGAACTCAGAGGTACTGCAGTTTTTACAAACAGTAAGGACTGAAAAGAGAATGAGTCCTTATGAATTAAAGGTCCCCTCCTATATAGAAAATAAATGCTTCCTTTGTATCAACAGAGATTTTACCATAACCTCCATGACTCATGTAGATTTACAAAAAAAAAAGAACCACAAACAAACAAACAAACAGAAAACCAAACAAAATCCCCAAAAAAACCCACAGCCTCATCCCCAAGAACAACTCTAGAGCTGTTGTCTTTCCTCATTTTAAATAGACATAGTTTTAGTATTCTGGAAATGCAGATATCAAAAGCCCTGCTTTACACACTAGACAATGTGAACAGCTCAATATTTGTGTGACAATATGTAGCATTAGTCTTTGTCTCCTAAAAAGGCTAGTCTAGATAATAGTATAAGAGCCACCTTCTTTAGCTCAAAAGTTGACTCATGCTTTTAGTTACTGATTCAGCTGAACAAGTTCTGCTTACAGCACACGAACAGCCCCCCACTGCTCACATGATTCAGAGAACAATTATCGTTTGGTTAGTATGATGGTGCTTTTTTTGCCTCCATAAAGAAGGTCAAGAGTCACAGAAGACAGTTTAATTTATCTTTTACAATGTTTGATGCTTTACGGGTAGAAGCAATATTTTGGGGCTGATTTACAGCAGAAGCCTCCAAACATGGGTTAGGAGAAGTAGTATCTACTATTATCCAGCGCTATTATAAGAGACAGATTTTGGGATTCAAAGGTGAATTTGCTGAGAATCTTAAAAGAAAAAATAAATCCAAGCTAATCAATCCCAAAGGCATTCTTACTTTTTCTAGCTGTTGCAGTTAGATAAATAGGTATACTTACGCATCAAAAGATGTGGCAAAACAGGAAACACCATAAATATGCCATGTTTGAGGACCAACCACAGCTTTGATACTTGCAACATTGGCTACAACTAGGTGTTCTATACTAGCCTGACTTAATTCAGTGGAGTATGGATTTGCCCAAAGGAGATATTGATTGGAAAAAAAAAAAGTGGAAGAGTCAAAATTGTTTAGTCCTGCTACAACTTAATACCTAGTTCAGTCTATGAATTTCCAGTCATCTCTGCGTAATTTTCACCCTGTCGTGGATTAGTTAAACCTTCCAGAGGAGCCTAAGGGAAATGTAGAATGGTTTACAGTGCCACTAATGCAATGTTAGAAACGAGCTGTTATGCCTTCAAAGAGCAAAAGAAGCAATTATATGTAAGATGTGATTGTTTTTATGTGAGTGGAGATAAAAGTGACATGGTTAATGAAGTGAGCTGTTGGAAAATGTCATTATATTCTTCAGTAACTAAATTCTCTCTGTCCCCCACAAATGGAAAGAAATCTCAATAATGTTTTAAAATCTGAGTTTCTTTTTAAAAAGCACTTTTCATTCAGAAAATCTTTTCATAGACTTTGTTGGGAAAACTTTGTAATATGTTTTTCCCTGAAACCGTTTCTTTTCTAAATGTTATTGTGAGAGGCTGGGGAGTTTGTGGCTGGTTTCATTATTTCGTATGGTCTACATTTTCTCTTACTAAAAGCAAATTAAATTTTATATGTACGTGTGTGTGTGCATGTGTATTTATATTTATAGTGAGAGAGAGAGAAAGGAAGGTAACTTTCAACCTGGAAAAGGTGACAGAAGACTAAGAAATGTTGTTCTGTCACTAATTTAGCCATCCCAACTAGCCAACTAGCGGTCAGCTAGCAAATTTCTCTTTCCAAACTGGCCTTTGCTCATGAAATACAACATTTACTTAAAGCTGCAGGAGCTTTAAGCAGACGTGGTACTAGAGGCAGACAGTGCCAAGTCAGTTGAAAGGTCTGTTAAAAGGTTTTAAGTGGGCAAGGAGGAATAGTGCTACTTATTTATTTGAATTCAAAGTATTAAAATATGTACTAATATTTCTATATGGTATCACATAACTGCATATGTAATTATTTCATTGTCTGTTCATGCATGCTTAAGGATAAAATAGAAACAAGCCATATTTCTTGTAATCCATTTGGCTCCATAGAACTAAATGAAAATAGCACCTTGGTGGAATTGTTTGTTGAGCACTTTTATGTCATTACATTGGTTTTAATTGTCAAAGGTTTATGTGTAACAGATAAGAGACACTATATTTTGGTGAAAGCAGAAGCATTAACCCTTTTCCAGAACTGGAAGAGCAATACGGTTGTGAGAGTAATAACTGGTAGGAAATTTTGCTTTAAGCTGGTTCATCATAACAATAAAATTTCTCTGCGTGACTTTTTGAACAACCTTATATACAATTCCTTATTTCAGTAGGACAGAGGAACTGCACAAAGGTATGTAGTGGACCGAGAACTCCATGGTTGAAAGAAATTTTTGCCTACCCTTCCAAAGCAGCTTCAGCACCTGCCAGTAGCATTCGAATAATCTTATTCCACATATAAATGATTTCTTATGTTGCTTTGTGTTATGCTTTCTCATTGTAATAAGGGAAATGAACAGAGAAAACCTGTTCATACACAGGTCACCACAGGTGACAAACACATCAGGGTTTACCTTCCTGCCTCCAGACTAGAAATCTCTCTTAAAGGAAAAAGTCTTTGTAAAGAGCAAAAAGAATACATACCTGAGTGCTAAAAGTATTCTTATGTTTTTATTTAAAACTAAAGGTGTCTCTGAGTAATTCCCACAGATATAACATTATGGTTGCCTTTAATAACTCAGCCTACAAATTCATGTGTGTTTTACTACAGCAGTTTAAGTGTTCAGTGTAGCACAGAAAATGTCATCTGCATGGGACAGGAGGGACTCTATTTAGAAAATTCACCCCTTGACTATTGGAGTACCAGATTCTTGCTCTTTTATTTCCCAGTAGTGCCTGTTTTTATAAGTAGCACTAGTTGGATTTAGATGTCAGGATGACAAAAGGGGGCTCAGCTTACATTGTAGTAGTCTAATTCGTTTCACAAAAAAAAAAAAATTTAATAAGAAAGAACTAGAAGCCAAAGGAAGTAATATCTTCAGCATTTGTGGCATGTGCAAGTTACTTTCCGTACTTTAAAAGTGTTCCAGCTCTTTTTCTTTGTAATGTAATGCTGCTTCCTAATTTAATAACTTTCAAGGCAATCTTTGGCCTAACAAATGATTGGAATAAACTTAAGAAAACCGTAACAATAAGAGACATTTTTGCAAAAGTTGATCTGAACATCTAAAATGCCATGGGGAGAACAACTTTATTCCAAATTCAACATCTATCTCTTATTTTTAAGCAATGACTTCAAATAATTTCTTACCTGTTACACAACATCTCTATCAAGTGCTTGTTTTTATACCTCCTAAATTGTATCCCCTACATTTCTACAAGGTAGGTGCTTCTTTCTTACTCCCTAACCGTTTTTTTTTTTGCCCTCAAATTGTCATAGTCGTTGGAATAGTTTATGTGTCTTTCCAGGGGTAGGTACTTGGAGGTTCACATTTTATGAGTAATATGTGCTACTGTGGTCTGTTAATTCAAAGTAATTTGGAGACAGAAGGATAAGCCATGAGCATGTGGATACAGTCCAAAGCACAATGCTAACTGTCATCCCTCTGTTTCTGTGCTTTAACTCTGGGACACGCCACGTAATGAATTACCTTGCATCAAAACAGCAATGTGTGAATATGTGCTTAGTAGCCTGTGGTAAATATGCAATTATGAAAGTAATAAAATTAGAATCATTATGGGCTAAACCAAAGTTTCACAGCTGAGCCCATCTAGTGGGCTGCTGCCACCAAAAGGTCAGCTTCTCTGCTCTAGCTCTGTCCTCCCCCTCCTGTGCTCTCCTCATTCCCTTACGTGATGTGTGGCAATTGTCATGTTCTTCTGGGACCTGCTTTAGCTGAGATAGCTAAAACTTATTTGCTGGTTTAGTTTTCTCTCATTTTAGAAAATTAAAGGGCATTACAGAGATGTTTCATCAGCATTGGATTGAAGGAGTGAGCAGAGAAGGAACAGGTCCATAAATCACTTAGCTTGTTTCATACCCTATATTTTTAATTCAGGTCTTTGGCTCTGGCCATGAGCACAACAGATAGTTACTACAGTTTAGCTGTAGTAAACTTGCATCTTGCATGTGAAACAGAGCCATTTGTTCCCTTATATGGTTAGAAGTAAACTGAAGTCCTGAAAATGAGCTATGTTGCAATTTGTCTTTGATAACTTTAAAAGGTTGATTACATCAGTGCACTCTAGATATTTGAAATCCTTTTGGATTACTTAGTAGTTTGGGGCATCTTGAGCTAAAACGTGATGTTCTGCAGGAAATCAAAGCAGTCTGGATTCAGCTCTATGATGGCCAGTAATTTCAAACCACTTCATACTGGAAAACAAGACTGGAGAGAGGTGTATGTTTGAGGAAGGGAGCCAGCGCTTGGCCGGTCCAGCTCCTCTTTTCTCCTGTACATCCATGGCTACATATAGCCTCCACAGCAACATCCGAACAAATCGGATAGCCAGTCCTCCATGGCAGACGTGCAGCAGTCTGGGATGCGGCCACCCAACTGCCCATGCCCACAGGTTAGTCAGAGCTAACTGCAGGTGCACCACGCTCGTGGGCTCCGCTGGATGTGGCAGCACAGCAGTCGGGCGCCGAGGCTGGACTCCTCTTGCGTGTGGCTCGTGCCACAGCAGGGGAGTAGGACAACCTGTGACCTTATCCTGCACTAGAGACAGCAGAAGTTGCAAACTTTGTAAATATTAAGGAGAGCTGTTTCTTAGTTAAATCACTTTTCTAAACCTATAGCAAGAACCTGTTAATCTAAATGGAGTGCAAATGAAACCAGGAAACTTCCATTAGCACAAAAGCAACTGTACAGACTTTCATATTTAACTTAGATGCAAAAGAAAACATATGTACTATTTCATATCATTCTGTGGGTTCTAGGTTGCATGTTGAAACAGTTCTGAAAGTTTTAGGCAAAAGATTAGAATATAATAGGCATTTGGTTTGGTAAATAACAAATATAGTTGTACTTCTTGCTACTATATGATATATCCTGCATTATTCTTAAGATCTATGTCTTATATAATTAAAGTATAAATGTAGACTCCCTGAAGTTAATTATTATGAATCCCTCAACTTTTCAGTATTTTAATTAATTTTTAGTTCCTGCCTTTAAACTCATGCAATTTGCTTTACTGCAAAATTGTTACCATTTTCCAGCCTGTCCTCGACAAAGACGGACTGTGCTGTTCCAAGGGAAATGGAATGAGGTCACCTTATGGAAATGTTTGTCGTATAATGAACATCACAGGAGGAGAGAGTAAAAATGGGAGTGTAAAAGTGGCAGAAAGAAAATTGCCAGCTCTTGGCAACAGCTGAGAGGAGCAGAAGGAAGCATGTGGCAGCAGGAAAGTGTGCAAGAGGAGGAGAGAGCAGTGCAAAAGGAGGTGGTGTGTAAAGCTGGAAATGAGTTCCCATTGTTCAAAAAGGATAGCATGGCAGCTTTGCATACCCCAGTAACAGGAAGGACAACATCTGTGTATTCACTGAAACACAGACAACATGTTTAAGTCTGTATTTAAAAATGTAGATGATCCTACAAACTCAGAATGCAATGATGTACTTTGTCAAGCAAATGTCCCTGCAGCCCAGTGTGCTGACTTATGATAGTCCTAAGCAGATGCTTGGGGAAGAGGAGGAACAGGGTAGGCATCCTAAAAGACAGAAACATCAAATGGCTGTTCAGTTTGGTTTTAATTTCATGTTTCTTGGGATTTCAGTCACAGTTTTTTAATACTTGGAGATGACAATACTTCTGTGTCTAAGTACATCTATCATGCAGCCTCTTTTTTATATCCTGATAAAAATTCTTGATTTTGTTAGAAAAAAAAATATTAAAGATAATTTTCAGATAATAAATAGTCTCCTCTGAACATTTTTCGTGTCTTCGATTTTGAAAATGGGAACACTTTTTCTACCAGAAAAAAAGCAGCTTACCAGCTTCACTTCAGCAAAGTATTGTGTCTTTTTCCTCAGAGCTTTTTGAAAGGAAACTGGTACTTGGGTAACAGTAGTGCCAATGTGCTAATAAGGATTTAATAGTCTTATACAAATCAGTTACATAGATTATACTTAGGCAACCTTGACCCAATGGATTGTTGTTTTCCTCTGTTTCATAAAATAGAGTATGATTCTGGTATACTGCTCATTTTGAGAACAGAGCAAGCTATTGATCACTGTATTCCTCCAGACCCCAATGTAAGAGCACCTGCCAATTGCTATGTATTGTAGTTTCACTTACACTGGCATCTGCAGAGTGGTGTAACGGAGGATTATGATGTTCCTTAATGCCACCCATGTGGGTGTCTGTCCTAAAAATAATCAGATAATGCTATTCAAGGTAATGCCACAAGCATATTGACTGCAACCACTGCCTACTGCGCAGGCTATCATCTAAAATACAGATGAGTCACGTTATGCTCATTTTGGTTCTGTCTGCTTTAGAGTTGATCGCAGCATACGGTTTTGCTCTCTGTGGCGTATTCTGTCATTTAAAGAATCCAGTGTGTATAGTCTTTTTCCTTTCACCTATTTGCCAGATTATTGGGGAAGACATCCTCTATTAT
Organism: Phalacrocorax aristotelis; assembly: GCF_949628215.1. Lineage (NCBI taxonomy): Eukaryota > Metazoa > Chordata > Aves > Suliformes > Phalacrocoracidae > Phalacrocorax > Phalacrocorax aristotelis. Next base: position 54,547,029 of record NC_134278.1, read on the forward strand.
TCAAAGGACCCATGTATTGTTTGATGCTGGGGTAGGCAGCTGTGAGCAGTGGCACTTGTGAAATATTACCCCCCAAAATTACTACCTAATTGTATCCTGAGACATAAACAGATTCTATCCTAATGGATCACTTAGTACAGGCCTAAAGCTTGTCTTTGCAAAAGGCAGACGTTCTTAGTTAAAGATCTAGGTGTTTTGCCTGATATTATTGTTATTCTACTTTTTCTCTTTGTGTAAATTGTTGAGTAGAGTTCTTTGGGTTTGATTTTTTTAAATATTACTTTCTTCTGAACCAATAATCAGTGATGGTTTCTGTGCTTCATATAAGTATTAAGTTAGAGATAGATAAATGCTGATAGATAAAAGGTAGCCTTAGTATGATTTAGCCAAATTCTTGTTCCTGTGCTTCATGTTCAGAAGTTATTTTCAATACATTTCTTTTTTTATCTGAATTGTGTGCTACTTGGTTAGGGTTGAGTTTTCATCCAGACACCACTACCACAATCTATATGGCCGATTTTTCCATTAAAGACCTTAAGTGTGATTTCATATTTGTTCTTGATTGAACTCTGTTCACTCATTTCTTTATTTCTTTAATGTAAAGAGAAAGTTGATGGCATCACTTTTGCTGGGCCATTGTGTGTGTGTGGTACCCATGGTCATCCTGTCCAGAGACAGGAGTCACCTGTGACAGTGATTCCTCTCTGGTGGGAGGGTGGAAGATCATATCGTGGTGGATGTGGGCCAGCCGTGCAACCCAGACTGTAGGGGAGCAGATAATACCGGAAGTTGTAAATACAAGGTACTACTGCAGTATTTGCAAGTTGAATTATTTTTGCTTTCTGTAAAAATTTTCCAGGCTGTGATGAGTTTTTCAGTAACGTCACTTCCCATACCCCTACAGTCAAGGCATGCAAAAAAGTACTCTGGTGAAAGGAGGTTTTAAAATTACTGTTGTTGTTCAAGAGGAAGAGTGTTTATAAGTGTATTTATAAAAGTATTTACAACCTTTCCCTGAAATGTGTAGTAAATGAACATGACACTGGACTTTTTCAAATGAAAATAAAATGTTTGAGAAGAGTAATTAAGCTGTTGCAAGCTATAGGGAGGGTAAAAGACTGAGTGCTTTCAGAGTATCAAAAGTTGAAGAAAAATCACTTGTAAGTCAGTGAGGAAAGCAATTATAGAATCATTTAGGTTATCTGAATTGGTTAGTAAGCAACTAACCCTTTCCTCATCCCCCAAATAATTAACAATTCCGTCCTTAATCTAATTTAAATTTGGCAAAGTAAGACAAATTTATCAAACCTTTAATAATCTTGGGGCAGAATTGTGAAATACATGTATGCTTTGAACTTGACCCAGAAAATTACTTAATGCAAAAATAAATACCTCTAATGCTGTTTCTTGGAAAGTATTAAAAATGAAAATTCAGCACTTGGAACTACTGATATGATTTGTAATAAATAATACCCCGTTCTGACACGAATTGCGCATGGGGCATTGATAATTAATTTATAACTGAAAGATCAGACTGAGTCCACCACAAAATAGTCATAATGAGGAAAAGGCTGGTGATCTGCAGTTTCCCATATGCTTGCAGAAAGCTACTGAGCTTGAAGAGAAGCTGGAAAGCAATTCTGACACTGAAGGAGCCACAAATAAGATTTTTTGCTGTCAGAGTTACTCAGACTTCTTATATTCCATTTAAGTTCACGTTGTCCCTGGTGCAAGAATTGCTTGCCAGGTTAGAAGGTCCAGAGCAGAGTATTTACATGAGCTATAACGATAGTTTCATTGCTTTCAGTGAAGCAGCTATGCTAGTTTGATATTGCTAATTCCTTTGTGCTATAAGTGATCTGCAAATCTATTGGCAGCCTTTTGAAATGTCATCAATTTGGTAATGTTAGGCTTTGCCTGTATTAGTAAATTGAGCTGTGCCAGGGCCTTGGCCCAGGCCCCGGCAGGCAAATAGGTAAACGCTGCATGTGGCCCAAAGCAGCTGCCGTGCTCCCAGACAATCCTCAGGAACACTCCTGGAGTTAGGGACTTGGCCAGCTTAGCAAATGATCCCACTAGGTGTTTGAATGGAGCCTTTTTTTTTTTTTCTTGATATTTGACTTGTGTATGACCAGACTGTGCCAGTTGTACACAGGGCCAGAGAGCAGCAGGCGATGGCCCTCTGCGGCGTCCTGGCCTGGGAGGTAGAAAGGGAACTACCAAAGCACACCAAAATGTTCTGCAACCTGTAAAAAATATGTTGACACCAAATAGCAAGTACTTCAATGAAAAATGTTCTAATGTTAAAAAGATGTCCAAAGCCAAACAGTATTTGATAGAATGATATTAAATTGGTGATTCCTAAATGCAGCTCCATATAAGGTAAATTTTATTATGTCAGTCCATTCCATAAATATATTAGAAAACATTATTCATTATATCCTTAGATAATAGCTTGAAGTAAGTTGAGATAATAGCTCTAAGTTGTAGTGCACAGCAAATAAATCAAGTCCTGGAGGAATGGAAAAATAAATTAAAATCTTAAGTGTGCACTCATACACTTTGGACATCCTTTAGGCTACCAATGGACGATATGCTGAATCTTTAAAAATAGCATTCAGTAACTGACTATTATAGGAAAATAAAGCTCAATCACCAATGGCTGTGTTTAGGAGAAACAATATTATCTGGTACATTTCTCTCTCACTCCATCTTATATTATTAAGGGTATTCTCCTTTGATTTATACCACAAAGTAATTTAGACCACAATTATTAAAATTAATACTTTTCTTTCTGCAAGTTGCTTTTTTACCAACCACAAAATCTTAAGTCTTTAATTTTAGGAAGGATGCATGCTGTACCATGGAGGAATTTCTGGCATATCCATTTTAAAATGAAGGAATAACGTTCTGCTCTTTGTAACAGGCTGCTTAGTTCTTCTGCACAAATAAACATTAAGATGTTGCATTTATAAATGTTTGGCTGCTTTATATGTAGGAATGTGTTAAAAAGTAAGTGATTTTAAATTATTAATGCTATTAGAAGACAATACCAATTTAGGCATAAAGGAAGGACATTTTCTTTTGGGTGCTCTCCAGCTTTCTCTGATTTTAGTACTGCTCCTGTTGGTAAGGTGTGTGAGGATGAGGGTGGAGATAGGTCTCACAGTTAGTGTGCAGATCATTGCAGGTGATGACTACCTGCAGCAGGCCTCTGGGATCCTCCACTTCACACTTGAGGAGTCCCTAAAAACATGTTGGGATGCAGGATGATCCAATTGTACAGACCTCCTTAAAGAGGTGGTGAGCCATTACAGAACTTGTATTATCAATATAACTGCAAATGCCTGGAATGAAAGTCTATTAATTAGCTTTCCTGAAGCACAAATGTTAATATTCAGTCTTGAACCCTGAATCAGCCCAACTAAGTTTAGGGACATGCCTAACTTCAGAACTGCTGATCACTTTCTAAAAGTGTCTTAATTGTTTTTATTTTGTTATACAGAAGTGGAAACACAAAAAGTATTGAGCACATTGAGTAATTCTACTGTCAGGAGCTACATGGCTAGACTGGGGAAAGGTGGGTTTTGGCAGGAGCAGATTTCAGGTGCAGTGTGGAATTGGAAGGAGCAGATCAGGAAAAGAATAATTTTGGGACGGTACGGATGACACAAGCTTCAGTGGGGGAGAATTTGACAGTAAAACCTCAGGAGAGGTGCAGTCTTGACATTAGGAAATATTTCTTTACCAAGATGGTAGTCAAACACTGGAACAGGATTCCTAGAGAGGAGGCTGATGCCCCAAGCTTGTCAGTGTTTAAGAGGCATTTAGACAACACCCTTAAAAATATGCTTTAACTTTTGTTCTGCTCTGAAGTGATCAAGCAGCTGGACTAGGTGATTGTTGTATGTTTTGGGGGAGCATTGCTGGAAAAGGAGATGGAGTTTGGTTGGAAGTGGCAGTGGGTGGCATGGCCAGAGTTCAGGAGAGTAGAACTTTGGGAGGCAAAGCATTGGCACTCTGGGTTAGGGAAGATTAGATTTGGAAGGAACTGGGACAAAAGAAGTACAGCCAGGGGCTTTAGGGGAGAGGAGTTTGGGGGAGGAAGACTGGAGAGATATGAGAGGCTCTATGGCAAAGTGGACCCAGAATCAAGATCAGCTTCAGCTGCCAGAGGCCATTTCCCTCTCCCAGACATACACATGGTTTTGAAATATCTTTGCCCTGACTTTTTTGCGTTCATAAAGCCCTATGTTTCAAATTCCAGGGACCTATTTTCTTAAAGCAAATGCCAAACAGCTTTAAGATTCGGATCTTCCTTAAATTCCAAAGGTAACAAACAAACCCAGCATTTGTATTCTGTCCGTGATTCTCTGCTTCCCTACTCCTCCTATATAGAAAAGCTGTGGAGTGTAATTGAGAGCTGTAGCTGTGGGAGCTTTCATGCTTTCCTTTTAGACTCACTTTGGGGCACGTTGATTGATGTGTGTCCTGGTGTGTAAGTTCCCACACCAGGCTAAGATACAGCTGAGAACTTCTTATAAAAAGAGCTCTGGGTCAGACATGTTTAAATAAATAAGCTAGAGATATAACACACTAAAAGTAATAATTTAAAATTATGTAATGCTAAAGATAGCATGTTCTGCAAGACAGGTGTGAGGTACTCTTGTTAATTTTGTTAATATTGAACAAACTAATGAGTTCTTTTGAGTCATCACCGTGCATTATTTAATTTCAAGTATGAAGGAATTGTGTGGGCAAAGATAAGCCCATACTTGCACGCTAAGATAAGGCACGGAAGAAGTTGTGTCGGTGGCTTCCTGCGTCAAATTTGGGCCCTCCTGTTTTAATGTGTAACACAGTAACTCTCTGAAAAGATGATTTTTCACTTTATTGAGATGGGTACTTTGAAAATGTTGCAGCCTAGTCTAACTGTGGCTGTAGTGGGGAGCTGTAACGGCTTGGCACAGTAAGGATCATCTGGAATCTGCATTGAAAGTTAATTTTTTGTCTCTTCAAAAGCCAGTTTTCAAACCTTAAACTTTTGAGTAAGGCCAATACCACAGTTGGTTGCTGAGCAGCCTAAAGTTCAAAGTAAAAGTAAGATTGCAGGGTAAAATTTATTCATTAAAAGTTACTGGGTAGACTGTGAAAAATACCTGAAACATCTCCCCTCTTTTGGCCTAAAAATAGCCAAATCAGTTTAGCGGAAATCTTGGGAGGTAGCCAAAAAAACCAAAACCAAAACTACACCAAACCAAAAAACCAAAAACTTGTATGCCAGGTATCCATTCAAATCTTGTTTAAAGTTAAAAAAAAAATAGTGACAGTTTTCAACACAGCCTCAGTTTTATAGCTGTGATAAGCTGCTTCCCAAAAAAAGATGGTCATTTTTGCAATCCTATTTTTATGCTTTTCCATGTAGATACATTTCCAATGTATTTAAACAAGAGCAGACATCAAAACACATGAAAAAACCTGAAGTATTGGTTTTCAACCTAATTTTTCAGCACTTGTGCAACTCACTTTTTTTTTAAGCTCAAGCAGTTTTGCCTACTGCTATTTTAAGAGTTATAAGGCTGCTCTGGAATATTTTAAACAGAAGTCTTTTGAACACACAGGAAATATTCATTGTTAGTAATTTGTTAAATGATCAGGCTATTAAAAATCTAACATACGACTATCTGAGAGACAAGTAGTATTTCTTTCAATTGGCTTAAGGAGTAGGACAAAACCTCTGTTAAAAATGCATCCCCTTGGAAATTTTAATGAATGGCAGCAGCAAAAGTTTTCTGATTGTGTACATTGCATGAAGGAATATTAAAAGCATTTGAAGGCACAGCTAAATCATTCTGTGATTCAAGCACTGAATTTAACATGAGTGGAACACTTAGTGCTATTTTAACATTTTGTATCATTTCCCGAGACTTGAATGGAATGTCTTTTTCCGACTTGCAGTAGTGTTTATTACTCAATTATTCCATGCTTGCCAGTATAATTATAAAATACAAGCAAAAATCAGCATATTTTATGAAGCATCTTATTTTATATAATAAACATACTTTTCTTTTTAGAAAACACTATATTGGATTTTTCTTTAGAAACACTATGGTCGGGGGAGCGTTGTAATTGCTATGTATTTTAGTCATCAATCTAGTTCCTTTTCAGTGTCCAGACACCGGAATTCATGCTTGTCCTACCTTTTAGTTGAACGAAAGCTGTCCCTCGATAGAGGGAGTGTCTGCTTGCCAGCTGTCACCGAAAGTCCCTGCTTTCTTAACTCAGAGGTGCTCCTCTTGCAGCAGCCATGGTTCACAGGAGTGCTCAGCAGGCATTTCAGAAGAGTTAGAAGGAGGCAGCCCTCTCTTTCAAAAACGCTTTTTTGGTGTCTTTTGGACTTTTTAACTTATTGAAAAGCTGAGCTGAATCATATGCTGGCTACTGACTGACGGGTCTGCCTTCTGATTCAGTTCCAGGAGAGAACAATTTTTTGTTTCCCAGCAGAAAATGGCTCTGTATGAGAGGTGGAAGGGGATTGGGAATTCTCACTCGTTTAACCCCTGTGTTCTTATTTATCTGTGTTGAAGGGGAGCATGAAATTTATTTGACATTGTCTCTCTAATGGGATGGCCTTTTTTTGAGAGTAGAAAACAAACTCCTCTGTGTTCTGTAACCAATAAAAATTGGTTCTTAGGAAAAAAAGTTACAGCATTTTCCCGTGTTTTTTACTCTGTTCATATTCTTGTAGCAAAACTCAGATTTCAAAAAGGGGAAACAAGATTCCTAGAAGATCTTACGAATGCCTTCATGTCTGTCATCCATTTTTCTACTTCTGTGGCTGTACAGGTCAGATACAATATCTGTGAATTTTTTCCGTATTAGGGAATGATAGGTAAGTCCAAAGTATTATTCCTGGAATCCAAGAAAATAATCCCAAAGCAAGATCTTTTCTTCCTTTCTGTTACCACTTCTGAATCTTTTAATTCAAGTGTTGGATTTGGATGATTTGAAAATTTCATCTTTTAAACACTGGTTTCATGCCTATGATCATCCCATACCAGATGTTCAAAGATGACTGTGCTGTGCCTTACTGAATCCATATTTTATATCTTGTTTTCTTGTTTTTATCTTTTTGATAAAAGATACCTCTTATGCTGTTACTTATATTCAGCATAAACGGATCTTTGTTATCAAAGGAAGAAAACATTGCTTTTGGAGTATATTCAGCCACTGCCATAGCCCTTGGGAGAAGGAAAAAAAGATGAGAAAATTAAGTATAAATCTTGAGGATGACAGTGCAGGGTGTGAATTATCACCATATCCCTTGGTTGAGGCAGATTTGTCTTTTTTACAGTCACTGTTTCATTTTGCCATTTCTCTAATGTGAGACTTGCAACTACATCTTAAGAGTGCTTCTTAAACACCATTAGTTACATTGTGGTGTTATTTCAAAATGCAGTGTCAGAAAAGTTACATACTTCTATTAATTTATATAGACAACTCTAATTGTCATGTTCCCTGCACCTTAGTTTCAGGAATATTTCAAACCATTTTTCAAAATTTAGTGCAAAATACTTCAGCAGTTGAATATCAAAATTATAATTGGCTCTATGGCCTTGAATTTTACTTGCAACAATATGGGAAATACTTTTTACTCCTGATTCTTTTCTGCATGTAGCCAAAATCCTGTGAGACTAGTTTGTCTCCAGCTTTTGATCCTGCAACATGGAATGTATTCTTTGAGAGCTGCTTATCTGCCTGATTCATTTCAGTTTAATATGAGTCTGTCCACTCTAAGGATGAGCAAGTTTCTGAGATAATATTAACTTCATTGGAACCGCAAGTCAGTTATGGCTCTAAACCTGAAATGAACATCATTTGGCTGAAAATTTTAGTTTAGTACCACAGAGAAGGCTAAGTGGGAGTGCCAGTGAGAGCATTGCTGCTCAGGAGGCAGCAATCCCATTCATTTCTGTGGCGTTTTTGACTGACTTCAGGGGAGACAAGCTTTTCACTGAACTGCAGAACTTCTCTACATTTAGAGGCACAAGGCTGTCACAAGGCACATCTCTTTCCAGGTGATCGTTCATTTTTTGCTGTACCTTTTGTCATCTTAAGGGACTGAGGGCTTGCCATGCAGAAGGGCAGATCAGAAGGGTGTAATACAAGTGACTGGGATTTCTGTTTATAAATAAGTTTAGAATAAAGAAAAAATACGTCAAGAAAAGGAGCATCCAAAGTCAGTGGATATATGTGCCACAGAATCTTTCTGCTTCAGGGAACTGGGGATTCTTGTAGGATGGGAATAACAAAACACCCATATCTTATAGGAATCTGATGAATGTTCATAAATGTTTGTAAAACTCAGATGTCCTGGTGGGTGGTAATGCTGACAGTCATAAGGAAGCCAATATTAAGAGATTTGTGTGCAAAGTATATGCAAGCCTGTAAAAAGTGTATAGAAATAGGGTAGTGAGCCTGACATATTAAGAGGAAAAAATGAAACTGCATGGTTTTAAGGTACAAGGAATATAACATTATTTTTCTGGAACTTCAGTCTCTGCTGTTTGCTTCACATAATGGATACATGACTTGATTTTTATGATGGATCTTATAATGAAAGTGACATTTCCTGTCTTATAGTTATTGGGCTTTCCCTTTAACATGTATCTGAACTTCCTTAATGCATCCCTTTAAATTCACACGTTAGAACTGCAGTATCCATAGTCCAGAATGGTAAGTGCTGCAGGGGTGTTGAGAAAGCCAGGAATTGGCAGCAGGTCAGCTATTGATCTCCATAAAATAGTTTCTGTATATGTGGGCCTGAATTCAGTCTTTGTCAGTTCTGAATTTTTTGAGTTGAATGCACTTGTACTTGGCCTTTCACCCTTCACTGCTGGGTAGTTAACATGGCTGGGATAAGGACAGGATAAACCATCATTCCTTTGCAGTAGATCATTGCTTCTTCCCCTCTCCCTTCATATTTTCTTAGTCCCACTTTCCCATGACTGTTTTTTAATAATTTCCACCCTAGTTCTCATCAAGATTTGTCATTTCTTGGGAGGCTCTCTTGCCCCTCTCCAGAATACCAAGGTAGCTGAGAACTGAGAAGCTTATTGCTCTCAGCTGTGGCTGCTTCTCCACTGGGGGAAGGAATTTTAGGCACGATCCTTTCTGTGCTAAGGAGACTTGGAACAGGGTGCATTGAGTTTCTACACAAGAATAATGAATTATGTAATCCTGCTGGCACAGCAGCACTATGTGGGAATAGAAAATGCATAGGAAAGATAGAATCTTCGGAGAATTTTACTGCCTAAATCCATAATGCAAATTTCAGAAGTGTGTATTTTAGATTGTTGCTGAAATGTAAAAACAGAGCACTTTACCACCAGGAGACAGCCTGTGCTGTTACATAAATTTCAAGGATCTATATTATAAGAAGTAAGAGTTTCTTATGAATATGATTTTTAGGTGGTGGTGGTTGCTGTTGTTTTTGTTGTTATGATTATTATTATTATTATTATTATTCTGTGCGAGTAAAACAACTTTTTCTTGTTTATTGCATTCATGGCAGTGGCCAAACCATTTTCCTGAAACTCCTTACAAATAAAATTTTTTCAAAAGATAAAGAAATTGATCATGATGCAGCCGTCTGGTGTGGAAAATCCTTACTGACTGGAAGTTTAGCAATCACTCTGTTTAGGAGTGGATAGGCCTACCCATCCTAGCTGTAGGTATGGTGCTTTATCTATACATTCATTCTTTTCATGCCTTTTTCAGGGCAAAGGAGGTCCTTAAAGGACAAATATTTTTAATCCTGTTTACAAATCTTGTTCTGAATGTAAACCAGACGTTGGTTCTTCTCTTAAATTACTTGTTGTTGCAATACCTGTAATACTAGAAAAGACTTCCAGAATAAAATCATTGATACAAGATGACTCATTGCAGTAAATCCTGCATACAGCAAAGTGTATTTAGCAATCACAGCTATATAAATTTTTAGTAGGCTTTTATTTATCTTAAATTAAACCATGCTGTTGTGAACACTGTAGTCACGTATTTCTTTTCTCAGTTCATTCTCTACTTGACATTTAACCACACATTTATTTTGCTGTTTTAATGTATTAAATATATCATTAGACCTTCTGATCAATGACAAATCAGTGCCATAAAACAAACGCATACACAGTCACTGTTAAATTCTAATTAACGTTGCTGCTTTACTCTGAATACCTAGTTACCAACCCTATTATAATGAATTTAATGGCTATTTTGTTTCCATTAGAGCTGTAGAGAGGTCAGACTCTGCTGCTTATTACCGAATTTTGGGTATTGTCTGAGTCGTGTTGGTCTACTATAGAAAATTACATTCAAAGTTAATTTCTTTTTATTTGTTGACACATTGATACATACTTTTTTACATCTTCAAACTTGATTTCTGTAATTCATTCTTTTAGACAGGAATCATAATACAAATTTCAACACAAATTATATATCAGTATAAAATACTTCAACTGGGTTTTCAGATGTTCTGTTACTGGATACATTGCTTATTATTCTTTGTTAATGTCACTAAATCAACTGTATCTCAGTTTTCAATAATGTGAATATATTTGGGGTTGAGGTTTTTTTTTTTTCCCCCAACTAAGCATGAGCCCATAGGATCCAGTTCTGCTGTGGTGGAACAAGCAAACAAATAATCATAATCCGTTGGATTTTAGATGCTAAGGAGGAAGAACCTGAGGCCAGATGCTTAACTGAGGTTAACTTGAGGTGTTGGAGAGCTGTAGCTTTCTTTAGCCATCAAGTGTGTAATTCTGATGGAGGCAGAGAATTGATCACTAAAGATCTTACTCTGTTTAAACAGAACCCTTTTTGTTTCATGGTCGCCAGCTCTATTCTTGTTTTCTGTGAAGCCTTCTGCACTGTTTCTGGAGGCAGAAAGAGCTGTTAAAACCAGATCATCGTGGAAAACAAGCTGATAGTGGCCAAAAAACTCTGAGGCTGGGTACCATCGATTTAAAAGACTTGTTTTCATTAACAGCTGTTAATTATGATGATAAATGCATTTCTTCCAAAGCATGTTGTTTTGGGACATGTGAATATGTACGAATTCTCCTTCATCATTTAGTCTTTATCTTTTGTTAGAGATCACTCTGCTTGCCTTAAGGTCTGCCTAAGAAAGCTTTGAATACATTTTTACTTGGAAAGGAGAAACTGGTAGTATCTAAGTTTTTACTTTTAATTTTTCCTAGCCTGGAGTGCCCATAAATATTATGCAAAGTAAGAATTTAAAAAATCCCAGGAAATAAAAACAGGAGCTGGCAAATTTCCTCAGAGTTTTGGCATCTCATAGTGTTTGACCTCTTTCTTTCATTTAGAAAGACATTTAATCATTATAATTTGCTTTTAAAAATGCTTAAATACAGATTTCAAAAGCTGTTGTCTAAATGGGATTTGTGATTTACTTCTTTTAATGCTGAAAATTAAAAGATAGCTCAAGCAAAGGATGAAAGTGATACGCCATGATCTGTGACAAACTGAATGATTTAGGAAACTGGTCATGAACTAAGATCCAAGGATTATAATTTCTAATTTAATTTCACCTATCAGGTAGTCACTGAAAACAAGTACCATCTGATAACAATAGCTTTTCGTTAATCCACTTGTCTTATTTCAGTTTATTGAAAGTCTTGACCTTATAATAAGTCCAGCCTGATAGACAGAAGCATTTTCCTTTCATTACTATTAATGTGTCTTAATGGGAGAGTTTCCAATTTTTGGTAGTTGTACTGCTGGTGGCGCAGACCTAATGCCAGAAGGCTCTGCTGTTTCTATTGCTGTGTCATAAAATTCATAAAGTCATGACTAATAGTCATGCGTGTGAAATTGCATAACTCTATAGGAGTACATGTGGGTTTGTCATGGTAGTCCCATCTGTCCTGATGACTTCATAAATTGCTGTAGGCTAGGACAGACTACCTCTAACTAAGCATTAATGCACTTAATCACTTTGTTCAAAATAGAAGGGGAAAATATCTTACAGAAAATGTTCAAGCAACAGCTTAGCTTTAAAGTGTAAGGGTATAATTTTAACACATGCATACAGTGAAGTTCAGAATTAGATTAAAAATAGTATCTGTTCTTGCTTTTCGTCCCAGAATTGCTGCAGCTGAATGTTGGACACATCATACGTCTTGCTTCATTTGGGGATTGATTTTCAACCTAAAATTTGGAATTTCCTGCGTTTGGTTTATACAGGATCCTTTTTATTGCCTAGTCTTAGGTATTTTTCAAGTTGCAGGTTTTTTTAGAAACAGATTTTTCAGTTTCTGATTTTTATGGGTTTTTAAGGCTCCTTGAGTTTTAATAGATGTTGGTGTTACAAAACTTAGGAATTGTCTAATGTCTTATAAATCTAGAAAAATACTGTTTCTTGCAAACAGTAAATCTAAATATCTGCCTAAATCATCATCGTTTTGAGGTCCAAATCATGTTATGTTACTGTGCTTGAAACTCATCTAAATAATGGAAGTGGCAAAGCTTGGGATCCAGATAAGTTTTGGTCTGGGCTGGGGGGGAGGCGTTGGTTGGTTGGTTTTAATTTGTGTATGGTGCAAAATCTTGAACTTTCCTAAGGACAATACATATTTAGAATTTATGATCTGAAAGTTAGCAACATTGCCTTGATTCTTTAAAACAGTATGATAAGGGCATATTTTTAATGTTAACTGCAGTTTAATGGTTTCATTTTATTTGTGGAATTTTATGAATAAATTTCCATTCTGGGTAAAATGTATTACAAGTTACAGGTACAAAGGATTCTTCCTGCAACCGAAGCGAGTGGAAAGCCTTTCTGTAATTTATAAATCTACCTTTTAAATATTTAATTGCTTTCTCAGTTGATGATTATTGTAGTTTTGATGCTGATTAACTCGTTGCGTCTAGGTTTTCCCTCATATCTCATCTTACATCATTAAACATCTGTGTTTAATTTAAACTATTCATGAGTTTTCTATAATGCCTGTCATTTGGAGTGTCAAAGTGATTCCCAAGGAAACTAGAATGAAGCAAATCAAGGCTTTCATAGTCATGTCTTCTGCAGATACCAGAATTCTTTATTATTCTCCTTTCTCTGTTACATTGCTCTTGCTTAAGAACTCATTTTTTATTTTTTTGTTTTGTTTCAAGTTTGCTTCATTAATCAGACTTTGCAACATACCTATTTACACTGTCATATGATAGGTCAGCCAGACTGCCTCTAGAAGTTTTATTCACAAATGAATGTTCTTAAGGTATATGGATTTATCTTTCACCCATGCCATCAAATGTAGCTTGGTGTGGTATTCTTCAGTAGTATTCACTGATAGCCTATTCCTTCATCATAGTTTATTTTCTTTACACTGTTCAGAAAGGCAACAGAAGGCATGTTGAACCTATATTGGACACAGATGCCACATAATATCAACTATGTCACACGGGTTTCATGAGTATCTGTTGTATTACACTAGGCACAAGTAGGGACACTGGTGTTGATCCTGTGGAATATCAGTCTTGCTTAGTAACCTCAAATACTGTTAACATATAAACTGTATATTCTTTTCTATGTACATCTCTATGACTTTCTCTGTGTTACCTCTGCTAGGACTTACCCATGGATGATTCATATCCTCTCATTTATGAATGCCCTGTTCCAAGTCAGAACGTGCCAAGACAAGCCTTGCACTACAGCAGAAGCTGAGTAGATTGGATTTTATCTTCAGTCTGGCTCATATATCTTTTGTACAGGCCAGATCGTGTAAGCAACTTCCAGACAACTCAATATATTTGCTGTGGATTCCTACCTCCTTGCTTTCCTTTCCTCAGCTTTCTCTTCACCTAAACAGAACATAAATTTGGTGCTGTTGTACCAAATCTTAGTAGATTTTCACATGTGGTCCATATGGTAGTTCTTCTGTTGAACAAAGTGACTCACTATAATAATTTTAGTTGTTCAATTTTTATTGCAATACTGGTATAAATAAAACATGAGCCAAAAATCTGCCTTTAGTCCAAAAAGACTGATCATTTTTCTATTGCCAAACTTGGTATTGGAATAAAATTTGTTGTCCACAATCTTAACTCAACTTTAGATAATTCTTTCAAGTAGATGGTATTTCATTCAAATACTTTAATATTTTTCAGTAGACTAACATCAATAGAGATTTGATCTTTCTTAGAAATTGCATTATGTATCATTCATTTCAAGAATACGTGTCTTCTGGATCTAGAAAACAAAGAGAAAAAACCTATAGATATAAGATCATTAAAATAATTATGTCTTTGTCCTGTGTTTCTTTCAGCAAGTCATTTCAGTCTAACTGCTACGGTTAGTCTGAAAAAATAATATTTATAACTGCTTACTTTTTCTTTCGTAAGAAAAAAATTTAATTCTTGAGCTGTTTTGCAGAAATCTTATCCCAAAGTTAACATTTATTTCTAACATCTCGGAAAGCCATGAAACAAATGCCATATTGGTTTGCTAAGCTTTTGAATCATGATACATATATTCTTGGGTTTGTATACTCTTCATTTCAGTGGAGAGAGAGTCTTCACTTTTGTACAAGAGTTAAAATGACATCTTAATAAAGAAGAGATTCTTTAATGTTCTGTTCTGTGGGAAAGAGAACAGGGTGTTTCTTCACCAGTGGAAAAACTTGTGGTCTCTCAAAAGCTCTGGCTGCAATTTTGTCCTCAACTTCAGTTTCCTATACTTAACTGGCACTTCTTTCATCCATACACTTGAAGACTACAGGCCCATTCAAGCATCAGATACGGCCCTCCCTTATTTATGTTCTTATTTCCTTCACATACAGCCATGTCTCTTCGAACAAGCACCAAACTATAAACGCATACTAAATTCTACCTTGCAAAAATACTTTAGGTCCTTAGACACTGTTAGATCTTCTTAAAGTGACTTTGCATGATCCCAGGCTTTAGCCTAGCCTAAGCAGCTTTTTAAGGCTTTGTGCCATATAAAAATGCAAACTAATTCTGAAAAGATAAACAGAGCTGGGGGAGGACAGTGTTCTGTTTAGGAATGAAAGAATATACAGCACATCTGCAACACATATCTGAAATGAGCAAAATCAAAGAAATGCACTCTTAGCTTGGTGTGAGCATTACTTTCCAGCATTTTCAGTTGCAAGATTATAGAAATTACATGTAAGTAAATTTTTTGAAAGGGAATGATGCTGTAAAATATTTCTGACTGTCTGCTTTGCTTTAAAAAAAGCTGCTTTCTTGAAAGGTATAGTATTAACATGGGAAACTTTTCACCCATTAAAAAATACCTGCCTGGAGCTTGCCATGCTGTTAATGAGTCAAAGTTTGTTTCATTATGACAGCTGCTGCTGCTGCGGCTCCTGAAAATAAAAAAAAAAAAAAAGAAAAAAGTAAAACCAATAAATGTAAAGCTCATTACTCTAAAGTAATGAATACTACTCTGAATGGCAGGTGAGACATTACCAGTGTGAAATGGGGATGTCATTAGAGCTCTGGAGCAGGAAGGTGTGCCTGCCACTTGGCCTTCCTTCATGTTACACAAGTCAGTTATCTCTGGACCTTAGTCCCGCGGGCATAAAATGGCTCCTACTGCACCATGCATAGTATTTGGTTAATGAAAATATTGAGCCGGAACTTTTAAGTATGATAAACCTTTGAGAGAGGAACAGGCAAATGTACAAAAGCTGGAAGAACAAGCTTGTCATTGCAGGAGAAGGATCCGCGCATCTCCTCATCAGGCTGCTGAGCATCTTCTAACCACAGCAATCAGTACTCGGCAGCCTGAGGGTCCCAGTGCCAGTTACCAGCCAGATTCCCATATAGCCCTTGGCATGTTTGGAAAATAAGTGCATTAACATTCATAAGAAACCTAGAAATATCAGTGAGACTCTTCATAGAAATACACAGACAGATAAACAGGAGGAAACAGAAGCACTTAGAGCTTGAAACTGAATTCGTCAACAGTAAAAAGATTTAAAGCAAAGGCTTTTTTCTTTTTCCCATAATTAAGTTACTACGTGATATTAAAGTATTGTAAAACTAATTAGAAAATATAAAGTATAGATGGATAGAAGACAGAAGGAAGATAATAATGGCACATATAGTAATAAATCTGATTATTCACAGTTGCTGACTCTACTTACACTGATCTGATTTTAACTGGACATGATACAAAACCATCTGGTGGCTATGTTGTAGGCTTTGTAAATTTAGTTTTTGATTAAACACTTCAAGCTGTCTTTCAAGTTTAGATAAGGACATAGGAAATTATGTAGATTTTATCTCATAATGAATTTAAAACCTTCTATTTCATATGAAATTGCAAAAATGTAGTTACTGAAACGAATTCAAGTTATATTTTTTTAAGTTATGAGATATATTTTTTCACTAATGATTTAATTTCTTTAACAATGTGTATATTCCAAAAAAGCTCAAGAAAGAAAAAAGCCCAAACCTGAAAAAAACTGTTGAAAAGTTCTTGTGCTTAATCTGTCCAAAGAAAAAAAAATATGCATTTGAACATACTTCAAGGGAAGGCTCATCTATATTGTTCAAATCACTCTTTCTTTGTTTATATCTTAAAAAAAAAAAAAAACTGAAAAAAACACCAAATGTTTGGTAGTATTAGATTAACATGCCCCCATTAAGAAAAACATTGGCTTTGGATTCAGATGTTTGATTCTGTTACTGTCATCAGAATTGACAAATCTGTTATTTCCCTCTGAAAACCTGTATAAATATACTAAGGTGCAATGGAAAAATATTTTAAGAGCTTGGGAGATGGCTTTTTGGGTTTTTTAAAGTTTAAAATAAAGATTCTCCAGCCTATTTCCAAATTACAATTAGGAGTTTAGCTTCTTGAGTCTTCTTTCAAGTGAATATAAAAGTAGCAAGATCTTCCTGATGCACCAAGTACAGTTCTTCAGGCCCTGCATCCTATAATCTTTCATAAAACTGTCCAGCTCACTTTTAACACTCTTCAGGTTGGTAGCCTTCAGTAGCTCTTCTGGGAGGAAATCCCACAACCTCACTGTTCTGATGGTTAAGAAAGTTTCCAGCCTAAATCTGTTTGTGACAAGTTTATAGCCCGTTGCTCGTGTGCTTTTTTAAGGTTAAATTGTCCTTCTCCCCTGCGGGGTGGTCTAGTGATATGTGGTGTTTAACTGCTCACAGGGTTCTTGCTCTTGCAGTGGTTTTTCGCAAGACAGGCTGTATGTGATTTGGGACACTCTTGCAGAATATGGACAGCCAGATATTTACCCAGAGACCTCAGTAGTGTTTTTTACACTTGTATTAATTCTTTGCTGTTTCAATTAAATTCACCTTGTGCAGTATGTGTGAAGAAGTTATTTGTGTTTTACAGAGTCCTGGGTCATATAAAAAATGCATGTCTTCCTCATGTCTGATTTCTGGCTGATGAGCTACTATAATGAAAATTTGTAATAGTCCTTGGGGAGATTTTTCTCATCAAATTTAGAAGTTTAGAAATTAGGCATCTAAGTAAGTCTTCCAAATGCTTTATGAATGACTATAGGAAAAGGGAAGACTCTCCAAAGAATCTCCTTTCATCCCATTTAGACATGTGTCTAAACTAGACAGTACAAAATACCCGCAGACTTGTTCACCTATTTGTAGTGATTATGCGAGGAGACTCAACAGCTGTGAAGATACAAAGTTTCTTAACTGCAGGATGCTGTACTTTGTACTTTGTATTATTACATTTCATCCCACGTTTACTATTCCAGTCCATTTTTCCCTTCACATGGTGTCCTTCCCTCTTCACGCTGGCAGTGCGTCTCATTTTTTTTTTTGACTTCTTGCATTCATTCCTATTTTAGGGGTGAAATCACAAAGTAAAATAGTAAACAAAATGAATGCCAAGACTAATCCAGGAGGAGCACTACTGGAGTAATCTGTTTTCAGCCCAGAGGTTCCCCTTTCAGCATAGTTCATTGGCATTTCATCTGCAACAGTCGCTTTAGTCAGAACCTACATAGTCTTTTTCTAGTCTTCCTTTTTTCCAGTTTACCTAGTGACCTCCATTGTGACACCTCACCAAATGTTCTGCTGAAGTTCAGATAAAATCTAATCTCTCTGTGCAGTTCTTTTGTCTGGAAAATCAGGTATCCTATCAAAGGGAAAAATCAGACTAGTCTGACATGACCTACCTTTACTAAAGCCATGTTACATTTTATTCTATTGTCCAATTACCTTCAAGCCATTAGTTATTCTTTGCTTCAAATTTTATCCTAAGATTAACATAGAGCGTGAGGTGTGAGAAGATAAAGAGTTTTGAGTAACTTTTTATTCTCTGGTGTTGCACAAATCCTGTTACAATTTGAGCATATTTTGTAGCTCTACCTAAGTAACATCTTCATTAAAAATCCTTTCTATTGGATCTGGTGTTATATGGCCATTTTTCAGAGTTCTGAGTTGAAAGCGGGCTTATGAGTAGACTCCAGTGCATTAAGCTGTTTAAGCTTTGCTTGTGCCATGACTACGATTATAGGCATATACTTATGTCACCACATTGTCTTCACTGAAGACTTCCATTTAATTTGGGGATCACGTGTTGATTTCTACTATGGCATTTCCACTTCTTTCCTAGAGCTACTTGGGTTTTTTCCCACTAGATGAAGGAGTTGTTGAGAATCTTTTTTTCAAGGAATAATTAATTTTGCCATTTTGACAGTTCTTTTTTTTTCCCAGTCATTTTAGGATCTCTGCTTTTTCAAGTATTGTTATTTGTCCATTTGGATCTGGAGACATGATATGAAAGGATTTCCCTTTCCTTGAGATGCAAGTTCCAATTAATATGTAAATATTTGATATAAAGAAATTCAGGTGTCGTTCATCAATGTGTTGGTCTTTCTAGCAATTTTTTGTCTGAGGACTAATATTTTCAAATACATCTCAAGGGAGCTCTTGAAAAGGTGCCTTTAAGTATGTCCTCTATGCTAAGTAGTTTATTTTACAGGTAGAATATATAGCTATGCATGTTTAATAGTAAAATTAAGCTTAGATTACTTGCACACTTTGAAGAGAGTTTTTGGTTATCAAAGCTTGTTTTCAGTGACTGTATCATTGCTTAAGCAGAAAGAAAAAGGCTTTGACATTAGTGACCGAACAATTTTTACAAAACACTTTGACTAAGATATAAACACACTATTTTAAGTCGTTAAAAGGTAGTAGACTAAAAGGCATTTTGCAAAGGAAATCTAAGAAAATAATGCAGTGGCATTACATCACACTGTAACAATTACAGAATTATTGTGCTATACATGCTATAAGAAAGATGCAAAAAGGAAAAAAGACCAAATGCCTGTAGACATGTGCCACACACAGTGGATGTGGCTCTCCCATGAGAGTATGGGGCCTTTTGCTGTCTAGATTTAGAAGTGGTTTGAGAGGCCAAAATGTTGAGCCATTTGCTTTACAAGAAAGGAGAAATACAATTGATTAATGCCATTTTGGACTGCAGCTGCTTTGTTTGCTCCTTCATTTGTTTCTTTGAACTAATTGGACCATGATCTTAGCAACCTAGTTCAATAAACAAGGGAGTACAGTTACAAAGAATATCACAACTGAATATTTTCTTATGAAATCAAAACACCTCACCATCAATGACACTTAGCTGCATATTTTTTTCTTCTGTATTAAGTGGAGAGAAAGAGGATTATTTAGCTAGTTTGTTCAAATGTTTAGTCAATGAGGTTTTGGAAAGTTGCTAATGAAGTACAGAGGCCAATATTCTGTTTTGCAAATGTGAAAGGAGGCTGTTATGTGTTCCCACTGGGAATACTCTGCACTACTTGCCGTATGCAAAAGGCTTTGCACGACAATCCAAGGTCACTGGGAAACCCTTTTTCAAAAATCTCCATATTGCCAGTTGCTTAATCCATGTTATGGAATCAAGCAGAAACACCTGTTGTTACCCACTGTAGAATCCTGATGTTTAGGACTGGGATCAGCTAGTTACCCTGAGGTTTTTTTCATTCAGTTTAGCCTATCTAAAATGAAATACAGATAATTGCAGAATTTGCAATAAAGAGCATAGCTGCAAAGTTTTATGAGAAAAGTGAATGCAAGTAAAAGGTGTAAACCTACATAACTTTGCTTAGTGTAAATATTAGTTTGAAGTTTTCTTTTGGCTCCATGCCCTCTGACACTGGCTGTATTCAAGCTAAGACATCTCATTTTCACCATATTATGGGTATTTGCAGAAGACAGTCAAGATTTGGGGTGTGTCCCACATCTGGCTATGCAGATAATGCATAGTCAACATTCATCCTTCATGAAAGAGAGGAGGAAAAGGATGGAATAGGAGATAACTCATATTCAGACAATCTTATGTCTCTAGTCATTTGGTATCCATTAATCAAATTCATTCTTGCCTAACCATTGTTTGCTATCTCCTGTTTTAGAGATGTTCATGTTTAACTGGCACAGCTGAACAAATCCTATCCTTCCAGCCAGACTGGGTTTCTTGTGGCTGAACATTGGACATTGACAATTAGGCATCTGTTGTCTAGATTCCTTTTTTAAGCAAAGGAAAGAAACGGGCATTTGTAGCGTGTGACTCACATGATCTATTTTAGACATCTGTGTACACTGGGATGGGAGGAGCAGCATGCTGGAGACACCCGTTTCTCGCCACCAGCTATAAAAGAAGCCTTGCCATCCTTCACAGATTTAGGGATTGTCAACCTTAGGTGGGGTGATTCCCATCCTTAAGGACTGTTCTTGTACTAGGCTAGGTTTTTACCAAAGCAGTGATTCATGAGGAAGTCCTCTCCTCTTCTTGCAGAGCTGGGAAATTTCCATGTCCCAGAGGGAAACTTCTCGTTCTCTTGATTTGCTCACCCACAATTACCATGTAGCTTTACGTTACATAGCTGGGTCTGTACGTGCATCTCAGGGGAGAGCTCTTGTTTAGGACCAGTCCCAGAAGTGACCCGTCAGTGCTGGCATTAACTGCTTTGGGAGTTTCTGACTCTTCTTCATGACACTGTGATGAAGGCAGTCAAAATCTGCCTTGGAAGACCTTGGGGGCAGACAGGAGTTCCCAGCGCTGCTCTTCTCTGTGTTCTCATATAGTTTCAGGACTTTGCCAGCATTCTGGTTGCGCCTGCAGATGTTCCTGCAGCAAAGGGAAACAGATTAGGGTAATCAATATGTAAACTCAAACAAAGCAAAGCTTTCACAGAAGCAGCGTTTGCAGTAAGTAGAAACCGTTGTAGATGTTCTAAAACTAATGTAATTGTGGACAACTGTAAACGGGTGCATTTAAAAACATCTTTAGTGTCGAGTATGAGCATCTTGATGCTTTTGAGTTCAACCTGAATGTGTGTGCTCTTAGGTTCAGTGATGAACTGAAGCTGGCTTAAGGCTCCTAATGCCTGATCCAGAACACCACATGACATAAGGCACTGGTGTAGGGTAAAATCACTTTGCTGGTAAGATTTCTCACCAGAAATATCACCAGGTTAACTTTGTCCCAGCAGGCTTTCTTTGAGGCCTCCACCACTCAAACTTTGAAACGGACCAGGTATTTGATCTGTATTTAGCATAAAACCAGGACAAAGCCATAATGTTAGCATAAAGAGCTTATTACAGCATGCTTTGGGAAATATGAAAGTAATGTGATTATGTCCACACCTGAGCTGGTGCAAAATTGGATGATCTGCTAGAGCACAGATCTGATATAAATGTCTGGAGCTTAGGTTTTTATCCTGTTATACTTCTGTGAACTTACCTGCCTGTTCTAAGGAGAATAAAGAGAGAGTGATAAAAGAAAAGAAAAGAGGAACCACCTGCTGAAGGTATTAAGATTAAAAAGGTGCTTGTATTGAAAATGCTCTAGTATTCCCTTCCCTAAGGAAAAGTTAATACTGTTCTAGTTCCTGAGAGGAATGACAACAAGGGGACATCTTCATTGCAATTAAAGGGAAAAAAAAAAAAAGAAAAAAGCACATTTGATTTATTCATTTTTAGTTCTAGATCTCATAGTAGAAAAAAAGATAAAAAGAATAATGAAGAAGTAGAGATACTGAGCCTTTAGTACCCCTTTATGCTTCAAAAAAATATTCCAAATTTTTGCTGGTGTAGATTTCATTAATTAAAAAAACAGTAATATTCTTAATATCCTAGCTGCTCCTCTACATTACAAAGCACACTAGGGCTTTGGTTTTGAAAGCTAAAATATACCAAGCTGTCAATGGAATTTTATATTTGTGCTCCCAGGAGATTTAATTGAAGTCTTGAGGGTAGCCACAGTCCCTGGCAGGAATCCTTTTTCCTGTTAAAGCTGACCTGGACAGGACTTGCTTTCATGCCACATTTAAATTGTCCAGAGACAAGAATCTCTGCAGGAGACATCACACATTCTTCTTGCCTCCCTGCCTCTGACCAGCCTAGCAGAGTCACTGTGTCTTAGTCATTAGCAGGGGAGAGAAGGAAACCAATACTTCCCAGTTCTGGAAAACAAAACCGTTCAAGAAAAAGTACTTACTAGGTCCCACAAACTAATAATGAAATGTCTTTTTGATCACCAACAACTTACTCCTGACCTCATGAACTGGAAAATATTTTCTGTTCTCCTCGGGTAAGTCTTGTCAGTGAATTGTTTCAGAATTTCTTGGGATGGATGGAGTAACTTAAAGAGTGACTTGTTTAGGTTTTTAAAATATTTTTTTTATTTATTCAGTACACTTCAGTTTGTAATTATTAAGCCTGAACAGAAGCAATTAGGTGCCATTAAAATATTAGCAGTGAGCTTTCTGTGACATTCCCTCTACATAGTTAGCACCTGCGTTAAACTTTTGTTCTAAATCGCCGCCTGGACCTTCCTCAGTCTCTGCATTAGTAAATTAGGAAAACTGGTTTGGAAAAGTTAGACAATATAAACAACTTCCCTCCTAAAAAAAAAAGTTAATGTGTTATTTGCATAGATTTTTATATCAAATAGATACTTTAAGGTACATTTATTTTTGCACTTACATAGTTTAAAGTTATTGAAACTGCCTTATAGGTCCAAATCAGACATTTGCTAAATATAAAAGGAAAAGGAACTAGGAGTTATGTGTGCAGTTTAAGTAGGCTGAAAAAAAACTTAAATAATTTTCCATTAAAAACAGGTAAGTGTCTGCTAAATATTGATACTGGTGGTAACTGATTTTCTGACAAAACTAAAACCAAAAAATTATAAATGGTCATGCTATTTTTGGAGAATTATAAGTGTCAAAGAAATCTGTCAGGAAGTCAGGTAACTACTTCAACACAGAATTATCACTCTGGTAACTTACATCAATCTTCGAAGGTGGCTTGCTGGTAAATTTGAAAACAGTGCGAAATATGTCCAATCACTGGGGTTATGGCATGCATCCACCTTCCAGCAGGCAAGCCAATATGTGGCATTAATGTGTATTTCAGAGGTAAACTATCTTCCAAATGGCTGGAGGATACCGGCCAGCTGCCTGCGCGGGGAGCAAGAGAAACCAAAGCCCAGGGGGAGAACGCCACTGCTGAAACCCTTTAAGTCTCCTGTGCCTTTGCCCTAACTATTTGCCTTATAGAGCTCTAAGCAAAACCAAACAGGAAAGATCTTAGACCTGTTGCACTGCCAAATATTTCGTGGTCTCTGGGAGCTTGAGAGTTGAACTACGAGACCTGTGTGGTATGTGAGAGGGCTGGAAAGGATTGTTTCAAGTAGGGAGGCAGTGACAGCGCTGCTGGATCTCAGTAGCCTGCATAGGTGCCAGATGGCCTCTTCCCTGGAGTTTAAAAAGGGCAAGTGAAGTGATCCGACAGCTAGTAAGTTTAGCCAGTAAGGTCAGGTGAAGTACAAACTCCCTAATTACAGTGACCTGTCTACTTACTAGAAGGAGGGAAAAAAGCTCTGTGAAGTTTATGAAATCAGAGTTATATTTCTTTCATTCAGATATACCCTCCAGTCTTTAAAAGCTCACTGTTCTTCCGTAGAACTGATGTACCAGTTTTGTGATGGAGTTGTACTAGTTGACAACTATAGTCACAATATCATTTCTCTGAGGAAAGCATGCATTAGAAAAAGCTGTGTTGCAAGGCTGTCCCACCCAGAGGTGGCTGTCAAGGTATGGAGGGCCCTTCTTTGGATGGGGATTGCTAACAGTGCTGGCCTGGAGCCCTCTCACCGCAAGCTGCCACTGTATCAGATCTATGAGCAAATATAAGAGCTCCAGTTGGACAAGATAAATATCAATGATCCCAAGAAAAAAAGAAGTCAAGTGGCTTCTCATAGAAACTTTAAACTCATATAACTGCACTGAATCCCTGGGAATGCGTGAGCTTGGTACTTTAGATGAAAAGGTACATCCAGACTGAAGGGCTGCCATGCCATTTGTGGGAGCTGAAACACTGTGGTCACTGGGCAACAAAAGCCATATACTCTTTTTATGTGCTGTGAAGTAAAACTCAGTACTTCAAACTAGTTATGAAGGCATCTCTGTAAGCAAAAGTTCAACACAGTGTTTTACCGCGTAATATTACCTCAGCAACAGGCCTTCAAGTCACAAAATAATAGGAAGGAGATAGAAGGATGTAGTTTGTGGACAGAGTCCAAGAAGCCGTGATTTGTGTTCACTTTGGGTTCCTTAAAATCTCATTTCAGCACCAGCCTAATTTCTAAACAGCCATGTGGGCAGCGTAGTGGTGATGTAGCATGAGCAGAGAAATGACGCAGCCACGAGGCGTGCATGCATGGTTTTGGAGAAGAGATTGTAAATCACACCACACGCACCTGGGGTGAGCTTCTGAAGGTCTCTTGCACGGAGGGCAGGCCTGGCAGAGTGTGGCCTTTTCCACGTTATGTGTCTGTCTCCTGTACTGCCCCAGTCACGAGGCTGTGCTTGCACCCCAGCAGCCCTCACGTTGCCTGATACTGTGACCGTTTTCCTTTTTCCAGCCTGTGCTGTGGAAATAGGAAAATACTTTGGGTCTAGGCATTAGAAATCCTCCTAACGCTGCCTAAAGGTGGCTAGGGGCAATAAGGCATTCCCTGACACTTTTTTTATTCGGCAGACTTTTAACTGACTTAGATACAGCTACAGGGCATGTTGCAAATTACTGTCTTTTAGCCATTCTTCTTGCTTGCTCCTTGCACCCAGATCTTTGCTTCTTGCCATAAATACGGCTCTCTCAAATCATCCCTGGGATGATTAGTGCCTTTCTCCCATGTGATCATAGAGTGTTTGGAATTAATGTCATGTGAGCCATTTGGCTACTACAATACCAATTATATCAGCTCCAGAATAAAATGTCATGAATTCTGCTTTCTGTTGCTGCTCCCTGACCAGAAACCCTGCTCGCTCAAGAGGTGGCTCTTTTCCCCTTCTCCCTCCCCTTCCCAGGCTTGGCCCTATGACTTCCTCTAGTTCGCATCCATTTCTGAAACTCACTGTTCTTAGGTTGAAAGCAGACTCCAAAAACACTATAAGCTGTTTTCTTCTGTCTGAAACAGCCCTTCTTGTGCATACTGTATATATGGAGTGACTTGCTAACAGTTTGGATCAGGCACCGTTCGCCAGAGAGAGCAGGAAGGCCTACAATGATGGGCATGTTGATCCCTCAGTCCTGCTGGAGTGTAAAAGCACCAGAGTAAATTTACTTCACTTTTTTTTTTCTTTTGGTGTTCATTTAAAAATGACAAATCAGATAAATCTTTAAGAATTTGGACATAACTGTGGTGGCCAGTGGAATGATAAGTTTAACAAAATGACCTTGTTTTCCCTTAGAGTCACTAAGCTACTAACTCCGTAATGGTTGGTTTTGACAATTAGCCACTAAATAAGTTGCTCATATAAAGTTTTATCTGTTGAGCATCAAGCATTAGAATTATTTACAACTTACTTTCTAATTCTGCTCGTTATTGGGTCACGCCAACACCTAGACTTAAAGCTGCATAATTAGAGGTATGAGGATTTTAACAAATTTGTGATCATCAAAGATGTCCCAGTCTGCTGCACTTTGTGAAACATTTGGGTTCTTGCAATATGTTATTTAGCTTCTGAAGCATATAATTTCAATACCCTACATTATTAGATGGCATTTGATTGCTTGAAATTATATATTACTTCAAGCCTGGTTTTAGGTGAGAATTTAGCATGTATTGGACTTGATGTGTGTTGGTGATTGAGCATTGTTAAAAATACATAAAAATACTCACATACATCTCTTCTCTTCTAAAAAAGCAGTTTTGGCCCTTATCCTTTAGAGGTGTAAGTTTGGACAGGCAGTTAAAGTTGTTTAGTTGATGCTGCTCTGGTGAAACTCTTAACAGGTGCAGGGCTATGTCTTTGGAGGTCTCTACTGTGGTTTTTTAGATTATAACATCTGCAAAGTAGAAAGTTCTGGGGAGCATTTTAAGAGTTCTGCTGGTTTTATTTTCTCTAGCAAAATCAAGTCCTAAAGGTAGAAATTGCAATGTATTACATTTTTAATTTAATGACTGCAGATGAATTGGTAGAAAGGAGTACACAATATTTCTTCTGTATAAAACCAGCAGCAACAAAAACCATAATGTACTCTTTAGTCTTCAGCCTCCCAGAGGCCTTTCCCTCTGAGGCCTCTCAGCCTTAATTAATCCACATGAGATTTAGGTACAAAAAAGCTTTGTGTGTTTTATGTGAGGAACCTGATTTGTTTAGGTAGAATGATTCTACTCTCAAACAGCAAATTAAATGTGCTTAACCTGTAAAGAACAGAAATATCTTTGATAGTAATAATGCGTACATTATACTCAAAACCCTTGTGAGAACAGTACTTGATGGAGGCAGCGTTTCAATGTTATCCCGGAAGTGGATTGCCTTCAAAGATGGAGATTGTTTCCTAAAAAAGCAAGTTAGTTCCTGATGAACATTGTTCATCTCACACTGCAGCCATAGTATCAGCACTGTTATGGATGCACCCTGTTTCCTTGTGATCTGCTGCCAGGGCAGCATTTCTTTATCTGAACTGTGTGGACACATCTGAAAGATTTTCACCGTGTGTCTGGATTTCTAGGGGAAATGCTGCTAGAAGACATGAGAGGTTATGTAAAATATTATCGAGCTTTAATGTAGATGACATGCATGTAGATGACACAATTAATTAAGCTGATGAGTAATCTTTTCTATATAGCAACAATTACATCTCCCCCCTGTGGATACTACAAACTCAAGCAAAGAACTCTTGGCCACCCAGTCCCAGCAAACAAAGATTGTTTTCTGCATTACATATAGACCTGTTACTCAATGCCTATAAATTAGTTTTTGTCCCGGTACACCAGCTTTTTTAAACTATTATGGTTTGGCAAAGAGGGCTTGCAGGTTAGAATCTGTATCAAATTTCAGGAGAATTAGAATGAAAAAGTTGTATTTTAAACTAAAACAGATGATCATCAGTAGTCTGAACAATTAAGAAAGTTGAAAAGTTCTCCATGAGGAGAAGTTGCAGTAATGGTAATGGAAAGACTACTCCTGACTTCAGAGGTCACTCTGGAGCAGGACACCACCAGCAATAGGACAGCAGTCGTGATGAGAATCTCTTGAGACCTCACCATGTAGTGGGTAGCTATATCTTCTGGCCAAATCAGGGGCCAGTATAATAACATAGAAGGTTTTTTTATCATTGCTAAATTTTAAACAGTATTAAAGCTGCAGGCATACATTTTCACTGTGTCAGTCCTTAAGAGCAGCTGAACAGTTTCAGTTCCCAGTAAGGACTCAGTAGCAAGATCACTTCTGATGTAGGTCTAGGTTTTTTAGACCTGGATCATCAGAAAGACAACTGATTTGGGGGGCTTTTTTCTTTTGAGCCTTCCCTGGGTTTAGTCCCAAACGGAGCAGAAGAGAGTGGGAGATTTTTCAAGTAATGCAGTTCATTGCATAGGTGGGTTTACCTTTGATCAGTTCTATGGCTTTTTTTTTAATCTTCTTTTAGAGGAGGCATGACTCACAATTGTGTCTGTGATTTTGGGCTGTGAAGGAGAAGCGTAGGTCAATTTTTAAAAGTCTGTCTGTACCAAAATAGTCTTTATTAGATGAAGACTGCAAGGCTGTTAGTGTTTTATCCCATCGTCAGTAACAGAATATTTTTAATCTTTGTGTGTAAAAACCTGCAGCTGTCCAAATGAAGCATGTCCTCACTTTTTCTGCTGTTTTATGGCTCCTTGTTACACATTTCCTCACAAGTTGAAAGGCTTTGCTTCACTGGCATATCCCCAGCCCTTCCAGGTAATCTGACTAAATTCTTTTGCATCCTACTAAATGATGAAGCTGCCAGTACCTGGGAGACTCTTAATAAAAGCGTTCACGTCTCTGTGAAACTTGCTCCCTCTGGTGTTTCAGCAGAGCCAGTGCTTGGTGATGTTTGAATTCAGGCTTATAATTTAATTGCATCATATTAATGAGGAAATCTTTTCCTTATAAGATCTGTAAAATTATTTTTAAACTTTCTTATTAAAACTTACTATACTAAAATCTTATTTTGAAATAAGGTTCCGTTCAGTCGGTGTTTTCATAGAGACGCTTGGGTGTCATTGCAGTGAATATGAAGAGCACATATCTTCCCATGTGGCTCTGAATGCCATCTTCCTTATAAATAATCCTTCCATTTTATTATCCTATTTCATTGTATTCCCAAGTTTTATGCTTACGGAATTAGAAAAATAATTTTGTCAGTCTCATTTTGGAACCTTCATGTAGAAACATAGCTTGTTTTTGCTTTTTGGTTTTTGTTTATAATGTAAAACTATTTGTATCTGTCAATCTAGAAAAAAAATGGCATGTAATCATGCTTCTAATTTAAATTGTTCCCAGAATATTTCCAGAAAACCTATTTTGGGAACATAAATTATCCTTGACACTGAACTGGAATTATATTTAAGAATACCAAATTGTGGAGAGAAGGCAACTTTATCCATCTGACATGAGGTATTTCAAGGATTTAATCCTACTCCCAGTGAAACTGTTATTACAAATCCCTTTTACACCTTGAAGGATCAGTTCCAGGCCATCATGAACAGGTCGTTTGGATACAATGGAGGTGATAGAAAATACTTGAAAAAGCAGGAGGTTCACTGATGCCTGGGAAGGGCAAGTTAAAGGTAATGACTGAGATATTACAAGCTCTCTCGCAAGTATCGGAAATATTTCTCTTGTATCTATTTTAGTGGATTATTACATACATTAATTGCCCTCTCACTGAGATCAGAAAGGTGTCCTTACTAAAAGCATTCTTGGTGAACAACCATATTGAAATTTCTCTTGTGCTTGAACAGTTTCTGCAAAATCGAACTTTTGCTTCAATTGATCAGTGTAAGACATGCTATGGTCCTTCAGTTCTCACCAACTACACAAGAACTTGATATTTCATATTATGGCAGTGTTTGGGGAAAAAAAAACCTCTGCCTTAACATAGTAGAAAACTTTGAGTAAGACAGTTTTCTGGTTTTTTTTGTTGTTGTTGTTTTGGGTTTTTTTTTATTTGGAACGCTGTAGTTCTGCTACATTAGAATTTGAATACGTGCTTACAACTCATATAAGATTGACTAATCTATGAGACACATATTGTGTAGAGAACTTTTTGTGTAACAACTGAAATGTTTCTTGTGTGCCTAAGATTGTAAGTCACTCAGACAAGCTTCTTACTGCACTGTGGGGAAATAACGTCACGTGTTTGGTTTAGTTCTCTGCACTTAATAAGCAAGAGTACTTTTCCCAGTCGTGGACTCCTGCAATCATCTCTATATCCGTTTTGTTTGGCTTACGTAAATGGCATTTTAAAGAAGCTGGAAAGGAAGAGTTTAAACTTCCCAGATGAGCACTGTGAAAGGTGTTATTAGATTGGCATTTTACATGGGGCGTGTTCCTGGGCTTGCAAATGGCATAAAAAGTTAACAGCCTGCCAGGTGAGATGGAGTGACTGATTGTATGTTTGTATATTAAACCTGTCCTCACGGTGAAATAAAACGTTAGCCTAAACGAGGGAGAAAACGAAGCAGGTGTGTAGGTACAAGTTCACAGCTGCCAGATGGCAACTGCTTAGATTTGCTTGTTTGATCACTTGCAATCATCTGCAACACAGAAATTAAAATGAGAGCAGGAGTAGGAGGCAGATCAGTTTGTGTTTTGAGTGTATAAAATTTCAGTAACTGATGCTAAGTCTTTTATCATATTTAGGAGGATAAAATCCTTGAAGACCCTTATCCCATTGAAGTCAGTGTGAATTCTGTCTTGGGAATATGAACAAATCCTTAAGAGGCATGCTTCTATCAATCTGTAAAATATCTCTTAGTAGTACACAGTCAGCTATGGTCAAGTACTAACAGCTGCACATATATCAAAGTGTGTAAAGCTAGAAAGAATCAGGAGTTGTTTAAACAGCCTGTGGTATGATACCTGTTGTTTCTATATAGCACTCCCACTCTTTGGGCAAAAATATTTATGCAAGAATGCAACCATAGATCCAGGATAAACCAAGACTTCTATTACCACAATGATCATGGTGAGCCAATCATGCAAGTGCATGAAGTTAAAGAAAATTTGTATTATAACCTTTCTATATTTTTTCCATTCATAACACAGCATGTGATGCTGTCTTCATACTTGCTAACAATGCATTTCTGTAAGTTAATGATGCTAGTCTATAAATGCAGCCACCGTACTGATTTCATGGACAGCAATCAGTCATACTATAATCACATGCTGGGCATTCATCTTTGGCACCTGAATAGCTACCACATCAAGGCATCTCAAAATTGACTATTTTTTCCAGTCATATTGCAGCTTACCCAAATATCGGCTCTGTTCCAGTCCTGCCTGCACCAAATCTGTCCACAGCAGGCTATTCTTGGATGGATTTCAGTTGTTCTCACTGAGGAGGATATATTTCACTCTTCTAGACTACTGTGTATTTTTCCACTTCACTATCTTGTAATTGCTGTTTTATAAGTTCCTCTGTTTTACTTTCTCATATAGTTTTTATTGTACGCTTAGCCATCCTAGCCAGCAGTAAAATTGTATTACCACAGTTTGAATTTCTGCAAAAGGCAGGTTTAAGTTGTAACAGCTGGATGCAGGCGTTGTGTGTCCATCCTCACTTTGACACCTTATATTTGATTATGTTAATACAGAAAACAATTAACTGGCAAAACCAGTTGGACTTATTAGACTTTATTTCTTGTATGGCACGAGTGAAGGGAATAAACACTAACGGCATTAAATTAGATTCCCTGGCTTATCCCAGGATACTGACATAAACCGTAGGCCAAAAGTTCTGAATTTTCAGAGAAAAACAGCATCACATTTTACTGTCACAGAGACTTTGGCTGTCTAACTATGGGAAGAGTATGAAGGTAACGAGAAATCCAAAGACAATTTTATGTATTTTTGTATACTCTTTCATTATAAGAGAATGTGCAAGTGTATGCCCACATGTCACAATAAATATATTTCTATAAGCAATAATATCAAAGATTACATATTATCACATGAATACTATGATTGCAACTTATACATGCTGCTTTGGCAGTTGGGTAATTTGTACTACTGACGCACTGAGCAATTTCATAGAATTATAGAATCAGAACAGTTTGAGTTGGACAGGACCTTTAAAGGTCATCTAGTTACTCTTTTTGGTTTTCTAATGTATTTATGGCATTCCCAAATGCTTATCTTATCTACTGGTACCATCTTATGGCAGGATGGTCTTGAATAGATTTCATATGTTCTTACACAGGTGTGCTTCCGTGCCGTCCATTGCATTAGCTCTTTGTTGCCTACAGAGACTTGGAGTTCCCTGCAGCTGAACTCCTATGTGAAAATTATCTCTGTTTGCAACTAAATATATTTTTGCCTCCAAGTTTGTCCTGCATTGGTTTTGATTCCTTTTTCCCTTAGTGGTAACAACAGATTTTTTAGAAATTTTACGTGTGGAAAAGCCATAAGTAATCCAAATATCTAACAATTATATGAGCGCATAAGAGCCTTTGTAATCCTTAAAGTCTTTATGATTCCTTAAATTCAAAGATTCTTAAAGTCTTTTTGTATACCCAGACCTGAAAATTTATTATCTCTTTAAGTACAGTTACTGATTTATTCTATCCACTAGCCCATAAATCTGTAATTATAATGTTAAAATGGGATTTTCCATAGAAGTATATTTATCTCTCTGTACAAATACATCTTCCACTCACATATGTAATATGTGCGCATAGAGATTTTGTTTTACAGCATCCTTTACCAATGAATACAGATACGGGCAAATTCCTTAACAATCTGCATATAACTGTATCTGGTATAGTATTATCAGAGAGAGTTATGTCTTTGATATTCAGATGGTTTCTGATGTCTTACAATTTCCATGTAGAAAGGCAAAGAAAATCTTATTTCTACTCCTGTTTCTTTTTGCTTGTCTTGAGTCCTTATACAGCAGGAAAATTCCTTTTAAAAAGCAATTGTGACACAGCTACTATTGCTAATATAATTTAAGATTGATCCTGAAAGGAGTGTTTTAATGATAAAATTAGAGAGCTCTACTTTGTGTCCTCTGTCACTATAAATAGTCTGAGACCAGCATTAATTATAGATACATTTTTCCTTACTCAGTTCATATCTTCTAGTAGAAAGGAGGTAGTAAAAGAAAGCCCATATAACATACACGATAACACGATATTAACACAAGAATCTGACATTATTGTTCAGATGTCAGTCCAAAAAATAAGTGAACGAGGATTAAAATGTTATTGCAGAATGCATAGAGCTACGTGCAAGCATGCTGTATATGTCATTGCCTTTGGCATGAACGGTAATTTCAAGTCTAAAGCTGAAGCAGGACTCCTTACATGTCTGTTTTCTTGGGACTTAATAACCAGTCCTGCAGTCTGGAAAACAAAAGGGCTGTTTGTGCGGCATCTGGTTTCTTCATAAATTCAGTGAAGAGTTTTGTTGCTCTGTGGAAGCTGTCTATGCAAACATCTTAAATGTACCATACTTACTTATAAATACAAATTGTTCATGCGATCTTTACTTTCATAAATACTCCTCCCTGTTTGGCTAAGCCTCACCTCAGTGGGATTTGAATGGTAAGACTTTCTTCCTTGCAGCCTAGTGAGGGATCGAGTGGTAACCGGTCTCTTGCCTTCTGCTTTTACTCATCAAAGAAGTGTTTAATTGAGGGTGTAGCGGGAGGGGAAGAGAATTGGAGCAGGGCTGTTGGTGGTGAATTGGAAGTCCACAGAAATCCTCCTGCGCCACAGCCCACCCACCCACCCTGGAGAACAGCAGGAGGATTCACAGGAGTGCCCACTGCTGTAGTGAGTTGTGTGGGTTCACAGCTGCTCCCTTCCAGGCTGCCAGCCACTGCACAGCAGGGCAGGGGCTCAGTCATGTCCCCTGCCCCCTGCTGTTGTCCCTGCAGCTTGGGGCACTGTAATATTGGCATGGTTCCTGGCTGCTGCCTGAGGATGCGAAAAAGGCAGAGGCTCCTTCTCATCAGCGCAAGACAAGGCTGAAATGAGCCCTGAGCTTTATGGTGCTGTCACCATGCAGAGGAGCGAGTCCTGAGATCAACCAGTTGTTGCTTGCTGATCTGGGGACACCATGCATTTCTCACTGGTTTTATAGCTCTGCAATTAATATAGGTATTTTCAAAGCATGTACCTTAGTCCACATCCTTTGTAATTGGGGTTTTTGGTGGATTGTTGGCTAGCAAGGAGGAGAAACATTTCCAACAGTAAAATGGATGTATTCTATACTGTTGCAGTTGATGAACCACAAGCAGATTAGTTACATAGGAATAAAGAAACATTTTTTCAAATATTATGATCAACAAAAAGATATTGTATGACTTCAGTACACCTGAGAGATTGAGCCCTGTAACGTTTACATCAACAGAAACAGCAACAGCATTTCAAGAGTGCTGTAAGAGATGCTCTGTATTCACATAAATATTTTCAACAGATATATACATTGCCTTAAATTTCCAGTTTCCTGCTAGTAGCTGCAGACATCCATACAAAAATGGCTTCAGAAAGCCAAGAGTTCTCACTTGATAGAGTCTGTAGATGACCTGAAATGGCAAAGTGGTCTGTCCAAATACAGATGATCCACCCAGAGTATGTTACCATCCACTTGCTGCAAGAGGTCTCTTTTAAAGCTAGATAACACCAGAGAACACGTGTATCCAAATACATCTTCAAAAAAGTTTGGACTTCACTGTCCTAATTTTAAATGTACTGCTTTAACGTGCCAGTTTCTTCAAGTTTGTATGCTAGCTTGCTATCAACTTGAATTGCCCATGCTAGTATCTCTGCAACTCCTTCACAGAAACAAAATCTGACAAAATGTTGAGATATTTCTTAAAAGAAAATGTCAGTAGAACTGGCTGTGAGAGTACACAGTCTTTGCATTAACAGTCAATTGATTTCTGATCAGAATGAGAAAAAAGGAGAGATCAAGCATAGCAGGTATCCTTAGTCAGACATTTATGTGGCATGTAAGAGGGCCTGTGTTCACATCATTCCTTTTCTGCTAGATTTAGGTTATAATTTTGGACTAACTGACTGAGATTTCCAAAGGATGAGCTTGAAATACAGAGCCAGAGAGTAATTCCAAGTTTGATGATTAGGATACCCACATGCACAGAGGTATTGTAAAGCTTGAGTCCCTGTTGCTATATGAAGTGGAGAGGGTCAGATAAGTGAGATTAAAGCACAAAAACAAAATCACGTCAGCACCAGGATTCAGTCGACTGGAACTGTGTTCCAACAAGGCAGAGACAGTACTTCTGCCTGGCTTGCAAAATGGACTTGTGCGCAGTAAGCGACTGCCAGGCCATGTGCGTGTGTGTGTTTCTCCCTTATTCCTTTTTTTTAAGGGCTTCTCTTTAACCCTGATGCAGGGCAGAGGAAAATCTGGAATCCCAGGGAAATTCATGAGCTAAAAAATAATTGTTTCTGGCCAATTCTGCTTACAGAAACCCTTTTTCCTCCTGAAGCTCACTCCTGGAATTAATCTGGGCTAGCCACCATTCATTTGAGACCTATTAAGTGATATTTACAAGTTTACTTTTCATCTGTTTGCCCTTGTTTGGATAATGTTAAAACAGATGAACATTCAAACCAGGAGATAAAATAATGGAGAATCACAAATAGAGCATTTGGATTATTTAATTTTTTTCATAACTTTTAAATACACATTTTCCTGGGCTCTAAACGCCTTCTAGACAGACTGACCAGCAAGGACCTTTCCAACAGCACTTTAGGTATAATTTGAAGTTGTTTCTTCTTTTCCATTCTGCTTAAGAGAGTGATGAACTCAACACGCAGGCCTTGCACAAAATTAGTTTAATTTAGTTTTGCAATTTTTAAAACATTTTGAATGGAGATGTACATCTTGTTAAATTCCCAGAAAGCAGCTTTCTTTGTTGTCAAGCTATAATAAGAGTAAACAGGTCTTTGTGCTGAAAAGAATGGTGTTAGAAATTGAATGTTCCTCTCTCCGCCTTCCTATGGCAAGTTCGCTGGTACAAACGGGAGAGGGATGGTCTGCAGTGAAAGTAGCACGAAGTCAGCAGTCTGTCTCTCTCTCTTGTTGTGACGAAGTTGTCAATGGGGAACTCTGCTTTGTGTATTTGTTCAGATTGGTGAAAACTGTGTTATTAATAGCAAGAAGACAAAAGCTGTGCAGCCGTTCCTTGATTAATTCATTCCTTTTGCTGCCTGCAAGCAAATTTTGTTTCTGACATGATCATAGGCATCATTATCTATAGGTGAGGTGGATAAATAAAGCAATGGGTGGGGATGGGGATGGCAATTTGTCTGTAGTATGTAATCATAGTACTTTAAGAAACTATAGAAGATACCTTGCACTTACCCCACCACTACCAAAAGGACAGGTTAGGTGTTCCCTCCCTAACGGATAATTGTCCAGCCTGTTTTTAAAGACTTGCACTTATGAAAATCGTACAACCTCCTAGGCAGCTTCTCCAGCGTGTCAATACCCTTAAAATTAGAAGATTTCGTATCATTTCTAATCTAGACCTGCAGAAGGGCAAGCTGACTGCTTCTTGACTCATTGACCTTGGTCTCAGGGGATAGATTATTCCGTTCTCTTTTTTTTCCCCCAAGCAGGATTTTTCTACATGTTTGAAGACCGTTATTATTTCTCTCTCAGAGATATCTTTACACTGCCAAATCACCCAGTCTTTTCGATTAAGCCTTCCCCCACACCCTGACCTCTGATGGTTGCTGTTTGCGGATCATTGCCATTTGGGGCCATTTCTGTGGAACTGCTTGTTTTAGTTCAGTTCTCTCTTTTAGAAGTTTTATCTAAACATTGTAGGGGATTTCCCAAGGCCCTCCTGCCTTCACGGAGACCAATAAATAGGGAAAAAGAAAAAAATACCAGTAAAAAAAAAAAAAACAACCCGGGAAACAGCAGAGGTTTATCCTCCCGACACCCGTGTTTTGATGGTTCTTGATCCGAGAGGGGCTGGGGTGCTGCGGGGTGGCGGTGCGGCTCCCCACCCGAGGGCACCCTCCCCCGCGGTGCCCGCCGGGGTTCCCGGGGCTCCCGGGGAGGGGGGCCCCCCCCGGCTCGCTAGGTGGCACCACCCGCACGCGGCACCGGGGGAGCGGGCGGCCAGGCAGGGATGTGGCTCCCGTGCGGCCAAACTATTTCCGTGGCAAACAAATATGCATAAAGGTAGGGTTTGTTCCCTCCGGCTGCGCTGGCCTCTGAGGGATAAATTAATAACTTTACACTATGTCTTGCTGCCTTGTCTAAATATAACCTGACCCTCTTCTCATCGTTTAAGCTCTTTGGGTCTTATCCTGATGGTCTTTCTTGGTACGTCTTCCAGTTAATATTTCTTTAATACGTGGGGACTGGAAATACACTTCTGCAGTCTCATCCAGGAACTGATTGATAAAGCTCTGTGGGCCAGAACCATGAGAAGTACTTTGTATGTATGTGATTTGAGAGCTGTATTATCAGGGTAGCTAGCGTGAGATCCCAGGCAAGAAGAGTAAGACTTTGATTGTATGTAATAAAATATGGTGATAGGCTTAACAGAAGGTGGTACATCACCTATAGCAGCAAAAGTAGTTAAGTAGAAAGAAGTAGTTAAGTTAGAAAAATTATGAGATCACAGAAAGCACACATGACTCACAACTTGAATTTTCTGGATACATAGGTTAATCATAAAGATGAAAGGTGAATAGTCTGTTAAAAATCTCCCTTATTGTCACACTCGTCTGTATGGTCTTTTATTTTCTGATATGTTTTTCTGATACAGTTTAAAATGCCTCTTTTTACACATAGCTCTTCCCCCTACCCCATCCTTGTGGTGCTCGTTTCTTGCAGTTTCCTGTCGCCCATCAAGTTGTTGTTGAATTGTGGATGTGTCATCTGTACTGGAACGTTAAGTAGCAAGCAAAACTGGAGTCTACATACATCTCTTGGTCCATCTGTACCCGTTTGGAGAGTTTGCAGCTGTAGACCCAGAGACTGGAATTAACACCATTTGTTATTGTCAGTGTGCCATTCCTTGGGAGGCAGAAGACGACTATTTATTGTTTTAAGAAAAAAATATGTTTTTCTTTACAATGTGAATACATAAATATATTTTGGGGGGAGGGGGGTGTTAGTATGTACGTGTGCATATATAAAAGGTATATGATGCTACTGCCTCCAGTAAAAATATTATTTCTGAGAACTTTAACTGGATTTTTACTGCACCAGGTGCTTCAAACTAGCTGGTGCATTCAAAGCTTCAGAAAGAGTTTCAGTTCCTCCACAGAGCTATTTTAATCTTGAGATCTACAGAAAAGGAGATTTCCTGTAATGTCTTCTTGGTGGAGCAGTACAGATGAGTAGGACTATTAGTTTGTTTACCAGCAACCTGTAGTCATTATAAAGTATCTGTGGACTGTATTTTATTTCTTCATTAAGCATTTCATTTCCACACCAAATATAACAGCATGTTTCATGCAAGCCAATGGACTCAAGTAAGCTTCATCAGATGCATAAATAAAAATGTACTCTAATATTTGGCTTCTTGTCAAATTAGGTGCCAGCATTTCTTTTAGACTACAGCAACATCCTGAACAGATCCCATTTCCCACCTTCTTAGCTGTATTCATTTGAACAAAACGATTTCCTCTTTCTGTCCTGAATTGTTTTGCAGGCTTTTTTATGATGTGTTTATCAGGGGACGTATTTTAAAGGTGTGTGAGTTGATCCCAGGTAGAGTGTAATAGGCATTTAAGTATGCAAAGTTTGCTGGTAAAAGAAGGTGTTCTGTGCACATAGTTATAAAGTATATAGAAGAATAATCTCAAATATACTTCTATGGCAAAGAGCAAGCCTGTAGGGCAGATTAATATATACGGATCAGTAGCTTCAGCAATCTAAGAGAAGATGGAGATTTCCAGAATATTTATAATTTCCCACTGATAGGTTGTCTCCCTAGAAATATTAACACCGTGAAAATACTTATATGACAAATGATCCATGTAAATCCTTAACAGGATGGAAAAATGGGGGGGTTGTGGCTTTGAGTAATCACTATATCACCTTTCTGTCCATTACTTCTGAGCATAGGTAAGCATGTTGCATGAATCCTGTCAGAAGACATTCTTGACCATGGAATAAAACAGAGTTTGCCACCTGCCGAATATTCACTTTAGATGTTCACACATTGCAGTAGGGATTATGAAGTTTTGGAGAATCAGACTGATTTAACTGAATGTGTTTGTCCAACAAATGGTAGTTACCTCTGCATGGGTTTAGTGCTTAGCCCATGGGTTGCAAGAGTGTCATCACAAATTAATAGATGTCAATCAGTTTGATAAATCTGGTCTGTTACACTGCAATTAGCATGGTAGTGTAAAACAAGGAAGTGAATTATTTTGAGAAAGAAATAATTTCCTCTAAATTGTAGCAACAGATCCTGTCCTACCTCCAAAGTACATCCTTCCTGCTTTGTAGAGTACTGTGGAAACATTGCTATGTTGATATAAATATTAACATAAAACGAGAAGGAAAAGGAAAAGAAAAGACAAGGAAAGCAAGCAATGCCATTTCCAAGTTTTGTGTATACAAAACTATGGAAGGTCACTCAAACTACCTACATCTAGACACCTTTCTAATGAATGTCATGTCTTCATGAAGTCAGGCTGCAAACTTTGCCACGTACCATGTGCTTCTCATGACTTCTTTTAACGTGTGTTGAACCCTGAAGCTGACTTTGGTCAGGGCCAGCCCTGAAACCTGCAGGCTTGAGGTTCTGGGCTGGCCATCATAGGACTTCGGTCCACTGTGAAATGCAAATAGCAGTGTAGAGGGGTAATGTTCAGCTAAGAGATAGCAGAGCAGTAATAGCCTCTAATTTTTACATTTTTACTTCCATTTAAATATAGCTAAAGGTCCTGTGCTGTTCCTGACAGCTTTGTGCACAGGAATCTCACCTTGGAAACGTGATGGTGGGAGGGAGCGTGGTTATATCAGGCCAGAAGAAACAACAGCTGCTCTTGCCTTTCTTAGAAGAATTTCTAGTCATTCAGTCTCCTTTCAGTTTGAGACCTATCTTTAGCAACCAAAGCATTTTAATTTTTGCAGTAAGCTTCTCATAGGCCACAGGAGTAGAAAACTAGTAGAAGAGGAAGTGACCCATGAAATATTTGCAGAGGTGATGTTTTGTGTGTGTTCTGCTGAAGTGTTTCATTCAGTATATTAAATAGTTATAGATTTATATAGCCCTGCAGTCACTATTAATCCAAGTAGTCATGTTTTCCCTAGCCCACCACAGATCCTTACCTTATAGTCACCCTTTGAAATTAATCAAGGTGAACACAGAGTTGTCACCACTGGAAAATAGTTTATTATTTTTGAAAATAAGATCTATTTCTGCCTGACCAGAGCTGGATGTTAATAAAAATATTGCAAAGGTTAATGTTACATGAGCTGTAAACGTTTTCTTTAACAGATGCACAGGCAAAAGAGGCAAATGGAGGATCAGATGATCCTGTATGTTCATTAGTAATATGTGATTTGCTCAAAAATGCAGTGCCAAATGCAAAGTGTTTAATTTGCAATCATAAAAATCTTCACTTTTCTGAGAATGTAGGAGAAAAAGTTTTCTCTTTAATTTGTTTTGACATACCGATACATGTTTGTTATCTACAGCTATGAATTATTAATAGAATACAATTTTTTCTAAGTAATGGCCTATTTTTCATTTCTTTTTGTATTACCTAGCTCCTCTCTTTCCTCTGCTTTCTGTATTTTTTTCCCTTTTCTTTCCTGTTCTGTTCCACTTGCACGTCCAAGAGTAGTTTGAAAGAGATTCTGCTTGGTAGGCAGCCACTCATATATCTGGGTACACAAACTAATTATTAGCTTTGACAAGCAGAGGTTCATCATACTGCCAAGTTCAGCCTCATGATGGGCAGCGACGCGCTGAGGTGTCATTCTGAATTCCCGGTCTGCACCAGCCAACCCACCCCTACCCTGTTTTTTTCTCTTCTCTCTTTTTCTCATGTGAGAATGAAAGATTTTGTACCATAATACTAACACCTCCATTGTCTCCAAACTCGGTGTCCTCTTTTCATGTCTGCTTCCAGTTAATGAAGAGGTGTAAATAGCTAGTATATTGCTAAAGATAGGTCTTAAACTGAAAGAAGAGTGAACAACTAGAAATTCTTCTAAAGAAACTAAGAGCAGCTGTTGTTTATTCTGGTCCGATATAACAAGTCAGGAAACACCACACTCCCTCCCACCCTCGTGTTTCTGAGGTGAGATTAACAAATGTGACGCCCATCTACAAGAAGGGCCAGAAGGAGGATCCGGAGAGCTACAGGCCTGTCGGTCTGACCTTGGTGCTGGGGGAGGTTATGGAGTGATTCATCTTGAGTGCCATCACACAGCATGTACAGGATAACCAAGTGATCAGGCCCAGCCAGCATAGGTTTAGGAAAAGCAGGTCCTGCTTAACTAACCTGATCTCCTTCTATGACAGGGTGACAAGCTTAGTAGATGAGGGAAAGCCTGTGGACGTTGTCTCAACGCTGTGAGGCCACACCTCCAATACTGTGTTCAGTTTTGGGCCCCTCACTACAAGAAGGACGTTGAGGTGCTGGAGTGTGTCCAGAGAAGGGCAACGAAGCTGGTGAAGGGTCTAGAGCACAAGTCTTATGAGGAGTGGCTGAGGGAGCTGGGGCTGTTTAGCCTGGAGAAGAGGAGGCTGAGGGGAGACCTTATCGCTCTCTACAACTACCTGAAAGGAGGTTGTAGCAAGGTGGGGGTCAGTCTCTTCTCCCTAGTAACAAGCAATAGGACGAGAGGAAACGGCCTCAAGTTGCACCAGGGGAGGTTTAGATTGGATATTAGGAAAAATTTCTTCATTGAAACAGTTGTAAAGCACTGGAACAGGCTGCCCAGGGAAGTGGTGGAGTCACCATCCCTGGAAGTATTTCAAAGATGGGTAGATGCAGTGCTTAGGGACAATGTTTAATGGTGAACTGGCAGTGTTAAGTTTACGGTTGGACTTGGTGATCTTAAAGGTCTTTTCCAACCTATATGATTCTGTGTATTTTGTGTGTATTCTTCCTGCCTAAGCTGGACCAGGATCCTTAACACTTTGGTCTGTTAAGAGACTGCACAGTCTTAGGTAAGGAATTGAGACAACCACAGAGAACATAAAAATACAGAATATTTTACATCTGTCACACTTCTTTTTTGCTCTTATGACATTTGCCTCTTCCTAACTTCCTATCTTCTGGGACTCTCATCCTTTTATTCTGTTTTTAAACAGCTTTATCTTCTGGGGGAAGGAGAGGGATGATTTATCACTTCCTGCTGCTCCCTGTTCCCGATATCTGCCTGAACCCAGGCCTCCAGAATGTAACCATATTTTGCCCAGTCATCCCTTCTTCATGCTTCACTCGGCTTTCTTATCTTGCTTTATGTTAACATTTCCTTCCCTCTGTCTCTCATTTTGCTTCTGCTGCTCCTACTAGAATACACAGTTGAGCTTAAATGAAAGGAAATGAAGTATGACTTGTCTAATTTCATTTTAACCATCACCCCCTTTCTCCTCTACTTGCTTTCAGTAGATGAAATGTAAGTTCTTTTGCAAAATCTTTTGTAATGAAGGTATTTTTCTCGTGTTTCCATTGAATGCTCATGTTAGTTGTTGGATATGTTTATTTAGACGAGAGAAGCAGCCAACAATGGTCAAGGAAGGGTCTCTCTGTTCACTCTAGAAACCTGAAGTGCTGTAAGACCACAATGGAAAGCAACGTACGATGGATATAGTTGTCTGCGTCATCATTGATAGAAACACTTTATTTCAGCTCTACTCTGTTTATCAAATTAATAACCGTTACCTAGAAGCCTGCATTGAGACAAAAATTAGGGAAGATGTAAGGTCTTACTTGCTTCAGAGCTGCAGAGAATCTGGCTATGAGTATTGATAGCTAAGCTATCAAATTGCCTTTGAATTTAAGAGAGAAAAGTCACATTCCCAAATACTACTTCCATTGTAAGAGATGTTTAGTTATTAAAGCCACTAAATACAAGCTACAAATTGGCAGCTGAAAGTTTATTTTTCTTGGCTGAATTCTAGGGATTTTTTTAGCCTCATACCTCTCTGCTTAGCTAAATTGTATAAATAGCGGATAAATTATTTTTAATTCAATCAAGTAGGTGCCCCTTAGAAGGAATGACAATACTGAAAAATACACTGTGTTCCTGTGTTTTAGTTCTGGACTGAAACCTTGACAGAAACATGCCTCTTGAACATTTGCTTTTTTTTATAATCCAAATAACAGTTAAGGGATAAAAACTGCAGTGTCGTGGCAGTGCGGATTTACAGACATTGAGTCCAAAGGAGTCCAGAGCCAGTGGGGTGTAAACTGACCCTGCCAAAGAGAAGTGGTGTAATAAATAACACAAGAGAAAGCCACAATTATTTTTTCCCCAAATAGAGGTATTATGTTAGAACATCAAACTGCATACTTCAATAAAGTAATTTTGCAACTGTAGTAGAGGAAGGTGGTTGGATTAAAGACTGGATTATTGTCTGTGCTGGAGTACTTCTGCCAGTCATGGCAAGCATTGTACAGGCTCTTTCTGAGTTTGATCTGGGGGATCCACATTTCCAGCTATACCTAATTCCCATCACACTTGCTATCACAGCTGTATTACAAGCGAGTAAACTGTAAGGCAAGACAATGCAAAGAACATCTTGATCGAATTGCAATGTCAGATGAGACAAGAAAAAATCAACCCCAAACTGAACACTTAGGGAGCTAAAGCAATTATATTGCTTTGAAAATACAACAGGACATAGATCTGATAAGAGGCTCTGGCAGGACTTTAATATGTGGCAGTTCTAGGTGACTTATTTTAATTGCTTATATTTCTATCTTCTGCTTAAAAAGGAAATATATTTTTCTAAAAGGATAGTTAATGGACTGCAAAGGAAATTATTATTTTTGAAAGTGTATTTGGAAGATGATTATAAATCCCTACACAAAGGCTAGTTGCTAATTTGCTATCCCAGGCTGTATTTCAGAGATTTCAGATAAACTCCAAGTTGTTTAGTAACAAGAATGGAAATTGAAAAACTGTATTTGCTCCATGGCAGCATACAGGTAAATAATTACAAAGTTGTGCATAAAATGCTTAGGCATTTGCTTTCCTGCTTCACATCATGGCATTAAGTTTTCTCATACAGTCACCGGGGGTAAATATGTTAATTGTTATGTTGATTGTCACAGTGTTCTTGTTTCCTTTTTTTTTTTTATTAAATGCTTTCTTATATTCTGATAAAATGTTTGCATTGCCAAAGAGCCAGAGGTTAATAGCGTAGGCTTTGGCATACATGCATATAACTGAAAATAATAGAGTGACATTGGAGGTGAAAGTCAGGACATCTGTTGTTGTTGTTTTGCTTTTGTTGATTTGTGGGTACACATTAATACATTTCAATGTCTGTATAGCCATATGTTAAGTGATATTCATAAATCAGAGAGATAAAAATGTAGAGATTTTATTTCAGGCAGTGTACAAATAGCAAACTGTCAGTTGTAGATCTGGTGGTGACCATGGTCCCCTATTCTGATACAGTGAATTTGTGGACCAACAAAGCTTCTCTAAAGCATGCTGATAGTTCCATTCTAAGAGTATCTCGAAACCTGGAGAGTCTATAAGCATTATCAGGAAGGTAATGGAGGCTTATTTCTCAAGAATGGTTTTGTCTGAAGAATGACTTCTTTGTTTTGCAAGAACAGAGCTATGTAACAGTTGCCTAAAATCATTCTTGTTACCATTAACTCACTTTCCTCTTTCCTCTGTTGGCTCTGGTAAAATTAGTTCTTTTCTGATTTCTCACTGACTTTTTGCTCAGTGGAGTTTTCTGAATATTTTTTATGGTTTTCCTGCTTTAGAAAAACAAAGTGCAGCACATGGCATAGTGGTAATATATGCCCCTGGAAAAAAATGCTTCATTTCTCACTGTCAAATCATTCCATTTGATTATGAAGTCTTGACATGGTGCTATTTCTCCATCACATGTTAAAGCTTCCACAACTCTTTTTGCCAACAAGGTGCCTGTGGCTCTGTGGT
Organism: Phalacrocorax aristotelis; assembly: GCF_949628215.1. Taxonomy (NCBI): domain Eukaryota; kingdom Metazoa; phylum Chordata; class Aves; order Suliformes; family Phalacrocoracidae; genus Phalacrocorax; species Phalacrocorax aristotelis. The sequence goes on from NC_134278.1 coordinate 54,591,719, forward strand.
CCTCCTCGAAACAGGCTCTTGGCCTGGGATAATGAGCAAGGTTTTCAGCTTCTATTTTATCTGGATTTCAATAAAATCTTCCAAGATTTGGTGGTTAAACTCCTTTACACATATGAATATATATTCAATGAAACCTGTCTTCACCAGATGCAATAGTATGTTAGGAATTAAGTTAAACTCTACTTTACCAGGCCATGTTGGCCTAATTACAGTAGAGTATGCTTTAATGAGGGTTCTTCTGAGGTACCTCTGCCTGATCTGGCAAAGAGCCCAAAGGCAAACTTCAGATCCCAGTGTCAAGAACTGATTCATTGCTTGTCTGCAATTAACAGTTGGGCTTCAGGGTCTGGATAGAAAACTAAAATAAGACTCTCTTTCAGCTCATATGTTGAATCTACAGTTGCTGACCTTTTCCAGTGCAAATATAACTCAAAGGCCAAATGTCATAGATTTATCACTTAGCAAATACTGCACAGAGTATGGACAAAGAAGACAGCGTTGATTAAATTTACTTTAAATTTGAATGAAAGTCTTTAAATTAGTTGCATGTCAAAGAATGGTCAATGGAGGGTGGGAAGCATTTGATAAGGAAAGAAAAACGAAGTGTCCAACAGTAAAGTTCATATAAAACAGATCTTTTTACCTTAGGGTAAAAAGAGTGATAGATCACTGTATATATAAATGAACTTTGCCATCTTCCTTTTAGTTGTTTTAACCTGTGAGAGCTAATGCCAAGCCTTCTTTGTTGTGTCCGCCTTCATTCTCATGTAATGTTCTGCATTTCCCAAAACAACAGTGCAGAAAAATTGTCATAGCATAACATATGAAATATAATCACTAATGATAATATTGAAAAAAATAATGCAGCTTCTGCTCCTAAAAGCTATATTGCTCATCCCAAACAATATTCATGCCCCAGGAAAAGTGGGGGGGGAAGCACTATAGGAAATATTCTTTCCTAAATCTGCTTCATTTAATCAAAAAAAAGCATTGGTTTTGAGTAGCTCCCAAGGCAAATGTCATGGTATCCCATAATCACAGAATCATAGAATCACAGAATGGTAGGGGTTGGAAGGGACCTCTGGAGATCATCCAACCCCCCTGCTTGAGCAGGGACACCTGGAGCAGGGGGCACAGGAACGCGCATCCAGGCGGGTTTTGAATGTCTCCAGGGAAGGAGACTCCACAGCCTCCCTGGGCAGCCTGTGCCACTGCTCTGGCACCCTCACAGGGAAGAAGTTCTTTCTCATATTGAGGTGGAACTTCCTGTGTTCCAGCTTGTGATTGCCCCTTGTCCTGTCATTGGGCATTATTGAAAAGAGCCTAGTCCCATCATCCTGACACCCACCCTTTAGATATTTATAGGTATTGATGAAGTCCCCCCTCAGTCTTCTCTTCTCCAGGCTGAACAAGCCCAGGTCTCTCAGCCTTTGCTCATATAGGAGATGCTCCAATCCCCTGATCACCTTAGTAGCTCTCCACTGGACTTGCTCAAGCAGTCCCTGTCCTTCTTAAACTGGGGGGTTAAAAAACTGGACACTACTCCAAATGCAGTCTCATTAGGGCAGAGTAGTGGGGGAGGATAACCTCTTTCCATCTGCTGGCCACACTCCTTTTAATGCAGCCCAGAATATTGTTGGCCTTCTTGGCCACAAGGGCACATTGCTGGCTCATAATGATGGCTGCAGGAACAGGCTGATATTCCCCTGGACCTAAATACTATGAAGAACTGGAATAGTGACCTGGTTATGAGCTGGGAGATTTTGTTTCAAAGACTTTCCTTAGACATAGGAGTCGACTCTGTAGGTTTTGGGAAGAAATCTGTAAAGTCACGGTACAGGATAAGACATTTTTGCCTCCTGTCTAGTTGTAGTGATAACAGCCAATTCGAAACTTCTTTTGGGAGACATTTTTTTTCCTGCCATCTGTGGATGTCTGAATGTGTAATTTATGAAATAGTGTTATGTTTAGCACCCAGCATCTTTCAGTCTTTCTTTGATACTACTGTTTCAAACATACATGTTCTCTTTCATTAAATAGCTAAAGTTCAAGTGGTTTAAATCTTATTTTTTCAAACTAGAGAATAGCATTACTCACATACCAGAAGGCTAAGTAATGTCTGGGATTTATTAAATCATTCAGCAAAGTTGACCACAGACAGTTGCATATAGAACAAATGCTGGAAGAAAAGTAATCTTCTATGACGATGTTCATTATACTATAACACACACAGACTGAGAGCCAAATACTTGGTATCACTTCTGTCTCTACAATTATTATATTTCATTTTAGGCCTTTAACTAGCTTGACATTTTTGGCTATAGAGGGTTTGAGCACAGAGGAAATATGTAATCTTAGGTCATAAGAATGATTAAAAAAGGTAAGTTTAATGTTCATTTGACGTCTTGGTAAAGCAGCTATGGGTTATAGCAAGATAAATATTTATTGGTGACTTTAATGAATAGGTAACTTTTACTGCCAACTTAGTGTTATTGCATACTTTTTAAAATTGTACATTCCAAGTGTATTCGCAAAATTCTATTGCTGTTATATTCGGCAAAAGAAGCATTATTGAAGCTGGAATTGGAATTGGAATTGGGGGGGTTTTTTGCGTCTGTTCCTCGTATTCCACATACCTGTGAGTCTTTGCCAGTTTGTTTTATCAACCTTTCATAGATAAAGTGCTACTTGTGAAAAATGCAAAAATATTAAAATGGATGTTATTGATCCAACAATGCTAACCGTCAGTGTCAGATGTAATTGAACAGATGTTCTTACGAACATCAGGCCTGTACCATTTCCTAAATATTAAACTCATTTTAAAATCACAAATTGAGCGTCCAAAAATGGAGCAAAAGCAACAAGAAGTAGTTATTTGCTGGGTAAGACTATAATCTGTAATTTATGTATTATTTACTCTTATGAGCAAAAGAACATCCAACAAAATAACTATGAAAATTCCATAATAAAAGAGAAAAGACATACAAACTTAGTTCTGCTACAGTGTATCATCTTGGTTTGATTGGTTTTTTGGTTTATATTGCGTTACAACCCAGGGAAAATGTTAAACTTTACTTCGCCTTTTTAAAATTGTATTGTCTGCACATAAAAGGATATTTGTCGTGTGGATTGAGTGGTTTGTGAGCAGAATTGGATAATACATAATTATGTTTTAATTTTTTAGAAGACTGTGGGACATATTTCCCAGAAGTGAAAAAACATCCAGACAAGTATTTACAAAGATGTCCCGAGTCTGTAAAAAAGTGGCTGAAACAACTGAAGAGTGCTGGGAAGATTCTGCTATTAATTACTAGTTCTCACAGCGACTATTGCAGGCTCCTGTGTGAACATATTCTTGGGTAAGTGCAATATCCATTTCAAATTATATCTGCCAGAGAGCAACTGCAGATAAGCCTGAGCTATAGGGAATTTAATTTGAGTTTCTTTATGTGTTGTGAATTACTTGGATCTGAGGTTTCTGGTGGGCCCCTTTCTAGTAGAGCGTTACGGGGTACTAGAGGCAAAGTAGTCCGACTATGAGCCTGTGAGTTGTATCTGACCCACAGCACACTTATATCCTGCATCTTTTATGGGCTTCATGATGGGATTGAAGTTGACAGGGAATATATTTCAGGCCAACACCCTATGCACCATCTGAATCATGATTTTATCATAAGTTTTGATAGACTGTCTTATGCAAGCCACTTTCTTTCTGTGCTTCTCCAGTGGTGAGCAAAAGTAGTAGTAATATTTCATTTCCTTCCAGTAAATCTGCATGGAAAAGCTTATAAATATTTCTTCCCAGTGGTGGTTTCCAGGAGGTGGTTGTGCCTGAGAAATGTGCATTTACAGATCACAGCAGAAAAGATAAAACAGGTAGTTAATTGCATTTGGCAATTGGTTGAGATTGTAGTTGCTGATCAAAACAGCTATTTTCAGCTGTAATGTTAAGAACTTGACTGGTCAAGTCGAATTCAGAGAAATTCAGCAGAACCATCACTTACACCCCAGAAATGAATTAATCAGTGGTGCAAATAGCTAGGTGGGTGACGTGGTGAGACTATTCAATAAATGAATCAAAGAAACAAAGTAGTGCAATGTGAGCCAACCTGGGCTATCTGGATATGCAAGGGAACAGCAGAGTGAATATAGCAACACTGTAAGAAACCCACAAGTAAGGTGAAAAACAGAGCTACCTTCCAAAACCAGTCCAGTATCACTTCTCTTCTGTAGTCTCTGGGCTAAATGCTAAATTGAGCATCAGCTGTGCCAGTTCTCACTGCCTTGCATGAACATTATACTTGCTCATTTGAGGGGAAAATATACCTCCTGACAAAAACCAATTCTTCTTATGAGTAAGATGCCTGTGAATTAACACTTTTGTGTAGATCTGTGTAGTTGTTTTCCGAATGAAAATTTGGTATAAAACTAAATTCTTGGACACATGTAATGATTTTGGCTTTCTTTCCCTTGGTGAATAGTGTTCCAGCTGTTCAAGGCAGCTGTAGAAATCCTGCTGGAAGACAGTAAGCAAGGTAGCAAAACAGGTCTAATGCCTTTCAGAAGACAGGAAAGAGGTGTTCTGCTAGAAGGATACTGGATCACTCTGTCTTTCCACATAAGTGTAGGATGTTCTACAGCATTTATTACAATCATATTTTCCTGTGACTCATGCAGGGTGGCTTCCAAGGCATCTTCTGGAGAACCGAGTACTCCACTGTCCATTAGATCTTACTGAAGTATTTTTTTTCCTGAAAATAATTCTAAACTTTTTATTGTTTTTCTTTGTTCCATGCCTTTTATACCAGACAATAAAACTACACACTTGTGCTGCTTTTTGTGATACTGGAATATAGTCTCAATTCACACATATTAACTCTGCCCTTAACTTTAATTTGACCAGGCTAACTGCATTTTATTCTTGACATCAAGCCCTATGGATTATGTCTATGTAGTCCTTTATTAATTTCTTTCCCCACCTTCAATTAATCAATATCATTCCGAGAAGTTCAGGACTGTATAGTGTTACGTCAAAAAAAAACCTAAGGATAAAGATGAAAAGCAGAGATGTATGTGAATTTTTAGCCTTAGTCCTAATATCCTTACCTTGTAACTGTCAACTTTTCTGCACTTTATTTGAGAAGTTCCTTTTTGGCTAAGAAATTATTGTCCACATAAAATCAGCACTGGGAAATTCATGCTTAAGTGTATCATTTACCATTTCAAGAGCAAATTATCCCAGTTGTGTTCATCTGACCAAGTTGTCCTTAACTGAAAGACATTTCAGTAAGGAGAGAGGAAGTCTAAGAGAAAATCTCATTTTGAAAGAAAATGAGGACCGTTTCATGGCTAGAGCACCAACATATTGCTGGGATCGGTGAATAAGGCATGTAAACCTACAGAAGCAAGTGCAAGTTCATTCACACAAGTAACAACATCATGGTGTGACTTTTCAGGCTTACCTACCACGAGAATGCGAGTCAGTTTAACTGAATGTTGAAGTGTTGGCAGGAGAACACCTAAAGACGAGTCAGTCATCACAGCGTCACTGAAACTGTCATTTCACCTTTTCATGAATGTTAGCCACCTGAAAGCTACGAACTTTTTGAAGCTGGTCATTTTGATTCCCTCTGTGGTTAGGGTAGAGAAAACACTGGGCATCATCCTTGGCAATTCATTCTGTACCATAGAATTATGTCTGAAATGAGTGGGATGAATCGCCTTCTAAGAATGTGGATGTTTTTCCATTGGCTCTGTCTGGGGTGTAGCGTGCAATTTTTAGGTGGCTAAAGTTATGTGAGATACATCCTACCCTTTGTCTTAGCCATTTACTGTAACCACAACCCACCGTACCAAGCACAAGCAGTAACTGGAACAGACTTTTTCATGTATAATGTTAAGTAGTATTCTAACACAAGGTACAGTCTCTCATAAAATTAGTAGTACATGAGATTTAGTATGATTTTAAAAAGGCCATAGATAACACCTCCCCACACAAAAACATAGTTTTTTCTTCAAGAAATCGATAAAAAATTAACTGAATCTTGTGACACCTCTGTTCATTCTGTTTTGAATTTTTGACACAAAACTCTGACCACTATTCCCACAAGTCTTTGTTGTGCTCTTGAAGTGTTGGATTAATTTTGGAAGTTCAAGCTTAACTTACCCATGGAAGCATTATTTGCACTATATGCTAATCTGAAAAGTTTGACTTATCGATACTTTTCACCTAAGGACAGAAAACTGTTCTGGAACCTTCCACACAGAAGCTAATTTTAAAAACACGCCATTGTCATACTTGATACTGGTTCTTTTAAAAAATAAAGGTTTACATTACTTTACAAGTGGCAAAAAATAGACAAAGCTAACATTTCATTAGAGGAATAACATTTAAAGACATTCTATTTTAAGCCCGGAATGTAATTTAGATCACAAAATAAATGCTTGAAGATAAGCTCATGAGGAGAGCATTCAGTTTTTTCGTTAAGCTATCTGTGTCTCATGGGAAATTGTAGATTGTTTGAAAATTACACAGTTAGCTAGTTTTCTTCCAGTAATCTTCTCCTGTTGATAACATTTTAGTGCCTGCACCCGGATCCTGGACTTGCCATGTGGGACTTCTTTGTTCCATGCAAAAGTGTCCATCATTTTTCGATGTTATAGGCAACGCAGTCACCTAAGCAATGAAATATTTCTACTAAAAAAAATACACGTCACAGATGGAAAATGTTTACATTTTCCAATATTAGAAAAAAAAAATTACTCTTTAAGCAAAATTTGTCTAATTTTATATTTTAGTAACTGCAAAACTTGTAGGTAGGTATTGTTATTATTTCTTGCTGTAGTTCCCAGCTTGGTGATGTATTAAATGAGGTCTAATAGATTCCTTAACAAAAAGAAGACCCTTGCTAGAGTAGGAGTAACTGGCACCTCCAGAAATAACCCATCGCATGGTAGGACAGGTGGCATGAATGTTCCCCAAGGTTGCCTGTGTTCCCTGTTGACTTTGTAATGTTACTGACTTGCATACAGGTCTCACTTACATACCATGCTCAAACATACAATCCCATTTAAATTGATGGGTTTTCTACAGTTCAGATATTGATCTGTATTTTCACAGACCTAGTGATCTTTGAAAAATCTGAATTTAGTTGTGTGCTTCAGATGGCAAATTAAGACTCATACTTGGCAGGTGTTTATTTGTAAGCCACATGTCTAATGTCCCTGTACCCAGCAGGGCTTTAGTCAGAGCAGCCAGTGGAGTCTGAAGAGTTCAGCTAACAGACGGCGTTTCAACTTTAGGTTGTGTGAAATCATCCTTTTAAGGTGATCTAAGTCACCAGACTTAATTGGCTGTATTAATTGGATCTCTGTTGACTACGGTGGCATCTTAGACACCCATTAGGCCTGTGCATACCTATGGTATGGATGCCAACAGCATAAGCACCTGCATTTAAGTGTCTTTAGTCTTCAGTTACTTCCTACACCATCACTTGACTTCATATATTCTGCTTTATAAAGAAAATCCCTCATTAACACATTTCTATACTTGCCTATGCATATGTTGTTGCTCAAGATTAAAACATGTCATCTGTCACATGTTCTCCTAAGATTTAAAAACTCCCTGGGCCAAGGAACATCTTTTTACAAATAATGAGTGGTCCTGAAGGTACAGCACTGTGGGTTCTCAGCCAGCTGTCTTCTCACTTTTGACAACCTCAGGAAAAGAAGGGCAGTAGTGACACTGAAGAAGGGTCAGAAAAAAGAAGTGTTTTGCTACTTTCTTAAGTCTTAAAGAGTGTTTAGTGGCATCTTAGCTAATTTATTAGTTTAGCTAATTCAATTTCTTTTACTTTCTAGGAATGATTTTGAAGAGTATTTTGACATTGTGATTACAAATGCTCTGAAACCTGGTTTTTTCTCCCATACCCCGAACCAAAGACCTTTTCGAACTCTTGGTAAGTTGCAGTTGTGACTCCCTTCTCATCTGCTTACCTCTATTAAAAAATAAAAATTAAAAAAAAAAAAAGTGAGAGGACTGGACAACCTATTTTGAAAATCTAGCATTGGTGGAAGAATGGACTCTACACAATGCTCTTCCAGACATATAGAGATATTAGTAAAAAATTCTCTTAAGACTGAGGAGAACTGAGAAATTAAGAGTTATGGTGCTAAGGACAATGAAAAGGCAGAGCTGCAACAGTAATTAAAAATGGTATTGAGGCTCAGATATTGCATCTGCATTTCATTAATGAAAAAGTAAGAATCCTTTTCTTTATTGTGCTGACACGGTCATACACAGAAAATGAAATTTAGTTCTGGGAAAAAGAAGAATTTCAGCTTCTTTTTATTTTTCATTTTTACAATTAAGAAGTCTTAATTTAAGAATTTAGAGGAAATTCAAAGAACAGTACAAATAAAATTGCAAGGCTGAAGGAAATGACTTATGATGGAAATCTTACAGTATTAAATGTGTGTACCTTGGATAAATAATGACAGAGTAGGCGAAAAGGAAGTGCCCCTGTACTCAATTTAATTAAAACAATCTGAAAAGTTTGGCAACGTTGTCCGTTAGGTAATTAAGGTTGTAACAAATGAGGTTGATAAGAACAGTGTTCATTGAACTACAAATAACAATGGTAACATGGCTAAAGACAGTTAATTTTTCCATATTTTGGTAAATAGCCTTCTGATTAAGTACAACCTGAAAATCAATCTTACATCCAAAATAGCATAAGTCAGCATATATTGAACTGTATTTTAGCATTTTGTGACAGGAAAGTCAGTTGTTTCGGCCCAAGAGAAATTTTGCCTGTGGAACTTCTACAGTAAAACTAAAATAAGCAGCAGAAATATGTATTGAAACTGTATTTTAATGTTTCACCAATTTATACAGGAAAATAAGTAAGAACTATCTTAAATGTGATTTTTAAAGGATTAATTCAAATAGGAAACTGCCAACTTGACAATCTGAGAAAAAATAAGCTCAGAAGGGAAATTGAAATTATTTTTATGAAATGGGGGGATCAAAAACATGAAGGATGAAAAAATCTCAGTTCTGCGAGCTTTTTATTTAGTCATATAATGCAAAATGAAAATAAAATGTAATTCACTTTGGATATTTTTTAAACAATCAGATTAGCCCGACTTCCTAAGGAAATCCTGCTGTGTCCCTCTCTCAGTAGTCCAGCCAGCAACTTTTGAACCTGTGGGCCAGTTTCAGTAAATTTAACAGACAGCCAGAAAGCTCCAAGATATTTCAACAAGGGTTTTTTTTTGTGCAAACCAGAGCAGAACAGAGGGACAAGACTTGAAATTACTGTCTCCATTGAGAAATAGTGTGGCATTATCTTAATCACATTATTAGATTGTAAGTACCAATTTTCATGAAGCTGTTTCCTTCTCATGCGTTCAAACAGGAGCAGCATTCCCTGGAGTCCTCTTACTGGCTTACTAGTTTTCATTCACTTCAGATTTTGGCATTGCAAAGAGGCAAAGTGAGGGCTGATAACTCATTACATTAATACCTTATTAATACAGAATAAAATGTAGTTTGTGTTCTGGACACCTCACTATCTAAATACATAAGGGACACAAATGTAACTAAAGCAATCATCAGATAAATAATTTGCTGAAACTACTAGCCTGTGTGTGGATTTTTTTTAATGTATTTATATTCAATTGGCAGTAACTGGTTTCTTCTGAAAGAACCACACAGAACATTCAAAGCAAAGAATTACACTTACAGGACAGGTTTTGAGACACGTTTTGAAGTAGCGAAGAGCTTGTTTAAGGGTATGTGAAGTTTAAACCATCAAAATAGGAGCAATTGTATGAAAAAATGTCCAAAATAACAGTACATTTTCATAAAGTATCTTTTGCTGCCCTCCCTCTGTATTCCTCACAACAAACCTGTAGCTTCAGGGTAGGCACTGATAGTTTCACCCAGTCACCACAAATACCAAGGAAAACAGTTCGTTTTTGAAAGAGCAAACAGTGGAGCTTCTAATTACTTGGGGGGGGGAGGGCGTTTTTCCAGAATTTTTTACGGCTGTCTTTCATATCAGAACCATTGAAAATCCAAAATTTAGTTTTTCAGTTTCTATCTTCCTTCTGCCACTATAGTTTTTGGCAGAAGAGTTTAGCCACTGTGCTTCAGACCCTCTCTTCTCTGAGAGCACTGGCCACAATATATCAGGGTAACAAAATTTCCTTATTTTTGCCTTGAAATAGGAAAAAACTAGAGGTGGACATCAGAGTAAGTATTTTCTTAAAGCACAAAGAGTAAACTTTCGTTAGTGTAATTTAGGGACAAAAGTTCCAGTAAGTGAAACAAAGCTTGTTCTGTGAAGTAATTTGTTGCGGAAAATGGACTGAAGTAACGCCTTATCAGTCCTATCCATTTCTCCAGGGCGGAGTTTCAACCATGTTCTTCCATCCATCGGTGGGTCTAAATTACAGTAAATTCCTAATAATACTGTATTCCCTTCTATTCCAAGGGAATTGTGTTACAAATGGACTTAGGGCACAAAATATGGAATGTGTTCTTGATTTCAAACACCCAAGTGTTGCATTGTGTACTGGAGCTAAATTTTATTTATATATAACAGGACTTTTGCTGCAGATTTACTAAGGGAAAGGTTTTGAAGTTTACTAAAGGGAAGGATAAACTCTTCTCAGGGAATAATTTCAAAAAGGTGCCTGTGTTCAGTAAACATTTGAAGGAGGACAAGAAACAGGACAAGATGACAAAGAAGGCATTGTCTAGAAATGCGATATTGGATAACTGCTCTGCAGAAATGTTTTTTCAGTAGGCAAGTAATTTTAGAACTAATCCATTTAGAAACCATGAAAAATTATTTTAATTGCACAATTGAAAATGCATCACTGCTTCATTTGAGTTTCAAGACATGCATCATTTAAAGCAATCAAAACACTGAAATCGTAAAAGATTTGAGACTGCTTTTTATTGAACTGGGGCACTGAAATGCACAATAATTAATTATTTAATTTGCATAATTTTCTTATAAAGTACCATTCTGTTAAATGGGGGAACAGTTTATAAGTATCTTTCCAGGTTTTAGATCAGCTAGATTTATTTTTATCTGGCAAAACAGTTTTTATAGTTAGGGGTAGCTTACATAGCAAAGCAAACCTTTACTCCCATAATACAAATATTCCGTAATTTACTTCTAATCACAAGGTCACATTTTGTTTTACACAGGGAAATTCTTTAAATGGTTCTTAAAAGTACTAATAGTATTTTGAGCTATTGGATCTAAGGATCAGGTCAAAGATGTTTGTGTAAATCCTATGTTGAGAATGTAGGATTTTCTTTGCTTTCAACAGCTCCATTCAGCTTAAAATAATATATCATTCCATGAAGGACTTGAAGGAATATAAATAGCAAATACAGTTGTGACTCATCCGATAATCTGCAGTACACCAAGATTTCTGTAACATTTGACAGCAGAGCTTTCCCTTTACCACATCACTCATTAATGTATGTGAAGCTACTAGCCTGACTGCCAGTACTGATCATAGTCAAATATATATTTTTAGAATGCAAAATTAAAATAAAAATGCTAAAGATAACCCTAAATCCCCTGAAAGCCTTCTGTAAGTCTGTATGCACAAGGAATTCTCACTTGGTCCTAAATCAGACTTTCATATCTTTTTATTTCCAGCTCAGGAACAGTTACTGTCTTTTTTGATCTGGGTGGTTGGTTTTGGTTTTGTTTTTTTTTTTTGATAAATGCAAAATGTGTTGCTGATTGTTCAGTGTCTGAATGTATAATGCATATTTAAGAGTGTATGTGTATCTTCATATATATGTGTTCATATATGTACAGGCCTAAAACAATCCTATATATGGAGCGGCAGTGGATGCCATATTTCTGTGAGATTGTGTGCCCTTATCCAATGCCCAGAGAAACAAACCCACTCTCCTCCTGCAGAGAGTCTCAGGTTTCAAAGCCCACTTCCAGTTGCACTTCCAGGCTGTCTGCCTTATTCCTGCACTTGAATTTCTGTCCAGCTTATGGTGCGCCTGCTATGTGACGTAGCCCCCAATTTAGGAAACTCGTCAGTCCTCCAGTTTTTTAAAATCCTCTGGTAACTGCCATTTTTAACAACTCACTGCAGAAGCTTTTTTCCTCCTTCAGTCATTCTTCTCTAAGACTTCTAAAAATACAGGAAGATGCTATAAACTGAAAGAGTCAATTAGAAAAGAAACTAAGGGGACAGGATATAAAATGACATACTTGTAGGCTGAAGAGTGTCTTTGATTATTAGGGGCTGCAAGAGTTCAGAAGAAGGAGATGATGCCATGTCTGTTATTTAAGTTTTCTTCTGCCATCTTCTGCAACATCTGGGCTTGACTATTGCCGGAGATGGGATACAGAACTGGGTGGAGAATCAAGGCGATCCTATATAACTATTTTTATGAATTTATATTCTAAGGCCTTTTAGGCCTGAGGAGTGGGATCAGGAAGGGAGTGCCTTCATTTTCCTGGACAAGAAATTTGTAGGCCATATAATTTCTTTTTAGGTCATTCTTTTTATTTGAGACTTCTGTCTTTACTGCCAGAAGACTACCAAAATACTACACAGTAAATATTTTAAAGACCTTTGGTAAAACTGTAGAATATCTATTAAAAATGTGGAAATTTTGAAGCACATTATAGTGCAGGGAATATATCATTGAAATAGTCTTGCATTGTTCACTTCTTTGAAGGACATAAATGCCATCTCTAGAAAATTCTGATTAAATTGTCAACCAAAACACACTGAATTGAGTCTACAGTATAGCTCAGTTGCTATAATTGCTATGTAATAGGTATCTCAGTTGCTACCTCTACAGTGAAGGCTCTTAATAAGAAAAAAACTTTTTTTTTGGTACTTTTACATCAGCCCGTGAGGTTAAAACTCAAGAGAGCTTGTCTTCTCTTTTTGGCGGTGTTAGTTGTTCCAATCATCTCTTCTTACCAATCTTGTCTTGCTTTAGATCGTCAGATCTTCATAATTAAAAGGAGATTCAAATTTTAATTTAAAGTAGTTTTAGATATAGCCTTTAGCTCATCACAGATATGACAGCACAACTGTTGGTGTTCTTATGCAGAGACTTGATATTTGGCAGAGAGCCCACTCTCCCGGCAGGAACCTGGTCTTTTGCTGTACCTGTGAATCCTTGCCAAATGACTGGGTTGTGGTCCTCAGTCTGCATGTCATATTTTCCACAGATTTGGTCTGTACTGGACTCCTCCAGCCACAAGTCATTGCTGGGATTAAACAGGACTTTTTCTTCCGTCATTTGACGTGGATCTCTGGTCCATCTTTATCACTGAATCTCGGATGCCCACTGATCCCCCCATGAGCATCAGAGTAGATGGGGGGAAGGAAAATCTGGCATAAATGCAGAGGTGCACAAGGGCATATACGTGAGACAAAGAACAGTCAGGGTGGTTGTCGGAGCCAGGTGACAGGAAGAGAGAGCACGGGAGGAGGCAGAATAAGAGCAGAGCAGCACATGTAAACACACAGAGGGGAGAGATTTCATTCTGTGATGGGGTTCTCTGAATTTCAAGTCTTTGGCTTTTCACTTCTACCATTGCCTCAAGGAGGACTTTTGAAATAAATCCAGTGTGTCAAACACATAGCTTAAACTGATTTACCCATGTACCGCATCGATTGGCACTCCCAACTTGCCCTCCAGCCACAGCAGGGGATGTGGCGCTGCCCTCCTGGGGGCTCTCTGGGCTCAGGAGGCAGTTTGGGGGAAGCCCACAAAGGGCCTCTTTTCCTGCTTCTCAGAAGACACGAGCAGAATAACAACACAGAGAAGACCTGTGTAATCTAATCCTCCAGTGTCTCGGGGTGTTCCTTTATTTGATGCATCTGTGCTTGCTGCCATTCTTGTGGAGATAGTGTCTCTTCATAGCCTGTCTGGAAATATTCTATAATATGAGGCCATGTAACAATGCATATTTGCTGACAGCTTGTGACAGAGTACATATAAAGATTGTACTGGCTGCAGACTGCATTATTCAGGAGGAATAAGTCCATAACTGTTTCCTGTATGTCTTCAAAAATTACTGCCTTTATATTGTTATAACATCCCACAGTGCCATATAGTCAGTGAAAGCAATGCAATTCTTTTCAAGGAAATCTTGTTTAGCAATTCTTTATAGTGTATTGGCACTGTTTTGCATGTATTTTCTGGCCATTTAGGAAGGAAAAAGGAGGGTTAGAATTAATAAATAATTATATTTTGTACTCTAGTTTTCAAAGCTAGATCTTTTTCTGCCTCATGAGATCATGATGTTAGGATCAAGAGTCTCCTAACTCTTTAATATCAGAAACTAGTTCCGTATGCAGCTGGCAATAGGAGGTCCCCTGATTTAAGGGATAAAGTATCTGGTTCCATACCCAAGCCACCAATGAGAAATAATTCCCTACTCTTATCTCAGCTAGAGGTTTTCATTTTATCCATCATTTCTGGAGAAAGAGGAGTTTCTTTTTAAGCAACTAATTGGTATGGATGATGATATATACAGTCAGTAATAGAACCTGACTATCCTTATTTTTTATTATGAAAACCCATAAGGATTATGGAAATGCCTCATAAAGATGATTCCTTCAGCTGACACCCTCTTTAGCAGCATGGTCAATGCCTGATTCTGCTTTCTGAAAAGCAGCCTAGGCTAGGCCAGTAGGGCTGACAGTGGGACACGCATACAAACCAAATTAATCTCATGTAACAGGGTTTGTTTTCATACAGATATTCATCATCCACCAGAGAAGCTCAGAGAGTGTTTCCAAAAATCTAGTCAGGTTCCATGGCCAACTGTTTCACCTCACTTTCTTTGTTTAAATGATGTTAGTCTAAAACTGCTCTACTTCGTGTACTGCGTTTGCACAGATAGGAGCCACTCAACAGAGTTGTTTTCTGACAGTGTAAACAGCTGTCTCAGCGACTTCTGGTTTCCCAATGTTACTCATGTGCTGTAGACAAACATTTTAAAAATCAGCATATGTTACCTTGTAATCAAAGGGATTTACCAATTAATCTTTTTAAAGTTTCCTAAACAGTACCTGTGTGTAGTTTGGAATCAACAGCTTGGGAATCATTTGAGAATAGCAGTGATCATCTATTGTGTCATCAACGTTTGTAATTAAGCCATGGGATAGGTAAGATGGGAGATGGAGACTGTAGTTAAGGGCCTCTTTTCTAACAGTTAAACTTTACTTCATGTTTGATAAACACAGTCTTAGTTGACAATAACAGTCTGGATTTTGTTTTTTACATGTTCAGTACAGTGGTCTATGTGAAAGCATTTAAAACAGATGCAAAAAGCAAAGTCGGGCCAGCGCATACCCGCGTGCTTTTGCAGAGTAGACTGTTAAAGTCATAGACAGACACAATACTTTTTTAACAGATGATAGCAAAACGCTGGCATAAAGCTTCATTCTTCTGATAGTTTTCAAAGTCCTTGGCTACCATATTTGAGGTCATTGCCTCATAGAGGCAAGTGTTTTGAAATTGAGGAAGTACTTTTTTTATTGCTCCTTGTCAGTGTACCATTTATAACCCTTTGTAAGGGGCCACTCTACAGTTTGCACCGACGATGCATGTATCCAGTCGTACAATGACATACTTAAGCTGCTGTAATTTCTGTAATTTGCCACTCCGTAGTAGTTAGGCTGTGTGGCAGCCAAAAAACAGGCAAGCCAAACTCTCCCTTACAGTACATCCTTCTGGGCAACCTGATCAGAGAGGCCATTCCTTTCTCCTAGGGAGAGGAACGGAACAGTTTTGTTTTGTTCTGTTTTACTTGGAATGGGCTTTACTGGTATTTGCTTCAGAAGTGTTGGGCACCAGGTTTTCATTGCATTGTTTAGAAATACTCTCAACGGTGACTGGTGTCACTTGGGCATTTTACAGCACATCAGAAGCTGGAGGTTGAGTGGCCAAGTTCAGTTTCTGTTTCTGCCAGGAGGGCACAGTGCTGGCCTAACCACGGCAATTCACTGTAAACCTGGAGCATGGGCCAAGAGCTGTGATTTCAGCCGATGGCCCCTCCTAACTGTCATGGTAGGTATGTGGTTATCAGCTGAGCCAGCCATTGGAAATTGGCTTGGGTTGCTGCTTCTCGATCTCCTTTGGCCAATGCCTCAACCATATTAGCCAGAGGAGCTACCAGGACACAGGCCAATTCTTTAACATCTAGTCTGTTTGCCTAAACGTTGAGGCTTATGCAATCATGTGGCGTATGTGAGTAGGAGTTTCTGCCCACCCCCTACTGCAGACCTCTATCAGTAATGCAATTTCAGCCACGTTTTAGTGTGGCCTAGTAGTCTCAGTATTCTGTACAGGCTGGAGAGGAAAAAATCGGTCTGTCACTGCCAGCTCAGAGAAAGGCTGCAGTGTAAAATTACCCCTTATTAGGTACTGGAGGATCCATCCAGGAGAGCCTGGCCACAAATACCCCAGCTACCAGAAGATCCATGAGACTTTGCACCCTATTTGACGTTCAGTGAATCCAAGAGCAAGACACAACTTCATAGAAAGATAGGCCCCATTATTTCCACTGTTGTTCATAAACAACTCCTTGTTTATTAAAAAAAAAATAGAAAAAAAATATAGTCTTTGAAGTATGGCAGCTCTTTGTTTCTGAGTATTGAGATGAATGCTGAACTGCAGATGCATTCTCCAATGCCTATCCTTCTTTAAAAGAAAAAAGTAAAGTAAATTTGTCGAGCCAAGTTCTTTATATGTTTGCATAGTGTTCAAAGTACCTCAGAGGATAAAAGGAATAAGAAGTTATTCATCCAAAAATCAAAACAGTGAAAAACTGCGAAGTTCTTCTGCATAAAGGCAGCAGGGGTTGCTTCAGCTGATTACCTTTGATATTAAATAGAGTGTTTGGCACAAAGCTGATAAGAATATTACAGAAAGCTAGTTCAAAGAAAGCTAAAGCTGCTGCTTTCAAAAGCTGCCTATCAACAATATTCCTTTTGTTAAAACTGGAATACATGTTTAGCATAATTGCCAAGTACTCCATAACCAGAATTCTTTGTGTATGGAAAGTACGTTTGCATTTTCAAAAGGAGTTGTGGTAACTACTGCAAAATCCTAGTTATTGATTATATTACATTATATTCAAGGCCAGGATAAAACTCAAAACCCAATTCTTTAAGGTATTGTGCAAGCATGTGATAAGAGTCAGTCTTTGTCTCCAAGGAGCCTACAGGGAGACCAGATAAACAAATGGTAAAATAACAAAAGCACCAGTTTTTCCTTTAGAGCCAAGGAACTGAAACACCAAGAGATTGAATGACTTTCCCTTAATCATATCTCTGGCAGATCTGCATATTTAACTAAGATTTGTAATGTGCTAATCCAGAAACAGTGAAGAACTGTAAACTATGTTTGCGTAACGACTCCATAAGAGTCTTGACTGTGAAAATCCTTTTAGGCCTTTCCAAAGATTTATCATAATGCAAAAATTAGGATAACATAATTGCAATTAATTCTGCTGGATGTACTTTTTATGGTTCAGTGATATAACCTTTATAAGTTTAAGGAATTGGACCTCTTAACTTGATGTGTTCTACACTGAAATTATTCAATAATTATTTCAAATTGTTGAAAGCAATAAGCTAGAGTAGGTGTTTGTTTTGAAAGACGGTTCCATACCGATGATTTCTTAAAATTGGTTGTCAGTTATCAGGTCATATTTCTGTTTAATTCTAACAGAAGAAACTTTCTTCATAGAAAAGCATGTCAAATGCCTTTTTAATATGGTGAATTATTTTAAGTTTTCCAAGCCTGTGTACTTAGAAGCAGTCTATCAAAGAACCTATTTTTGTGAAATAGGTTTCAAAATCTGTAAGTCGTGATGATGCTTTAAATGTGGTTGCCTAAGAGGTGACATCAGGATTTAAAAGTAACATTTGTTTTAACAACAATATTTACTAACTATATAAATTGCAGATAAAGAGAGTTAACTGTAGTAACTCTACAGAATTCCATTTAAACACATAGACCATGTGATTGGGATGTCATTAAAAGTCAGGATGTATAGAAAATCCTCAAGCATTGTTTTGTGACCACCTTCTAGTGTTGCTTTTCTTTCAGGATTTTAGCAGAGAATGGAACTGTGATACAGTCTGGTCTGGATTGTACCCGCAGTACCAGAGAGATAGGGCACAGAAGGCTCCCACAGTTAGGAAGCCCAGTTCATCCAAAAAATGCAGCTTGTTTTTACAGCAGAATGAACTGCTAAGGGCCTGTCAACCCCATCCTCTCTCTGTAGTGAGTCCCCACAGAACTTGAGTTGCCCTATCCTAGTCTGCATTTTCAAAACCAAAGCCAATTACCTAAACGACCAGTTTGTATTGCAGACAAAACGATGTTCAGCAGACTTCTCTGGCTTAAGGGAATTCTTCTCCAACACATGAAAAGATTATTAAGAGGAGATTATTTTTTCCTCCATAGTCCCTGAGAAAACACAGCCAAACACTATGCAAGATTTAGAAGCAAAGCGGTCAGCACTCAACATAGATCCCATTTATAGTGTGATAATACTCAAACAATGTGTGATGATGAAAAAGACTTAGGATTTAGGGAAGACTTCACACAGAATTGGGTCTTCACATCAGTGAGAAGACAAAAGCAAATGCACATCTTCCATACATAAGCAAGACTTGCAACACTAACTTTCTTTGCAGCATTAGTAGGACCCTTTCTGAAATAATACCTCCAGTTCTCTTCCATAGAAATGCTGAAAATTTGAAAGGGTTGGCTAGTCAGTTGTGTCTGAGGGACACGTAAGCTCACTTAATTTAATTTACTGAAGAGAACATTAAGATGTAGTCTTAATGATGAAGTGGTTTGTGGCTCCTTTACAGTGGGTGCATGGGAGCTCAGACTGGTATAATGCAATACCTGAAGAGTGTCTAGCAATTATTTATAGAGATAATTCAATATCCAGAATTCTAGATGGAGAGGTTATTATTTTTTTAATATTGCTTCTGGTTATATGAAATATTTCTTTTCACCTTCATTCTATTTCCCAGCATATATAAGAGTGTCAGCCCATGACTGGAGGGGGAAGAGCTAAATTGGAAATATCAAAAGACTGAAAGGAACGCTAGGGAAACAAACTACGCACAAGTCAGCAGCTGTTTTGGCATAAAAAGAATGCATATTTCCTTTTGATCTGTTTTGTGCATTTTTAATATAAGATGGTTAAACAAATACATTTTATTTCATCCACGGAATAAAAAAGGTCCCCCGGAAAGCTTATTAACTCATGCAGATCATTACCAGACTTCACTGCTGTTTACAAGTAGGTTGTTGCACCCCCGATAGCTTAGTTCAAAAGCTGGCTTGTCTTCCTGCCAAACCTGTACAAGAGAGATGCATTGTTTTCAGAAGCTATTTTTTGTCATTTAGTTGCAAGCCTCTCCCTTAAACAAGGATTGTCTCACAACTACATTGTAAGGGTGATGCCATGTTCTAGAAGTCACGGAGGTCTGTCCGGAAATAAATAAGTAAATACCAGGAATACATATAGAAGAAACAGTACATAGAAATTACTCTGGCTACCAATCATTTAGTATTTATTCCTCAGCCAGCTCCCATTGTAGGCAAAGAATATGTTGGCCCCGTTGGCCCCATTCACCCAGTGCTGCAACCTGCAGTGGCTGTCCTTCTTATCATAGACCCTTCACGCTATACTTTCGCATCTGGAGCTCAATCCCTAATCGTAGGCCTCTGGTGCTCATCAAGAGCCCCTGGAAACCCGTACCTTCCCAATTTGGACTGATGTGCTGGAGGATCTTAGGGCATCTCAGGTGTCTCTAGGCACCAGTATATTAGTAACTGAATAGAACCAGGCTACCTGCTGATTAGAAAGCTGTGAACTCCTGTGTCTACAGCAGCCAAGGTCTGGCTGCCTGCAGGATGGATCAGTACAAGTTCATAAACTTTACTACTCCACTAAGGTTCAGTGCAAACCTGTGTGAATTAGGTTGGTGGGCATTTAGGTTAAACTTCACATTATAGTTCTTAAACAGCTGTCAAAATCCACAAGAAATTTCTGGAAGAAAGAAGGATTACCTACATCAGGGGGGAGTTATTGGTACGACTTTGCAGGGAAAAATCATTCTTTGGCATAGATCACGTATGTGTAAGCAATAAGTGATAGAATTTGGGGGGTTTTATTTATCTTTGTTCTCTGTGTAACTGTTTTCTGCTGTAGGATTCAAAAATAAGTAGATTATTAGACAGAGAACCTCTTAAAGTGTTACCTTATGATTTGATTTTTAATTCATTTGGAAATGTGTTTGAGACAGTTTGTAGTAGAGCAAACATCGAGTTGTGCATGGTACATTCCTGGCAGAACGAGGGCTGGCAAGCACTGCAGAAAGCTTCCCTTCAGCATAGTTTCCATGAATCCGTATGTGCTGGTTTTCATTAAGGCGCTTTAGAGTTCTCTTGTGTGTTCTTCCAAAATGTCAAGCTTTTATAAAGGTTAGTCTGTAGAATTGTTTTTTGTGGAAAGCACATGTTGATTTTTTGTACTGCAGGCATCAGATCTGCTATTGGAAGCGAGTAGTGAAAGGAGCTGGTTAGGGAGCCCTAGAAATGAGCTGAGAACACGAGGAGGAATCAAGTCCAAAGCCTGGGCTGAGATCTGGTTCACTTTGATATGACAGTGAATCTCTGCCTCGGTTTCCCAGTTTCTAAAGACCAAGGCTTACCTAATGTTTATGAAGCACCCGGGAGAGCTGCAACAAATAGCAGGTGAAAACTCAGGTGGGTAGAGAGTTACCTAGTTCAAGAGCAGCTCCCACCCAATATAGGGAAATAAACAGTCAGAGAACACAAAACTGGACATTCCTTGGCTGGCAAGTGATCATGGGACACTGTGTTGTTTAGATGAGTAGCAAGTCCTCTGCAGCTGATGTTCAGAAGGGAGTTACTTCTTGCAAGCTGAAAGTTCAGGAAAAGGTAAAAGTGATGTACCATCTTCTTCCTCGCTCTCTTTGTTCTTCAATCTTTATTATTCACATAGGACTTCAGATGTCTTAGCTTCAATACGTATGTTGCGTATTTTTCTAGGCAGAGTTAGTGACCCCAGGACTTTTTCTCTTCATTAGTAAACACGTTCATTCTAACCTGATTCTTATCTGCTGTGAAACCACTTTATATATTATTACTGTCCACAGATCCCAGGTGTCTCTGTGATACTGCCAGACTAAGGCTGAGCCTTCCAAGATGATTATTTTTTCTGGAGTAATAGTAGCAAGAGATTTTATCTGTGAAATTCCTGCATACGGAGATCTGGCACAATACTCTTGGTTCTGAGAAACAAGGTAAAGCGCATTTTCATATAGACATTAAGTGGTTTTGCAAACCACACGAAATGCACAGGTAAGGAACTGGAAAAGTATTAGAGGAAGTGTCATGGGGATCATTTCTCTTTTACTTCTTAAAAAAACTCATTACTACAAATCTTTCATGGCGGTCTTCCCATCAAAGAGAAATGTACTTTACCAGAAAGGAATAGTTTCCATTTCTCCTTGGCATCTCCAGCCCAGTTACATTGTTCTGAGATTTACAGTGACGGTTACACACATAAAAATTTTTCCTCTTTGTTAGAACATTAATTTCCTAACATTTTCCATTTTCAATAAGTTCTAATATATCTCAACAGCTCTAATAGGAACAGGGTTTCTTGTTCTTCATTCTGGTGTTCCCTGACAGGCCTGGCCCAAGAGCAGACCTTTAAAAAGCGTCCAAATTCTCTGCCAGTTGTTCTAACCCTGTCATGTTCTTTGTCCCTCCTTTGAATTCATCCATGACCGTGGTCCACAGGGCCATGAAATTGTCCCCGGACCTCGGGACTGAACTTGCTGTCACCCCTCTGTCTTCTGCAACAGGCAGACGCTGTGTCCTTCCTTTCTGCTCCTGTCCGCCACAGGTCCTAAATCCCAACAGAGAGCTCGGTGGGAACACCCTACATAGACAGGAGCCACAGAGGGGCAGGAGAGGTGCAAAGCAATGGAAAGAAGATGAAAATATTTCTTAGTTTCTCTGGGCCCCAGGAGAACTTTCCCCACTGTCTCTCATCTCCGCACCCATGGCCTGAGCAACATTACAGCACAGTTATTTGTTCTTTTATCCAGTCTACATAAATCTAGTTCTACCTCTCTCATCTTCATCTCACTTTGCCCTCCTAAGCCACCTAAATGGCTGTTGTTGCCACTGTACCAAAATACTTCATGAACCTTAATATATTTACGCTCATAGGTCTTCTGACATGTGAGAGCTTTAACACTTCTATTTACATACAAAGCACCCGTGGTCAGGCAGGAAACCTGTGGCAGATCTGGTGACTCCCTATCCCAAAAGCCAGACTAACCCAGACCAAACCGTGGGTGCAGCGTCCTCCCCCCATGTAGCCGACCACAGTCCCCCAAACCTTATCTACATTAGGATGCTTTTTCCCTGCTGCACTTCCAAGGATGAGCATCTTTCCCAAGAACATCCTCGGGCATGGCTCCCCCACACCTCTCAGCAAGGCACGCGGACAGGGAGCTGGCTGTGGCTTGGCTGTCCTGTTCCCCAGCTGGCCCAAATCCAGCACACCCATGGTCTGGGGAGGTTTCCTAGTTTACGTTTTCCTCTTTCTCCTGTGTAGCTGTAGCTTGTAGCACCACCTGATTAATCATCAGTATAACTCCAAACAATTTTCTTTCTTTAGCACTTCCTGCTAAAGGCTTTCTGTGATGGACCCTAATGGGCACATTGCTCATGGCAAGGGTACGCTGCACAAGCCCAAAAGCAGTCTTAGGTCCTGACCTGTCTTTGGTGCTTCTTGAACATTTTCTTAAGCAAAGGGAAACAAAATACAAGGCAGAAAATGTGTCAGGAATAAAAAGTCTATTTGCTACTGAACAAGACCACCCACTGTGATTGTTCTGATATTTTATTCTTTTCTGGTATGTTTGATATTCTGTCATATCTATGATTTTAAACTATTAGTGGCAGCTTCTATGTTTTCCAATAGAAAATGGTCCTTAACTATTAATGCCATCATATTCTGATTATAGTTCAAGTAATAATAAAAGAAAAAATCCTGAAGTGCTAAGTATTATTAATAATGTAAAAAAATATTCACATTTTAGTACATATATGAAGCAATGCCAAGGTAGTCTCTTTCCTGACAGCCATATTCAAATGGTTTTAATATCGGTATGGTTTTTAAGTGTGTAATGTAATGCTTCTCTTCTGCCATGTGAGAGAAGGAAGTCTTGGGCCAACAGGAGCCAGAACCTGTCTCTCAGTAGTCTCAGACGTTAGCTTTTATTTCCAGGGGAAAAAAATTGATTATTCTAAGGCATCCAGTTTTGTTTAGAAATACTGGGAATCAGCAGACTTCACAGCTTCTGAATAGCAGGATAAATGTGAAACACTGAGAGAAAAAGCTATTTTCAATTTCTCTCTCTCTTTTTTTTTTTTTTTTTTGAGAAATTTCCCCTTTTCAAACAGGAGAAACCATGTTTGAGTTTTTTAACCTCCATACAGCATCAGGGACATGCTGGGGCTCCAGCGGTCAGACCCCTGCACTCCCCAGGAAAGCTCTCGCTGCCGCTTGCTGAGCTTGCCAGGCCTGGCAGCAGCACTGTGCTAAGGAAACTGCTGTGGGTCGGGGCGGGGTTCTTTTTTAATTACTGAGTCAGAGGGACAGTCTGAGCAAGGTTTCTTAATAACCTCTATCTGCAGCTATGGAATGCTTGTACAGTTATGAACAGGCAGAAGGCCGAGTGGATTTTTTTTTAAATTCCCAAATTTCATTTTTTACCTGTGGAATCTTGAATCTTAACTTAATCTAGAACACTAGAGATTGTTCATCTCAACAAGGTTGATTTAAAACTGCCCCATTCAGAGGCAGCCAATATTTGGAGAGCTGGAACTTCAGACAGAATTAATCAATAAAATTAAAGTAGGGAATTGAGGTAGTGTAATAAGTTAGGAAAAAAGAATGGACCTTTCTTATAAATCATAACTCAACTTTGCTGTATAAATAGTTTGCATATAAAAGTTAATGAAAATGTCTATTTTGTATTCCAGGCAAATGAGTATGTGCAATAACTATGCATGCTCATGTTTACTTCACAATTTTTATGCCCTTTGAAGTAACTAGGGAAGTGAAGAAATAAAAAACAAAGGCCCCTTGCAGCAGGGTCTGTATGCTGCTTTATGGAGATACATTTGTTCAGAATCAAATTGTCTATTCTAGTTTACATATATATTTTATACATGAAGTATTAAGATGTAGGGAAAAAAATTTCTTAGTCTTTCTGTAACTGAGGATTAAAGAACTTTTGTTCTCTTTTTTTAACGTCTGAGGCCAAAGTAAATGATGGCAGGAAGTTTTTTCCCACTACACTACAGTGTCAGTTTTCAGTAGGGAAGAGTATAGTCCAAAAGCAATTTGCAATATGCCTTATTTCAGTAGGTATTACTAGAGAGATCTAGAGGGTTAGGATAAACTGGAAGATTACGGTCTGCACAGTTCAAAGAACATGCTTTGCGTGTCTCGATTTTATTTTAATTGTGAAAATTAAGACATTTTTCTGAAGTGACAGGTTAGGTCAGAACTGACTGGTGGCCCCTGTCTCATCTTCTGTGCTTTCCTCCATCTTCTGCTTCCACCCACTCTTCAGATTTTTGTCCAGCAGTGAAGCATCACCTAGTAAGAAAGGTTATAGACAGTTGCTTGAACTGAACTACATATTCCTGAAATTCTTATGTCAGTTTTTTCCTCAATTTCCATAACTCTCCTAACTTACTTGAATTCAAAATGCTTTCTGGAAAAGCCTGTATCTCTCCGTAAATATATAGGAATCTCTAGGATGACTATGATATTAGTATTGATAAGGTTATTCGGGGACATTTGTCTGGATATTGGGAGTTCCTCAATTATAAGGATCTGGAGCTTCTTACAAAACTAATGAGGTCCAGAATAAAACTGTTCTGGGGAGGGAATTTATTTCTTTTCTTGCCATTTTGTACCTCTCCAAGATCCCACTTAAAAAAAAAACCTTACAAAATATGTGCAAGGAAGAAATGAAATTCTGTATTTATGTCCCTCTTACCCTTCCAAAATAGAAGTTCTTTGAGTTATAAATAAAATTAAATAAAATTATGGAAAAAGTTTCACCAAATCTGTGCATGAACTACATTTAAAAATGAACTTGCAGATGAATCATTTTCCAAAAAGTGATTTTCATTTTCCAAGGAAAAAAGGCCTTGCTTGCATTTTATCGTATCAATGTTTTAAATAGAGACACTTTGTTCATTAGCCAGACCGTTTGTGGGAAGGTATGGGGTTCATGCTTTGACAGATTCGAAAACAAATTACTAAATCTGTAGTGAGCTGTTATTTTCAGTTCTTGTAACACAGTAATCAAAACTTCTAGAAGAAACTAACTTGCTGACTTCTCTAAAGGAAATTCCAATTTTCTTACAAACAAGTAAAACTTCAATCTTGTCTCTGCAAGGCCTGTTACTTGGTATAATTAAGCAGTAAGGCAGATTTTAATAAAAACTAAAAAGGTTTTAGTAAAAATAATTTATTTATTTATTTATTTATTTCTCTTCTCTAAGGAGTCTGTGGTTCCTATATGCCCAGGGCAATTTGAAAATACACTATTTTGTACTTAGGTCTTATCAGGATTATAAATGAGTGACAGATCAGAAGTCCATCGTGAGAAAAAGGAATTTTTATTAATTGGATAAGTAGCACTTATGAATTTTTATGAAATAGTTTATTTTTTTCACAGGATGGTATGTGTGTATTTCTCTCACCTTTATCTGTGGTGTTTTTTCGGCGCATTGCCAGCTTTTAGTATTACTGTTATTTAGTACTAGTAAATTTAGTGTTGGGATTGGTAAGCATAAGAAGAGATGTATCACTGCCTATGTAAAATTAAAAATCATGTTCCAGTTTTCAAAACTTTTAGCCTTTGTCTCACCAACCATAAGCTACCCGAAAGAAGGCAGAAGATGCAAACCAGGAAGGGGAGCTGATCTTCAACCTTTTTCTGGGAAGAAAAAAAAAAAAAAAAAGATTGGACAGCCAAAAATGGAGACAGCCAAAATCACTAGTCACTTTGGGAAGCCTTAACCTTTTATTTCAGCACATCATGCTAAGGGAATAATTTGTTCCTTATCATTTCCCTGGAGTCACCCAGTCAGACAGGAGACTGGCAAGCACTGGTGCTCATGTCAGGCAGATGGATTTCACAGCTGCTTACAGGGCACAGAAGCAATTCAGGGTTGGAAAAGCACACAGTAATATCTGCATGAATCCTGGAAACCACACAGCAAAGGTGGTGGATCTATACATAGGAATTTGGGATGCTGCCCTACGTAAGGGTGCCCGTAGGGTATGAAGTTTTACCCCAGCAAGCTTGTAAGTACTTGCTTTCTTCATGGAGAGCATGCCCACAGGGCAACGACAGTTTTTGTCATCCCATCTCATTACCTTTACAACTGGAAGAAGCCACGAGAAGGATTTTACTTATGTATGTCCCTTTGTCTCAGCTGTAAAACGGTGTGCTGTCCTGCCCCGAGTCTTCTTCTGAAACAGGGAGTTTGTGTTTCTTAAGTGAGCTCAAAATGCCATCCAGAATCAGACTGTTCTTGCAAGCTGGGCTGGAACATAACCCAACTTTTATATTAATGTCCTCAGGGCCTGAAATGACATTATTTTAAATTGCAGAGAGACATATCAGTATAATAGTTATGGATCATAAAACATACATGTTTTACAATAGCCCCCGGAGGTGGTAACCAGGACTTCAGTGTGCTAAACACATAGGCCCATCCACGCTAAGTGCCTGCACGTGGTGAGAGCCCGCAGGAGCTGCCCATGGGTAGGAAGAGGCAGGAGCAGGTACAGGCATAAGCAGCAAGAGTCACCACATGATTTCATTCTATTACACAGTTCAAAGGAACATAAAATACTCGTAACCCTAACAGCCGGTCTAACTAGATTTGTATGGAAATGAGTGAAGGGCTGTCAGGAGAAAGACAGGAAGGTGGAAGAATGGGCTGCTTGGGATCTGTACACACACACTGCAGTCAAACCTAGCACATCTTTGGCTGGCATGGCCTACAGGCACTTGGAGTTGCTTTCTTACCCCCATCTCTGCCCAG
The DNA here is from genome assembly GCF_949628215.1 of Phalacrocorax aristotelis. Classification (NCBI taxonomy): domain Eukaryota; kingdom Metazoa; phylum Chordata; class Aves; order Suliformes; family Phalacrocoracidae; genus Phalacrocorax; species Phalacrocorax aristotelis. The sequence continues at coordinate 54,618,957 of NC_134278.1, forward strand.
TCAAGTAGGTGTGAGGTGTCCTCGGGCTCTCAGGTGAGTCACTTGCGGGTCCTCGCCTGCCCCAGTGCGTAAACCCTCGCCGTAGGGCACCCAACCGAGGAGCAGTGGAGGGTTGTGGCCTCAGGGATGCTGAGCTGATGAGAATTAACCTCAGTGTAGGTGTGGCTGAGTATAGGTGAATACCTGTTAAAGCATAAATTCACCCTCACTCTCAAGCTTCTGTGTTAACCTTAGGCTTCCCAAACGAAAGCCCCATCCCATGGGCTGGGGTTTAACAGTGTAAACACCAGCCGTGTTAGGGATAGACCTCCAGGTTCAGACCCTGGACTGAACATGCAGTATGGACACAACCTCAGTACCGCATGTGTTTAGGATTCCGTCTCGGCGGGTGTAACCCATAAACGGATAGCAAAGCAGACAGCAGTAAGCAAGTGTGTGCAGAGTCTTTCCCAAGGACCGACTCTGTGCCAAGGTAAATTACCATCAGTTGTCATTTAAATGGGAATAAGCTTCACTGATTGCTTTTTGGATATTCATTCAGAATGAAACCAGATGTTCCTCAGCCCATGTTATAAACCTGCAATGCACATTTAAAGGCAGGCAAGAAAATTCTCACAAGAAAAAGGATATTGAATCTTGTCAGTGAATTGGTTTATCTGAAAAAACATATCTGCTAAAGGTGATGGGAGTACATTTCTGAATCAGAAAACATTTGCCAAGCTATTAGACACAGCAATATGCTAACTGCTATTCCAGCAATATTAATATCGCCCCAGCATGAGTCAAGCTTTTGTTGTTGTTTTTAAAAAGGAACAGTAACTTCCCCTCAGGAAAACTGCTCTGAATCACTGTTGGGGTTTGGGTGAGTGTTTTAATAGAATGATTTTCTGGGTTTAATTATCTTAATTTTACTTGCTTGCTACCTTTACATTTCTTGTCGTGGCATGTTTTCAGTCTACAGCCAGGAATCCAGGTTGCAGTCATATATTAGACTTCAGAAGGAAGCAAGTCACTGTATCTAAATCATCTGAGAAATTCTTTCTGGTTATCCAGTCTGTTTGAAATTGTCAGGATGTCTCCTTTTCCTCCCAGCTTGTAAGACCTGAAGCATTAGCTTCCCCGCCTATATATATGCTGCTTCCTGCAGAAGGAATATTTATAGCATTTCTGACCTTTGAATGAACTTTTAAAAATCAATAACAGCAAAGTGGAAGGAAGGTCAGCAGCAGTTTTTCTCTTATCTGAGTGAGCCAATGTTAGGCTTGGAATATCTAAAACATATTAGGAACTACCATAATCACATTTATGCAGCATTTTTGCTGGAAATTTGTAGATTTCTTCAGCACTGTTGTGTAGCTGCTATCTGAAGGATACACCACAAGGCCAGAGCTGGTGGTGTCACTAACGGGTTGTTGAAGTTGTTGCGTATCAGTTTTTACATGGCAGAACTACCGTGAGAGGTGTTAAGAGCCACTGTTGAAGAATAATTTTCTTTACTATATTTTGCCATAGAGAAAGTGCAAGTGGAATAGAAACCATCCTCTTTAATGACTTATTGCAACTGAAACACCATTAACTTCCTCTGATTTCAGATTACAGAAATAAAATTGACACGGTCACCCCTAGATGCGTGAACCCAAGCAGCTGTATGAGATGGTTCAAGGCAAGGTTTGCCAGTTCAGAGTCATTATCCCTATAACCCTACAACTCGAATATTATAGAGGACCTTTCCTAATTCCTCTGATTTCTGAAGCTCCTCCCAAAATCAAGGTGTTCCCATAACGAATTGGACATCTCAGTGCTGTTTGCTGCCTCCAAGCATGGAGGAGGAAACCAGGCTTTGAAATTTCCCTTCATTTCACTGCCTAAAAGCAACGTTCCTAACTTAATTAAATCCTTTCCTTCTCTAGAGCTGGCACCTCTAGAAAGTGCTTCTTGCACTCTCTTCTGCTTACCAAGGGATCCTGGCTTACTAGTTCAGATTGTAACTGTAAATTAGAAGCCTAAATTCCGGATGCATTGAGTTAAGTGAGATGAATCCCATTGCTAGGGGTGACAGTAATAGATCTCACAGAGTGAGAGGTCTTCTACCTTGTAATTAGAGTGAATTTTTCAGTCAGGACTGCCCTTCCTGCCTTTCCATAGAGGTAGCAAAGCAAGGTCTTGCTCTTGCTGGAGCCTTCTGGTGCTGCTGTAATACACAGGGCTCCTATTTGCAAATGCAGTGTTGTTATTGTGAAAATCCCTCTCATAATAGCTCCATTTTTGTCTAGTATTTTCCTGGATGACTGAATGGAGAGACAATAATAGCTATACAAACCTCCACAAATTTCAAGAAACTTCTGATAGCAGCTCAAAAGAGTTGTTTTTATAAGTTTCTTTTTCTAAGTCCATATCATTTGAAGATTGTGTCTACTTTTTCAGTCAGCCTTACAAATATGTCTAAAAATATGGAGAAAATAAAATAAATTTGCTGAAGTTTGGCAACTTCTGTTTGATCAAAAGTTGTTTGGTCAAATATATTTTAAAAGTCAGGAAATTAAGATTTTTTTTTTTATGGATGCTATCATACTTACTATTATTATCATCAAGTTTCTGAAGAAGAACAAAGGAAAAGACATTTCCACACAAGGTCTATGTGAATTGTTGTGTCAACTTTGAATTTCCTTGGTTTTTCCTGGTTTATAAAACATGCTTAATATAGAATTGTTTTGTCTAAGAATAAATCCTGTGTTTATTAAAATTCTTAGATTCATAACATTAAAGAATGATTTACTGCCTCTCTCCACATACCTATTTCCCTCTTTTTGCGTCTTTTTTTATTTATTTCAAGGACCAATGTACTGCGTCATGTACATCCTCAGTGCTTTTAAACATAAAGCTGTCTTGTCATTTCACTGTTCTCCATAGTTTCCATTCCAGCTTTCAGCGGTCTCTAACCAAATGAAGTTTGCTCTGTCTTAGTCTTCTTCCTAACTCCTTTTAAGTACTTTGAAAAATTCTATAAAGCAGGAGAAAAACGGAAGTCCTGATGTTACACCTAAGTCAGATCAAAGTACTGTATTGGCTTCTAACCCCTCTCTCTCTAGCATAAAAAATAAGAAATGTTTGATTGAGACTGGGTAACAAAATCAGCCTTTTGTTTAACCACTTCAATAGACAGGAGACATTAATATTAATATTTCTGATGAAATTCTAGTTTATCGGTTCACTAAGGCTAGTGTTTTGGCTCCAGCAAAAAGCTACAAAGAGTTCCTCTGGCAATAGCACGTGGATCTGAATGAGCAATGAGGTTACATGGATGCCAGGACAGATCCAGCTGCTTTGGGACCAGCTGGAAACGAAGCCTATGGCGCAGCTGGGTGATGACCAGAGAGTTTCAGCTTCTACTGATTTTTCCGGTTCAATGACAGCTGCCAGCGTGGATATATGCCAATGTGGATAACACCACCAGCAGCAATATTGTCCACTTGTCATTTCTTCAAAACTGGATGAAAACTGGAACTGCTCATTATTTGTGCTGATCTAAGGCTGGTGGATGCCCGTAAGAGCTACTCCAGTCTGTTTTGATGTATTTATGTCAGCGTTTAAAAGCGGTAGACAATTTGTCTGTGGGGAAGAGTACGTGCTGTCTCTTACAGTCTATCTTATCTCATGGTTTCACCTTAGAACTGTAGCAGCTCCTCCATCAGTCTGGTCCATGTGGTTTCCTGCCTTCACTGCTGCAGTGTTTGGGAAATAAAGCCTTTGACTTTTGCTCCTCAGCTCTTCTGTAGCCCTTGCAGATGAGGTTCGGCTGCTTCTTTTCTCAGAAAGTCTGCCTACCGCCAGCTACCAAACGCCTTGACTGAACCCGCAGTCAGTACCAGGACTTGCGCCAGACACTGGAGCTGGTTTAATATCAAAATAGACCCTGATCTCCAAGCTGTGCACAGGCAGCTTCTTGCACGTCTCATGAATACAGGAGCATGGGCTGCTCTCACTAACAGCGAGCAATTTTGCTTGGTGATTTCAGAGAATGATGAGGAGCAGGAGGCTCTGCTATCTCTGGACAAGCCTGGCTGGTATTCCCAAGGTAATGCTACCCAGCTTTATGAACTACTGAAGAAGATGACTGGCAAGGTGGATCCCAAGGTATGCTATAAGTAAATCTTTCTGAAAATACCCTATTTCAGTCTAAAATTCACCAGACAAGCTTTCATTAAAGTTATTGATGCGATCGGTCACAAATTCTTGTCTGGTTATGCTTGCTGTTGTCCAACAGACTGCAGTCCAGAACTGGAAGCAGCATATTAGTCTTTTTTTCTGTAGAATATGTAAACTATCTAGATGGTTTTTTTCTGTGTGTGGTCATGCATTTCCGCAGCTTTGGGGAGAATCAGATTGTAATCAGAAAATAAACACTCTCCCTTAGGAAACAGATCAGATAGATTAAAAGGTGTCACCAGTGAAAACTAGGAACATGTTGTTTTAATTACAGGTCTGGATGGGTGAAAATGCCACTGAAGACGGTGGGACCACATTTTCCCTAGGGTGTAAGCTACCCCCTGGGCACAGAAGAGTTCTGAGTCACTGAGAGACGCACTGTGTTCTCCCTTGTTTCCAAAGTTGTCCAAAATTCATTCCGTTGTTTAGTGTATTTTCTTGATAGTCTTTTCCACTGCTTCCTGGCAGTCTGTTTCTGTTAGTCAAAAATCTCAGCAGTGTCCCCCGTGCAGGTCGCAGCTGGGCATCCCTGTCCAGTGCCCCTGGAGGGTGCAAGCGAGGAGGGTGTGCAGGGCCAGCCTTTTCCCTGTGGAGCTGGTTGAAGATAAAATCCCAAACTGTGACATTAATAAGATCTCTGTGTGTCATGGCCAACTGTAAACACAGAGGAATTTTTATTGGGTTGTTTTAAAGCTCTTTTTCTCTCTCTGAAATACAGTTTGCTTGTGTTTTCCTCATATACAATGAACTTTTAATTTGCTGCTTCCCTCATAGGTTGTTTATTTTGGTGACAGCATGCACTCAGATATTTTCCCAGCTCGTCACTATAGCAACTGGGAAACTGTCTTGATCTTAGAGGAGCTTCTAGGGGACAAAGTTACGGTGCCTGTGGAGACTGAATCTGAGCCCTTGGAGAAGAAAGGAAAATATGAGGTAAGGGTTCCTTGCAGATGTTTCCTGGAACAGAAGAAAATAAGTTACAGAAAAGCCTTGTGCCACCTGCACTGAGAATGAGCCTTACCAGGATGCAAGCAGCATCAGTACCCCTTGCAGACGGACCCTCCTTGCTGCATCGGGAGATGCCATCCTGTCCCACCGTGGCATTGCTTAGGTGACACAGAGCCTCTACCCGGAGCTAAATCGCGGGCCTCAGAAAAAAAGCAGTGTCTTAACCAAAAACCCATAGTCGTCTTTTCAGTAAAAAGAACCTGCCCTGTGCCCTACAAGGAGAAATTTCATGGCCTCTTATCACAAGTCCAGCACCTGAACTCTGCCGAGTTCATGATGTTTCCCTGTGTGTTGTGGCCAAGAGTAAACATGGAGGAATTTTTATTAGGTTGTTTAAAAGCTCTCTTTCTCTCTCTGTGAAATATAGTTTGCTTGTGCTTGCTTTATATACAGAGAGCTTTTAATTTGCTGCTTGCCTCACAAGTTGTTTATTTTGGTGACAGCTGCACTCAGATAAGAGGGACTGTTTCGAAGTCAGGTCCAGTGCAGACTTCTGATAGTTACCTCAGATAAATAACGTGATTTTGAGGTTGATCACAGCCGGGAATCAGGGCCTTAGCACAACTGCCACACTTTAATTCCCCCACAGAAGGTGGAAGGTTACTATGGTTTATCCTTCTGTCCACTGCCAAAATAAAAATTAGATAGGGAATGGTGCTTGGATCGCCGAGGCAACAGCATCGTACCTCCAGCGTGGCCTATGTAGGAGCTACAGTGCAGCTTCACTCTCTGTTTGGAGTCTTTTGTCTTTTCTTATGTTCCTAAATAAAGAGGTCATTTTCTTCTAATTGCAGAGAGATACATATATGCTTTTTGCACTTTTCTTTGAAAAGCACTTAACTTTTTTTTCTTTTTAAATAATTATTCTCTTTTATTATAAAGATAACTTACTGATAGGAAGATTTTTATGGGGTGCTTTTATACTAGTGATGTTTATAATCTGACTAAGAAGGGTTTTAAAAGCCACTGTTTTTAATGGAGAAAAGGGTATCTTCAATGGGACTAAAACAATATAGATGTGATCTATTTCTCTACTTTTTTAGTAGACATAGGTAATATTTTCCCCCACTGTTCCGAATCCTAAACTAAGGTCAGACAAGCACATTTCAGTCACTGAAATAAGGAAATGTAATCATTAATGTTTAGGCCTTTTCCTGGGTTGTAGAAAAAAAAAATTAAGACAAACTCAAGTCCCCTATCAAGAAAAATATGTTTCTCAGTAAGAAAGGGTAGGGGAAAAAGGGAAGTGAGCGGTAGTGCTACATAGCTTAATATAATTTGAGTTAATTAATTAATGCTATAAAAATAACTCATTCTTCTCCATAAATGTGTTCATTCTCTGACCGGAGACTCTGCTGCACTGCTGCATAGAACTTATATCTCTGTGAGGTTTGGGGTTTTTTATTCAACCATGGTTTCATAAGCTTGTTCAATATATGCTTTTGAAGCACACATTTTTAAACAGAAAGCCAGAAAATATTTCTCTTCCTGGAAGTACAAAGACAGAGTTATTGAGCGATGTGTTTCTAAGCCCTTGATGATTATTTGGTTTTAAGTTGTTGCAATACCTCTGGTCGACTGCTCACAAGATCCATCTCCTCTCTCACTGCCGTCATCAAGCAGGAAACTGAGATTTTTAGACAGGTGCTTGACATTTCACTAACGCTGTAGTGTTCCTGATAAGAGTTTGCAGTATCTCGGGGAGACACCACCCCTGCCACACACAACCCCTGTTCAGTTTACATCCGCTACCAGTGACAGCAAGCAAGCAAGGGAGAAATGAATTGCGTTGATTAAAGGAACCTGAACCAGGGGGGCCGTGGCAGGTCAGTGGTGTTATTTCATTACCACACTGCTCACTGGAGTCTGAACAACGGGTCACATCCATATCTCTGCAGTTGACTGGACACCACTAACTTAACTGGACTAGTTCAAAGGGACTCCCTTTACAGGACTATGGAAGTTTTATTTTCATTCCCATAATCAACTTCTCACATTAACCCTTTGGTTAAGAGGGGAGAAAAGCCAATTCAAAAGATTGTACAAAGTCAGGTGGTTTTGGAAAATTAGGCACTAACAGATTAGATTTAGTCTTGTTCATCAGCCTTATCATTCATTGGCAATAAAAAAAATACACTACTATTGCAGATTTTTCATGCCATGCTGCGTGTGCAGAGAGGGACTGGACATTTAGTACAAGATGTAATCCTTCTATCAATCTTTACAAAGCATTGTTAAGAAATAAAGTATTGCTTCTAAGTTGCCATTGCGTCTTTCAGAAAGAAATGACAAAAACCTGTTTTCAGTTGTTTGACTGGTATTTCACCACTAACGGAGAGAGGGGGAGAAAACAACGTCCCCACGCACAAACTGGGAGGATAGTAGTTTCCATTTGCATTAGCAGTTTTTGTCTGAAAATTAAATTAAATCAGCTAAATGCATGACACAAGCCAGATATACAGAACTGTGAAATTATGCTAACAACTGCAGTTCTTTCAAGTATATGAGTCATAATCAAATAAGCAAGAGAATAGCAAACTAAAAAGTATTCATGCAATTACTCAGCTCCTAAGTGAATTGCAGCATGCGGGGCAGGGAAATACCAAGCATTGTGTCCAAACAAGATTCCCCCCAGATTTGGGGGTTTGTTTGCTTGGCTGGAGGCTTTGGTTTTGCCTTCTGTGCCTTAAATGTGTGATCAATTCCATCAATGAAAACTCGAAGAAAAGCTGGAATTTGTCCCAGGATTTCAAGGGAAACAATTACAGACGAGCTGGTCAATGTGTAAAAACCTTGGGCTGTAGGAATGAATGGAGCAGGGATCGAAGAATCTCTCGGTGGATATAAAGTATATTTTTGCAGTTAGAAGGAAAAACTAATTTTACAGTGTTGCCTAGTGGCTGGTTGGTTGGGGGATGGTCAGGGCCCTTAACCCCCTGAATTTCCAGGACTCCCTTGCCATGACTATAGACAAGGCTAATTACTCTGTGCCTTTTGGCTCTGTCTCTTTATTCCCGTTTATCTTTAACACAAATCTGACAGTACTTTCAGCAACAACCTGACAGGCTGTTGTGAAGCCTGGTAAGTTAAAGCAATATCCTTGAAGCAATATCCTGAAGTAAAATGCATTTTATTTTAAAGTCTGCATATAGTGATCCATGTTGTAGTTTCGGTACAATGATCATGGGCAAAATGTTTCATATTTGCACACGACTTGTGGGGAGCGGGTTCTGTGTAAAAGTTAGAGCAGTGGCAGGCTTGCCCATTTGCACACCCAGCATGGGTGTGTTATTCAGGGACATCTGGTTGTTGTGCTGGCAGAAACGCCTCAAGTACTTGCAAATACCGGCAAAACCGTATTTTGAGCATTGATCTTTTTCTGGCACTAAGAGTTGGTGGTAGCACAACGCGTACAGCCATCAGTACCATCTATCATACTGGATGCAGTAAAGTAATCCTAGTGCTCTGCGCTTGGTACAAAGACGATGGCATAGATGGCAAATGTCCACCTAAGTAATGCCTTTAAAAAATACTAACAGCTTGATTTTTCACTCCCGTCTCCTTTACATCCTTCTTTCTTTCATCTCTTTACCAAATGTAGAAAAACTTCAGAGCTTAGCTCCCTGTCTATTTGTATTTTAGAAAGGTCATTTGTAAGCTGACAAATCAGTGTTACCCAAGGGTCCTATTAACAGATTCTGTCTGCTCTGTTAACAGGCCCTATTTGTCTGCAGTTAATAAAGCAAAGGTGATAGTAAGTATTCCAGGTGGTTTAACTTACTGGAAAGCCCTGGGACTTGGGGAATGCTGGTGCCATCATTATTTCTCCAAAGTCTAGATGTAGACTTTGAGGCTTCATACCCTCAACTGACACAATCAACATCTGACCTGCTACTGTCTGACCAGTATGCCTGAGAGCAAAACCACATGCCTGGTGTTTTGCATAAGAAAGAGAGATTGCTCAGTACTTCCCAGGATCTACTGTCCTGCTTCAAGAGCAAACGCCATGTCTGGGGACTACAGGAGTGGCTGGTGCACCTTCCAGAGCTCCTCGGCCCCACTGCTGAATGTGTGCCTCCAGGCACGTGAGGAGTACAGCGATGTTAACAGGGGACTTTTGCCTCATTTCACAGATTTATAGATTCATGGTACATAGTCTGTCCTTCATTGCAGGCTGTGGATGCTGCAGATGAGAAATGGATATCTTCTAGGCATCAGTTAGTGATGGCAGGGGGAGCAATATCTGATGCTTCCTCAGGATGTGGGCAGAGTTTTGACAACTGTTTTCAGATTCGAGATCCAGATTTAGCGTACCAAACTGCCCCTCTCATGTGGAGATAAGCCAGTAGCAAAATGATGGGAGTTCTCTATGAGGTGACTTGATGACAACTCTCATATCTAACCGGGTTTGGTTTTACTAAGGGCTTGGGCTGTAAATCGAAAATGTAACTCACTCCTGCTTAATAAGGAAGAAATTCCTACTCTGAGAATCAGACCTCTGAAAAAATCAATTCATTTCCTCAGATAGCAATTTTAATTGCCTATTGAACCAATCATACATTTCAAAAAGCAGAAGCCTCAGATTTTTTCTTCTGTCAATAAACAAGGCCCTGTCATTTGTGCAAATGCTTACATGGGCCAGTACTGGAGTCGTTGTTTTGATTAATCACCTGAACAGCTGTAATGGCCTTAATAGTTTTCTGCATTTGTCATCCAGCTGGCAAATGAATTTTAATTCAGCATAGCATCTACATAAAATTATAACTGATGTAAAGTCCTGGGGTTTAAAAAAAGCAATATGCTGTCCCTGTGCGTGAAGAAAAAGAAAGAAAAAACACACACAAAAGAGCCCAGCTCTTAACTGCTTGTTTTGAAACAAGGGATATGGGGTTTTTTTCCAACCTATTTACATCAGAAAATGGGAACCAATTTCTGTATTTCTCCAAATCAATACCTCCTCCCTGCCCCCAGCTACGCTCAGAGGAAAAACTGTTACACAGAATCACAAAAAGAATGGTTCTGTGTTTACTGACATGGTCTGTTCAGCTGGATCAACAGCTTTCTTGTGATCAAAAGCCACAGACCTCTGTCATAAACACAGATTACTCCAGCAGATTCTCAAAACTATTAAGAAAGGGGTTAAAAGGAAAATAAAGTACAAAAGTTCACAAATCTGGAGGCATACGCTAGGGTACCTGTTCATCTGTGCTTTGCTGTTCTGAAAAGATACTTTGCACACAAATGACTTTAACAGATTTTCTCTAGTGTAGTTCTCGGTTTTGTTTTCCATTTTTTCATCGTTCTGTAGAGGCCAACTGGAGCTTTTTCTGGCTGCTTATGGCAATATGTAGCAAGTTTCAAGATGAACTGCTAAAAAAATCAGTTTTCCCAGTGCTGCTTTAATGCTTTCTTTAAAACATAATGAGTCTACATGTTGTTTTCTGAAAATATAAATGGAAAAAAACCAATTTTTCACAATTTGCTAGGCAACTGAATGGCTCTCCACGGATCCTGCATCTCTGTTCTCGCTCATTCCTCAGCTCAGAAACAGATAACACAACACAGGTGGCGTGATGCATCATCCTTCACAGTTACTCTATCCAGCACCGGGATACTCCTTTTTCCCAGGAGAAGTTCCAGGCTGGGTTGCGGTCTGTGCCGCAGCTACCCAGCTTCTCCAGCAGAGAAAGGTGGCAGGCTATTCACACTATTGAAAACAGAAAACTGGGGAACATAGAAGATTTTTTTTAAGGGAAAAACATTTAAAGCCAACTTTTTATGTCCTAGGGAATCCATAAATTGTATAGGACCTTGGGGACTTACAGGAAGATGGTTGTTGTTCTTCTTTATAATATTTTAAAGTCACATTGCTCCTGAGATACATTTTTCCCAGAAAATCAGAGAAACACTAGAGTTCCTTAAACTAATGTTTGTGATTGAAGAGAGAAAGATTCCCTTTTTTTTTAAGGTTATGTATTTGTTTATTTTTCTTTCAGGAAGAACTGCTCAAAGCTCTTTACTCTGTATCTAAGCAGTGGGGCTCTTTCTTCGTGGACAGATTGCCAGGCCTGGAAAATGCAGAGGAAACCTTAGTTCACACATGGTCCTGTAAATGTATTAGCACTTACAGCACTATTGCAATCCCTAGTCTTGAAGCAATAGCAGGTAAGAGAGATGGCTTTTTTTTTTTTTTCTCTGATGAAGATGTAGTATCATTACAGACAGACCTGGAGCCTAAAATATTCTCTTTATCTGGAAAACAAGGCAATCACAAGCAATGTCTTGTTCTCCAAAAATTCACCTAATTGAGAAACCAGCTCAGGCTTTCTACCTTCTTACATCAAGGCTGCGTCAAAGGTGCAATTATGGCTGATCTTCTGATTTCCATTAATGTTTATCCCTGGAGGGACCATGCATTATTTTGGATGGTTTGTAGCAATAGTTGTAGCAGTAATACTGCAATAACTTTGCAACTGCAGTACGTATCAGTTGATTACAAAGTGGTGAAGACCTTCTATCTATCCTCAATCTGTCATTTTGCTTTACTGAACTTTATCAATACACCATATCTAAAGGAATAAACAAATTATTAAATGAATGAGGTGCTTAGCTGTGTGAAGAACATGGCAAGTATTAATGTTACTAACCCCCCTGTTCAGCGTCTGTTGCCTTCTTCATGCGTAAGACCAAGGAATAAAAAGTTCTTCCAACAGAGCATTTCAGATTTGCCCAGCAGTTATTTCTACACCAGAATATGATAGACCTGTTCTTTGCAACTATACTTTACACATGTATGTTCATTGTAAGGATGTCTCAAACCAGGAAACTCAATACGGTGCCACAATTTATTTATGCTTTTGATATTTGCCATGTTGTAGTCTGTATTTCAGCCTAAAGGTACAAAGCCCAGATATACCAAGGGAAATTGCTGAGAGAGGTAACTTCTGTAAAATTCCCTTCTAATACCTCTTTCAGAGTCATTTTGTGGCTTGCTTTGGAAGTGTTGGCCTAGAGGAAACACACTGGTCAGCCACACTCTGTGAAACTGTGCCTCCCAGCCAGCTCCCCCAAACCACAGCTCAGTTTGCAGGGCTAGCAAAGGCTTTAGACCGCAAATGTACCACCAAGTTTCCAGCTGCAGACGAAGGGGTGAGAACCATAAAGGTACATCTGTGTGAATTAGTGAGTAGTATAGCCACCTGTCATGGGCAGTGGAGCCCCTGCAAAATCTGTTCCTCCGTTAAGAGGAACACTGCTGTCCCTTGCTGCATCAGACCTGCGCTGGGGCAGGGGCTGGTGTCTGCAAAACTTATACCCCAGAGCTAAAGGACAGGGGAGGAATAACGTTTTTAACTTGCAGCTATGTGCCTGAAAGCAGGCTCAAAGCTGCAGGTATGAGAACCTCTCAGGTTTCTTAGAGAGAGAGGTATTTCTTGTTTGTTTGTGCGGAAGAGCAGATGTTCATTATTATGGATGTTGAGGAATTCCTGACTCCTCTCGAATACCTTGTCTGACTCCTGTCACAGCAAGCTGTGTGAGTCCCTGCTTTGCCAAGCCCTGAAGTTTTTGGCTGCAGTTGTAAGTCATAGCTGCGCTGCTGCTATTTGGGAATAACTAGCTAGAAGAAATTCGAACGGGTTATGGGACTTTGATGCGCTCCAGCTTTTCCTTTTCTATTCATCTACTTCAATTACCAGCAGAGGACTTTCCACTGCCAAGCTGCAAAAACGCAGGCCTTTCCTCAAGATCCCCCGAGCCGAAACGCGCAGCCAGGCTGACGGTGCGCTGACCGTAGGAGCCCAACTCCCGGCCACCAGCTGGCATGGCCCCGGCAGCACCCGGCTTGACCTGACCCAGCCGAACAAGCTGCCACCTCCCTGGAGGTGTGCTCCAGCCTCCTGCGAGTTGTGGGCTCGCCAGGGCTTCACTATCAGCAATGTCTGACCTGGCCTTTGTACGTCTGTGTAAGCAATAGTAAGTGCCACATGTGAGTAAATATCCCAACAGCTTGCAATCTGCAAAAATATTTGGTGAAAGGCGGACAATTGCTGCTGTGCTAACTCTAAAAGTGATTTTTGTTGTTTGGATGCAACATATATATGTTTGCATAAAGAATAGCTTGGTTTACTTCTCAAGACACATTTTTCATTGAAAAAGATTATTCCAAAAATTATTCAACGTTACTCAATACTAGTAGTATTTTACAAAAATAACTCAGTTTTCATCAAAATTTATATGAGAGTTCTTCTGAGAGAGTTATCAGAGATTCATTTTGGGTAATAAAACCCTTCAAGCCTGTTTCCGTTTTTTTTTAAATAGAGGAAATATGTAAAAAAAATTAAAAATAAGCTGTAGATCTGGATTGAGAAATTGGAGTACAAACGACTTGGACAGTTCCCTTTTTCACCAACATGTTTTAAGTTTGGTGCAGATGCCTTCTAACAGTTTCACCTGAAGAATTTATACGTGTAGGTAGAGGAAACGACCTGATACTTACCAAAGAGCATTGCAGGAAAAGGGTTTCACAGGCAATGCTGCTGTTGCAGGTTTTGGCCATTCAAAGGATAAAATAACAGAGCATATACACAAATCGTATGTGTAATTAGTAAAATGACAGCTCGGTGAAAAAATAATCTAACCCATTCTTCATTAGCTTTCCATGCTAATACATTTCTGTCGTCTTCTTTTGTTGAAAATTCAGTATCTGATTCAAAAGGTTTGCATTTAAAGATGCGTCAGAAATTCTGAACTCTAATGTCGCCTCTGGCAAGGAAAGTATTAGTGGGATTTCAGATTGCTGTGTCACAGCTTGTCATCTGAACAGTCCCTGAAGAGAAACTGACATTTTTCTTGTGCATTTTGTTTATCGTTAAAATTGCCCAAACGACAGAAAGGATCTACTATAATACCTTCTGTGTACTTTCATCAGTATGGAGACGAAATCAGGTTAAGGTCAATTAACACATTATCTCCTTGACATTAAGACAACATTTAAAAAAAGTTTAAATGAAGAGCAGTGTTATGGTTATATCTCTGTAATGTTAAGATGAGTTAAGTTGAAAGTTTTCTAAACATTATGTAGTCTTCTATGAGCTAATTCTCCTCTTTTCAGTAAGCAGGGAAGTTTTTTGCAAGTATTAAAAAGCTGATGAGCTCATGATTATATTGACAGTACATGGTTAATAAAATAGTAGAAGCCAATGCCCCTACTCCTGTTCTAAATGCCTCGTTCGCAAATCCATCTGTTTCTTCACTTTTGTGCTATTGAATCTCTCATTTACAGCTCCCTTACACTTTTTGACCATTTTCAAGCACAGTGATATCTGAAGCCAAATTTTCCAAACCAGGATCCTTTACCGAGGGAATGTTACATTTGAGCTCGCACATGGAAAATAAAAGGTGTAGGGATCTGTCTGAAAAATGGTGTTTTGCCTAAACCACATTTTCTAATACATCCTCCTCCACTTCAGAAAGTTTGGTATGAGCCAAGTAGAGGTGGGTACTCTTACCTATCGCACCTGCATAATCTGCACTTTACCTTCAAAGAGCAGGTGACCACTGATCTGTGGCCTTTTAATCACATTTCCAGATACGCATGTAAATAATTATACACCTTTCACCACGTAGATATTGTGACAATAACTGCAGAAGATCTCCCTGATTTACAAAGAATATAAAATATAAATAACATTTTATTTACTAAGCAAGTTTTTGTAGAAAAATTCACTAAAATAACTAGCCAGTGCTACTATTTTAGGTTAATGTTTGACTACAAATTCTTCAATCCCAAAAATGATATGCATATTTCAAGCTAATGCTCTTTCCTTTGATTCTGATCATGGTTGATATTTTTATAAAAGTCCCACTTCAAAACATCCCATGATGAGTAAATGTGGGATTTTAGAGTTCATGGGGGGATTTTGATAAGTTTGTTTCGTTTCTTGTTGCAAAGAAAAGATTTAAAAAGAGGGCCTTAAATCCTAAAAAGGACAACCCAATAAATTTTTTTTTAAAATTTCATGATTGTTAACCTAATCTCCTGAACGTGTCTCATAACCTCTTGTGGTGGGTTCACCCTGGCTGGATGCCAGGTGCCCACCAAAGCTGCTCTATCATTCACCTTCTCAGCTGGACAGGGCAGAGAAAGTATAGTGAAAGACTCATGGGTCAAGATAAGGACAGCGAGAGATCACTCACCAGTTACCGTCATGGGCAAAACAGACTCGACTTGGGGGAAAATTGTCTCTGCCGTTGTCTCTGCCGCTCCTTCCTCCTCAGGGGGAGGGCTCCTCACACTCTTCCCCTGCTCCAGCGTGGGGTCCCTCCCACAGGAGACAGTCCTCCGGGGACTTCTCCAGTGTGGGTCCTTCTCATGGGCTACAGCCCTCCATGAACTGCTCTAGTGTGGGCCCCTTCCACAGGAACAGACTTCTCCAGTGAGGGTCCCCCACTGGGTCACAGACAGCAAACCTGCTCCAGCGTGGGCTTCCCACAGGGTCACAGCCTCCTTCGGGCATCCACCTGCTCCAGCGTTGGGTCCTCCACAGGCTGCAGGTGGATATCTGCTCCACTGTTAACCTCCGTGGGCTGCAGGGGGACCGCCTGCCTCACCATGGTCTTCAGCATGGGCTGCAGGGGAATCTCTGCTCCAGAGCCTGGACCATGTCCTCCTCCCCCTCCTTCTTCACTGACCTTGGTGTCTGAAGGGTTGTTCCTCTCATATTCTCACTCCTCTCTCCAGCTGTGGTTGCACAGGGTTTTTTTTCCTCTTCTTAAATACATTATCCCAGAAGCGCTGCCACCATCGCTGATGGGCTCAGCCTTGACCAGTGGCGGGTCTGTCTTGGAGCCGGCTGGCATTGGACATCTGTCGGACATCAGGGAAGCTTCTAGATGGTTCTTACAGAAGTTACCCCTGTAGCCCCCTCCCCATTACCAAAACCTTGCCATGCAAACCTAGTACACCTCCGAATGGTGAGGTTTGTCATAGGATTAGAAATTACTGCAAGCAAGAACAGGAGATTGAGCAGTGTTGCAGCTCGAAAGAGAAGAATTACTGCAAATGTAAATGTTTTATGGAAACAGAATTCATTTTGCACTTGGGAGATTTGACAGCCAAGTGTGTCATGGAGGATAATGGGGTTTTTCACATCTTGCGTGCTATATGAAATCTTATCATGCTTTGCCCATATGAGTGCATAAGTTTTCCTTCATGTCTTATTGCTATTTCAGTTAGCTGGTACAAGAGAAAAATATCTAATTTGACAAAGCTGTCTCTTTAAAGACCCTACAGATCTGTAACCTGCCACTTCTGTGGGAGTTTGAGTCATCAGCCTGCTTGCTGTATAAATATAATGATAAAATTGCCAGTGAACCATGGCAAAGAAGTTCATGTTTCTGCTTAGAGTTGCAAATTATCTGCACAATGGAAACCCCAAGGCAGCTGTGACTGGGGCACCAGAACTGGCAACACGTGGGTCACAGGTACACAGGTCTGCCCATCACAGATCAGGTACAAGCTGCAAACCTTACACTCTTCAACATCTATTTTAAAGGTGAATGCCCTTGAAGAATCAACTATTACCATGGAAGTCATGAATTTCAGTAAGCATGTAGCCAGGTGCTCACTTACATATTGTGAAAAATATCATTCATCATTATTGCTGAAGTGAAACAAAAAATCCTCCATATTTCAATACATTAGTTCTACGGTTTTTCATTGACATTACATCACTTAAAGTCAAATCCAGCTCCTATTAAAATTACATTAGTCTTTCTTTGTAACTAGAATGATAATTATGTACTTATTTACTCAAATAATACAATAATAGGATATAATTTCCTTAAACGTATAAAACTATCTATATTATATATTAGTTGTCAATTAGCAGTAACCTTTTGTATTTAATGCCTGCCTTACAACCATGCTTTTACTTACCAGCTTCAATGTAAAAATATATCTATACAATATCAGCTAAAGACTGCTTTGAGGATTTAAACTGCTTTGGGGCTTAGCTGCTATAAATAGTAGTTGCTACTAAAAGGCCAAAGGGGTCATTTTTATAAAGAAACTTTTTATACAAGAAATGTAGTTTTGAAAATTTGGTACACATATACAATGGCAACATTTCTGAGGTTTTCTGGTTCTGAGGTTGCAACACAAGTGAAAAAACAGGTAGCAAAGATAATTGACTGGAAGGATGATACGTGTTTTGAATGTATTAACAGCTAAACATCTTGCTCTATGTGTAAATAGAAAAGCATCAGATAATGTAAATCTGATTCATCTGTTCCAGGAAACTAGTTTCAATGTTCTTAATTTAAGAGAAAGAAAACTATAATCAAAAGAAGAGAGAGATATAATAAATTTATTTTTTTAGCTGCAAAATACAACCGAAACCAACAATAAACTGCATTTCAACCATTGCCAATTATTTTTCAATAAATTAGAACTAGCTTGTAAAAAGTCTTCAGGACCCAGTTATTTCCCAAAGGGTCTGAGACCCCAACTTTCCCAAAGGATTAGACTACTTGGCAGTAATTTTCAACATAGAAAGGACAGCTTTCAATGACCTACAATTTGTTCAGCCTTTCCTTCCTCCTCAAGAAAGGTGTATTGACTTGTGCCCCTGAAGGCCGTGTCAAATCATGCAGAACCCAACAGATTACTTCCTAGCCAATAACTGACAGAAATGTTCCTGCCGTTGTTATTCTGCTCTGTGAGATGTCAAAGTACAGCCACCTCTAAAAGATTAAAGGGAGAACTCATGAGCAACTCATTAAGAAAGGGGGAACCACTCAGTCATTTCTGCTTTAAAGTTATCCTTCAACTCAGGCAGCATAATTTCATTTGCAAGCTGTAATTAAAGCTATAATTGGGTTTTGACTAGATCGTGGACTTATGGGGTGGGTTTAGATTGCTTCTTTAAAAACAGTGGTGGTAATACAAAGCGTGGATAATTTTTGACTGTGAAAAACAGTGACAATAGGTAAGTCACCAACTATTGGAAATATTTCTTTGACTGGGCTGGAATTTTACGTAACCTGCAACCTCACATGTACAAGAAAAAGTGGCTGGAAGCATTTATGTACTCTGGATTGGTGCCTAACATTCTCTCTGGATTAAGATGGTAACACACACAAGAAACAATGTAGGCTTTGTCTTCACTGCTTTAAAACTTAATGTTTGTCTGTGTGTGGCTTTTTACCTTAAGGTAAGAAATATTTCTCACCCATACAGAGGGAAAAATAGGGGAAGGGAAAGAAAACATTTGTTTTACAGGAGAGTGGCACATGACAACCTTAACCCAAGTTTGGAGAGTAAGGTTGATCTTGGTGAGTTTACCTCAAAGTGAAAGTAAAAGGGATGTATCATCACTGCATTTTTCTTAATATAGCTTCTTTACAGCCTCAAAATGCAACTTATTTCTTTTTCTTAAAAAATCATAAATGCCTGTCATCTCAAACAATGGTTGTGTTCAGGCTAAGTTCAACTTACCTCAGAAGCCCTTCCCACCGCCCTTAGACCCAGGATGCATCATTCAGACAGAAATTAATGAACATCCCTGAAAGACTAACACCTGCTAGTAGGATCTTGGCATTCTCTCAGGATGTTTTTTTTAATTATGTCCTCATCTAAATATTTAAAAATATTTTAGTCTAGTATTTTCTTTTGATCGGTTCCAGATCAAGCAAAGAGCAAGACAGGACTATTTTCTCAAAGGATCTCCACGAATCACCATTTAAACTAGAACAAAAATGAGAGAAATTTCCCTCACATACAAGTAATGAGTTTTCTCATATAAACACAAAACAGCAAAGGAATTTCTAAGGCTTTCCTTCACAGCACACCCTGTCAAGCTCAGATGCAAGTTTAGCACACAACTTGTGCACAGCTGTTTTGTTCAAACCGGGGTCAGCAGTCCCTTGGCCGTAGGGTAGACCCGAAGTAATGTGAATTGTTACTCCCAAGATACTAGCAGTGTTGTATGCTACAGTCAACCGCAGCAGCCACAACGAGATGCTCGTTCCATCCCCCGGACATTCACCCCGCTGCGAAACTCTGACAGTGAGGCTGCTGCTCCACGTCTCCCCGCAGTTTGCCACTTGGGTTTTCTCCTGTGTCACCCTCTTCCGTGTTAGATGCAGAGGAGGGTAACCAGTAGAAAAGCCCAGTGGCAGCAAAGCTCTTCCTCAGGCCAGGCTCATGCTACGGATGTCTACTGGCAGAGCCACAGGCATGATCTCCGACCAATACACCTGCGCTGGCAAAAGCTCATACGCAGGTGCAGTTAAAGCAGCAAACCTGCACTTTCAGTGAGGCTAGTTTTAGTCTTTATTCCTGGGTGCCCAGAAATAAACTGCACTGGCTCATATAGCACATTGCCAGCTACATCCACGCTCAGAAGCTCTAGCAACTTCCTTCTATAGAGCAAACCTGTACTGAAGAGTCCCCCCCCTTCCCATACGACACCATACAGACGCCCTCCCTCCTCCTCCTCTCTAACTTACAGAATATGCAGGCAGCAGCAATGACTTTCATGTAACTGATGGAACGCTTTCCTCATGCTGACTTCACTATTTCAGGAGCTCTGTTTTAGTGCAGCAAACATCTGACCTCCTTTTTAGGGAAATCAGCCTTAGAGATTTTGCAAAAAAACCTGCTATCAGATAAATCTACTTGCGACCTTGAGGTTTCTTTTCTTTTTGCCACTAGTACCCGCCATCACATTACGAGCTCTTGCTGCAATCACTGCTTTGGCTGTTATAAAATAGAAATGGGTCAGGAGATAAAAACATTTAGTATTTAAAAAAAAAACAACCCAACACCTGTTACAGTTTACCTGCAGATTCAGTGACCTGGCAAGTCACGTCACTCGACAGTGCAGTCGAACTGGTGAGCTCCCCTGCAGCAGTGGTGCTTACTCCAGTGTTAAGAAATTATTATTAGAAATTGTTACCACTAAGAAATGAAAATTTTCCTTGTTCTTCAACTGCAACTTTGAAATACAGGGAAAGATTTATGGCAAAGCTTCTAAGCCAGTGTAAATTACTGGAATTCCTGTAAAAGCAAAAGAATTAATACTGGCTGACGATCTGCCCCTATAGTTACGCCACCTGCATGTCGGGCCGTAAGATAGAGCTCTGTCTGTGTTTTCTGAGATTTGCCACAGTTAAACAGATTAAAGATTTTTCAGGTTAAAACTTGGCTATTGCTAATGAAGTTTTAGTTTTCCTCCCTGTGCCTTTTCCTTGGTGATAATCAGGAGGATATATTTGGGATTCACTTAAGAACACAACCCTGCCGTTTACTAGGAGGTTTCTGCAGGGTCTGGCTCCAGCCTTGCTGACTAGCAGGGAGCAGACCTCAGAGAGGGGAGGGGAGTTCTGCTTTCTGTAGGGCTTCTCACTCATCACCAGGATGCTGCTGTTGTGTCATGATTAAAAAATGTTGGCTTTGCTTTTGTTGGTCAATACTGTAAAATGATTCTTGGCATTTCTGCTGTGTATTTGCGGAGAAATCTTTCAGTCTTGGACTGTGCTTTTAACTGAGAAAAATGCCTTCCTTCTAAAGAGCTTAGTTAAGATTATATTTGTTTAAAGTATTGGTTTGTTCAAGGAAATCTCAAAAAAGGATTAGACGTGAGTATTGAGTTTATCAAACAGGCCTGCGTCTGGATTAGATTATAATTGTCCTCCATTCAGTTACTCAAATATTTTCCTGATCACTCATCGAGAATCTTACGTTTCCCCTTCTTCTTGTGGTTTCCTTTTCCCTCCATGTGGCTGGAACTAATTTTTCTTCTGATAAAAGCTTGTGGCTGTCATTTAGTTTTCCTACACTAACTGAACAGCACACAGACACTGAGATGTTGTCAGCTTAGTAGCTATGAAATAAATCCATCCGTAACACCTAAACACATGCATGGAGATGGGTATACATAAGCATCAGAGCACAATGTTGTAATTAATGTCACTTAATACCTGGATCTGGATAACTGGAACACAGCAACTGGAACAGTAACTGACGGTGGTTACTGTTCAAACATCGTCATTGACATCTTGTTTACACCAGGGCTGCTGGAGTCCTGCGAGTGAGGTAGGGCAGGGCAGGAGTCCTGCTTCTGAGCTCAGGCTGAGGCGTATAACCCGCAAGGGCCGCCCAGCCACTGGGAAACGCTCGTAACGCTGAATGGCCACTGCAAAGGAGACTGGTTTTCATCACGCGCACGCAGGCTCTGGTGTGGGAGCAAAGAAAGGAGCGGGACAGAAATTCAGGGGGATGCGACTAATAACCGACATCTCTGTAGATCCAGGAAAGGACATAGACCTAAGGACCCCCATATCTGACTTCTAGGAGTCTTTGGCTCTAAAAGTTAATATTCTATTTGTCTTGGGAACAAAATGAGTCTAGGTGGAATTACCCAAGTACCCAAGAAAAATTCTGGGATTGTGATCCTCAAGCAGTTGGGTAGAGCCGGCTAGTTCATTCTTCAAGCCTCAAACTGTTTAGTTTGTCCAGGGTTTGTTTTTTTATTTTAGGAGAGCGGCAATATTGGATGAGAATCAGTGTAGGTTAGGGCTGATTAGAGCCTCGCTGTCAAATTATGTCTCAGAGAGGACTGGGTAGCTGCCCCCTGGCTAACTTATGGCTCTCCAGGTTTAGGTAGAAGCGGGTGCCAAGATGCAAAGGTCTGCCACAACAGCAGCAGTATCATTGTTCTTTGTTGATGAGCCAGGATTGCTGGACCTAGTGATACTTACATCAGAAGAAGTTGGATCAAGCTTTGGTGTACAATCCACATGATACTTCGAAATCCAGGGCAAGTGCGATTTCTTTTAAGTTGCAAAGTTTTCACTGAACTTAATTTAAATGAACTTACATCAGTCTTCATCTATGACATTTTCTGGATCTCCATTTTTCCATAAATTTTGCATTCCCCCAATAAAAAAATCTTCATTTCTCTTTCTCTGTATACTTGCCCTTCATCCTCACCGTGTGTTTATTCATAGCCACCAAGATTCCAACTACGCCTCTCCACATCAGTCCAGAGCTTTCTCATAAACATATCACACAAATAAAGCAATAACATAAAATGTGGCATATTCCAGGCAAAGCAGATGCAGGAAATTAAATCATTGATGAAAAAAACCTAGAAACAGAGGAAGGTTTTTACTATGGTTGTGATACATAAATTCTGCTTAATGGGTGAAGAATAGTATCTGCTTCATGCAGCTTTCAGAGAAGCCTTGGCCAACATTTTTACATATGGATACCTTCTGATCATCTTCCAAAGTCAGCTTGCTCAGACAAAAACAATATTTTAATGGATAGATCGGGGTTTGAGTAGTAAAAAAGTCATTGTTCTCTTTTGGAGTCTTGTGCATTGTATGTAGAATGGGTTTGGTGTTTAAGCTGATTGTGTAAAGCTAATTTATCAACATATCAAACAAATATCAACAAAATTACAGTTTTGGTCCAACTGGGTTTTTTTTATTCAGCATAAGGAGCTCTGCAGCAAGTCTGCCCCTTTTGTGCTGCTCTTTGGTTTAGCTACTCTTGGGACGCTCCAGACTGCTGGACTAAAAAGCTAGTGAAAGCTTTTATATAAAAGTAACTGTGTGGCATTTAATTTTTATAGCTTGTGCAGATATTCAGAAATATGTGCTTTCTTTTTTAGTCTTATTTTTTATTTTGGAAACCTTTGTTTTAAACAGAGCTGTCATAAATAGACTCAGCAGCCAGTAAATCCATTGGGCCCTGCGCAGACTAGAAAAACATCTGCCTGTTCTGCTGTGCTGAGAACGGGCTCCAGAGATTCCCGACTCAGACAGAATGAGGAAATGTACTTCTCTGACAAGCTGAAGTAACCCACTTCATAAAGTGTAATTCACTTCTAATCAAGTCTCCTCCCATTCCTGCTTTATTCCAGCCTCTGTCTGGTTTTTCAGCAGGATCTAAATACTAATTTGCTTGCTTTGGTTATGTTTAATATGGTTTTAAAGCTGAGGGCCTGGACGCTGTCCTGGAGCCTGCCTGTGAATTGCGTATGAGACAGACCTGCATTCCTGTTGTTTGTGACGAAACTGCTCAGATTGTGTTTTTCTGTTTCACAAAACATGCTGAGCACAAACAGCAGTGGCAGGATATCATCACCCCAAATTTACTCCAAATTAAAAAAAAAAAAATTCACTAATAACTTACTGTTCAGGTGAGTTGAGTAATAGCTTTTATGTTTTGCTTTTGTTCTAAACAGACAGCTTAGGAAGGAGCTAACCCTTTTTTGTTGGTTGAGGTTTTTTTCTTCATTTATTGGAAGGGTAATTGTTTCTTGAATGAAGTTTTATTTGTGTGTTTTTGTAATTTGGTTTCTTGAACGTTGAATACAAGGTGAGCATGGGAAGTATCAGTTTTCTGGCTGTGAGGGTGGGCAGGTCACTGCTGGCAGTAAAGACTTTTTAAAAACAAGTACAGAAAAGAAAGCTTTGACTGTTCAGAACTCTTTTAATGCATTCAGTGTTCTTTACAAACTGGAAGCGATGAGTACGCCAAGTTACAAGTGCAAATTTCTAAGAATGCTTGTTACAAAATGATGTTGTTAACACTGGACTGCAGGAAGGTCTAAGAACCTGTGCCTTTGGGGAATCTTACTGTAATAGCCGTGAAAAAAAAACAAACCCTGGACTTACTTGTTTTAAACATAGCCCTTTTATGAGTAGCTTGCTGAGATAGAAGAGAAAGGTGACAAACTGAAGAATGAACGTGAAAGTGTCCTAGTGGGAAAACTCCATCTAGGCTCAATGAAGATTTCTGTTTAATTTTTAAGCACTAGTTTAATAATTTTCCATGAGTAGCATTATTTCAGCAATCAAGGAACTGAATATCCTTTACTGCAGTTGAGTAAACTCTGAAAGTCAATCCCTCGGACAGCTGAAGATACCAAATAAATACGTAATCACACAAGCTGATTGAGTTCTAATGCTGGTGAACAAACAGCTCAAGGGCTCAAGAAGTACTGCTATTCACCACAGGCTTATTTTTTATGTGATATGGGCTGTGTTGCTAATCAGATGTGGTATGTTTCTGTCTTTCAGATTTACCACTGGATTATAGATTTACACGATTTTCCTCAAATAGCTCAGCAACTGCCGGGTACTACCCAAGCCCTCCAAGAGCACTGCTGCCAAACGAGGAGTCAGTGACTATGAAATAGGTTGCCGCTTTTTCCTTAAATAACCCTGTGGTCCTTACTTAAACTGCTATCAAATGCTAATTGGTGAAAATGTTGTGTGATGCTTCATAAAATAGAATGATGGATTAAAGCAGACTCCTGTGTAGACTTGTGTTTCACTTGTTGCTCTAGTCCAGCCGGAACAGGTGAGCAATGCATCCTTCTCTCTAAATCTTCTGACCATCACTACCTTTTGCAAAGTTGTGTTGGCTTTTTCCATGCACTGCCCGAAGGCGTCAAGAGAAATATACTAGTAATAACTCACTCCAAATTAGATTCTGCATTTTCAAGGACATTTTCAATACTATCCCTATTTAAGGTGATGCTGTTGCTACCATAAGACCCAGGAAAGTCATGACCCAAACCCTCAGCCATCTTTCATTAAGAGTTGTCTTGGACTGCCCGAGTTATCACTGCAGATCAATGTTTTGCAGGCTCTGAGGAATTTATTCTCTTGCTGTAACTGTTTTTGGAGATACAGAAAGACTGAGGCCCAAAGAGAAAGGTACATCACACCCAAAAAGAGATCGAATGGGATTTAGGCAGCTAAATGCAGACTGACAGTCCTGAAAGCCTCTGCCACATGCTTCATATTCCTGAAAGTGCCTAACCACTATTCAGCAGTAAGGGTCCCTCTGTGGCTTTTATTCCTTTAGTCTTCAATACCTCAAGAGTCAGAGCTCTTTTGCAGAAGGAGGGAAACCTGTGTACAGTTCCCTTCTCAGCTTGCATGGATTTAAACCTGCATTCCCCACCTCCCTGGGAAATCCTTCCAAGAGTAGGAAGGATATAGCACCCAGCTGTATAAAGCCATCTTTGCTAAGTACAGCCTCAGCCCAGAAGAGGAGCAAGACTGAAGACGTAAACTGAATATGTGATTTCTTATTGGCTCATTTAAACAAACACGCATCTTGTTCTCAGTCAGTTCAGTTCCAAAGACCCAATTCTCCAGCGCTTTGGGCAGGGAGCCTTCGGTAACTAATGCAGGGCAGTGGATATAAAAACATGTCAGAGGTAGTTGTTTAGTCAGAATTTTTGTCTAGGCACACTAGTGTGGCAGAATTTTGGATAAATTTCCCTCAAAGTTTAAATATTTTTTTTTTTTTGCTTTCAAGAAAAGCCCACAATAAGAATTTGTTTTCTGAAGCCTAGACAATTATCAGCATGGATTTAGCTTGTGTTAACATTTAATTTCTATCACCACAGCACACTCGATTTTTGCAGCTTCACCAGGTGAAACATTTTGTGTGAGAATCAGACGTGAACACCACTCCACCTCATCTCAGAGATATCAGTCTTTGTTTCCATACTTTTTTCCTACCTCTGTTTCATGTACATGGGGATGCTATTTTTACATTCTTTTGGCCCAGTATACTTAGGAGCAATATGCAACATTTCCAATTTAACATTAAGCACTGTTTTTTGAAAGGGAAACAAAAAATGAGGAAACAAAATCAGAAGAACGTTCCTTAAAACAAGGTGGGTGAGGAAGGAAAATGAAAGCACCATTCCCCTCCTCATGAACCCTAGGCTGAAAATATTTGACTTAAGAAAGTAACAATAAGTAATACTTGAGTTTATTTTGAAGTTTTTTAATTAGCATCAATGTCTTGGACAGGAAATCTGGCTCATGATAAGGGTATGATCTGTAGTAAGCAGAGAGTTACCCAGATTAAAAATCAGATCCCTGATTACAGCATCATTTGAAATTCTAACCTGAATCAAGTAATCCTCTGCAAATAATTTCTAACGAGGTGCTGGTCCAAACCAATATCGTGTACCCTCACACTTTTGTTGTTCTGAATTTGGAACTGATTTTTGTAGTTTGGAGATTTTTTTTTTTTTTTTTTTTTTTTTACGAAAATTCATTAAAATCGAAGAGAATTAGAGTGAACATCTAAGTCCTTGGTTCCTGACATCTCTATGGAGAAGCAGTATGGTTTTTTTAATTGAAAGGTGACAGATTCTAAGGACAGCCTGAACACAAAGCTCACCAGAACAAATACCTATACAGACTTGCTCAGCTGGGAGGTGATGGCACGCATCTCTGACAAAGGCTGACACCAGCCATTCGCACTTGCTGCCATAAGGACCACACAGTAGCAGGGGAAGAAGCGGATAACAGAAGGCTACTCTAAGCATGACTCCATGTACTCCAGGAAGACTTAGGAAAAATAATTGAAGCGTTTGCCCAAAAAACCGAGTTCCTTCGAAATCAGGAGTTAACAACTCTTACTAAAGAATCTTTTTATTCAAAACCCTCTGAAAATTATACAGATCTTATTAAAAAGTGGAGGTTGGCAATGGAGGAACTTTAGGAGGGCAGTCGGTGCTGTGGCAATGGGAGAGCTCTTGGAAATGGAGGTGGCGTGGGGACCAGGGAGAAGAAACGGCAGAATATTGGTAGAGAGCTGGCCATATTTAACATGGCACTGTAAAGACAACATCTTTGCTCCTTCCTTCTTTCTCTCTTTTGTAACCCCTAGAAATCTCTGAAATGTCTTGGATTCTATTGTGAGAGGCCATTGACAGAAAGATTGCTGAAGTGCCTGCAAAACTATCTTGAGTATCGGCAGGGAGATGTGAACTTGTAAATATTCATTAAAATCACTGTGTCTGGTTATATAGCCCTGAAAGCCACAGTTTTGCTTAAAACCAGAGATTAATACCAAGTCTCTTTTGGCATCTGTTTTGGTATAAAGCACATGTGTCTGAATTTTTAAATAAAGATAATTTATTTCTGAAAAAAAAATATATGTTCTCTGAATTTACTTTATAGCTAAGCAGCAAAAAGAAAAAAGGGAGACAAGGCCGTCATGAAGCAGTGCGAGGAGGGTTTCGTGCTACAGCCTCAAACAAAGCAAAACTTGACCCACTCAGAATAAGAGGTATAAACCGACCAAAAACCAGTATAAATTAATACCTTTAATACCTATAGGGAAGTCAGCTTTGAGGCAAAGCAGAGCTCACTGCAAGTGTTTCTTGAATAGGGCTTGTTCCTGGAAACTAAAGGCTTCTTAATCCCCAGTGAGTAAAAGTTAAATAAACAGATGCAGATAGCTTATCTGTGGTAGACGTGGGGCACTACTGCATACAGGCTTTTCTAAGGCTGGCGCTTTCCCAAGCTGCTGGGGCTCTCCAGCTCATCTGAGTCCCAGGTGTGCGATAGTGCAGCGGCACCGGAGTGATTCCTAAGGGAATTCACGGGAAAATTTGTCTGATGATAGGCACCAGGAACCAACACTCCCACAACTGGTTTAAGTCTGCGGAAGTAGCAACCAGCCATTGCCCAGCCTGGAATGACAGCCTACCGAGGAAAAAAGATCCATAAAATGGGGACATGGTAACACGAAAAGGGGGGTCCGTACACAGATGTGCGACGGGCAGATCTTTTGGGATCCAGAAGGGCTCCAAAGCTCCAGGCTGGAGCGGCCCTCCAGTGTCCTAGGTCTTGAGACACTGGGTAACCACTGATCTCACCCATCCCCTGCAATGACCTGTAGTGCTCCAAATGTTATCTGAGTTCAAATGCATAACCTCTAGCTCTGCCCACATTGCTTAGTGTGATGTTTTATAGCAGCAGTTGGCTATAACAGTTGAAAACAATGTGACCATTTCACTACGACAGGTGAAAACCACGCCTGCCGTGTCCTCCTACATCACATTTTTGCCAGCAGCTGTACAGGCTGTAGCTTTTTTTAACCATCTTTTTTGACAGATACTTTAGAAATTGAAGAAATGTAACAGACCTCAGTGGCAAGTTGGAGATTACTTATCAGTTGCTGTACTGTAAAATAGGATGCAGAAAATAATCTACCGTGCGCATTACACATACTGATCTTTGAAGGAAAATAAATATAAACTCTCACCCACCTCCAAGTCATTGGCTCTGGCACACTCTGCATCAGATCTGGCTACAACCAGGCTGCAAACCATGTAACCCTCAGTAAGGCTGGCTTATCGTGAGATTGCTGTAATGCAAAACTGTTCACTTGTGTTTTCCCGAGCAACAGTCATTCTCCTACAGAAACCTCAATTTTTTTCCTTCCAGTAGTCCTAATCCACCCCGAGAGAGGAGTGGGGCATGGCCAGCACCTATTGCCCTAGCAGAATAAAGGGTTTCCAACGTGGCCTTGGAGCGCTTCTCTTTCCTGTAGGTACATTGGCACATTTTCCAGCTACGTAGAGCAATATACAGTTTGTAATCACTCGTCTTACCATCAGTAGAGATGTGCTTTTACATTCCTCACAGTGGCCTTGTTTGAAAAGTGTTTGGCCATGACTTGTCCAATGACATACTAAATAAATATTGTAGCTTCACCTTTAAGTCTTTCCTCCTGGAGCCAAGCATGCATTAAATCATACCAAGGCAAATGACAGCAGAGTGTAAGAGTATATACATTAGCAGAGAGATGCCAACCGTGAGAAGGCAGTGTCTGAGCTTCCACGTCAACCTTCTTTTGCCACCACAGGGAACAAAAATGCATTGAGTGTGAAACACTCCTTTGTGTACAACCTCGATGTCTTACAGGAGAGAGAGTTGCTCAGAAAGTCAAGTTTAGAAATAAAGTCTCTTCTGTGCAAAAAGGTAAAAGACTCACACGCTACACCATACATCGAGGGATCTGAGAGGAATCTGTTGCTTCTGACTTCCCTGGCAAGGGGGCATGGCTTGGGGCAGCCTGCTGCTCCTCAGCGTCATGGAAGGAGCAAGACAAGTTTTCTGGTATATATAAGCGACTGACTTTAAAGACAAAATATGCCTCCTTCTGTACACATGCTTCGAGGCAGATGATAGTATTTCAGCTGAAACATAGCATAAGATGTAGGAGGGAAAGCATGCAGATAAACTACAGGAACCTTAGCTCTGCAGAGTGCCAGCTTTAATGGTGGCTACAGTGGTGAGCCGCAGACATCTATTGTTAACAACTGCCCAAGAACCAGCCCTTGCAGCAGGAGCTTAGCTGATCCAGAACTCCCTGGGGGAAAGGCTCAATCCCATTATAAATCCAGTTGCCTGTAATTTTGTTTTCTGCAATTCTGAATAAGTGGAACATCAAGCCTCCTTGGTGAGTCACAGGAGACAAAAAAAAATATTAAAAAGTAGAGGGTTTTTTCTGAATGCTTTTGATGCAAGAAACAAATCCTGCTTTTCCGTAAGCATTATAAATAGAAATGCTTAACATGAAAACAGAGCATGGATTAGGGCCAAAATAAGATGGAATCCAGGAAGTTAAACAGACTCTGAGATTTCCAGCTCAAAAAGCTTGCCAGCATCTGTACAAGGAAACTGGGGATTCCTACCTACAGGTCAATGGACTAGCACTGTGGCCAGCACGGCCAGTCATTTTCTTGAATATAGGACAAAGGTGTAAGGGAAATCTTGGTAGGAGGCGGGTGCCCACGGCGGTTCTCTGGCAAGCATGGCAAGAGCATAGAGCTTTTGCAGCTGACCAGATGTCACAGTTCACAGAAGGGCAAACATCTGAAGCACCACGTCTAACTTCTGCCCCCGCTGCAGCTAAAGTGATTTAATCAGAACTGTGCTAAAAATCCCTCATGCTTCCCACTCACGCTGCTGGAGCACGTACGTAGTTCCCTCACACATGGTCATAACAACTTTTAAATACTTGCACGGGGGTGAGAAACCATGGCAGCCACTTCAAAATGATGTTATGGCTTCCAGACCCTT
Organism: Phalacrocorax aristotelis; assembly: GCF_949628215.1. Lineage (NCBI taxonomy): Eukaryota > Metazoa > Chordata > Aves > Suliformes > Phalacrocoracidae > Phalacrocorax > Phalacrocorax aristotelis. The sequence goes on from NC_134278.1 coordinate 54,649,095, forward strand.
TTGCAAATTAGAGGGTACAAGACACAAAATGGCAGCAGCACAAATGGAATAGCAGTCTGCACAGCACCCTCCGCAGCCCCGATGGCCCAGGCAAAGCAGAGTCTGACAGCCAGAAAGGTATTTCTATTTTCCATTCACTACTACATGTTGAGTACAAACAGTTAAACACTCAGTTTTATTTCCTTTTACAAGGCTGAGGAACTTAGGTTCCTTTTAGGAGTGAAGACAGTCATAAATTATCTTACACTGTATACAGGAGGAAAAAAAATAGATGTTCATGCTCAAAATTTATGAAAGTATTATTTTCAGGGTATATTTTAGGAAAACAAGTCTGTTAACTTTCAATAGACCTTGTTCTGTCACAACACTAAAGCAACCCTGGAAATTGTGGCTCCGAGTGCCTAACAAAGTTATATTTAAAAGATTAATTTTTAAAGCTTCCACCACCTTTGAGGAATAAAAGTAGAGGTGAATATAGCAACTCTGTTCTTGCCTTATCTCAAAATAATACCTGACAAGTGCAGTTTTCTTGCTACACCATCCCCCGCGACCTCAGCCCGTGCTGAATATTTAAATGGATACACCCAGGTGCTGAGCAGCCTGCAAATTATATTAATCCAGAGAAAGAAGATGCCATTTTTTTGCAAAAAGAAACACGCTGTTATGAAATTGAGAGATAAAAATTTCTTTATCTTATACTGACAGAAGGCCTCAAAAGTGTCTACTGGAGGGCTGCTGTTGAAGTAGCTGCAGCGGTGTCGGAGACAGGTAGCAGCAGTGAACTTCCACACCTGTTTTCTCCCTCGAAGCTGCCCAGAAAAAAGGGTGAGTGCCCATATATGTATACACATTAACAGGCAGCAGTTAAGGGCTGGGGTCCCATGACATGTGAACCTAGAGGCTAAGGGAATGAGGGAATTATCTGCATTTTATAGGAGGTGTGGGTTTTTAGGTCAATTAAATAAACTAAGCACCCTTAGGCAGCAAGCAGGGAAATCTCTAGATTAGTAGTAGACAGGCGATGGAAAATGGAGTATAGATGAAGCTCAAGGAGGATAAGTTTGAGGGTCAGCATGGGCTGACATTAATAGCTCAACAGGGCAATAGATGGCTAAAGCGTATCAGGGAACAGAGTTTACATGTATTGCAGTAAATAATAATTACCAAAATATATCTATTCTGTGGGGTTTTCCTCTTTCCTCTAACCTTTTTCCTGTTACTGCACAGGACTTGGAGATACCTAGTACATTACTGATACCAATCCATACACAGAAGTAGAAAACCAAAATATTGTAACCTGAAGACAATTACATGAATTTAAGAAAATAGGTTTAATAATCATCAATATGACCATTGTTAGATAGGTATTATTAATAGCAACTGTAAAAGTACTTGTATGTATGTATAGATATATGTGTGCACATTTAGAAATCATTGCTGTGCAAAGTGCGCTGCCAGTGACTCATGAATCGGGATGTATGTATGAGTGAACGACCACAAGGCAGTTACAGGGGCCCCTGAAATACTCAACAGCAGTGCCCCAGAAGCCCCAGAACAATACACACAATAACCAGCTATTGATGCGGACTAGTGCAACAGCCTCATGAAGCCCCTGAAACTAAGAGCAGAGGCGGAGCTGTCTTTAGGGAGTATGTATGACTACAAGGGCAATCAGCTGGTGAGCACTGTTGCTTCAGAATCAAGCATACAGAATTGATCACTACGGTATCCTCTAGTGCTGTGTAGGAAAGTATTATCTTTAGGTGGAATTAATTTTCAATGCTTGTGTTTGTGTTTGATCTACTATCCCACCTTTGAGCCTTCGCTGCAACTAGGATGCAGCAAATCAGAGTGAGGTGGTTACAAAGAGAAATAGGGAGTTGGCAACAAGTTCAAACACAGTGTCTAAGACATACCTTTTTCATTTACACATGTCCAGTGTAAGGAGGAAGAGAGAGACAAGAGAGTATGAAACATAAGAATAAGGGGTGGGGATAAGTAAGTAACCTGTAAATATTTTCATGAATTCCAGCAGTTGTTTAGTTGTCTGCTTGGCTTTGCATCAAGTGAGTCTGTAAAATAGTTGGATTCTAGCCTTATAAATGCTGTTCACTGAAAACAGTGTGTTACAAATGGAAAACATTATTGCAACATACCTGGCATCCAGAGAGGGAGATTGTGGCAATCAACTCTAAGGGAGCACTGACAAAGTCATCTTTAAAAGGTTTCTCTCCGTATGAGCATAAATGGTTTGTGCTCCCCAGGGGATATTGCTCAGTTTATACCGTTGCAGAAGTTTTGAAGGAAAGAAGGTGACGTGTTGAGAAAGGTCACACATTTGAGAACATAAAGTAACAACCAATTCAGCTGAACAAAAGGCCACGCACTGCTGGGTGCCCCTCACTCCAACCTGTTCTGGTCGTCATCTGAGAAAAGAAAGGATAAGTGCTAAAGAAGGAGCAGACCGTTGCTCCTTCCTTAGTTAGGCAATGTGACAGCTGCTAGAAGGAGATAAACCTAACCCCAGTTGATGTCTACAGTAATGTAAAAGCAGTAAAAATGATACTGTCCTACTGCTGTCATAACGGATTCCGCTGTTGAAGGGCACAGACCAGATGATACACGTGTTTTTTCATTCGATCCAGGTCTTTTTTGGTGTTTCACAGTAAGTACCTATGCACCTGCTTTATGGCTGCTGTCTTCCTGACGTGTCTATGGACCACGCATCTGTCTCCACGCACCACTGTTTCACCTCTCCTTGCCGAAGTTACTGATGCTGCAGCTTCCCATTCACTAAGAAGTCTGCAGGAATTTTTTTCTCATCCGACTTTCTGTGTGCTGGCCTCGGGCTAAACCAGGCTGAACCCATGGTGAGAGCAAGAAAGAGGGAAAGAAAGGAAATGTAAAGCAGAGAAAGATGTTCCATTTACATACAAAGAAGAGCTGTCTGGGAAACACATCTAGTGCTTTCCCCTTCCAGCTACCCTGCTATACTTTGGCCACCACAATGTAGAAGAGTAAAACGCTGCATCTGTGGGGAAGAGAGAAGCGATTCCAGTCTGTAGATACAGAAGCAGACAAAGGAAGGCAGAAGCATTTGTTGCACTAACACGTCCTTCCAGTCCACAAATGTACCTGGCACCTGACAGACCTGTAGGAAGCAACTGTCTAGATCTTCCTTTGAGAGAAATTGCTTTGCACCACACTAAATATGCCCCAGACAGAAAGGTATCCTAACGAGCTTAGACAAGATTTCCAACTGTTTCTGATTCTCAGGGCTGATTTCAGGCCACTCCTTTTCATTACCTAGTTTTGGAGCTGTGACTGTTTCTGCCCATCGCCTGCACATTGAGCCAGAGCCCCAAATCCCCAAGTAGTAAATGGTATGACTCATGCAACACACTTACAAACTTGAAGGACATAGTAGGAACAACAACAAAGTTAGGACATTGTCTGGTCCACACCCTGGCTGGAAAAGAGATAGCCAACATTCCCTCATATGAGGCTGGAGTTGGGATAAGTTTTGAAAATTAGAGCTGCCTTCCACTAATAGAGTCCAGGGGGAAGAGTTGGGCAGAGCAGCCCAGATCAAGGACGGCAGGGTGAGCATTACACCAGTACCCAGATTTGCAGTTCTGCAGTTCAGCTACAAGAAGAAACTGGCCTAACGCTCTTGTCCTAAAGATTTCAGCTCACAGCGTTAAGATCAGAAATCATCACAGCTGGACACAAAAGACACAGGGAACACAAGGGTTACGGTCATAAGAAAATCAATTGTTTTGGAGAATTATTGAAAAAATCTGGAGAATTTTCTATTTTTCTCTCTTTTCATTTGAAGAGTTTTGTCACTTTTTGATGAAAGTAGAAACGCCTCTTACATGGAAATCAGAGAACAAACAAATCACACAGAGAAGAGGATTTCAGTGATGGGGGGTATTTAAAAAAAAGAGACAACCACACACACAGAGGAAAAATAAAAGGAGAAAAAAAATGCTCTTGCGTAGGCTGAGCAGGAAGAAGGAAAAAATGGCCAAGGCTGTGTATGTGAAACAGACTAAATGCCATACGGCTTCCCTTTTTAAGCTAACGTCTTCAGTCACAAAAAAAAAGAGATGGAAACATCACCCCATTTTCACGACGAAGTGAGAACCAAAGGCTTTAAAATGCATGAAGTATCAGCACACACTTGATATCTCCTGCAGAAAGGATGAGCACTACCTCACTGGCTTCGTGCAGCCCTGCTGCCTTCCTTTCTCGCTGCCTTAGCACAGCAATGGGGGCTTGCTCCCTCTTCACGTCCTCATGACCCAGCTCGTCAATGCAGCAGGAAAATAAAGTGCATTTCCCTTCCCTGCAAGCCAGATAGCCACAGGGCCTTCTTGAAAGTTTTCACTTCTCAACCGTCTTTTACTGTAAGTGAGAAGAAAGGACAGATGTTATCAAGACCTCATAACCAAGAGTTGGCTGCTCACAGTGTGTCTGATGCAGAGGACATTTTCAAGACGTGCACTGTATACTTTGTTGTCTAAGGCAGTGAATTCTATGTGTGTGACCTAAAAAAATTGCCATTGTTGGAAAAGGGCAACATTTCCCACATACATTTGGCTCAGTCACACAGACACCAGAGATTTCATGTTCCTGGTAATGTTGCTGGCCATAAAGGCCAAGGAAAAATAAAGAACATGTGACATATGAGTAGAACAGTGCCTGACCTGAAGAGTTCTTAACAAATTTCCATGGAACATGGTCTGCACAACTGGCCGAGTCAATGGTCTTTAGCTCCAAAAGGTAAATTTAGCTTCTCTCCTAAATCCGTTCTGGAGCAATGCCACCTGAAAGGTCAGTTTGCTGTATGTTTCGGTGTCGCATGATGTAATTTAAGGAAATGACAGCTACAAAAATTATTAATCTCAGTGGGACCTTTCCAATAAAAAAGAAGAAAGGAACAAATAAACTAGGGTTCTGATACTTGACAGCAGAGAGGGAGTGAGAGATTTCAGGGTCAGAAACACCAAGAGAGTGGAAATTGTATGATGGTATGTTACTGAGGCAGTCATTTAAACTAACTTTATGGTTGGTGGCAGGAATAGGTATCTTGGCGACATGATTTGTCACATCCTAAAGAGGACATCTAAAACAAGTCAGATGGATTCTGCCCTAGAAGTATTTACTTTCTCTGCAGTTATAAAGAGAGTCTATGTGACTAGATCAGAGGTAGTTACCGATCGAGTACAGAACAAAAGTGCATGACATGTTCAGAGGTTAGACGGATCCCACCCACAGTTTCTGCTCCAGATTGACATTGTTTTATTGTTCAATTGTTTTCTTCTTGCTGTCATCAGCATCAAATTCACTGGCATGCAGCAAGGCTAGCAAACCACCGAGAGAAGCTCAACCTTAGCAAGGCAGGTTATATCCATCGCTAAAGAAGTGAAGGGCATAGGAAGATCAAAGAGGAGCCATAATCTTGCCTGTGCAAGTAGCATTTTGAACATAATCACACAAAACAGGACTGGAAAGGACCTTGACAGGTCGTTTGGTCCACCCCTTGCTCGAAGGCAAGATCCATCAGATTTCCTAGACCTGAACTGTCCTTGTCAAATATATGTCCAACTTGCACTTAAAAAGCTTCCAGGGACAGAGGTGCCATTCACTCCTGCTTTATTTACCCTTACAGATTTTTTCCCCCCTATTTAGCCTAAATTTCTCCTACTGCAACTTACATGCTGTTCTCAGAGGATGTGGATAAGAGATTATTATCTTCTTTTCAGCAGCTTTTACGTACCTGAAGGCTGTTATCACATCTTCCTCCAATCTCACCATTAGGCCAATTTTTTTCAGTCTTTCTATATACATGATGCTTACTAGACCTGGGGTCACACTCATTTCAAAACTATTAGTGGCAATGCTGAAATCAATGCAGAATGGGCATACCCTGCCTCTTTTAGATATCTCTCAAACATTCTATAAATTTTAATCTATTTATTTAGCCTGACAAGCACCCTGTGAGTTATAGGGAAGTAAAATGAGCCCCGTTTTACACAAGAGGACATATGGCAGAGAGGATTTGTGGCTCTCCACTCCGTGTATGTATCTCCACTGCAGTCTAACTGCACATCAGCACAAGATGCAAGCACATCAAAGCTCATCCTCTTGAGCAGAAACCCAAGTGCACAGGCTATAGGGGAGCCACAGCATGCTTTGCCCAGGTAGGTATTCAGACATGACAAGCCAGCACAGTGCAGTTTCTCTACAGCATAGATAGATACAACCACGGGCTAAGGTCAGGATTTCAAAAGCCAATCAGGCATTCAGAATTGTAAGGGCTAATTCCACTGAATTTAAGAGCCAGATACTTAATATTTTTAAACATGTAATGATGCAAGACATGCGACTCGTACTTAGTCACCTCCCTCCTCATCACTTTAGGCATCCTGATGATTTTAGAAATTGCAGTAAAGATGTCGTGTTAGTCAGCCACGCCTGGTCTGACTGGGGGAGTCTGTAGCTCTTGTCGTGCTCATTCGTGTCACAGCATCAGTATTTTACAACTCTACTGTCAATGCAGTATAGTGTAATACCATTCAAATAGGTGTCCAGAAACACATCCTCTAATGATTAATCTCGTGTTTGCATGACTGAAACTGAAGCACTCTTAGTGCTTTTAGGCATGTCATTACTGGTAAAAAAAGCAAGGCTTCATTCCAGGCTCTGGCATTGCTCTCAGAATTTGCAGCAACAGCTTGTGGATCCCTATTCGCTACACAGAGACTGTCAATAGATTTCGCTGGGAAATACAACAGAAGCGAAGGACTGAAGGGAAATGTATGGTTTCTAGTTTTGTGTAGTTTCCACAAGTTTATTAATCTTGATAAAACAGCAGGAAATCACACTCTAAACCACAAAGAGCCTGTTTAAAACCATCCTTAGAAAACCCAGCTTTTACATTTTAAAGCCAGGGAACTGGGCACTTAGAGCTCACTGATTGATTCCGTAGCATCAGTAAACACATTATTAAATGAAGAACAAGCTTTGTGAAATGTAAACTTCAGGTAGTTGGACACCATCCTGGTCATGTAACTACTGGGTATTTTGTAAGTATTGAGTTTTTTTCTTTTCAGCAGAGTAGTTTGAAGATGACGAAACATGCTCAGCTTTTGGAACCCAACAAACATTTGGATTCTTCACTTCATACTTTTTCGTGACTGGGAAAGCAGAGAACTGTTCCAAAGGATCATTTATTTTATCCTCTTTTATATTACTTTCCTAAGTATCTTCAATTAAGTGGCCGCAAAAAAACATGTCAGGGTGATCGGATTGAATGGTGTTTCACGGGTTTTTTTTTGGTTTGTTTTTTTTTTTTTTTTTTTTAACGTGGGAAGCATTTATGCAAGTACTCACACCACACTTGAAAGAACAGAACGCCAAATTGGCTTTTTGTTTCTTCGCTGGCTTGAGGCAACTTTGGGATGGGAGGTCCTATTCCTCTCACACAGCGTGGTAACAAGCACCAGAGATGGATCTTGCACACGGACGGGGCACCCCGGACGCTTTAACCTCCCCGGCCCCCTTCCCCGAGCCGAGGGACCGCTGCCGTACGTGCTAGGCGCAGAAATTCAGACTGCCGAGGCGCCGGTGCTCCCGCAGAGGGACGAGTCCTCCCGCTAAAAGGGGGAATTAGGGTATTTCCATGAGCGACGGGCCGGGGAGGACCGGGCGGGGTGGGGGGGGTGGGGGAATCCGTGTGTACGCCAGGAATAAATAGCAAATAAACAAGCCCACGCAGAAGTAACGGAGCGCCCCGGGCCGGGCCGGGCCGGGAGGCGGCAGAGGCACCCCCTGCGCCCTGCGGCGGGGCCGGGCGGGATCCCCGGCAGGCGGAGCGCTCCCGCCGCCGCCATGGTGTGGAGGGGGGCGGGGGGGAGGGGGAGGAGGAGGAGGAGGACCGGGGAGAGGTAAGGCAGGAGGGCGGGGAGGCGGGAGGTGGAGCGGGAGGGGGGCAGTCACTTTCAGCCTGAGTTGAAAAACGCGCCCCCCGCTCCGTCCCCCGGGGCTGCGGAGGAGAGGCGCTCTGGCTGCCGGGGCTGGGGCCGCGCCGAGCAGGGGCCGCCGCCGGTGAGTGTCCGTGCGGTGCGGTGCGGTGCGGGGCAGCGCCCCGCTCCCCTCCGCTCCCCCCTCCCGCCGTCCCGTCTCTGAGGCTCCGGGGCGGCTGGCTGCGGGGCGGCCCCGGGAGCACCGGTTCCCGGCGGATTTGGGAAGGGGGAGGTCGGACCCAGCGCTCCCCCGGCCGCATGTGTCCCCATCCCCGGGGCGCGCTGTGGGCGCGGGCGGCGCCGCGCCGGTGCGGGAGCGGGAGGGGGTGCGGGTGGCGGCCGTCTCGTCCCGTCCCGTCCCGTCCCGCGGGGAGCTGCCTCCAGCCACGGGCCGTTCCGGGCCGCGGAGGGCGGCGCGGCGTGGCGGTGCGGGGGTGCTGTCAGGGCCCCCCGGAGGCGCCGGGCAGCTGGCGGGGTGGGCCCCGCGTGTCCGGGGGAGCTGCGTGCGGGGCGGCAGCCCGGCGAGAGCCGCGCCGCCGGCGCCGTCCGTAACCGCGCTCCGCTCTCCCGCAGCGCCGGGCGTTCACGCCGGAGCCGCCGAGCCTGCGCCTGACGAGTTAAGCCTCCCAAACATGCGTGTGTGAAAGGTAAGCGGCAGCATCCCTGCCTTGCACCTGGGGAAGCTGAGAGGCAGGAAAAGAGCGATTTGCACGATGCAACTTCCTGCCACTTTTTTTTTTTCTTCTTCTTTCTTTCTTTTTTTTTTTGGTTGGAGAAGCCCCAAGTGCCCTGGGACCACAGTTGTTAACTCATGAAGCTCGGTCTCCTCAGCTCCAGGATAGCAAGTCGCAATTCCTTTAGCTGTTGTATGAAAGCGATGCATCATCACTTGGTGCATCTCATGCCAGCTCTTGAAATTCGGTTTGGTATGAATGAAAGTAGCCATTCCCTCCACTTCTCCGTCACTCTCTCTTGAAGCGATATAAAGCCATGGTGTTTTCGTAGCTGGAGTAGCTTCTTTTTCGGATAAGTAATGGCACTGTAAGAAACAGATACGACTGTGAATGAAATACAGGAAATATTGCTCAGCTAGTTGGAGATTTTTGGTCACCCTAAGCAGATCAATTGCAATGTAAATAACGCTGAAGTTTTAATGTAGTCTAAACAAAGACAAAGAAAATCTCGGCTAAATATTGCCACATTATGTTTATCATGCCAACAATTATTGTAACTCAGTGCAGTAGTTCAAAAAAGGAACACTTCAGCTGAAGGGCAGCAGTGGGAATCAATAATTTAGATGCTGTTTATTAGTCTGAAAGACTCTTGCTGGGTAGCCTCGGGCAAGTCACTCCACCTCTTCATGGCTCTGTTTCCTTCCTCGTAAAACAGATAAATGCGCTTGCTTGCTTCACAGGGGTGTTGAGAAGTTTAATTAACTAATTTCTTTCTTAACTACTTGGAGATCCTTGAGTGCATTTTTCTACAGAAGTGCTAAATATTGTTTCAACTGTGACTTCTTTTATTGTGTGTCATTGCTTATATGTGTTTTTTTTTTTCAGCGACCTAAATTAGCTGTTTTTAGTGGAAGTCAATAAAGTAGCAGTTCTGGATTGGGATTTTCTTGACTTTCTGTAAACTTTGCTAGGGTGTGAAACCAAAATATAATAATCACAGTGTATTTTACTGGGACAGAACTCCTGGTACTTTAAGAAAATGTTAACGAGAAAATTTTCTTTTCTCGTTATTCAAAATAAGAGCTTGCTTATATTGTTTTGTTTGAAGCATTGTGATACTTTGCATAATTTTGAATTGCCATAGGGAAATTAAAAAGCACCTGAGTGCTGCCATTTAATACAAGAGCCAGAGATGAGAATATTTTATAAACATATCTGTATCCTGTACTGTGGAGACTGACCTCAGAAGACACTTGGTACTGGTTTTCCGCTGCGTATTCATATACAATCTCTTCTAAAACCTGTTCTTCGCTTATAGAGAATGTGGGTTGCAAAGGAAGAAATACATGAACAGAACAAATTGATTTCCTGTGGTAAAAGTTGATAAACTTTGCCTAAGCGAGCTCAGTGATTATTACAATGTGTATTAGCTATTCTAACTAGATACTCAGTAAATGTCCGCACCACAATGGACAGGAAAATGTGTTTAATTACCTGGCTAAATGTTAGGTGTGACTCTCGTCGGTTGCATGCAGTTATAGGTAGAAAGGAGTAGCTAACAGCTAGTTTTAGAGTGACATTTCGGGTTTAGTACTTTCTAAAGGCTCACGCCTTTAGAAACACCGTGCCCATGAGGTCTGTGTGTACCATTTCTTCTCCTCAAGGAAAAGAAATGCAGCAAGCGCATAAGCTTTCTCAAAACTGAATTCAATTAAAGCCTAGATCAGTGGTGGTAGAAAGTCATTTGCATCACCAGGCAGCTGTTGGGCTGTGCATGAACGTACTGAGTTTATATGCTGGTGGAGAAATGGTCCCATCCATCAGTACCCAGCAGTCTGAGCAGTGAGAACTAGGGTTAAATGAGGCTGTAAATGAGTCTGTAAAATTGAAGTGTTCCTCCTCTCAGAAGTGACTGCATTTAGCTAAAACTGAGTCACATTCCTAGGCTTGTGTGTGGAAACTTGCACATCTGGCACCCACAACATACTCTAGCAATGAGCAGAAAAAAATTTAGTTACTACTGCTATTGTTCCTGGACATTTTGCAAGAAATAAAGCCAATTTTCCCTGTTTTTCTTCTGAAGGGATTAAAAAAAAACGAAGAAAAAACTTCCTGTCGCCATTGTTTCCTGGTTTAGACTTGGTAATCCAAATGGCTGGAGAGAAAGAGAATATGACTTTTGCTTAGCAAGTTGTATTTAATTGGTAAATATGATATCTCAGCAGCAAGTGTGTCCTGGCTCTGTATACTTTCTCTGCTGTCTCCATTCAGCTGAGTTAGATAAAAGAGCTTAGTTAGAGTAGCGTAGCCCGCTAAAGCTGTCAAACCATGGTGCCACTTTGTGTTCAAGTCCATAGCCACGTATTTATTATAAATAGGCTCAATATTTGGTGGAAAATCCTTCCTTTGAGCTTCTTTTCTGCTTAGGGGGCTAAGTTTCGTCCCGATGGCTGTTAGCCCAGCTAATGGTGGGTGAGGTGTGACAGAGCTGCATTAGCAAAAACCCCAAACCCTTGTGCAGGGCACTTTGGCCAAACTCGGTTATCTGCTCAGGATGGGAACAGAGCAAAGGAGGGGATTAAAGGCTGCTAGGAAAAAGGAGATGTAGCTGATGTAACTTGGGACCTTTCTCATGAATGCTTTGTCAGTAGAAGTTTAGCAGAAATGTTGGTAACGGAGAGCTGGCGGAGGGGTCTGGTCCCTTTGGGAACCACGTGAAGGACAGAGTGCTGGAAATAGCTCATCACATCAGGTGCTGACAGCGCGCTTTCATCCGCTCTTGGGACGTGGTCAGGTGTGCCCAGGCACAATGCGGCCATTATGTACACAGCCTGAAACTCCTTTTCTTTGGTCTTTCTTCCTTTTTTCCCCTTGCTTAGACTCACAGAGTATACAGTAGGAACTGGCAATAGCAGTATGTAGAGCAGGCAATGGATTGTAGGGACCTTGGTCATGACTCAGGCAGGTATTGTATTTCAGTACCAGATAAACCTAATTTTAACATGAGAGTTCTTGCACCACAGTTGTCCTGGTATATGTTCTTGGGAGGGTTTTGGGTTTTTTTGTTTGTTTGTTTTGTTTTTGTTTTTTTTTAACCAGGAATAGTAAATATGCTGAACGTTTGATATAAACCTGGTATGCCCTCTTAAGTCTTGTAATCAAATGGCTGTGTAGAGTTGTTAAAGTGTTTTCAGAAGTTGTTTGAAAGCACTTCTGTAGATGTCATGACATTTTAAAGCTTTTTAATCAGATCCTTTTAACTAAGGTGCATCACATTTTTTTTTGCCAGAACGATCTGTCAGGTTTCAGTTCTGCTGCAAAAGCCATGCTAGCACAACTCAAGGTCAGAAATGAGATTACACAATTCTAAATTTCATAATTAACCTGTAATTTAATGGTTGTGTTGATGCCTACTCACACAAATTGGTTATGCCAATTGTGAGTAGCTAAATTTTGCACGATTAATACAGCCTTTTAACTCCATCTGCATATGAGGATTTTGTCAATGAAAATGTAATTGTGTCTTTTTATTGAGGGTATTCTGGGCAGCAGTGAAGACAGCAATAATCCCGAAGAAACTACAGGACAATACATTTTATTGTTTCTCCAAGTTTGTACTGTGAAAAGAATCAGATGCATCTGGGTACATATGTATTATATCTATGATAGATAGATAGATAGATAGATAAACTACATGCTACATCTAGATATATATATATATAGAAAATGTAGATAATGAGATAACAGATGAAAACAGCAGAGGTGACAACAGATTTGTACCAATAATAATGAATGGCATCTTGATCTGCAGTGAAAAGTGACTGTGAGGTAAAGTGGTGCAGTTTAGGTCTAGAAACAGAGAGGCGTTTACCCTGTAGCAAATGAAAGAGCAGTTCTATGTGCATACACATATCATAAGATTATATGTAGGTAATATAAAAGCAAGGGTTGATTTAAATTGCTTAGATTGCAGTCTTTTTAGGTTCATAAATTGACTAGCATAGGTGCCTTTGGACTTTGCTGGTGCTCCTATATGCTGTCACAATACTTCAACATAAATAATAAATACCATTTTAATATAGTTTTGTGTGCAAGACTAAGTCATAAACAGGATATGGAAACAAAATGCATTTTGATCCCATAGCAACTAAAGGATGTGATGCGTTTTAGAATTCCTGTCTATTAATATGATGTCCTGTGGAAATGTTTTACAAATAAAAGTATTTATGTGATGTCTTCAGCTACCGAAGTCTTTAGATAGATACAGATATACAGAAAGCAAGAACTGGTTTTGTAGAACTGCAGTGGAAACACTTCATTCATTTTCAACAAATTGCCAATATTGGAGGCAATTGAATGAAGGATAATAAAAACAATAAGCAGAAAAAATTAAAACTGTTAATTATACATAGTAGAGAAGAACAACAAGCCAGGGGACTTAAAACATTTACAAGTGTGGGGAGAGTAAAGGTCAAGGCCAGCAAAGAAGTATTAGTTGGAAAAGAGGATCAAAATTGGAGTCAGAAGTGGAAACACTAGTCTCAGTATCAGAAGTTTCTGGAGCTGTAATCAGCCTCCTAAAAAGTGAGAGAAGCTGCACGGCATGTAGCAGTCTGAGTGCGCTGGATTGCGCACAAGGAGGAATTCTTCTTTGACAGCAGTGAAATTGGCTTTCCTCTTTCGCGTGTATGATTGTTTTTTTTCTGGCCTTTATTTGCGCCTCCTGGGCATTGCAGTCACCCTCTGAAGGTTTTCCAGCTCTTCCTGCGCACAGTGGTTGTAGCACTCAATCCATGCAGAGACCACGCTCTCGCTTACCTCAAATAATCTCTCCCGTTGCTCGCTTCCTCTTGTGAGGCCCAGTTGCGCTTTTGGGTTGTAGGTTGCTGTCAGGTGAAAGCCTAAGCATGGTTTCTGATACTTCACACCAAAGGGTTCACACCCTTACAGATCCCCTGAATGGGTCTATGTGCATGGGCCAGAAGCACGCGTTACTTCTTAGCAGCTGCCAAATTAATACACTGTCACAAACCAAATTATTACAGGTGCTTTTTTTCTGTGTTTCTGCAGTGTCTGTTACTGTCATAGTCCTGGGCCCCAAAAGTGCCCTACATGCTGTAATAATATGATAGATGGGTGAGTGGTTTGATTGACTTCTGGGACATTAATCATAGATTCATAGAATAGTTTAGGTTGGAAAAGACCTTTAAGATCATCAAGTCCAACTGTTAGCCTAACATTGCCAAGTCCACCATTAAACATTGTCCCTAAGCACTGCATCTACCCATCTTTGAAATACTTCCAGGGATGGTGACTCCACCACTTCCCTGGGCAGCCTGTTCCAATGTTTGACAAACCGTTTCAGTGAAGAAATTTCTCCTAATATCTAATCTAAACCTCCCCTGGTGCAACTCTTGTCCTATCACTTGTTACTTGGGGGAAGAGACCGACCCCCACCTTGCTACATCCTCCTTTCAGGTAGTTGTAGAGAGCGATAAGGTCTCCCCTCAGCCTCCTCTTCTCCAGGCTAAACAGCCCCAGTTCCATCAATCTCTCCTCGTAAGACTTGCTCTCCAGACCCTTCACCAGCTTTGTTGCCCTTCTCTGGACATGCCCCAGCACCTCAATGTCCTTGTATTGAGGGGCCCAAAACTGAACACCGTATTTGAGGTACGGCCTCACCAGTGCCGAGTACAGGGGGACAATGGAATGGCCAAACGTAGTTAATATATCTTTTTGGCCTATGTGAAAATCCTCAAACTGTCTTCCGTTAGTGTTAGCATCTGCGAAAACATTTCTGCAAAAAAATAACTATATTTTTAATTATCAAAATGGCCTTTTAAAAGTACTTGAGCTCAGGACAAAGTGCTCGTACTCTAAAGGAAGTCTTTTATGTGGTAGCTTATAGTTTTATGCCTTTGATGGTAAAAATGACTGAGCTTTCATTCACTGAATGTGAATGCCTTAACAGGCATGTCTGTACTGGTGGGGAATGGTCGCCTTCAGGATTCTGGATATCAAAATTACTTCCTTACTCATTCCATACAGTGAAGTATGGAATAAAAGCTCCCAGTAAGGGTTAGGAATAGTAATGTTAGTGCAACCAAAAAATTATTGAGAAAGAATTTATATGGTAGGATAAATCATAAAATAGAAGAAAATTCCAAACTCCCGGGTCATGGTTTGGGCATACAGACAATTGAAATTTTGTTTTTGCTTGAGGCAGAGAGAAGGTTATGCAGTGTGCGCATGCGTGTGCCCTGTTAATTTATATATACAGTGGTGAAATAGACAAATAAGCTTTGAAATGAAAGGAATAAACAGATGAAACTTCTCTCACAGATACCTTAGACATCCTACTGTAAACTTATAAAGAGGCTTTGCAGTTGCTGTCCTATCTGTAGCATGGTGGAGAATGAATACAACCCTCCATTCTCCCAGAATGATGGTATCATACGGCTGCATACTGTTCTAAATAGACCCACTGAATTTTTGTGCACAGATCAAAGGACAGACATGAGTTTAAATCTTGACTACTGACATGATGTCATATACTGATAATTCCTATAGGAACTGGTTGTTTCTGGTTGCCTATATGGTTTTCATAGTACAATTGTTATTCAGACATGTAAGCTGATACAAAGCTTCCTCCAAGCTATTTCAGATCACTTCAGAACAAGTGCGATACTACACCTGGGTACATAAGCTATACTTTACTTATTGTAGATTTGATTCTGAATTATATTTGCGATTTCAGTATTTAAGCTTTTAAATACCTTTGGCATTATATAATTGTGATGTAACGTATTTCTCATAGTGAAAAAAAACAGAGGAAGAAGTGAAGTAATGTCCCCTGGTGGTTAAGGTCGTAATAGGTATTTTTCAAGTTGTAAGCAGTGATTTTTTACACCTTTCCAGCATTTTTGTTGGAAGCAGAGGGTCACTGGTTTCATCTCACTATCACCGAAAGGTGGGCGGAAGAAGGACTCCTGACTGCTCATATCTTGGGACATGGGAGTTTCCTGCACTGGTGTCCAGCCCCACAGCTTTGAGAGGGACTTAGCTGTACTACTTGCTGATGTGGGAACTGTACGGTTTGGGTCTTTGGTCAGTAGATTTATTCTGATTGTTACAGTGCAAAGATAATTTTATAGCTTTCTTGGTCCGGCTCTGTCTGCCACCTAATTTTGCTATGTCAGATATGTTTCTGTGAGTGAGTAGGAACCAAATGGCAATATATATGGGAATTAGTCTCTGTTGACCCTTTCACCTCTCTGTTTTCATGGACTTACCCTGCATTTTTTAGTACATAAATATAATTGGATTCAGTTAGAGGGCTTAATTGCTCTCCCATTTTCAATTACGTTTGCAAAATACTTAGATCAGTGGTAAAACTGACAGTGTGGGACAAAATAGCTCTCCATCTGATGTAAATGTCATGATTTTAAAACACTACCATTTCCAGCTGATTAATTCAGTTTTATAGATGCTGCTCCTCTTACCAGCAACAAAGTCAACTGCAGTCTGTATGAAAAGATTTGCTAATTATTTGAGGTATTTGGACAAAGTGCCCAAAAAGCGTTCCTAGAGAAGTTTGCTTTTCTCCACTGTGATCTAATCTAGCACTCCTTATGGCAAGCATTATGTTTTGGCAGCTGTCAGCATCAATACAAAAAGATGCACACCCATCTCTGTTTAATGCTGCAACAAGATGTGCATGGTATCTTGTCCCATTATCTATTAGTTTCTCTGTATTGGTATGGCAGCAGCTGCTGCTGGTGGTTGACCATTTCTTGTTAAAGTATTTCTGATACTCTTACCTGTTTTAGCATTGGGTGCTAAAATAGCTTGTTTCAGTACTAATACTTTTGAACGGTTTAACAAGGCAATCTTATGTAATTTAAGTTGTGACAAAAGTATAGGGATACTGTTGTTCAACATGAAATTGAGCATTACAATTACAAGCATTACAAAAAACTGAGTAGAAAAAGTCTACTTTCAATAATTAATCAAGAAGTGATACAAAAAAATTATGAAAGTTAAGTAAGTCCTTGCTGATTCAGAGGTCATTGCCTAGGGTGAAAGTTCTCAGGCTGAACCTGAAGATTTGCTTTTTTGTAGTATGGTGGAACAGATTTTCCACTAAATATTTGAACACAGTTCTTACCCAAACACTTGTGGAGGTAATTCAGGTAGCACTAAAGAGATCTGTAGCCTTTGCGGGAAATAGGAGCTGCCCAAAAGAAGGCAAAAAGTTGTAAAATCTGTGGAGATAAGTCTTTAAATGGTAATTTTGAGTTTTAAACTAGATTAAATATATAGTTTTTTTCTTACAGGCATACAGGTTGGATGCTCGAGCTGAGTGTCAGGGCTTCTCTTACCTTCTCTGGAGGCAGCTAGGCACTTTGCAGAGCGGTTCAGAGGAAAGCCAGCATACCTGCAGGAGAGATGCGAGGAGTTTGCCTGCAGCATCTCCTGAGCAATCTAGGAGAAGGCAGCATGGGAATGAGAAACCTAGCTCTCCCCAAGGGTGTAAATCCATCCACCTTCTTCCAGCTGGAGACGCCTGCTACCGTTGGAGCGTTAGCCTTCTCCAGGGTATGCAGTGAGGTGGAAGAGGGCCCATGACCTCAATGAGTGTAGGCAGGAGCAGAGTGCTTTGACAGTCACTCCTGGTGTGACTGAGTGGGCAGGTCTGACTTGTTCACGTCCCAGCACTGGGCTCTGGGAAGCTCTTCTATTCAGAAACTTGAGTAATCTGTGGTGTTGTGATGCCTCCAGTTCGTGGAAGTTTTAGTCACCAGCAACCCCACCTGTTCTCTTCTGTTCTTGGCTGTAAATGTTGATGAGATACCCCTGTCAGAGTGAGTCATGGACCAGTGTTGGAGATGCTAGAAGAGACATCTGTGATTTCTGCTTTTTAAGAAGTGATACAGGTGTTGACCCAGCAAAAAGCATCCACAAAGCATAGTGGCTCTTCAGAGCTGATACTGCAGAAAGCCACAATTCATTACATGTTTTTATTTTTGTAAAGATCCACAAGAAGATCAGATTGCTGCAAGGATAGCTGTGCCAGCTGATGGTCCTAATGGTGCCGTCCTTATTCCCCTCCGCTGCCTGCTCCCACTCCTCTGCTGTCACTGCTGGAGCACCCTTTCTGTGCCCAAGTGGTAGGAGTAAACAGGGCCCCTCTTTTCCTTTAAATAGTGTACCAAACCAACTGTATTTGATGAACTTAATTGTGTAAACCAATGTCCAGTTCAGTTCCTGGCATCAGTTTTACAATACTTTGATGCAGTTGAACATCTACTCATTGATGCAGATGGGGAGAACTGAAATAGTTAAGATTTAGTCTGTTTCTTCTAGAAAAATTGATGTTCTTTACTGTTTGTTTCTGCTGGCAATAGAGTGGAAATCATGGCAAACAGTCTTTCTATCTAGGACTAACTGACAACCTTTTCAAAGCACATTGTATATTAGCATTTTGTTCCATGGCCAAGCATTCTTCACACTCCTTTTAATTTTCAATATTTATCAGGTCATGGTTTCCAAACTGAATAAAACCCCTCATTTTCAGAAAAGGTTGAGTTGCTTGATAAAGTTTTTCTTGGAAGATGTGGCTGGTAATGATGGAGTGTAATATGAGAGTAAGGAATTCTTTTAACTTTAAAAAATAGTATGGTGAGTTCAAGTTAAGTGATCAGAAAGCCCAGGCTCCTATTCTTTTAGGCCCTGTGTATCAAACAAACTTGTAGCAGGTTTGCTCACAACGGGTAAGCTGGAGCTTATGTGGCCAGTTATTATTACATGTATGCCTTCACCTAAGCTGTGCAGACAATCACAGTTTATATGTGTGTCTTTGAACAGTGCTACGTGTTTCTTTAGCTTTCAGTATGCAGTTCAGTTAATTAAGGAAACCTTGAAGTATAGAGTTTAATACAGTTGAATATGCATTCTGCTTCAGTGGTTTTGGCTTGGTGTTTTATTTTGGGTTGTTTCCCCCTCCCACAGGTACATTTATACCACTGTAATGAATTCTAAAGAGTCCCTAAATATTACTGGTTTGGTCACATTCCTCTGATGAAGGTGCTTTGGTTCTTTTGCAACCACCTGATAATTTTTGATGTGTTTTTTTATCTGTCTTATCAAAATCGGTGTAGTTTCTAAAGAGCTGCTGAGCTGAGGAATGGTGATCATGCCCAGTAGCCCTTCGGAGTTACCTGGTTGAGTCAGTAAGGCAAGGAGGTGTGTGGTCAGGTCTGGACCTAGTCAGCGAAGTGCTTGATGGTGTGCATGGTTGAAGGCAGTTTGGCTGTTAGAAATCCCTGCGGGGTTGGTTTGTCACAGCTGTATCCAGAACCATCCAGTTTGTATTTCCTCACTGTCTGGGGGATAGTTTTTATTGCAAATCCACACGTTTATTCTGTTTGGAGCTTTGTGATTGTTTTCATTATTGCTTTTGCTGGTCCTGCTTTTAAAGACATCACAGATGAGAAAATGTGTCTCTTTTTCCTCGCTTTCCTCGCTCTGTAGCATGGTTTGAGCCATAGTCATGCGATCCTGGGGTTTCACATGGATGATTCTCTCCATGTAGTTGTGGCTGGGGCCTCCACAGAGGTTTGCATGGAAAGGAAGGTGGACTCCTTTCTAGCTGCCTCCTCCCATCCACCAGTCACACCAAGCTGAGCCCTGCAAAGTTATGGGACAGGGCTCACTGGCTTTACCGAATCGTGGCTGTAGCAGCCACGGGTTAATGTCTTCATTTCATAGGAAGGCTGTCAGTGTGATTTAACCAAGAATAAATAAAAATTACTTTGTAGCCCTGCTGTCATCACAAGATATTCCAGATCTTGACTCTGGGTATGCTGCCTATGAATATACTATAGGTCAGTTTTCCTGTTAGGCTGTTGTTAATCTAAACAATGTGGTATGGTGGTCGCTTCTTATGTACAAGGTGAAAAAGTGGTTTACCTTCTCCATTCAATGCACACGTGCATGAGGGGAGAAAATGAGGGTGGTTCATGAATTCTTAAAATACAGACTATGAATTTTAGACAACACTGCAGGTGTTTGATGATGGTGAAATGCTGGGAAGTGTGTGTCCAGGTTTAAAAAGAAGGAGTTCTGGGAAATCTGTCTCTGTGTTCCATAATCTCTGGTCAGAAAGACCCTAATTTAGGGAACTCTTAGAACCATCCCTAAATTTATGTATGTGCTTAGTTGTCATTAATGTGCAGAAGTACTCACAGAAATCAAAGTGAGGAAAAGAATGCATGAAGTCCTTGCTGCTGGCTGGGAGTCTTTACTGACTGTGTAAGCTGTTTCAGTGTATGATCATCACAAAAAAAATTAGAGGTATTTTTGGTATTTTGTTTTTTTTTTTTCCTAATTATGAAAAAGCAGTTCTTTTCAACAGTTAAAAAAATGACATTATGCTTCAAACAATGTACTGGTTTGGCTGTTTTTTACCTCCTTCCTTTCAAAATATACTGTTGTATGGTTTCCTTATAGATGAGAATGCGAGTAGACATGAGTACATTTGGATAAAGTACGGTGCATGTTTCTTTATGTGTGTATGTGGTGAGAGACTATGTAGATATAGTAAAAGTATTTCCAAATAAAATGCCCTGTGATCTGCAGACTGTGTCCTGTAATGATTGGTTTACATCCAAAAAAGGGCAAAACTTACTTGCAAAATGCATTAAAATACTATGAAAATGTCATCTTCCGTTAGGCTCTGTTAAAGCAATTATGCTATGCACTGAAATATATAAATGTAGGCAGTTATAGGGTGCAGTATTATTTTTACCCTAGGCAGGAATGCATAAGAAAAGATGTACTTCTTGGCCAAAGACGCTTGCTCCCAAATTAATTTTAGGAGCTGAACCCAAGCATCTGTGGAGGGTCTGTATACCCAGTAGTCATGGAGGGACCCAGTCTGTCAAGGTTGTCTTATTGTCTATGCACTTACTAATGACGTTCTTGAATCAGGATGTGGGTCTTTAAGTAAGGTTTTAGCAGCCTAAGTTTCTGTTCGAAAATGTTGGCATCTATAGATAGGGAGCTGTGGGGAGGAATAAAAGGTTGCTTTGTACTTCAGCTTCTTATGAGTTTTATGACTGAATCCTATGAAACAGGTTTTCCATGGAAAAAAAAAATTCATATTTGTTTTTAGATTTTTCTTTCCTTCTATTTCTCCTTTTAATAATTGAAAACTACTGTTCATTATTTACATAAAGCTGTCTTTCTCGGGTCTGCTTTCTGTAACCTTTCCCCTCGGAAGAATTCTAGGAATTTGCTGGCTTTCCTCAGGGGGATCCTAGCTATGTTTTATCTGAGACTTCAGGCTAGATAGTTAGTAATTTTTACGAAGTAACTTACTATGTTTAAATACTTGCACTTAACCTCTGCATAGATTTGCCATTTGATTGCATTTTGAGGAGTCATGTACATAAGAAAATATGCACTTGAATTCAACATTCAGCCTTCTTCATAGCTGGCAGTAAACCTCCACATGCAAAATGGAGAGCCTCTTAGAAAAATAATAATAATGCAAAAACCCTAAATGCCCTGAAGGCAAAGTATTTCAGCAATTTTTCTAAGGCTTTGCTGCTTTCTTTTTTCTTTCTGACTCGGTGGTTTTTTTTGGTTTTTTTTTTTTTTTTAAAAACGAGGACGTGTCAGAACCGGAGGCCTCAAGCACAGTATAAAATGACCCCAGCGCAAACCTCCAGCATTCCTCATCCTTCCCTCTCCAGCTGCTAACATCAGCCAAGGCAGCATGCAGGCTTGGCTGCTGCCAGCACAAGCTCCCTGGCTCTCCCCCTTCCTCCTCCCCTCCCACCCTTCTCTGCTTGCCAGTACAGTCAGCACTGCTTCTATTAGGCACCATTGCAATTATTTGAAATCTTGAGTACAAGAGCTGTCAGTGTGTTGCTTCACCTCGTAACAGCTACTAGAGGGAAAGATGTGGGAGGGAGGGGCTTTCTTCAAAGTGTACAGGGTTTTTTTTTAAGATTAATTGCTCAGGAGGTATTTTGTCTGAAGTATTCATACAGAAATGATTTGAAAGCCACCTGGTCAATATGTGGGGTTCTTTAAATCTAGACAGAATCGTATTTCCTAGACAGCATCCTGAACTGTGGTGTCTCACGGATTCACTTTCTAACTGTCTCTTTCACATCCATCTGCCACAGGATATTTCAAAGATGGTTTGGCTGCCATTGAGACTTGGAGATCTGATGCCACAATGAGGACTCACACACGGGGAGCCCCGAGTGTGTTTTTCATACATGCGGTTTGCTTCGCCGTTGCCTACGGTGCCAGGGAGGACCCAGACGCGATGGTACCTTTTGTCAATGCAAACTATGACAGCTACCCCATGCTCTACTTCTCCAAAGGGGATGTGGAGGCTCTGCGTCTCCAGGCTGCCACCACGCACCAGCACATTGCGGCTCGTCTGACTGAGGCAGTGCAAACGATGCTGTTGAATCCTCAGGAGTACCTTCCTCCCTGGGACCCAAAGGAGTTCAGCTCTCGGTGGAATGAAATTTATGGCAACAACCTTGGGGCCCTGGCAATGTTCTGTGTGCTCTACCCTGAAAACATTGAGGCCATCAGCATGGCCATGGATTACATGGAGAGGATGGCGGCTCAGCCTAGTTGGTAGATTTTTGTCTTTTTCTTTAAGTTGTTCTTACTGTATAAGCTGATTGCGGTTGGAGTGAGCGGATGAGTGAATTGCCTAAATATTTTCAGTTGTTCTAACGTTCACTTTAACAGCGACTAACTTGCTGAATGCATTTATCCTCATCTCGACCAGCAGTGACACACAGCTTTGCACCTTCACTGGACTTACCTACCCAGTTGCAGATTTATGCTGAAAGAAGGAGCGTGGCCCTTTGTGTACCATCCTAATTGCTGTAAAGTTAAAAAAAAAAAAAAGAAAAATCCCAAACCACTCCCAGTCAGGAGGCAGGGTTTCACACCTGATTTTCATGTTATTCTTTAATCTCTTTTTTTCTAGGCCTGTACATATCTTTTGGATAGTTCTTCCTGTGGAAGAATTCAGGAAAGGGGGACCTATGAAAAAGGTATAACTGGGTGTAGGTATAAATGACATGTGAGTTTCTGCAGTCTGCTCTAATATCTGTCTGAGCTTCAGTTCAGACTTGCAGGTCCACTTGGCTGTACAGTTCATGGGCATGGGCCTCTCCTTAAGACATGCTAGGGCATGATAAAGGTAGTTGTCCATCTGATTACTTTACTGGAACTGCCTGAGTAACTGGCATTTTGATGACCACCTCCTGGATTACCTTGACCTGGATGTGAGATGTCATCCACGAGTTATTTGGTCCTCGCTGTGCCACACCCTTTCTATGGGGACAGAAGTTAATGTTCTCACTGTACAAGTGAGTCTGGCAATTGGGACCCCAAGGTCTCTCTCCTTCACCCGATCTTCCCTTCTCAAACCCACCAGCACTTTTTCTCCCTTTTTTCCTCAGGCAGACGCATTTCCCCTACCCCCTGCAGCAGCTGCCACCCGGTGCCCCATGTAGGCTGAGGCCCAGGGTTGCTGCCTCTGTGAGGAGGTCAGAGGATGGAAACGTGGGCTTTGCCAGGACTTTGGCTTCTGTCCAGGGCAGTGAGCTGGAGCTGTGATGGGGCATTGCTTCCCTCTGTCACAGCTGCTGTCCTACAGCTCTGTGGTGACAGCAGCTCAGTAGAAGTCTGAGTCAGGTTTCCAGTCAGCACAGGAAGAAGCATTAACTGTTCAAGCAGTATTCACTGCTCAGAATACTATTCCTTCCGTTCTTTGGGTTCAGACCAACTAGTAGTGGCCTATAAATGGCATCCATCCGTGGACCGTCATTGGAATTATGCTGGATTTGAGCTAGCATAACTTGGGATCCATATCCTCCTGATGGGCATGATTTAAAAGGCATTACAGTGTTGGGATTCCCCTATACCAAGCATTAAAGTGGTCAATGCCACAGAAGTACAGGAACTAGAACAAAAGAAGTGGTGAGAGAGAGGAGTGACACACTGGGCTTAAGTTGCATGCATGTCACAGAAGGGAGGATGCATGGGAGTTGGGAAGAAAGGTACTGGCACAACAGGATGGTCGTGATTTCCAAAATCTTCCACTGAAGCACAGCAATACAAAGCTTCAGTCTTACTTGCCTCCAGAGGCAGTCTGTGTTTCTCCTGGCACACTGGCAGAGGGGTAGATCTCTACAGAGGTGAATCCAAGGTGTAACCATCTCCAGCAGGACCTACAGACTGCTCCAATGTCAACACCTGCCTCTGTAGTTTCATTGTTTGCACTCTTTCTTAACTTGCTTTGGGTAGTGTAAATGCATAGTTACGTGGCTGTCTGTGTTAATGGAATAAGAAAGAGGAGCAAGTAATATTTTGAGTAGTGGAGCTTATTTGTGTCTGTCTTTCTCAGTTTTCTATGTCTCACTCATTGTCTCGATAACCTCATTTCAGTTCCTTGTGTCATGTGATTCCTGCCTGGCGTTAATTGTGGTTCCTCTGTCCCGTGTCATAATGTTCTCCTTTGTCCCAGCTGACCAGATACCAATCAGAACTGAGCAGATATCCTGTTTCCACTGGGCTGTGATGATACTTAGCTCCTCCAAACTATTGTTTTCCTCTTGCAAGTATCTTGTATTACCTCAGTGAAAGAGAAGCCATGCTTTTCCCATCTTTCCTTTCTGATGTAGACATGCCATTCAGCAAACAATCAAGCTTTAATCAAGGTTCTCCGCATTGCAAAAGAAGCGGGTACTATGTGCTTAGCAGGGAAAGTACAGAGGAGGAAATCAGAAACATAGGCAATAGGGCTGGGGTAAGCTGCCCTTTGTATAACTTCCAACTGGCCAGCTTTTCAAATGCTGTGACAGAAACATGGATCTGGTTTCTGTTTTTTTTTCCCTTTGAGAACTTTTGGCCAAATGCTGTCAACATGGAGTTCACACTATAGCTCCATCAGTGATGGCAGTACAGATCCCTCTCCCTTGTCCAACAGTGGCTTTCAGGAAACTGTAGGAATGTAACATCTCTGAGGCATGTACTGCTCTGACTAGCTTTGCTCAGATAGGTCAGAAGGTTCACAAGCTGAAGGAATGGGCAGACAGATTTACTATGTAAATCTGGTTTTCCTAAGAAACTCAACTAAAAAGTACCAGAAAACAGGTTACTGCACACACTTCTCCACTTAAGATAAGACTAGGAGAACAAACATGGCAAATAGGAGAGTTGTGGCCTGAGTGCTCTAGCAGGCATTTAGGTGTTATGGCATCTAAGCACTGCCTAAGACTGTACATGAACTGTTCTGGCAATGTCACAGTAATGGGATTTAAAAAAAATAATGAAATTTGTCCAGTCCATTTAGGCATGTTTAGTTTGTCTCTGACTGTGGGGAAAATATCATTCTGGGTGGTATATTACAAACATTATCCTTACTAAATAGTTTGAGGGCACATGTGTTCCCATCAGGAGGGTGGAAAGAACGAGTGGTTTTGATGTTGCCCATGTTTTGAGCCTTGAATGTTAAGAGGTTCATCTGCAAAACTCCTTATGTCATCAGTAAAGAGGGCTTGTCCAGAGAGGTGTCAGTAAGATAAGTAAATCAGAGGAACTTCTCTCTCTCTCGACTTTCTCTGTAATGCAGGTGCCTAGACTGCCGTGTAAATTGCCTGGAAAAAATGTTTTTTTATCACTGACAGATTCATCACCGTGTGTTGGAAAGTTAAATCTGGTGGTCATATAGATTCGTTATTGACAACTTGATTCTTTCACCGGTATAATCTGGATTTCTTTTGACTTCTGCTGACAAGGCATTGACTCTAAAATAGCTCTAGAATTAAAAAAATTCAGTTGGATGAGTTTCCTCTAATTTTTGTGGTGATATTAAATAAAATTTAAGCCTTACCAGAAAACAAAAGTGTATTTTGGTAGTGTGTGCAGTAGCTGGGTAAAATAAATATAGTTTAAGATGTCACTGGTTATTCGCCCCAGAATGCCAGGAGATTAAGGAGAGTGACATTTTAAATTTTATCTCTACATTAGCGAGAGTTGTCAATAGTTCAGTATCTCAGGATACAATTATGAGAAAGCCCACTGGTAATTGATGCATGCACGGAAGGGGGATGTAATTAAATGGTTTTGGCTTTTTTCATCAATTACGATAGTAATTTTATATCACATAATAAAGTGCACCCTTAACTGAGTTCACATTCATGTAGGCTAACAGAGCTTGAGCTGTTTGTCATAACAGCCGATGTTGATAGGCATGCTGCTCATAACAGAGCATCTGTAATTGCTACATCCTGGAGTAGGTTTACATTTTAAAGTAAACAAAGGGGCAATGGCTAACAGCTAACTATAACAGTCACCTGAAATAATATGGGAGCGGACAAAGTTTTGGAGACAAACAAGAGCAGGGAAATGTAGTGCATTGATATTCCAATAAATATAGATGAACTTTAATGGGTTTGCCTGTAAAAATTAAGAGCTGGTGTTAAATAACTCGCTTGCATTTCCTGGGATTTGATATCTAGGTGCTGCCTAAAATCTTAGGGAAAGTTTGTCCTTAAATATAAGCTGTATTACCTTGTTTTACAGAGAACAGAGGATGTAGATGCGTTTTCTGGCATTTTATCTCTGACCAGCCCCTAGAGCACTCCCCGCCAGAAGTGCGTTTTTGGCCGAGGGGATCAGTACTCGTGATTCTTTCCATATGCCGCCTCGGCCCATTCCTGCGCTGAGTGGAGTGATGTAATTGGAGTCACACATCGTGCAGAAATAAGAGTCCGGTCAGTTTCTGTGTTTTGGACAAAGCAGTGAAAAACTCACTACTTTACTAAGCCCACCTTATAACCAAATGCCTTAGAAGTTTACAAATTCTGCAATTCTGCACCCTCCTTACAGCAGAAGAGACGTCCCCATTTGCAATTGCCAAACAAGAGATTTCTGTACTTTTTTTTTTTCTTTTTTTGTGCTTAGTTGACGCACCGTTTTTAGAGACCAGTACGTTACCAATGTGCAGTAAGGTGTGGGATTTGACAGTAAGCCTGGCCCTGTGGGTTTCATAGGGGAGATAATTACTGTCGAGCATGTGCAAACATTCCAAGGAAGTGGCAGCGAGTAAGGAGAAGTTAATGGGAGGCTTTGGCATAACAAATCTGTAACCTTTCTGCTATTTCTTATTAACCAGCAATCCTGTAGCCTTCTGTTAGTCCCTGTTTATTAAAAGCATTGGAGCAGTCTATAGGACCATTGCTGGTAGTATCCAGAGAGTGCTCAGTGTCAGACAATATGGAACACAAAGTAAAAATACATAAATATAATTAAATGTTTAGATAAATGTATAACAAATAAATTCACGTGCCGAGCTGAAATAAAGTGGGTCTCTGTGCTGACACCACAAATTCAGAACATCTGTTTGACTCCCAATAATCAACCAGCAGTCACATTCAAAGAAAACTTAGGAGAGTTTTATAAGACTGCGGCATAGAAGTTAGTACAAAAGAAGCTTGGGGTATGCTGAGATAGTCTCCTACAGGGAGGAAGAAAAAGAGAAAGAAGGTTAGGAGGATGAATTTGGTGTCTGGAATATATATTGTGTTAGTAAGTGAATATCAAACCCTCATGCTGTTTTTATCTTCTTCATATGTAGCATTTAAAAATAGAAATTGCACGACTGTGAAATTAAATGGCTAGCTGGATTTTGAAGAGTTTCTTTTATACCTTCTTTCTTAATTGACAGGATCTCTAGGAGATAAATTGGTGCTGCAGTTCTGTGGTAGTTACAGGGAGCTCATTTTGTGGCACGCCTGGTATAAAAATTTGCTACAAGAGCTAGAGGTAATC
The DNA here is from genome assembly GCF_949628215.1 of Phalacrocorax aristotelis. Lineage (NCBI taxonomy): Eukaryota > Metazoa > Chordata > Aves > Suliformes > Phalacrocoracidae > Phalacrocorax > Phalacrocorax aristotelis. Next base: position 54,676,681 of record NC_134278.1, read on the forward strand.
TGTTAAAATAATAACACAACTACATTTCTGTCTGCTAATATGGCACTGAGAACTACTAAAACAGACTCGGTTCTTGTTCATTAATGTGCCAATGCAGAAGGATCATGATTGACACTAAGAGCGAGCCCAGTGTGAAAAGGGCTCTCTTATGATCAAAGCCAAAAACGAGAGAAGGGGATCTGAAAGAGCTTTAGAAGTGGCAGAAGGATGATTACAGACCTATGGGGAAACAGAGAGAAAGATGATAGAAAGTAGATGAAGGTTTCCAAAGGAGTAGTTTTAGTTGCCTCCTCAACACCTAAGCAGTGCAACCCTACTTTTATAGGAAGCTCTTAAAACTTCTGAAAAATGTTGTCTATCTATTGCTTTTTTCCCCCGTATCGACATGAAGGTAGCCCTTTACATTTAACCACTCCTTTGCCTGTCTGTCTGTGAAATGAGCTGCAGCGAACACAAGCACGTTGGAGTGGCTGCTGCTGAAACAGGACTGGTAAAGAGATTGGGGCAAACCTGTCATGTTTTACCTCAGACATATAAATCATTAATTTTTCAAGGGCTTTTCTCTTCTTAACATTTTTATTGTTGCAAATGACCGAGCACTTAGGTCGTGCAGATAATGGGGTTTTTCTTTTGGCAGCTGACCAGAAAAATGTGGAAAGGGTGAAAGCTGAGAGGTTGTTTTGGATTAAACAGATTTTTTCAAGGATTTTTTCTTTTTTCTTTCCCAAACGAAAATTGGAAGATATTGTTCCGTTGGTGAAGAAAATATTCTGTTTGAGCACAAGAAAATATTTTGTTTTGGAGGTTTTGTAAGAAAAATACTGAAAATTGAGTCTAGTTTATAAAATAAATGTTGGTGGTCTCATTCCCCTTGGTAGGTACACTCCCTCTTAGTATGTATGCTCCCTCTGGCCACGGAAGAATATTTCTCTCCTTTGCCTGACGGAAGGTTTAAAGCTGTATCTCCTACCCCCAGAAGTGGATCAGAAAAATAGCAAGGGTCTGTGGAGTGCCAGGGCATTGCCATTGGCATTGGGAAGACTGTACAACTACGCAATAGATTTCAGGATCGAGAGGTCGGTTGGCCCCATTACATGCTTTATTGCATCCACACTTGACATTCAGTGTGCATTAAATTCAACCATGCTGTTAGCTAGCTACCATGTCTAAGATAGATCACATTGAAATGTACTAGAGGGCTGTCCTTGAACTAGTTTTCACCTGTAAGGCTTCAGAAAAGAGCCCTGACTCATTTCCTTTGCATCCGCCTAGTGAGAGTGAGAGGTTCAGTACTGCGGAGGGCTTATTGGCATGCTTACTTCAATCATTAGCTTAATCTAATGCAGAGTTATTCTGCAGTAAGTAATTTGTTATGGGAAAGTTTGGAGCATTAAACTTCAGGATGTGGATTAATTGCATAATACAGATATCAGGATGTGCTTAATGCTTCATTTTGCATGCAGTGATGGCAGATTACTTCCATAGAGGCTAGAAATCAGATCTCCCACTGCTTGGAAGGGTATTCTATTTTTCATGTTAGTGTTATTTTCCTATTTACTTGGATTTGCTTTTAAGAACTGGATACAAAGTGTAGGAAAGGCGATTCTAAACAGGCCATGATCAAGGAATTCAGAGGCAGGACAGTTTGATTTAAATCCTGCCCTGAACTGGGCAGATAGTGGTTTTTCCCTCTTGGTTCATATTTCTTAAAGAAAAGCTAATACTGCTGGTTTCACTAAGGAAGTGCTTATCTGTAGAGAGAAATGAGGGAAAGATACAGAAAACAGTTTCTACTGAGAAGAGAGACATTAGTAGCATTAGGAATGTTGTCAAGAAATTGAGAGGTTCTGGTAATCTTACCACAATTTTTCGTGGTGGTGGTGGTGGTGTTGATGATGTTGAATTTTACTTCCCATCCAAAATTCTATACAATTGGTATACTCATTTAGAGCACAGAATCGCATTTATTGAAGGTGGTATCTACACTCTTAGCCTTGGACAATGCAGTCCATGTGTGATGATTCTTGACGTCATAAACTGATGGCCAAAGAACTGGGTCTTAACTCCCTCTTCAGTTTCATTGTTTATTGTGTAAGGTGGCAAACCTAAAACAAATAACCACATTGCACTATGCTAAAATTCTCAACACAAGTATGAAAACCATACTACTTATCCATAATACCAACTTTAACCATCATCTCTCTAGTTTCTTCATGGAGGATTTATATCCAGCTCTAAATGTGTAAAATAACGTAACAAAAATATTTTATGTGAGAAAGATGAAGAGAATTTAAAAGAACACTCCAAGCATGTATTTGTCCTGTGCCATTCACGGAATTTGTCCGCAGCGGTTCTTTGTGTGGAACAACGCATATGGCTTTGGATGTTTATGGAGTTTGATCATTAGGCAGCAAACTCGTTCAACGCTCTTTGCTCTTTTGTAGACCTTCTCAAGTTTCCAGATAGGCACCCCTTCCAAATGTAGGTATAGGTATATAAATTTAAAAAAAAATGTGGTTTTTTTGTACTATCTGTAGGGTTGCGTTTATGGTTTAGCTGTTATTTTAAAATATGTTTTAGAAATTTTGGAACAGTTGCCTTTGCTAAAAGTGCTTATGTTTGCAACTAAGTAGCTGCTATATACTGAAGAATCCATTATACATATTTTTATTTACTTTGCATTCTCTTTTTGTAACATCTGATACCTTTAAAAGAGGCTAAGGCAGCATTGAGGTAAAGGTTGCTTGCTGTCTTCAGACACGGTTAATTGCTAAGCTGAGGTTCGTACTATCTGATGTTGAGTTTTACTCCTGAGAGGCTTAGAAAGTAGCTGTTTTCCAGTGCAAAGCATTGGCATGTTTTTACCTATCTTTATTTGTATAAAAACACACAGCGCTTTTTTTTAATATTTCAGAGCAATGTAGTTAATAGACAGCCCTGAAAACTTTTTTTCACATAGTATGTTCAGTGCAGGCCTATGGTACCATGCTTTCCTGTGGTTTATCAGCCAGGCTGTTTACCAAATTTGACACTGGAGATCCATTTGAAAAATGAGAGCGTAATTTAAATACAAAAAGCATTTAATGCTTCCTTCTTGACCATTCTCCTGGTGAATCATATTCCACAGTTTGGTGTACATTGCTTGGTTCCACTGAAATTCAGTTAATGGAGGTGCACTGATTTATATAGCCTAAGGAGTTATGACTTGAAGACAGCTTCACTTTAAGAACAGATGTTGGCTGTAGCTTTGTATGTTTAGAAATAAGGGTCTTTAAATCATCATCTTTAATTTTTCTCTATTACTTGTGTGCATCTCTTCTGGTAAATCGTGTATAAGTCTTACTGTACAGAATTGCAATTTGAGGGAAGTTATGATAAAATTACTTTGTCTAACCTGAGGTGCATAACTATGCTAGTATGTAGGCTTAGGATGACTAACATAAGGTTTTTTACACTGAAGGGTTTGGGTGGTTTTTTTTTTTTCTGAAGAAATCAACAACCTAAATGCAGTCATAACTGATCGCTTTAGTACTTCCTATGTAAAACAGGGGTTTCTACTTCATCAGAAGTGGTGCCACAGAGACTAATATACCCTCTTACACTATAGAATTTGATGCAGTATTGCATTCAAAACCAAATATAAAGTTAACATACATCTTAACAATGAAAGTTACAATACATCAGTTCCACTGTCAAATCCCATTTAAGATGAAATCAGGTAAAGATTGTTAAATAGCTTTAAGCACACTCTAATTAGCAATTTTTATGTTGTTACAAGGACACTGAACTTTGAATTGAATTAAATGTTTTAAATTAACTCAAATTCTTTCACTGTTCTTTTCTTCCCCCCAATGTATAGCTTAGCCTCAATCACTTTGGAGTTGTTCCAGGCAGAGGCCTTTAAAGTGATATTTCCTGTACCCGTTTGAACTCTGATTTCTGAATGCGGAAAGGCTTAGTGAAAAGCAAAACTAAAAATGCTTTGGAAATTAGGATTCATAATATAGCTGATCAAAGGTATGTTCATGTGTCAGAGGATTTCTGATAGCAATCACGGTGCCAGGGTGTTGCATATAACTGTCATAGAATGCAACTTTACGTATAGGACTAACAGCATTTTAAGAGCTTTTTCAATGATAAGGAAAGATGAAAAAGCAGACGGAGAGATGCAAAGAATTAATTGACATTGATGAATAACCAGTTAATTCAGATTTTCAATCTTTGTGCCTCAGTGGCTAATGGCTCCACATAAATCCAGAGAGTCGGAAGTTTTGCGTACACAGTTCAGCTACATTTTTTTCCAGTTTATCTAGGAACACCATGTAAATATTTTGGCTTCCAGGTCTGTAATTTTTTTGCACAACAATTAAGTGAAAACATAAGTAAGAAACCTTACTATATCTGGCTAGAAGTCTTCACTGATAAGCTTAGAGTTTGAACCAGGAAAAAAATGACAGAGAAACATTCCCAGCGTTGACCACAGAGAATAGCATGCGGATGTGGGGAAGATGAGTAGTAAATTTCTAGAACTCTTTTTTCCTGATGCTTTGACAGTTATTTGTTACCACACTTATAGCTGTCTCTCTTAATATTGTTCACGACCATTTTCTGTCAATGCCTGTCTGTTAACCAAGAAACAAACTTGTGCAAACAAAATAATCCAGTCCAATAAAAACCTTGGTTAGAAAAAAGTCAAATCCTGCTGCTCAGTGCTGAATGCATTCATGTATTTAACTTAAAATCTGTGAGATGAAGATTTCCTTTTAAAAAAAGGAAAAATGAATGTATAACTTCACTCAGCAGAAGATGGGACTGAAGCTGAAGGAAGGTGAGCACTTAAAACTGTTGGAAATTCAGCTAATCAAAAAGCCTACGCAGGCTTTCCTTATATGCGGGTATGAATGTGCCACAGTCATTTGAGTTCTTCCTATGATGTTAGATATACTGAAATGAAAATTAGAGGTCTTTTTTCTCACTTGTACATGTTGTGTTTTACCATAGCTGCAGTGCCCTAGGCTGATGGTCATAATGTGTTCAATTATGTGGGTCAATTAATGGGTCAGTATGTGGTTCATTCGTGCGTTTTCAATGCAAGTAAATGCTCCTATAGCAGAGTGAGGATTTTTTTTAAGTCTTACTCTTCTGGTATTTTTTTCTCATCTGTTTGTTCACACTACTGCTTACACAAATTAAGATGAAACCATATTTCTAGTCATAGAAGAGTTGAAGCTGGAAGGTGCACGTCTTCAGGAGCACAACACAATTTCCAATAATTACAGTAGGAAGCTTTCAACAATTTAAAATTAATTTCTGTAACAAAACGTATATTGCAAAGAAAGTGAAAGAAGAGAACAACCATGAAAGCAGCTGATGATTGTTCAGTTTATCAAAGATTTTTTTTCACTATGTATTTCTTCACATTTCCTTTTCTGTAGAACCATGGTCTGAAAGTGCTGTCAGTACTGCAAAGCTAAAGTCTTTGATATGCAATATATGCTTGATTTAAGAGAAATATTTGTCCTATACTACCTCTACCTCCATTATGAATTTTCTTGGTACAAATGTACTACTATGCTAAGTTCAGTGTACTCATTGGATACAAGCAAGTAGTTCCTAGAAAATAATTTTGAGTAGTGGCATCATTTTACCTCTATTTTATGTGAAATGCTGGATTTTTTAATGCTGTTAAGTGTGTTAATTTGAACAGTAGTCATGAAGGTAAATTTCATCGTCTTCTATCCTTGAATGCATTTGGGAAATGAAGAAACAGCAAAGAGAGTTATTTTATTTTACTTGCTTTAAAGACAGCTTCAGTCCCATAGCCTCCATTCAGGAATTTATCAATGTTTGGCTCCTTGGGAAATGGAAAAACATTGTTAGAGATTTTTGGAGGAGTATAAACTATGGAATATTACTTTCTCACAAAAATGATGTGAATCTTGCTTCAGTTAAATAGATTCTGTTTCTGTGCAATCCATATTCTGCATGTCTGACTTCCCAAGCAAAACCCAGAATATTGCAAGCACTGTTTTAATATTTAACAACTTAATCTTTCCAATAAAATTAATGAGCTTTGAAGGTTAATATTGTCCAGACTTAGGAAGAAAACAATGGTCTCAGAGACTTGGTAAGTAGCTTACGACTGTGTTAAAATTCAACTTGAATTGCCTAACTTCAAAGATATTAAGTCATACACACTTCACAGTACAGTAATAGAGAAAAATAAGTAGGTAAAACTCAATTAATTGGCATCTTTCTTTATTGACAGGCTAGTGAAGGATGCCCCGTGGGATGAGGTCCCTCTCGCTCACTCCTTAGTTGGTTTTGCCACTGCGTATGACTTCTTGTACAGCTATCTTAGCAAGATTCAACAGGAGAGATTTCTTGAGGTAATTGCCAATGCCTCGGGATATATGTACGAAACATCATACAGACGTGGATGGGGCTTCCAGTACCTCCACAACCACCAGCCTACCAACTGTGTGGCCCTGCTGGCTGGAAGCCTGGTTCTGATGAATCAAGGTATGTGCTAAACCATAGGAATGTTTTGCTGAACTGTATCAACTCCATCAGCCATTTATGCAGCAAAGTTCAGGAACTGATAGAAAGGCTTCTGAGAGTACAGCGGTATTGGGTTTGTTCCTTTACTGCTTAGAAAAAATGTAATTTACTGAATAGAACAAAAGTCTGTGGGCAGATGTAAAAGGTATAATATATATGCATATATATCTGTGTATATAAATTCCGTTATCTAAGTGATTCTGAAATTCTTACCTCATTGTTTGTAAGAATTAAAAATCCCCTTGTGTGTAGTCTGTCCAGTCTAGATTTACAGACAGGGTCTTTCAGGGTAAATTATCAGTAAAGAGCAATGCACTTGGTCTCCTTACACAATGCACTGAGAATCTGCTCCCGCGCTCTGAGCTGGGAGCTAGACAACAGGATAACCTGGAATTTCATCCAAGACTTCTTTCCTCTTTCCCTGAGAGAGCTGCAAAGGTGTAATTTTATCCACCCAAAGGCTACAGCTCAGGACCTTTCTTTCCAGCATCCTTTTCTATGGAGATGAGCAGGGCTTTACCTTTTTCCCTCTGAACTATGCCCTTGCACCCCACAACCTTCATCTAAGAAGCATCTGTACCAGGTATCATCTTTTTTGCTTCAGGGACTTAAACCTGCCCTTTGCCATTCCCAGGTGAGTAACCTCACCAGTTGCTTTTGGCTGCTTTGCCTGGGGACTGTTGCTTTCTGTCTGAGTGATGCACATGTAAATGAGAATGCAAGTCACAGAGTCAGAGGGAGTAGATAAGAAATCCTGACTTTAAATCCTAGTGGTACTTTGGCTGAGAGGTGGAAGTCATGGAGCCAGCTCCTGCTTTTATAAGAATGCATCAGTATTTTATCAAGTGATTATTAAATAGGTAGTAGAAGTCTTATGAAAATACGGTGACCAATGGAACTATTTACTTGCTGTAAGTCAAGGAAAATCTAGTTTCTGGATGCTGATGGCATTGCCAAGCTGTACAGCCCTCCCAAGCAAAGGCACATCTGCACATCTTTGGAGTTTTCAGATGCCTGAAGAAATGTGACAAAAAATTGTGGCACCTACTGTGCTTGGGGGGGTTCATCTTTTTGTTAACGGTTTGTTAAAACAAGCATGTTCACTGATGTGCATATGCTGAAAAGCAGCAAGAGCATGTGTGGAAGCTCTTTCCTTTCCTCCTGTCTTGCCTTCCACAAATGGAAGACTCAGGTCATGTTTCTTCAGTGGATTTTGCTAAATTCCTCATAATTCCAACCTTTCCCGAGCCTCCGTTGTGGCAGAAAGCTGGCAGTTTGTGAGATGACTCTGCTTTTCATTAGAGTATAGACCATAAGTATGCTTTGTGCCAAAAATGGTAATATCACAAATAAAGTTGGGTAGTATTTCTTTCACCAAAGATTGGTAGCAGGTTGTGGGTTTTTATTTTGAGGGGGGAGGGGGATTTGGGGAAATAAATTCAGCAACACTTGAGCAATTTGAAAATTTGTGCTGATATTTCCAATGAAAATAGGTCAAAACATCCAGATTCTGTATTTCTAAATGAAAATTCTGTTGTTTCCAATATAGAGCAACTTTTTTTAAAAAACAGTTTCTTAAAAGTTCTCATTCCAAGATGAAAGGCTTTTTCTGAAAGAGAAAAAAAAATGAGGAAGAAAAGGAGTAAACATACTATTCTCCCTGTATCAGATGCATAGCAATTGCAATTAGCGTATCCTCCTTTCTTCCAAAAGGTTTAAATTTCAACTAATAATTTTAAACACTATGCAGCTATTGAAGCACGCAGAGACTAAATAGCTAGCTTAAAAACACATAAACATTGTCACAGGACTGAAAAATGAAACAAATTAAAATTAATTCTAGGCACACATATATACTGAAGTCTTTGCAGTTAAAATAAACACTCAGATATTCAAAAAAGAAACCTGAGTAAGGCCTGATTTTGTATAGATAGATACTGCTAATTTTGGGTGAGATTTGTTCTGTTTTGTTGTGTAGCCTGACAGTGTTGAGTCTCTTAATTTTTTTATTCTCATGTATTCATATTCTTTTAATATACTACAAGTACAGTGTTACAGCATAATACAAACTAAGTAAACAGAACATATATGCAGCACAATGGTAAATACACTGTGCTGAACCGTGGAAGATACCATTCTTGCTAGCGCAGTAGTCAAAAGCAAGCTATTGTGACTGTGAATGTCACAAGGGAAAATACGGGTGGAAGCATTTGGGATTTCATCTGGACAGACCTCTGTGCTGCCAGCTCCATCAGAGCAATGAAGTAGTGTCAAGATAGCTGTGAGTAAACTAAGCAGAAGTAGCACCAGCTGCCCCCATTGCTCATGCCTTCCCCATTGTATTTCTCTCTTTAGCCAGTGGATAAAAATTCTGTGTTAGGTTCAGGTTGCCTGTTTAACTTGGAAATTGCAATTTTTTTTCTCTCTGTTAACCGAGCAGCATTTGGCAGCCTTGGCTAGTAGGAAGTCTGAATTGCTCATCACTCTGCTGACCATAAATACAGTAATTATGGCAATGACATGAAACAGTCTTGGTAGTGGGTTTGACTGTGGCTCATACTCGCTTAGCCTGGCAAACACTCTTTATTCAGCGGGCACCGCTTCACCACGTAATGGGGTGTAATGTATGCCAGCTGAGCTCTGCTATTTGGTGGAAGTAAGTCTGGTTAAATCTGTGTCCAGACACTTTGAGTTGGGTAGGCACTAAGTTGTCATATAGAAGCACAAGGCAGTTGGTCTCCATTTAGCTCTACCTCTCTTGCCAGTGAATCCAAAAGAAAATAAGAGAAGGCACGTAGCCTTTCCTCTGCTGGGATCCACGTGCCACCTTCTGCAATACATAATTGTAGTGCTGAGGCTCTCGTGCTTTGTGCTTGTTCTTGGTGAGGGCAGACGAGCCCTGGAAGGCCTTTTCACAACCCTTTCCCAGTTCTTGATTTGTGTAGCTCAGATCAAAATAGTAAGATCTCTGAAAGTCTTCTCTTTGGAAGAAATATAACTGTTTAGGGCTGAGGCTGTGTGTGTATATATATATATATATAGTTGGAAGATTAAATTTATTCTGGAATTGAGGAATCTGCATTTGGAATTAACCATGCAACACTTTTCCAAAGTAACTTCTATTTGGATAACCTTTTAGGTTGTAAAACAAAATGAAAATGTAAGTAGAACAGAGCATGTCTTAAAATAGAGCATGTATTAGTAGAATGTCAGTTAACCACAGCTCAAGTGTGAACTTCTTTGTATTTTTAAACTCTGAGGATCTCCTTACCACATTGGTAATCACACCAGTGAAAAAAGACTGATGAGAATATTTGCATTATTGGAGCCCTCTAGTGGGGACTGTAAGTTTGTTTTCTTATGGCTTTAATTTGAAATGCAATAGTCTTGGTGTGGCTCTTTCCTTTTTGCATGTCCTGGATGCTTTAAGGAAATTTTCCCTTTAAGATGGAAAGCTTAATCCCACATTATTAACAAAAGGTGTTTGATAGATTTTTCCCTGACCATGTGACCTTGCTTTGATGTGTTTAAATATAGTGTTTTATTCTTCACCCTAGAACTACAGGGTATTTTAGAGCTCTGGATTGCAAATTCCTTGCTGTACAGGATCCCACTGTGGGAGTACAGATAATATAATCTGTTATCTTTGGTGTTGTACTTAGATCTGCCAACACCTTTTTCTTTCAGGCTACCTTCAGGAAGCCTACTTGTGGACCAAACAAGTGTTGGCAATCATGGAGAAGTCGGTAGTCCTGCTGCAGGAGGTCACTGATGGGTCCCTCTATGAAGGCGTGGCTTATGGCAGCTACACGACCAGATCACTGTTCCAGTACATGTTTCTTGTCCAAAGGCACTTTGATATCAATCACTTCAGCCACCCCTGGCTCAAGCAGCACTTTGCATTTATGTACAGGACTGTCCTGCCAGGTAGGTCATTTGGGTGAATGAAGATGAATCTTCTAATTCCTGAAGCAGCAGTAAATTTCATACTTGAAGTAGGCCAGTTTTAAATAACATTGTACTTGGATTTTTTTTAAATAACCTTTTCCGTGGATTTTACCTTCATCATGCATTGAAACAGTGACATCCTTGTTTATAGCTGCTTATTAAAGATCATTGTTTATTGAACTCTGGCTTTTAAAACCAGTCCAAAGATAGGAACATCATTTGGGAGAAAAAGCAATGGTTCAGAATTTGATTTCTGTTTTCAGAGTTTGAAACAGACCTGTTTCTGGGGTTTTCTGTTTGAAAAATAATGTTCTTCGCAATTCTTATTTTTTGCCTTTTTTCTTTGCCAAAAATCACACTAAAATACTAGGTGGAAGGAATAGAGAATGATGAAGCCAGGGTAGGAGTATCAACAAAGTATAGGAAAGTAGTATATGATCACCAGTTTTCCACAAAACTTTGAAACAGATTTTTATACCATTTTGATTAAAATATTTTTCATATGGAAAATGTAATTGACTCAAATGATAGTTTTCTCTGTGCGGGGGTACACAAACCATTTTCTTTTTTCAATGTGAGAATTAAACAGAAATATCTGACATCACTAATGGGTCAATTTTGCAGACTTTTTAATATCTCTGTTCTTTTGCTGGACCTCTCTGGTCTCTCACAGTGTGTTTTAGCATCTCTGATTTGAAGTCCTAGTTGTGACTGAACGATGGAGATGTACAAATATGAAACGAGCTATAAGTTAATAAATATTTCTGACCCCTTCTAGCTTTCAGAAGAGGTTTAGTTTCAGGCAGCCTTGCAAGTTTTTGATGATGGCTTTCTGTTGCTTATTTGCAGGACAATTCTTTAGTAACTTATGTTGTTCAAATTCCTGGTTGAAAAGACAGTGATAACTTTACTGGCTGTAAGAACCCCAGATCTAGCTGTGTATGTGGGGGGGGGCTGAGCGCAGCTTTGGCATGCCGGCATAGGCGTGTAAGGAATTGTGCTGATACCATGTAAGGCCTCGGGCATCTACTGGGGAGAGGTTCCTAAGAGCAAAGTGAACTCATGCTAGCTGTTTCAGGGTGAAGCTGGTTTTCTTTTTTCTTTGGGGGAACTTCCCTGTTTTCTTGCTTTAGAGAGTTTGGATTGACACAGGAAAAGTGAAAGCTGTAAAGAGAAAGTTACCATTGCCAGATTTGAGTGAGGAGAGGAAGTGGATGGGACATTGCTTCTTCCATTTTTTGTAGTACTTTGTCTGTAGCCCATAGCCAAAGAAGAAAGGTGAGTATTCAAGTTAGCTGCAGCAGAAGTAAACAACTCCTGTGTAACCTGTTAATGGCTCATTTACAAGTAGGTCTATAAACATCTGAAAAGGCTGTTTCTGTTTGTGTCTGTTTGTACTGCTTGACTTCACCGTCATGCTCTACAAACACATCTTTGTACGTTTATTTGTTCTTTCTTACATTCCTTTTTACTTTTTCCCAAGGGTTTCAGAGAACCGTGGCCATTGCGGATTCCAACTATAACTGGTTCTATGGGCCGGAGAGCCAGCTGGTGTTTCTTGACAAATTTGTCATGCGCAACGGCAGCGGGAACTGGTTGGCAGAGCAGATCAGAAGGAACCGCGTGGTGGAGGGGCCGGGGACGCCATCCAAAGGGCAGAGGTGGTGCACTCTCCACACTGAATTTCTCTGGTATGAAAGGGAATGAGTGGGCTCAAAAGGAACCTGACAGCTCTTTACTATTAGTGATAATTCATTGTCTTTAGATTTGTGCTGTAAAAGCAGGGATCAGGCTGGCCGTGTGCAACCCAAAGAGTCATTGGGCTCAGAAGAACTTCTTCACTTGGCATAGATGCAAAGTATGTGTTGCTACAGGGAATGTCTTGGTCTTGTCCTACATCTGCTGTTGTGTTTTCCTTCCATTGTTTATTGCTTTTATAGAATACAAGCAGTTCCAAAACGACTGAAAATTTGTCTGCATGTATTCTTCAGTTTATTTGGTCTATTCTAATGGTTTTTAATCCCATTGTGTTCTTTAATAATTAATTAGGTGAATATTTAAAGCATAATTTCCTTTTAAAAGGTAAGGCTACTATTAGTTGGTTTTGTACACTAATTTGCAAGTTACGCTTAGAAAAAATTTCATGACAGATGACTAGATCCACATTTTCCATGTAACTTACAGCTCTGCTATCTTGTGTATCAATCTTCTAAAGATAAGAAATTAAAAGACCCAAGGGGCTTTAGATATACATATAAATTCCTTCAGTCTGTGGAGAGAACAAGTACATTTCTGAGGAGTCAGTGTATCTCTATTAATCTGTCTTACAAGAAAAATATTATTGTACCAGTACTTAAGGGGTAGCTACACAGAAGATGGAGACTCCCTTTTTACAAAGAGTCGCACGGAGAGGACAAGGGGAAATGGACACAAGTTGCTCTTGGGGAGATTCCGATTGGACACCAGAGGAAATTTGTCACAGTGAGGACAGTCACCCATTGGAATAACCTCCCCAGGGAAGTGATTGACTCGGCCACATTGGACACTTGAAAGAGTCGTCTGGACAGGGTGCTGGGCCATCTTGTCTAGTCTGCTCTCTTCCTAGAAAGGTTGGACTAGATGATCCCTGAGGTCCCTTCCAACCTGGGATTCTGTGAATATATATTGCTTTGCATTTGTGATATGCACATTACAAGGCATGTTTATTAGGCTCCAAGCACCCTTCATTTTGTATCTGCAAAATACAGAATCTCTCCTCTACAACCCCATTCCATCATTCTTTTCTCCTGCGCTTCCATGCAAATCTTGGGAATTTATACTTAAAAAATCCATTTTGATGTCAAAGGGAAATAAATTTTTAAGACCACCTGGGTAAAAAAAAGAAAAAAAGAAAAACGTGTCTGCATATTCCAACAATTGCCTTTGTTGCAGTGTTGCTCTTGTGATAAGCATGTCCACTTGCATTAGAGCCTCAGGAAAGAGGTCTACTTTTAGGGGAATCTCCATCAAGGACCACTAGATATAGAGCAGGCTCCTGGCGCTGGTTGGAATTACCCAAAGCTGTATGCAGGACACGAGCTGCGATTGCCTAGGGCCTGACAGAGGCTCCTGGTTAGGTGTAGAGAATAAATCTGATGAGGAATCATCTAACAGAAATATTACTGGGCTTAATGATGGTTTTGTTAATTTTGGTTGCTTAAAAACAATGCCAGAAGGTTAGGTTTTGTTTTCCGTGGTTGTTTTTTTGTTTGTTTGTTTTTAATAACTCCTGTAGATCATATAAAACAAAAATTATAAGCATTGTAACCTTTTCTGGAATTAAGACCTCTTTTAAACTGAATGTCTTATATCTTAAAATTTATACAAGAAAGCCATGCAAATTTTTCTTCAACCTGGTTGGAGAAGGAAACTAATATATACTAAGTGATATAAATCATTAAAAAATTATCCTTTAAAATTCCTTTTCATTAATTTTTATTTTATTGCTAATTCTGTTTGGACACTACAGACTTCTATAATCATCAGTTTGGGGAAACAGATACTCTGCTTCTCTTGGTTAATTAGTCAGTAAATAGATACAAATGTTGATGTCTAGTGCAAAATAGACAGTGTCCACGGCCTGGTCTTAATGTGCCTTTTTAAATTATTTGTATTGCAGTCAGTAGTTTATGATGTAAGACAAAACGTGTCTAGTTTGAAATTAGTGGTAGTCTTATTTTTGGACTGCAGAAGGATTGCTTGCTTTAAATGTAGAGCAGATGCTTTCAGCTATTATTCTGTAAAAAGCACACAACAAATTTGTATAGGGATTAGTATGATAAATACCATTACAACTATATGATTAGTTCACTCAGGAAGCATACGCGTGGGCTTTATTTTGTTAGCTTGCTCCTTGATGTAAATATTGAACTGGTTTTTTATTTTCTTACAGGTGCTGATAATGGAATAATTCATGTGATTTTTAAACCCATTTTCCTTGTCTTTGTGGCAGGTATGATGCAAGTTTGCGCTCCGTACCTCCACCAGACTACGGGGTTCCTAAGCTGCATTATTTTGAGGACTGGGGAGTGGTAACCTATGGAAGTGCTTTGCCAGCTGAAATCAACAGGCCTTTCCTTTCCTTCAAGTCAGGAAAGCTGGGAGGACGTGCAATATATGATATTGTTCATAAGAACAAGTACAGAGAGTGGATCAAGGGGTGGAGGAACTTTAATGCTGGCCATGAACACCCGGACCAAAATTCCTTTACTTTTGCTCCCAATGGCATACCTTTCATAACAGAAGCTCTGTATGGGCCAAAATACACTTTTTTAAATAATGTGTTGATGTTTTCCCCTGCCGTGTCCAAGAGCTGCTTCTCCCCATGGGAAGGGCAGATTACAGAAGACTGTTCCTCAAAGTGGCTTAAATATAAACATGACTTGGCTGGTGACTGTCAGGGACGAGTGGTTGCCGCCATGGAGAGAAGTGGGGTGGTTTTTATCAGGGGAGAAGGAGTGGGTGCATACAATCCTAAACTGAAGCTGAGAAAATTGCAAAGAAACCTCATACTTCTCCATCCCCAGCTTCTCTTGCTAGTGGACCAAATCCATCTAGAAGATGACAGCCCCCTGGAGGCAGCGACCAGTTTCTTCCACAATGTGGATGTGCCTTTTGAAGAAACAGTTATTGATGATGTCCATGGGGCCTTTATTAGGCACCACGATGGGATATATAAGATGTACTGGATGGACGACACTGGCCACAGTGAGAAAGCAACCATCGCCTCAAGGATGTATCCCCGGGGCTACCCATACAATGGAACGAACTACGTGAATGTAACGACCCTCTTGCGGCACCCCGTCACGAGGGCCATTTATCTTTTCATGGGGCCCTTCGTTGATGTGCAGAGCTTCACCGTCCGTGGAGATTCTCCGCAGCTGGATGTTTTCGTTACCACCAGTGAGCATGCCTACACGGCGTACCTGTGGCCCGCTGAGGATGGGTCCCGCTCTCCCTTTGCACAGGTTATTGCAGACCGCCAGAAAATTGTCTTTGACCGAGCCGCTGCCATCAGGAGCTCCGCGGTGCCAGAAGTGAAGGACTACGTAGGGATTGTGGAGAGGAACCTGCAGCATTTTAAGCCTGTTTTCCAGCAGCTTGAGAAGCAGATCTTGTCTCGTGTACGCAACACGGCTAGCTTTAGGAAGACTGCTGAGCGCCTGCTGAGGTTTTCAGATAAGAGACAGACAGAGGAGGCTATTGACAGGATATTTGCAATCTCACAGAGGCAGCAGCAGCAGCACGGCAGAGCAAAGAAAAACAGAAAGGTAGCCAAAGGCTACAAATTTGTCGATGCCGTTCCTGACATTTTTGCACAAATTGAGGTAAATGAAAGAAAAGTGCGTCAAAAGGCACAGACTCAAGCACAGAAAGAGTTGCCTGTAGATGAGGACGAGGAAATGAAAGATCTTCTGGATTTTGCTGATATCACTTACGTGAAGCACAAAACTGGGGTGTCAATCAAAGGCCGATCAGGGCCCGCACAGATGGTGACGACTGCTCGAAGTAGTGCCCCATCAATATCAGCTTCTTATACCCGTCTCTTTCTAATTCTCAACATTGCTATTTTTTTTGTCATGTTAACAATGCAGCTCACATACTTTCAGAAGGCCAAGAGACTGCATGGCCAAAGATGTCTGTATGCAATACTTTTAGTAGACAGCTGTATATTATTGTGGCTGTATTCTTCCTGTTCTCAGTCACAATGTTAGCAGAAGACCTCTACTAGTCGACCAGTTTATGGTCATATACGTCTATGCAAAAGCATTAACCCTAATAGGGCCAAAGTCTTATCTTCTTCTTTCTGAAACATTCCAAAAACAGCTGGGGAAAGATTGGTTTCAGACCAGAAGGGATGGAAGAATAGGGCAAGCAATGAATATCTCAGAAATCTAAGTACTTAATAAGTACTCCTCCTTTGTGTTTTGAGTTGGGCCTCACATCTGAGGGAATGTTATGCTTTGTTCATCAGAGTTCAGTAATGTAAAGTTGTAATTAATTTTTTGGTGAGAAGAGCCCTCTTAATGGATTTCTTTCTAAGGGCTTTCTTTTTATACAGAATTGGGTTTGCATTTAGTGAGTTTTCATTTCACGCTGCTATGGATGTCTCTGGACATTCTCTTAAGAAAAGGACATTCAAACACAAGTATGCAAGGCGGATCTTAGCAGTAGACTTCATTTCTCTCTGCTAAACCAAAGAACGCTTCAATATGGGACACTTCTATATAATTATTGCAGGCCCTTACATCATGTCATCTCTTCCGTGCTTTACAGTCTGGCACAGTGGGAAATGGCAATCATGTCAGTGCTTGCCAAGTGAGAGGTGCAACGCCTAGTAGGCAGTAGCAGAAGGCAAATATGGGGCTAACTCAAACTATAAAGGAACACAATTCTCAGGAAAAAAAAAAAAAAACAAAACCAAAAAACTATCTTTCAGTCAACTGTAGACCATAGAAGGATGAATGCTGCAGGGTCTGTTCTCCTTTTTACAAGGCAGGGTTTCACAAAAGTTTTCTATAGTTCAAAGCATGTCTTAGTAGGGAAATAAAGTCCTAGATCAATGTCCTTCTATATGCAATTGTAAAAATACAAACAAAAAACCAAAGTGATCCTGTGGTAATCTCAGCAAGTGCCAGTATGGAAAAAGAGGTATTAAGGAAGTATTTAATGTCTTTTTTTCTGTTCACATGGCTAGAAATAGAGGACAGTAAAATGGTGCGAACAGCCTGTTCTCTATAAAGCACCAGCAAGGGTTCTGCAAGCTCTTGGTGGCCCCGGGGTCAATTATTTGGGGATTAGTGGTAAATGGAATCATGCGGTTTATGACAAAAATAAGTTTGACGTCTCCACATATATCCCCTTCTGTTCATTAAACTGATTTCAAAAAATTGTAGCTATTTGAGAGGATGGAAGCTCTATGGAATTGGGGCATATCTGTATGTCTTTACAGAAAAACAATTCTTCCAGTACATTTGCTAAATAAAAACATTTTAATTGTTTCTGTGGAAAAGTTGCTTTTCTTTTTTTCCCCAATAATTACAGTAATGATGTTCATCAGCACTTTGTTCAAACCACAAACCTTTGTTTCCTCTTCCTCACACCCATTTAGGTATCTGTTATCTCCATTGCTGCTGTTAAGCCTTCTGCCAGTCTTATGTGCTGAAATGCGATGAGCTTTCCTTGTCTAAACATCTTCAGTGAACAGATCAGAATATTTTCACTAGGTTCCAGCTACTGAGCCAGTTCTGAGCACTGTATTCACATACATAAGCCCTACTACAGTCTCCAATGCCTGGATTTATCGAATGAAATTTGGTACATTTAGTCTGAGCAAAGATTTAGGACCCCAGCTAATTTCTGATCCATGCATTGTCAGTGGAGAAAGAGTGCCTTCAGGCAGCTACTCAGTCCACCTAAGACCTTGAAACACCTTCAAGACATACCTTTCCATTTTCCCTAACTGCAAAAGGCATGTAGGGTGGTTAATCACCTATTTCAAATCACCCGTTTAATTGCTTAAGGTAAAGGGAGCTGAGCCTGGGGACCATTACCCAGCATAGCCCCATGTTTGTAGCGGTGCCTGCTGTAAGTATGGCAAGATCATCACAGGCTGCATATTGCTGGAAATCTCCTTATTTCTGCCTTCGTGGTGTGATGACATGAAGATATGCAGAAATAGCTGTTGGCTGATGTTCAGTTCCAAAGGCACAGTTGGTTAGTTTTTCAATATTAGGTTGTACTGTTATTGGCCATGAAACGCTGAAAAACCAAGATGCAGGTACTGTTGCAATTCAGTTGTATGGCCTGGCACATCCCTCCGCTGGGAGCTGGTGCTGTAAAATTGCCCCAGGGTAATTCAGGGAGTCATTATGCCTTATAAGCAAATAGCCTGTGCTTGTGTCTCCATGTCCTCTTTGCAAACGTACAAACCTTCAGGAAAATAAAGAGCTCTCCTAGCTTTTAGCCTTTATCAGGCTAATGTCACCAGTGGAGTTCATAAAAATATTTCACTTTATTTCATGTCTATGCACGTTTACCCTGTGTTAATTTGCTTTTGCTTTGAACAATCAGCTATAGAAAGCCAACCTATAGCCTAGAAGGCTTTTGAGAAATACGTGCATTTCTTGGTCTGCTTCGTAGTGTGGCATCTGAATTCTAACATGGGATTTGTAGAGCTGTGAAATGAAACTGCAGAATTACAGAGAGTAGAAAGTCAGATACGGTCATGCACATTAGCCCTCATTTACACTACACTTCTCAGCACTGTTCTAGCAATGCAAAGGGAAAGAGGTGGTTGCAAGAGCTGCCCATGCTCAGCCAGGCCTTAAAGCAGCTTTTAAAGTAGACCAGCATTCACGTGAATAGTGTACACACAACGATGGAGGGAAGGGAAATGAAATGTACCAGACTGTCCTCCTGAAAGGGAGACCAGGCCCATTTCAGCATGAAGTGGGAATCCAAGGGTTTTCCAGCCTGTGCTTGGTTTGCATCTGATACACCTTTCTGTTAAAGATTTACGAGTTACCTGCATATGGCTGTCATTACCGGACACTCTAAACTCCACTTACACAGATGTAACTTTGATTCAGCTAGGGCAACTAATGTTTGCTTCAACTAGTGATGAAGCTGTAATTGTGCTGAGTGTATTTCGGATATGAAAAGAATCTTGTATACTTTCTTATTCTTTTCAAGCCAGAGCCTTTAAAAAGTCCCATCTCCAATGGTTGTGTAAGTTTTGATTCCAATCTTCTTGTCCCTCATTCCTTATCAAAAATCATAATTTTTTAATGTAATTTGAAGCAAATGAAAGAACAGATGGTTCCATGCCATCGGCACCCAGAAGCTCGGCCTGTTGGATAGAAGCATCTGTGTCACTATGAAGAAACAGTTCAAGCCCTCAGATAGCAGCGTACACTATAAAATCTGAGTTGCCCTTGCATTACTAGGAAGTGTGGTGAGGAAGAGCAGGTAGGTGGGATCAGCCCAGATAGCCCTACTGGCTGGTGGGAGGGCTGGAGATGGCTGGTGTTCCGCATCACTTGCTGACACAAGAGAGGATGTTGTCCTCACCTTTGCATCCATCTGAAACGCAAAAGAGAAGCAGTCTCAGTGAGCTCTGTCCATGGCAGAGGCACTCAGCACTAGTTTCATCTGGAGTGGGTGTACTGAACAACTTTGAAATGTCACTGTATGGTATCCAGTGGCAAAGTTATCTTTCACTCCTTATTTTAAATGGAGTCACAACACTGAAGTGTTTCTGGCACATGCCTCTGCTCCTATTCTTATTCTGCTTCTTTTTGGTTTCTAAAAACATTAATTTTCTGCATCTCTGCCCACAGGAAAAGGTAGCTATCCTACAACTGGGTGTATGTGGATGGATTCCTGTATTCATGAGAGACCCCGCTGACTTCATTCAACCTCTCTTCAATAGCTGATATGCATGCATGCATGCTTCATTTCAGGCCTGCAGTCTAAATTAGCATAAAGTTAGTTCAGTGTATTGTGAACAAAGTGAATGGGAATTCAGCCTACAGGTAGTGGTGTGTATGTTGAAGGTGGAATCTGGTTCTTAGATTTTTTTTAAATGATTTTTTTGAGTCCAGCTAAAAATTGGCTATGTTATATACACCATTGTGACTGAAGGAAGCAACTGTAATGGAGCACATTACCTCATTTCTTAAAACTTGTAAGATCAAAGCCTATTCTGAAGGATTATATGTCAGAAATACATCAGATTCTTCTGTTGGTTTATGTATTTTCCACTGAAGAAAAGTTTTTTCTTAGTGTTTGAAAGAAAATAGTGTTTGGAAAATAGCTGTATTTCTGCACTGGGACATTACATTCACATTTATTTGGTCTGCAAGTCTTAGTTGGGATCAAACATACTTTTGCCTAACTTCAGTCCCTTTGCTCTGGCTACTCTGTTAAAATTCAGTAGGGTAACTTCAAGCTGGTAAGTCAGACTCAGCTAACGAAGCCAAGATGTTATTTTCTGTCCTTCCTTGGCAGTTGACTCCAGGAGCATGCTGCAGCAGGAGGCCTATGAGATCCAATGAGATCCAGTGCTGGATATGTCCATGCTGTCATCAGTACACAGACTGTTTTCTGAACGAGCTC
This sequence comes from Phalacrocorax aristotelis, assembly GCF_949628215.1. Taxonomy (NCBI): domain Eukaryota; kingdom Metazoa; phylum Chordata; class Aves; order Suliformes; family Phalacrocoracidae; genus Phalacrocorax; species Phalacrocorax aristotelis. The sequence goes on from NC_134278.1 coordinate 54,697,348, forward strand.
AATCTTGAAACAAATACTGTCAAAGCACTTCAAAGGAAGAGCCCAGGACCCTTTCAAGGAAGGAACATAGCTGTTGTCCATTTGAGGCAGGCAGGAGAACTGGGCCCAACTACACAATATATAAAGGAATTCTAAAAAATAGTCTGAAAAACAGGATTATCATTGGGTCTTCCTCAAAGCTGGTATCAGTCTTTGTCCTTATAGTAACTAATACAGATGGGTGACTGCTTTAAATTCATGCTTCCCTTGGGTGCTACTCCACACTGCATAGTGGCTGCAGCCATTTAAGTCAACCGGAAAACTAAAATTTCACGAGAATTTGGATTTCTTTCTTCAGTGAGACTGAACATGACTGCTGTAGCCATGAGATACTAAGGAGCGCATGACTTCATATATACAAGGCCATATCCTCTCTGCTTTAATTCATATTAATAAAAATAGCAAGAGAGCAATGTAAATCATGCATTGTGGTAATGATGTTCTTGTGGTAATGGAATTATATAGTTAAATCCCACCGATTTGTTCTCAGCCAAATTCCAAAAGGCAGAAAAAAGCGGGAGGAGAGGTGCTGTTGGCATGCCTTTATAAGTCCATGCTCTCCACAAGAATGCCTGCAACACTACCATAGTTACAGTGTGAATCCTCATTATATTGAAAGACAAAGAGTGGAACCCTAACAGTCCCCCTGGGCCTCAGTGATGCTGTGAAAGCTGTGTTCTTCTCATCTGTTCTCAGGTAAGCTTTAACTTGTGGGTGTAAGGTGAGCTGGGACTTCAGAGCTCTTCAGCTCAGCATCTAGCTCTGGGCTGCCCAACATACAGCCCCATCCATCTGGGCTGCAGTTATTCACCAGTCACAGAAAGGAAAAGAACTGTGGGGTCCCCTAAGAAAGATAGCCATGAGGAATGGGCTGTGAGCACCCTTTGGCTGGTAGCCTGCTCTGTGTATGAGAGGCCCTTGGGGAAGACATCAGTCGGCGGGGTCTCTGTGACTTGTCATGGTGGTGACAACCCACTCCCAGCTTCCTTTTCTAAGAACCTCTGATACATGGGCAGGCAGCAGCATACTGATGGTCACGTGCACAGCATACACACAGAAAGGCTGGCATGTGTCAAGGATACTATGCATGAGCTGTATCATATTCAGTCATTTGACAGGACAGGATCCAGAACGTATGTCCTTCATGACACACACAGTGTATCCCACTGCAACAGTAAAGTTGGGCATTGCCGCCTAAGGAAGGGGCACTTGCTTTTTCCTCATCCATAAGCCTGCTATAGGCAATGAGCTGTGGCACACCATATGCCTCTATGAGGAAAGAAGCTTTGCCTTGTTACCCTCTTTGCCATTTTATCCCAGTGTATCTAGCATTCCTTCAGCTGAACAGAGTGTATAGCACTTCCCCCAGATGCTACCTTTCCTGCCAGGTTCTTCAGTCTGATAAAAGAAAACAGCATTCATAGCATTTATGATGATTTTCCAGAAGTTTAGGGGCTCAGAAAAATTGCTTAGCATTTGAAATGTGCTGTTGTGTAAGATATTTAGCATGGTATTGTGGCCTTTTCCCCCTCTGACTTGGGCCCAAAACCGCCAGTGATTTTACTGGTTTCACTCCTAACTGACCCCAGGACAATCAAGAGGAAAGCTGTCCCCCTCGAATCCCCAGGGCTGTGCTACCATGAACAATAATCCATAGCAAAAGGGTCTATGAATTTATGACTTTCCCCAAAACATTAACATAACATTATATTTCACCAGTAAGCACTTCCACTCCAAATGTTACATACTCAGTCTAGCTGAGTATGTACATACCTACCACCAGTTGGAAGGCAATTTTCAAGGAGGTGGAATGATTCTAAAACCATGTGTATAAAGTCCCTGGTTTTCCACATTGCCTTCATAAATGTTATAAAGCAGGAAGCTAGGAATGCCAGGAAAGATGGGCCTGTTGGCTCTGCCCACAGGAAATGCCGATGAAGAAAACTTGAGGAGGATGGAGCATGGAAAGTTCCCTTGACTGCCACACTGCAGTCAGAGTAAGTTACATGAATTCAGCCTGTGGCAAAAGAAAGTAGGAGATAAGCATATGCATTTCTTTTTCTCCGTAAGGAACAGGTCTATCCTTAGGATGAGCAGGTGAAATCTTCAGGACGTGCTAAGGAAGGCCAAGTTTCTTCATGACCTAGTAAAGATGCTAAAGAAGTTATAGTAGATCTTGGCTGATAAATATAGTCTAGAACTATATTGACTTCTCTCATGCTTGTCCTTTTTTATATGGCATAACCCTTATTTTGATCACATAAAGTAATAATATTCTGTCATTTATTGTTTGCCAGGTAATGAAGGTGACTGTGATTGACCCATTGGCAATGATGAGATCCCATTTCCCCACTGAGTAATGAACAGTATACTCAGTATACAGATTAGCCTTAAAACGCCATATATCTTACTCTGCCTCAGAGGGCCCAAGGCTCTGTAGGACACTCCTCCAAGAAGCTGTGTGGAGGATCTGGCTCAGAGCAGAAGTGGTAAACTCTGGTAAAACCCAATCTTGTATCCCTCCTGAAGTTCCCTCTGGTGGACCCAACTGCAGATTGTTAGTGGTGGGAAAATGGGCAGAGGAGCAGAGTCCCTGGGAGGGCACTTAAATAACTCTGCCTTTATGTAAGAGGAATATAGAAGATGTTCAATAATGCTATAAAATACTTAAAGCTGCAGATGTCTTGCAAATAAAATGGCAATGATGATGGAGTATTTGACCATTACAGAATAAATGAGGGCAGACCAGAGACTTGGAAAGTTACTGCTAACATAAAATATAGGCAACTGGGAATGTTTTCTCCTTATGTCCCATCTATCATTCTTTCCTTTTGAATCATATCTTCCTGTAAAAAAAAAAAAAAAAAAGAAAAAAGAAACAAAGATCATCTCTGCCAGTTACAATGTCACAAATTCTCCTAAATGGCAGGACAGGCTGACAGCAGGACTAGCTGCGTATGAAAGATATGCACTAAAAGCGCACACACAAGTGCTGTTGAGTGTAGCAGAGTTCAGCCTTTAATACCAGCCAGACGCAGCTACCATAGAGTCTGACACAGGTCATACTTTTGTGGTAAGCTGAAACAACTTGAGTATTCTGCAGTTAAGGAATGAGATTGATAAGAAAAACTGTATGAGCAAGTGAGGTTGAGGACCAGAAGCCAGAAACTTTTCATTTCTGTAAGAACAAAACACAGTTACAGGACACTGAGCCCATTTCTAGACCTCCCTCATGTTCACCATTGCTGAACGAAGTGGGGTGAATGTTCATTCTGCAGAAATAAATGTATACTAAATTTTAATTATATGCTATATCTAGTATATCATGTAGGCTGTTTGGTGGAAGAGGGGTTGAAAAATCTGCAATGAAGTCTAGTCATGAGTCATTTTCTTTGACAAAGCAGTGCTTCCTGGTGAAGTTATCTTCCTCCAGGGGTACATTACAAGTTGTAGCTGTTGCTATAAATTTCTTTTCACTGGTAAAAGTGTTTTAATATTTTTTGAGCAGTTTCTTCCATATGGATGATTGGTTTGCCTGTCTTCTAAACTTGCTAAGAAGAAATGACTGACATCCCTTCACAGGAAGATTCATTAGGTTTCTTTTTTTCATTCTCAACTTGCTCATCTGATTTTGCCCAGAGAAGCCTGTGAACTTATTGGCATAACTAAGACAGCTGCACGTGGACAGCTTTGAAAGGGATAGGGTCTCAGCTCTTCTACTTAAAGAAAAAAATTCTTTAAGTTACAAAATTTGGGCGGCAAAGGAGCCCAGGATGGGAAACTGGAGATTAGTTAAAGTTTAAAAAGAGGAAGAAAGATTAATTGAATGAAAAAGTACAGAGCATATTTTGTAGCATACAATCAGAGAGCATTAGGCCACACACGCACACAGAGGAGGAGAAGAACAGGAACAGAAACAAATTTCATCTGTTCAGCAATTCCAAGCTGTCAAGATGTGATGGCATAACCTGAAGAAAGCAAGGACATGTGGTATACAAAACATTTATACTAAGAGTATAGAAATATTTGGGGTTTAATGTGCTTAAATTTGCAAAGTAATTTTATGGCATTTCATTTTCCATAGTAAATGAGAAAGACTGAGCTTTGTTTTCTTAGAACTGACTAGTTGACTACCCAGGGTGATTTACCTGATTACAAATTAGTTAACTCTATAATCTTCCTCACCAAGGCTCCTTAATTTCATCATAAAACCTGACAACTTCTACCTTTCTAATCCTATGAAAACATTATATATTTTCTTGTAAACTCAGCAAATATTTTTGACTTATTCCACAGCCAGCACTTAAAGAATCACGCAGATTTATTTGTGGTTTGATTGAACAGTAAAGCCCTCACACTTCTGGTTGCTGTAGGACATTTGGAGTGGGTTACAGGACACTCCCTGTCCAGAAATGAGACCTGTAGTGGACCTGCAGTGTTAAAAGAGCAGCAGTAAATAACAGCAAGAGAAAATTAGTGCAATGGTTTGTGTGACTGTACCAGAGCTCACCCCTTAGAGCCTCCTTCAGAGCTATGCTTGGTTTTGCAGATCTGGTTCCTTCCTACCCACTAAAATGCGTTTTCAGCCAAAAACTGCTAATAAATGTAATGCCTTAAAATAGCAGTATAACGTACACAAATGCTTGTAAGCTGTACATGCCCGGTCACAGTGCTACTTCTCAGGCTGCTGCTTTGCTAAGTATTAGTACTATTAATGATTTATGTGGTGCCGCTGAGCTGTGTGACACTTCACAAACATGTAAGAAGACTGGTTCAACCATAAAGTCAGAATAACTTCCTCAGTTTCACAAACTGAGGTAATGGGCCTCCAGGGGAGGTCAGCCCACCTGGAGGGTAGGTGCAGATCTGCTTGTGGACAAGACCCCCACTAGTTAAGCATTAATTTCACCTGGAATGAGACAAAAGGCATTACAAGAATTTTCCTAGAATAAAAAGACTTTTCCGTATGTCCTCTGAACTGGGGACTAGAAATGCAGCTTACAACTCTTTCACTTGGAGAAGCAAGACTAGTTGTTATAAAAAGAAGTGCTGAGGTGCTCTTTTCCAGAGCACATTTCCGTGGATTTACAAGATTTTACAGTAATAATGTGAGGAGGATGTTGAGCTTGATAAGACTAATGACAGGAATTGGGGACAGGATGGGCCTTGGTCAGAACAGCTAGAAAGAGAATGATTTGCAGAAAAACAAAATCAGTCTTTTGCTATTCTGAACAAATAGCATATGTCCTAGTGAAAAACCAGATAACCTATTGAAAGGCCTTAATAACATGACTAAACCAAGACCTACTCAATATATGCTGGCAAAGCCCCCCAGCATGCACGTGCACATGCACACACACACACGCTGCATTTAAGACCAGTATTATGCAATTGATACAACCACAGAACTAGTTAGACTACAGCTTTTTCTACCTAGAAAATGTTTGCGATTCATTCAGCTGCAAATGAAAAGATAGAAATTAAAACGTCAATGAGAAACTTGATAAAATATTAAAGAAGCCAATTTGTTTTCAGCTGACCCCCTTCATTTTAATAAAGTATATTTCAAAATGAAAAGATGTTTCAAATAGCAAAAATAATAATTTTGTTCTAAAAATGCCCGTCTTTTTCATCCTAGCATTGTTTTCATCCCCCTTGGAAGGCATGAAATTTAATGCAAAACCAACTCTAGGTTTTTTCAACAGAAAACTATTTTTCTGGACACTACCCAGTTAATGCTTTATGGGCATTGAGGTAAGACAAGTGTTAATTTAGAGGGCAGGGAAGAGCTGCCCTGGAGAAACAATGCTCTGAGTGGCCAGAATGTAGAAAGCAGCTGGGCCAAGGGCTCTGCAACCCCTGCCCCTCTGGCTCCTCCCGCCCAGGACCCCCTCCAGCCCCTGGCTCCAGAGGCGGCCCGCGGGCTGAGCTCACATGGGCTGTCACTGCACCCTGCTTGACTCCTAGCACCGTTACTCCCCTCGCTTTCCAACCAGGGTGGTCTCTCCTTCCTTTCCCACCTCTTGCTGTATTTACTGGAAACATGTTTGCTTGGAAGGGAGGGTTAATCCTTTTTCGCACAGAGCTCCCCTTCCTTTTCCCAGGAAGCTTGTTCCTGAAATCATATTTTACTACAGATAAATAAAACACTGCTAAAGTTAGGCTCTGAAAGTGAAGTAGCAGGGTTTCTTGGCTGTACATTTTCTCCTGCATGATTGTTATCTGCTCCAGAGATCTGCCGCTGGTCGTTAGGTTCCCTTGTTAAACCGGTGGTTCTCAGATGCAGCCCACGCCCCTGCCTCTGCAGTGATTTCACCTTGCTTCTGTTACTTCTGCCATCCTGACATCTGCTAAGACTTTTGCAGACATGGTGAATTCTGGCTTCAAGAATTTGAATAACTGTTGCCTCTAGCTCCCTCTAGGTAAAAACCAAGGCAACAATATTTGCCAATAATACGAAGTTATCCTGAATAGTTAAAAACAAACCTCTGCTTTAAAGAACTGCAGATATACTTTCTTAGACTGCCTGAGAAAGCAAAACAGCAGGTCAAATTCAGTGTAAAGGAAGTGGTCTTCAAAGTGAAACCAAATCCTACCTTCATATACACACTGAGAGACATTCAGCTGACTGAGATTACCCCTCAGGACTGAGATTTTTTTATTAAAATACATAGCTTGCTAAAATATCAACTCAGTGCTTCATGGATGATCAAAAAGCAGTTAAAATTCTAGAAATTATAACAAGGAAATAGAAAACAAAGTTGTGTCAGTATGCCATTGTAGCAAATTGTGATTCAGCTGCACCTTCAATGCACTGCAAATTGGGTATACCCTCCATTTTCCCTCATGTAAAAAAACCTACCTGAATCCTAGAGCATAGTCCAGGTGGCAACATGGATTTAAAAAACCCAAACTATACAAAGGTATACTAGACAAGGAATGACTAAATATATTAGGGGCTCCTCAGCCTGGAAGAGAGGGAGCTATGATGAAGGTGTACAAGATCATGAGTTGACGGAGACACCAGGCAGGGATTCACTGTTTTATCTCTTCCCCTTCCAGAACTTAGGGGCATCAGATGGGGTGTGGACAGGTTTGAATGAAGGTTAAGCACACTTGCTATACAATTTTTTGGATGTTACAATGTCTGCATGGGTTAAAACTGAAACCAGACACATTTAGAGAAGAAATAACTCAAATGGTGTTAGATGCAAAGGGAATCCCTGAAATGCAGATTCAAAGGGGTGAATGTGAGTGCTTTTGTGAGCTTGCTTCCCCTGTCTCTGTGCTCCTTTTCAGCTATCAACTGTAACCAAGAGGTGACCAGACTAACTCAACCTTCAGTCTGATTCACTCTTGCTGGTTTTATGTCTTTATATTATACTGCTGGATACTAATAAAGCAAAGTCTCTTCCAGACCAAGGCAAGCATTTCAGTTAGTGTCATTTTTTTCTCTGCAGCAGCAGCTTGGTGCTAAGCATGGCACGTCTGGTGGCAGCCCGGCAGCCACCCACACCAATGCTGCCTGCTCTGGCTCCTCCATGCCATCTACTCAGCTGCCTAAAGAGTTGCAAGGTCCCTTTGGAAGATTTAAATGACCCCAAAGTTCATTGAAAGTAATTTACATTCTCACAGAGTTTTGACAAGCCATTTGGTTTCCACCATGCTTGGTTCCTGCAGCCATGGGTATGGCATAGAGTGATACAGGCATCATCATGCCTTGCTGTCTTGCCTGAAGTAGGCAGTACTAAAATCAGGCTGGCCCAGCTGGAGACAATGTTTGCCTGAGCCTAGAGTGAGGCTCTGGCTTTGTGGTTAATCTCTGTGCTATGATAATGCCTAGGAAGAATCAGTGCAGTATAAATTACGGCACTCAAAAATCTGATCAGGATAAATTCATATTGCTGATGCACCCAGAGCGCTCCTGGTTCATGCAAAAGGCAGGTGATTTTGGCTCTAAAATCCCAGATAAGTGGTTGTGGCAGAGAAGATGACAGTGACCACCAGCTCCCCAGCTGGCTGCACATATGGATGTGACCAAGCATGAGACGACAGCAAACTACCGCACTGCCTACGTTGCCTCAGAGAGCTTCAGTTATGTGGCTACAAACAATCAACAAAGCTTCAACTTCCTTAATTCTGTGTGCCAGTTCACCTCATCTAGATTTAGACAGACCTTAGCTAGGAGCCTGGTCGAGCTCCCTCAGGGCATGAATGAAACCTACGGACTCTGGGAGCAAATGTTTTTATAGGCAGCTCAGTCTTCCAAGCCCAAAAATTGCTTCCAGATATTTTTCTTCATTATGCAAGCCTTTTCCATAATTTTTCCACTTCACACCATCTGCTTAGTTTCTTCTGGTTTAGGGGTCATGGTTTTTTCTGGGCTACAAAGCTGCCAGCACCTGCTATGGAAGAGGGAGTCCAAAGTCTGGTTTCTGGCAAAAGGTAGCTGGAACTTCGGTGGAAGCCACTTGCTGGGTCATTGCTATGTGTGCACTGGCTAGTTTGCTTTAACTACTTCAAAAAGATGAATTGATTAGCTTGAAAAATTAACATGATTATAGTTGAATTTTCTTCCGTAAGAGAACAAGCCATATTGTATTACTACTAATAAGGCAGGATAAAAAACTGTAAACAGTTCTGGGTGGTTTTCTCACATTTTATTCACACTTTGAATCTGTTGCCTCACTGAAAAGCTTCATTGAGAAGATAAGGTTTAAGCCATTGCTAGTTATAATGCATGTGTGGACAAATACAAACTATTTTTATAGAAACAAAGAGGTTTTTGTTGTTTTGATGTTGATTTCTGGGGTGGGTTTCCACTGTGGTCTCCATTTGACCTTGATATTGTGCAGTGAGCCCATGCTCTTCTGTTTCCCCTAAGGAGAGCTGCTTCTATGGCTCACTGCATCATCACCACCAGAAAGTGAAAGCTCTGTGAGCTTCTCCAGTGGGAGATTCAGGCCACTTGTCTTTCTCTTTCAGTTTTCTGACTGAGATTTTGCTCTCCTCAAAATAAGAGGCAGAAAATGGGTAAGTTACACCAAGCACTGGACTTCTGCATCTGCCACCAGACTGTTCTGGGTTACAGCATTGTGTCCCTGCTGAGGGCTGCCAGTGAGCACATCTTCTCCTACGCGGTGTTCAAGTGTCCCTGCAATTCTGGCAACATGCTGTATGGCTCCGTCTTCCTCATAGTGCCTGCCTTCATCCTATTTCTGCTTGGCTACATGGTGAATGCCAGGACACGGCGCCTGCTGACAGGCAGCTGCCCTCCAGAGGAGCGCTGCACCTGCAGCCCCTGGGAAACCTGCGCCTGCTACCGCCTTGGTGGCCCCCCTCACCTGGATCCGGGTGGCCCTGCTCAGAGCCAGCTTCTACAAGTGCACGGCCAGTGGGAACAGCCTGATAGAGAAACTTGTGTGTGAAGATAAAGGACAAGAGTGCCACAAGCTGCTGGTCAAAGTACCCTGCGAAAAGAAGTTATTGGAGAAGATACCGGGTGAGTTCCTCAGCCTTCAGGCACAGTCCCAGGTAAAGCCTTGTGGCTCTTTTCACTCTATGGGCCTCAAGCCTGGCTACTCAATGTACAGTGGTGCCTGCTGGGGACTGTCCTCTCTCATGCTATATCGTTACCAAAAGTACACAATTAGCAAATTCATTAGCAAAAAAACACTAGCAGAAAGGTAATAAGTGTATGTTTGTGCTATTTTCTGCGTTTGCATGTTTGCATGGCAATTGTTTGGCACTGCGATTTACAAAACCTCTTTCAAAGCTGGCCAGGGAACCAGCCTAGAGACCAGGACTTTCACAGCAAGTTTTCTTCTCATTTAACTTAGGCATGGTGTGAGTTCTTCTCTTTTTCTACTTTTACCTCTCTAAATGCCTCAAACTTTTTGAAGTATGCATTAGCTGAGGGGAAGCTGAAATCACAAATAGAGAGGAAGCTGATGTCTCCTTGCACCAGAGAACTGGGAGATGAAACAAATAAGGATGGCTTGTTTGACTATGAATCTCAGTGCTTGAATCTATTATTAATTTCACACATGTATTCTAGAAGAATAGTTAAAATATGTGGCTGTCTTGTTGAAGTGTTCTTGTGCTGAAGGCAAACGGCATTATCAACAGCATGACCAAAAAAATAGCACTTGTGTGTGGATTTTTTTGTTTGGAGTGAAATGAAACCCCTAGATTTTGGCTCAGACATCAGGTAGAGGAAGTACTTTCCAAGAACAGATAAAACAGTCACCAGGAGGTCTAATTCACAGCACCAGAGGTGGACAGGGTGATTCTGCACCCCCTGTACCATGAATCTGACCACATCTGCAGAAACTGCTGGTCAGTATCTTGCTGGATATAACTGAGGAAAGAACTTCATCTTCTCTTTTATTTTTTTTTTTTTATTCATCCTCAATCCAGCAAGGTCAGCTCAGGGGTGCAGAAGCTTTGAAAGGCTGGCTAAATTGTGTGCATGGGATCCTCTCTTTCCACAGAAAGCAGACTGTTACAGGCACTCCAGGGTGTCTTTGCTTACAGTTTTCATGCCTGCTTCAATGTTAAGTCTATACTCTTACATATGGCAGTGCAAAACCACCATTAACCCATCTATCTCTTTTCCAAGCTGATAGGATGGGTACTGAGAGCCAGCATCATGACTGTGGCACAGATTTCAACATGTGTCAGCCTCCGTTACTCCCCAGTTAGCTACATTCGGCTCAAGTTCTGGAAAACGTACTTGAAAAAGGAACAGAAGCTCTTTGAGATCAAGGCTAAAGAGCATGAAACCAGGCTGGCAGAAATAAATATGAATTGCTTTTTTGAAGCCACTGACCCAGCACTGTTTCAGACTCTCAGCAATGAAGACTGGCGGAAGATTTCACTCTTGTTCTTGTTGCAAGAGCAGTATTACAGCATGATACACAAGTACGTTAACACAGAGGCAACAGCATCTGGTTTGGGGCAGGAGATCAGAATCCCTCTGTTTTAGGATCTGTGGATGAAGCAAGCACAAGCAAATCAGGGTTTTAATGAAACAAATCCTTTCGATGCTGACAGTCGTTTAACCCTACAGATATAAGAAGTGTCTTATCCTGTGCTCATATTGAAATCTATGGGAATTGTATGTAAAAGCTGATAGTCGTAACCCTCAGCAGGTTTGTTTTTAAATACACTTTGTTGTTTTTGCTTAAGTGCATTTAAATAAATGCATCTGTCATGATGAGGGGTTTCATATGTTGTTGTTCATTATGAAGAGTCACATGTAAAATAATAAGCATTCACAACGATGTCAGCACGTACCACGTCAGATTATTACCAAACACCTTGAGGCCATTCGGCAGCTGGAGTGACAATACCAAACCTTCTACCTGGCAGTATCAAAGCGACAAAAAGGAATGGGAGTTTTGATCAGAAATTCAGCTTAGTTTATTTGTTCTCACTTGAGAATATATCTTTCGGTGCAGCCAAGAGCAAGTTCTAGACTAAAATATTTACTTCCAGTCAATTAGTTTCTCAAGGCAAAGGCCATATCTTTTAAAATCTGGGAAGTGATTAGCATTTTGGAGCTACCTGTGCATAACAAAGGAGTACATCAGAATGACTTCATCTGCTTATCGGTTGGAATAGATGAGGAAAACGATTCCAGCCATTTTACTCCTACTGCTCAGCAGCTTTAGGTAATAGCAATGAAACAAAAAACTTCCACGGTGGTAAATTTTCTTTACCGCTGCCTGATCTTGATCACCTTTTGCAGCAGACCCTCTTAATTAACTCTACTGCTCATTTTCTGTAATTGTAAAGCTCTTTAATGGAAAAAAATAAGCATTTGAATGCTGCAAGGAAAACACACCAGCATTAAACGTCCTGTTTGTATTCCACGTGTATTTTTTTTTTTCTGAAAAATACGTATTTATTACGGGTTTTTTTTAATATATATTATTACATACAGGGTTTGGCCCTGACATCAATACCTAAGCTGCAACTGGGTGTCCCTGCCAAATGCACTATTTAACTTGATCCAGAATGGAGTCTAAGTGCAAATTAGCATGTCTGAGGGGTTAGGCTTATATACAACACAGCAATGTACATGAAGCTTATACTAACAACCATTTATAGCACAGCAACATACTTAAGGACATTATAAATCCACAATCCATATTAACAAATAATAAAGTTCTTATCAAAGAACATCTAATTATAAGAAACAAAGATACCAGTTTTCAGTGAAGAATGATAAAGTTCAGTTTTACTCTGAAAAACTTTTTTTAGAGAGCATTTTAGAGAAGTGAGTCAGATTGTTTGGTCTGGGCCGTCCTTCCACTCATCCCAGAAATCTTCTCTTTCTTGACAATAAACTCTAACTAGGAAATTATTTAGACAGAGAGAGAGAAATCCCATTAAGTTCTTTATTACAGTCATTTTCCAAGGAAGAAGGAAGGGAAGAGCCTTTTAACTAGCTGGATGTAACAAGCATGGGAAGCTTCCTTCTTATTGTAAACTGAAAATAAAACACACAGAGGGAAAACAAGATTTTAATCTATATGTAAAAAGGAGTTTTAAAAAGCATTAATTTTGTCATGGAGTCACTGACTCGCTCAATGCTCTTTTCCTTCCAGGAACCTTGATGATAATAGAGTAACAAATGTCCAGTTTGTTACTTGTGCCTCCAGGAAGCACAGTTAAGTTAAAAAGGTTTCATTTTACTGCTCATATTGAAGAGTTCATTTGTTCATTGATATCTAGAGAAAGATAAATCTACTCTAGAGTGTTGCAAATGGGAAGAAAACAACGTCCTAGTCCCACTGCAGTCAGTGCCAAAATGTTCCTTGACGCAGTGGGGCCAGGCTTTACCTTAGAGATATAATAAAATACTTCAGGATAGACTGAAAGCCTCCAGGAACAAGCTGTGCCTTATTTCATTTTCTGACAAGAAGCTGCAGTGCAAGACCCTCAAAATTCATGTTAATCTTCTCAGCTGCATCTGAGTGGGCTTCTGCCACTTCCCACAGTGACGGTGTGCTTCCCTGCCCCACCCCCCAACCTGACCTTTATCTCCCGTAACCCTGCTCAGGCGATAAACACCAGTGGTGGTCCCGATGGATGTGTCTGGTTGTGATGGCTGCATCCGCTTGAAGTGGATTCGGAAGACAGGTAACAATGTGATAGCCAAGGGCTACTTTCAGCAATGCGCCACTTTGAATATGAAATATTATTTTATACTCATGTTCAATATTATATTGACTATTGAATTAATATGAATAATTTATTCATATTCGTTATTTCATACTTATGAATTTTCATACCTATATCTATGTATAAGGATAGAAGCAGATATTCATATATTGGTTTTGTATGCAGTTGTGTTTGTATTTTGATTTTTCCTCACCTTTATGTAACACTCATATCTTCTGTGCGTAATTACATTTATAACAAAAGAAATTCCAAAGAGAATCTTCAGCACACTTGTGAGTGCTCCATTAGACACCTTCAGAAGAAGAGCCTACACTAAAACGAAACACTGAGGAACGTTTCTGTGAATATGCTACAAAGTGAGACAAGCAAAAAACTGTATGTGCCTAGGGCATAATGTCAGCAACTAATGGTAATGTAGTGTGGGTCACTGTTTTTTCTATTATTCATTACTGGTTTTCTACCTAACATTTACTTACTCCACCTTTAGGATACAATGGACAAGGTGATCCAGTCTAGGAAGAAAATACAGAAACCACTAACAACAAAACACGTCTGCCCAACACAGAGCTGAGCCAAGAGGAATGATTGCTTCACAACCAGACGCACAAGCGGGATACGACATGAGTATGAACTAGCACCCAGCCTAGTCTGGCAGTCTTATGTCACCTCTTGGCTTGATCTCGAATCTGTGCTGCCTTGACTGGCTGAGGTAGTTCTGCTATACGTTCATTTGCACAGTGGAAACTTATCCTTCAAAACCTACCGTGTCCAAGTAGAAGTAACGATTTCCTCAGGCTGTTTATTACAAAATACTGAAATCTAAAGAAACAGTTTTGATGACGTACATGGAGCATCACTGCAAATGCTCAGCATTGAAAGAAGGGGAGGAAGCCTTGGCCGCACCAAAGCCAGTGCAGCAAGACTGCAAAGGCCCCAGAGGATGCTAATGGTCCTTGCTTTAAAAGCATTGTAATATCCAGCCCTGACTTTGCTAGCTAATGCCTGCAGGCAGAAACTCTTTAATAGGCCCTGAACGCACAGGAGTCAGCCTACATGTCGCTGCAATGTGGTGACTGATGCTTTTTAGCTGGTGCAGACCTTGACAGAAGATGTTACCATAGGGGTGTGTGCATGTACACACACTTGCATGCACGTCTAATGCAACGGAGGCTTAAGTAAGAGAAATATATCCTACAAAACAAGGACAGTATATGTTATTCACTTTCAAGATAATAAAAAAGGGGAGAATACTTGGTTGGTAGGATGTTGCTGGAAAAAGGAAAAATTGCCATTGCCTTTTGAAGAGCCTTTTTGTGGTCAGCCAAAGTTGCCACATGTCCATCTCAGCCATCTGGGCATAACCAGCAAAAATCCCAGTGAGGGCTCCTGCACAGGCAGTGAAATCAGACAAATTCCACAAGACCTTTCGATACTGATTAAAAAAAAAAAAAAGAAAGAAAGAAAAAAGTAGTAGGGAAGCTTGTTACTAGTTGTAACATGTTGTTAAATGTTATAACTCGTTATTCATAGCAGGTAGCAGCACGTTGGGCTGAGCCTAAGGCTGGGTAATGAATAGCTTAGTTTTTGTTCTTTGCAAAATTGTTCTCTTAAAGCTCCATTACACTACACCACAAGTGCATGACACTGTTAAGACAAATGAAAGAAGAGAGATTATCAGGAGGATTGTACAGATCTGGTGGGAATGAACCCTTCTGTCCTCAAGGTAAGAGCTGCCCCTCACTTAGCAGGATTAAGAGGTAAACAGACTGAGGGAAAAAGAGGAGATGAGGGTACAAATCACAGCGATAAAACCAGAGTCCACTCCGGGCTTCACTGAACTGAACTGAGGGTTTGTATTTCAGTTTAAAACAAGAGCTTTGGTGAGAAGGTGAGCTGGCTTTGTGGGTAGGGTAACGTGCTAGGACTTGGGGTTCTGTCCAACCCTTATCCAGGTATCTTGCCTTACACTGGACAACACTAAACCCTTCCTATAACTCAGGTCTCTGCGAGGCTGCTATTTTTCTACTTCCCAATCTGCTGCTGTGGTAACAAGTCCACTGCCAAGGGGAAGACCTCCAACAGCCAGTGCTGAAAATCAGGTAAGAATAGACACAATGACCAGCACATCAGTTGTGTGGCAATCTCTGAATTTTTATTCAAGTTTCCTTAGGTGAGTACAGATCCACAGTGACTACACATTAAATACGCCATGCTTTGTTCAGTCTGGTCACAGGATCAGTGCTCTTGAAGAGAAGACTGACATGACAAGGCCCACAGGCTGAAGCAACAAAAGCATTGCTGCAGTCATCAGAGTGCTGCAGCCTGATGTATCCACAGGGCTGAACAGGCGTGCCAGCAAAACTGCATGCGGGGCCTGAAAGAGTGGTAAGGAACCAGCTCCTGCCATCAGCGACACCGCATCCCTCCCTGGTTTCAAAGGGAGCAGATGTCCGTTGTGGAGGACAAAGAATGGAAAACCATCATGCATCAAAACAGGTACCTGACAGTGCGACACTGCGTACAGCAGTCACAGCGGATGAATCCATTATTCCGAACCACAAACAGCCAGGGAAATAAAGCACCTCTCTGCAACCATGCTTTGAAACATTACCAACAAACACAACAGGAAGAGGCGGTCATGTTTAGCTCAAAACAGTTGGTGTCCAAATGAATATTTTGCATCCAGCATGCACTAAATACTGAGATAAAGCTTTCATTGAGCTCGAGCATGGTTATGTGAGAAGAAAGGACAGGCCATTTTGAGTTTTTATACTGATATCTAGTCATGACAATTAACATTGCTCTTCCCCCAGCTCTGCCCCTCCTGTTTGCTGCCTGTCTCTCTTCACCTTTCAAATGTATCACTGGTGCAGCTGGCTCAGAGAAGTCATTTTTACCCTGCAGGTCTTCTTCAGGAACAAAAGGTGCAAAATATCCCTCAGCAAGGGTTTCTCCCAATATTTCTTTCATTTGTTTCTTTTGTGCTTTCTGTCTTCAGCCTTCCTTAAAAATGTAATTCCTATTTCTGTCACAGCATCACCCTTCAGTCTGTCCTGGAGAAAGGTAACTTCTGCTGCTAAGTGAACCTAGGAAGAATCAGGTCTAATCAATTAAGCAAAGATATGCCCAGTTTTTCCCCCTCCTCCAATATAACGAGGTTTTTCTCTCTCTCTTACCACAAGGGGACACCTTTCTCACACTTCCTAAGAAAGTATATAGATTTATATTAGTACATAATAGTATATATCTCAGGTTTCATAAGACAGAAAAATTCAAAATCCAGATCTCTAGGTTGTTTTAAAATATCTTTCCCAACTAAGTTAATAAAAAGGAAGCTTATATACACTGGAATTTGTATAATACATTACCCTTCATTCCAGTGCTTTGCTTTCTTCCAGGAACCTAAACTGTGTACTTGATTTGTGATCACAAAATTTATTGGTCATGTAGTAATACTTATGATATAATACTTCTGTTAATTAGTCTTATATCAGATACTATAGTTCTGAGACTGATGTACATACATAATACTTGTCCAGCTTTTGTTTTCTTGAAACACAAGATACATGACAAATTAGATATTGACAGAAACATAAAGCAGCCCAAGAATTATCTTCCAGAAAATGCCACAGAAACTGTACCACTCAGTGACTTTCAAATTATGCCCTTTGTTTATTCTTTTGTAAAAGTCTTAAATTTAAGAACAAAATTTGGATGCCATCTGATAGACTTCTGACGCTTTGGTTTTAACACTATACTCATCCACGCTTTGTTCTGTGATGCTGTGATAGCCTGAGAATATTATTTATCTTCATGTATATGGCTGTTACTGGCTATACCTATACAGGAAAATGAGATAGGCTCAAGGAGCAGCAGAGTCATCCAGCATGCCCCCCTGGCTCATTATGTGTTAGCTGGCTGCCCGGTCCCACCTGGCTTTTGCATCTGAATCAGCCACTGAAGAGCCAAGCAGGGACAGTGTGGAGGAGAGCCAGCCGGTGCTCTTCTCTAGCTCAGGATCCAGGATCACTCTGGCCCTCTTTTATTTAAATACAAACATTTAATCTGGAAGAGAGATTAAACACTACTACATTTCCTTCATTTATCTGAGCAAGGTGTCTTGCTTTCCTGTGCCTCTGCATATTACCAAAGAATAGAGAAAACAGATGTGCGCTTCCTTACCATTTCCAAGGCACCTCGAATCACCCCACAGAGGAGGTTGCAGTAGCAAAGCGATGCTCGTTCTGCTGGCAGCTCCTCCACAAAGTCCACTAGTGGGTTTTTGTCCAGAATTAAGGAGAATTCATTTCCTGCTGCACTACTGCAGCTTACACTAGGGGTGACCCCAAGGTACATCTTGAAAGCAACCTGCAAAAGGATGAAACTGCTGCTTGAATCCGTTGTGTGCAAACCAGAGGTGAACCTTCAGGATGCAGCATCCTGTAGACCAGCTTTACCCCAGGAAAATAGGGAGAAGGGCCAGACAGGCTGAACATCAAACTAGATTTGTCGCTTCTGTGATCAGCTTGAGCCAGAGACACAAATCGAGCTATGTGATGCTCCGGGGAAGTACAACAGAAGGCTGCTTATTCTGTCTTTGATGATCCTACATTTACAACCCCATACAAAGTGGTTTTACTGTTATCACTCATCTGCTTTCAGTCACGCCACGCTCCCCTGGGACCATTAGCACCTATACTAGATCCTTCACTACATTGCCAGCAACTTTGGTAATCACAGCTCAAGAACTCTTGCAACTGGTGAGTGTGTGTTTTCACTCTGATATCCATCTGCAGTCACAAAAAAAGAATAAGGCTGCCAAGACTGCAAACTTATTAGATTATATAAAGCACTGCTTGCTTTCCTTCTACTACTGATGAATGTTATTGTAAATGTCGACATCTGCTCTGCTAGTAGAGGGGTCCCCTGTGAGCGCGTTTCTCCAGACAGTGACATCACGGACTTATCTAGACACCACGTATGCAGGCAGGCTAGCAGGAGGCTGTTCTTCCTTCCTCTGGAGAGCTCCCCCCTGCTACGCCACTACAGACTGCTACGACTGAAGACAAAACTGTATTGATTTTTACCTCGTTAGTACCAAATATGGATGGTTTCCAAACAATCCTGAAATTCTTTATGAACAAGAAAACTGCTATAGGTTACAGTTTTATGGCGCTGCTGACAATGGGAGGTGAACGAGTGTTTTCTCTTGTTGCTTTCAGATGCCCCTGCAGCAGTGAAAACTTCAGGTACGGCTTGGTATTTCTCTTCTCCCCAGCTTTTGTTTTGCTAGTTATTGGATATTTCTTGAACAGCAAGACCTGGAAACTCTTTACAGGCTGTTGGGTGAATCCCAGAAAAATATTCCCCAGAGGAAATATCTGCCATTTCTTTTACATCTTCGGACAAATCACTTTAAATGCTCTGGTAGCGCCAGTGATGTGGCTTTCTGTGGCTTTGCTCAACGGGACTTTTTACGAATGTGCCATGAGTGGCTTGGAAAATCCTGCCTACTTACATGCAGTTTGCCACAGCAAATCTGCGAAGTGCTTTGAAGAGCTACACAAGGTAGCCTGTGACAAAAGCTCCATGCCCTTTTCAGAGAGTGACGAACTGAAACGAACTCTGCAAGCACAGTCCCAGGTAAGAAAAATAAATAAAGAGCATTATGCAGTTTGCACTGCCGCTGTGATTTATCAGTGGAAGAGCCTGATGTTAGTTGCTAGGAAAAAACAGTTGGTTTCCCATAAACAGAGTTTTGGCATGATGCACCCTTGCAAAATAAAAGCATTTCATCTTTTAGTTCAGTTTGAGCTGTGCCATACTTCCTGGGGGGGCCCACTGACAGCAGGATCAATAAGACCAGATAATGTAAAGATTTATTCCTGAATGAAGATTGCTCTAAAGAGAAAAAACTACAATTTAGGAAACTGAGTTAACAGATGTCACCCCATTAAAGGGGTCTGTCCTATTAAAAAATCCATACCACACTCTCCTACTTTATACGATCATGATAACTGTAGTGAAATCTTAGGTCACAAACAGTAAGAAAATACTGGAAAATAAGATTTGTGACATATTTGTGACTGCTTTCCTAATATGTTTCTGTTTGTGTTCCTCATGTTCATGATGCCAGATGAGAGCGTGTTTTTGTCCTGCTTGGAGGAAGGAAGAAACAATTCCTTCCGCACTTCCACAAATAAAACAGGCAGAACATGCAAAGCTGAGATTGTCTTACATTTTACTATATTTGTATGACACAGTTCTGCTCACTGCCTTGTAATGTAAATCAATTCAGAGACAAAAAATCAGAACAAAGGGGGGGCAGGAATTCTACAGAAAATGATGGAAAGTAGGATGGAAAAACACTGTGGAGCCAGCAAGTTTTTGTCAGGCAATTGTATCCATCTGGAACCATTTCCTCCCCGAGAGCCAGTTTTATTTTCAAGTTCTCATGCAAACAGGACTGGAATGCAGACAAAGCCTATACTGCAGACAAAGCAATTTATCTGAGAATTTTAGACTGAAATAACAAATAGTGTTTAAGACTTTAAGACAGACTAGTGACTCATAGCATGAGATATACATGGGTTCATTCTCCAAGCTGCAAGAGAATGAAAAGCTGCTAAAACAGTTTCTCAAATACCCATAGAAATCATCAGTCAGGACAAAGAGACTGGAAAAACAAAAGAAAGTGAAGATATTCTTACATATCAGCCCTAAAAATAATTGCTTGTCAAGCTTCTCTGTTTCACATATTCCCCTGCCGAAACTTTCTATATTCCCTCAGCTAAATACAGATCTCTACTGGTGGTTATTTTTTTAACATCAGTGCAAGAGTTCACATGAGAAAGGTTGCAGCTTTCCACATCATCACCATTAAAGCATGGGAAATCAGTTCCAGTCCATATGGGTCTCTGAGACCTAGAAGATTTGTTCCATGCTGGAATTTGTTCCACTGTTTGAAAACTAGTTGGTTTTGTTTTGTTTTTTTTCAAACGTTACACATTGCAGTGGAGTAGGTGGATAAAGCTATTGGCTAGGCCAGTGGCACTAGGCATGAAAAAACTGTGTTCACACCTCTGCTCTCCCTAGAGGAGAACATCCCACAATAATAATTTCAGGCACATTTTTCCATGCTCAGCCCTTGTTCTAATCCTGGAAGTAGCTCTTTTTTCTAAAATGTTCTTAACAGAATTTTGTCAAACTCTGAAGGTGCTACCAAAAAGGTTGAGTGATGCTGGAAAAGCATATTTCATCAAAACCAAAGTTCTCTGAAAACACAGCAACTGGTTCTAATCAGTGTGTAGGTAAATTGGGGTCTATTCCAGGGCCAATATAGACCTGCCAACGCACCTGCTATTTCTTCTTTCTCATGCCTGCTCCTCCCAGCATTCTCACAGGATAGGGCAAGAAGGTAATTCTAAACCAGTTTCGGCATAAAAATTATTTCCCACTACAAAGGGCTGATTCATCGAAGTCAAAAAAGTTCACGAGAAAAGCATAGATTTCAGTGAATCTCTGGGTAAAAGAATTCATGAACACTTTTTAAATTTAAGACCTTCTTTTACATTCCTGTTAGCTAATTAATGCAGTTGTTGGTTTGGTTTGGGTTTTTTTTTTAATTAAAAAGAAGTCCGAAAACAACACATCTAAAAATGGTCATAGTTTAAAAGGTTAATCTGGGACAAAAGTTACTTACCCTTTTTGGTTTTGTAGTTCATCACAATTCAGAATTGTGTCTTAATCCTAACTCTTGCTGGGTAATTTTATTTAACTCTTTCAGGAGATACAAAACCATTTACCACCTAGGGATCATGATATTTTATTCTCCCTACGCACTTTTCCCTTTGTGTGACAGAACTCAGTGATCAATTTCAATACAATACGCGCCAGATGGTTACAGTTTTGCAATAAAATCTCATCAATATCCTCTCTAAATTACTCAGACACTATTCCTGCTTTCAGGTCCGCTCTCTTTGCTGTATAGCTCTATTCAGCCGTTACATTATTTGATTGATCATTTAGACCTCTCTCAGATTTTTCTTCATACACCGTCCTGTAGTTGAGGTCTGATTCAAGATCATCTGTCCCTGAACCTGCCGTTGCTGTTGCGCTGGACATGTCTCTTCAGCTGTTGTGATCCCAGTTCCCTTTGTTATAAAATGGGATGGGGAGGCAGCCAGACTCTAGTATAAGCCAACATTTCTTGAGCTTTTTTTACTTTCCACTGTAAAAATCAACCAGCTTTTGCCTTCCTGAGAAAGAGACGTAAAAATGAGTGCTATTGAGAAGCCTCAGTCCTGACGTCTTCTGCTTCTCTTTGGTCCCCATATGGACGCTCCATTAACCCTAATGCCAGGCACTGAATGCAAACTGCGATGAGATGCCCACAGTGGAGTTCCAAGAGGAGCAGCAGGCCCTCCGTACGGAGTGTGGTCGCTCTGTCAGGCACTCTTGATTAAAGTCGCATTTTCGCTTGGGCCTTTTTAACCTAAAACTCATTTCTCTTCTTTTCCCAGATTATAGGCTGGTGTGTGATAGTTACCACAGCTCTTCTCTCCCTGCTAACCACTTGCTGTGCCAGCTGCCAGTCAAAAGTCAGCCACCTCCAGCTGATGTTCTGGAGGGTGTACGCGGAGAAGGAAAAGGAGCAGCTGGAGCAGATTTTCCAGGTGTATGCTACCAAGCTGAGCGAGAGAAACCTGAAGTGCTTTTTTGAGAACAAGGAACCAGAAGCAATTCCCCTGCCAGCTTTTCAAGCATGGGAAGACGCTTCCCAGCTCTACTCTTTCAGCAGTAGCAAACAACATTATAGCACAATTCACAGGCTAGTTGAAGAAGGCCAGAAAGAAATCAATGAGGAAAGAGAGACAATGCTGAACGTTGAAGATATGCCATAGAACAAATATATTTTCAGCTTTTTTACATCTTGTTAATATAGCGTACTCCTAGCCGGTTTCACCTCTATATTTTTTCACAATGGCCTCTTTCTTCTTCGTCACGTTGCCTCCCAGTTACAAACTTGCTCCAAAAGAACAGACTGGAATTATTTCCCTACATCAGTGAAAAGGCTGCAGTCCTCCATGGCACCTATGGTTCGTGCTCTACTAATGTCTCTGGCTCCAGATCAAGAGCTGGCAGCAAAAAGAAATGAATAATGATTTCTACAAGAGCTTTTTAACAATAACCTATGTAAAAGGCACTATAGTATGTTCACCTTTTTAAATCAAGAGACAATCATAAAGTAACACCATTTAAAAGTTCTGAATATAATAATAGAAGATGTGTGTGGCTTTCTGACAGCCCACAGAAAGTAAAGGTTTTGCTTCCAGGTCATTTTCAGGTCATTTGCAGGTACAGCATTGTTTGAGGCACTAGTGGTCACTCAAGGCACCTCAGTGTCTTTGGATTCCCATTGCACCCAGAACGCCACGGATGGTCACATCCATCAGCCCTGGTCTTCTAGTCCCTAAGACATGTGGCAGTGACCTCCATTGACAATGAGGTGCCAGGTAATTTTTTATACAAATCTTACAGATGAAGCGTAGGGTACCAAGAACTTGAAATTACCAAATGGTTCAGCATTTTTGTGTTTTTGTTAAAAATTAATGTCCTGTTTTGAAACATAATCACGGGTTGTTAGTGCTTTGTTACAGTAATGAAAATGCATCACTGATATTTTGCCTTCATAGAAGTACTCGGTAATATCTTCTCCCACCGAGAATTTCTCTTTGTACTGGTACAAAGCTCCTGTTTTGAGTGGGTTTCGGGCACTGGGTGCAGCCTGTAGATCTATGTAACATTGTTTGTACTGGGCCTGCAGCCAGTGTATGACAGACGGCCTGGAAGGAAATTCCACATTTTAAGACAAGAAAGTTTTTTTGCATCTAGCTATTTTCATTTTTCTGAATATCTTAGGAAACTTAGTTTCTGGAGCAAGAGGAACCAGCAGGCAACGCAGGTGAGGCAACTGCATAATCAGTGCTTCTGACAAAAGCGGTTCACCCCAGAGCCCTATACTTTACCTCACCCACTTGGAATTCACCATTTGGCTCTCACACAGGGTATCCAGAGTCTTTGCAAACACTGTATAAAAGGATAACAAAGTTTCTGCCAAGTTTCTTTCCCTGGGGTGACTGGGCAGGCTTTCATGCAGAATTTTACTGCCAGTCTCCCTGAGTCTGCAAAGAATCATGCTTGAATCAGGCTCTTATCAACAAGCTAGGGTACTCTGCCCAGCTGTTCTCATACTCGCTGTGCTTCTTCAGCAGAAAAAAATAAATCTATCTGCATTTACAGACCATGACCCTTTTTAAAAATAAAATCCAAGACCTAATTCCGCTCTCTGCTTAGAATTTTCTCTGTGCGTTTTGAAGAACTTGTGATCTTTGAGCAAATGTTTTAAAGTTTTTTATCCCGGCTGACCCACTTTGCAGCAGACTTAGAATATGTTATATGCCTAAATGTACCTGCTGCAGCTGAAAGCACAGAGGCAACACTGTCAAAATGAGTCACAACAGCAGGCATGTCTGTCACCATGTCTGGCACATATGCATTTTTTTCCCCGGGCTCCTCTCCTGGTGTAGCAATTATCTAATTTCAGGGTACCCATCCCTTCCCATTTGTCTCCTTTTCTCTTTCTTTATGAGAGATGCCCCAACATCTACTGCCCAGCCCCATCTCACCTCTTCCCTACATGCAACGGGAGAGGGGACACCATCTAACAAGATGGCCCCACCGCCTGGGACAAACTTCCCTCCCCAAAGTTATCTTTCTGCCTCCCTCCTCACTGATACCACAGAAAACATGGCAAGAAGGGATGAAAAAGAGAGGATGCTAAGTAGGTTAACAAATGAGAAAGAAGTGGGTTGATGTAAGGATGAGGTCTCCACTGTGATATAAGAGCTGGGACACAGAGGCAAAAGCATAGTTGGCAGAGGGAAAGGTGGAAGGACAGAAGGATCCCACTTGGGGCTTTTGGCACCCTCATTTTTCCTCTGCAGAAAGCTCAAAGGTCTGCACCTGAGTAGCCAGGACCATCTGAAACAGGAGTGTTCCCCAGCCTGGCCTTCACCTTTATCATGAAGGAGCAAAACCAAGGTGTATTCTCCTCTCCTCATCCCTACCCTGCTTCATGTTCACAGGTAACTCATGTTGAGAGTGTCTCCACCTCCAAGAGCAGCTGCTGAACACTCAGTGCTGCAACATGTGCCTGGTAGAGGCCGAAGTCTCTTGCTGACCCTTGTTCCCAGGGCTGTTTAACTGTGTTTTCTTACCAAAATGCCTGTGACTTAATGCAATTGCCATGTGGATACTGCAGTAATTCTATAAAAACAGACGAAAATAAAGGCCTGTTTCAACTGGAATCTGGTTTTGGCAAATTTAACCCTGTCCTTCAAGCAGCTACTGCAAAAACTGTTTTGTATCAATGTTGTCCCTGAATTAAAGTTCAGCAACTACCACGGCAGCTCAGAAAGAGGTGAAGATTATTGTCAAGACTACCCAAAACAAACAGAAAAAAAACCCAAACAAACCCACAGCAGAATCAACATTTTCTCTTGGAAAATTTAGATTTTGCATTAACTCTGATGTCCATCAAAATATCAGTGCACAAATAAACAGGAAACTTCTGCTCAATTCTCTGTGCTTTATCCCTCAGTTTACTATTCCTTCTCCTCTGTGAGAATCCAATTTTCTCATTTAAATTCTCTTAACTCTTCTTCCACTACACATCTGCTGCTCTGTCAAGCTTCAAGTCTTTGTTGCACACACAAAAAAAGCCCTAGTTAACTGTGCTAGACCGTCATATGCTTTCAATTTAGTTTCAATTGTACTTTGCATTACAGTATGATGAATCTGTCCAAAGTCTATTGTTAAAATTTCCTGTGTAAAATAGAACTTGCATGGAAACTATGCAAAACCAGTAGTTGGTTTGCAATGTAGAACTAAATTAAGGCAAAATTGCAAAGCTATAAAGTCAATATTGTAAAAAAGTCTCAGCAGGAAAAAAAATTTAAGAACATGGATAAGTAATTTAATTAATAGATATAAACATATATTTAAAAAAAAAAAAAACAGGTTATGACTGGACAGAAATTTCTTTAAGATTACCATACACAGCTTCTCAGAG
Source organism: Phalacrocorax aristotelis (assembly GCF_949628215.1). Lineage (NCBI taxonomy): Eukaryota > Metazoa > Chordata > Aves > Suliformes > Phalacrocoracidae > Phalacrocorax > Phalacrocorax aristotelis. The sequence continues at coordinate 54,722,711 of NC_134278.1, forward strand.
GGTAAGACAAAGGTCTTTTCAATCTTTCCTTGTGATTCCAAAAGACAGGGAAGTAAAATGAATGAACAGTTTTGAAAGTTGCGTCCATAAATCTGTCTCATTTCTATCTATATGAAATTGAAGAAAAAAGAGTATCTATTTAGATATGCACATAGGCTCACCATCAAAATGACACCCATATAAAGCAAAATCTCTCTTTTGAAAATGTTACTTGCAACTCTGTGGGATTATATATTGCTTAATGTCAAACAAGAAATCTATGCAGTCAGAAATAAAAATATACCACTGCCCTTTTTCAGAGCCTCAACGAGCATCCTCTCTTTCTCAAGCAGCAAGAGTAAAATTCATTAACATTTTGATGGTGCTCAAATACAGCCTAGAATTACTGAAATATTTAGGAGGCCACTCACTTATCAGTCCCTTTATATACTACTGGGGACTTTTCACTACAAAACATTGTATGCATAAGTAATGTTGCAAAGTAAGTGATAATACAGGCTGTTAAAAAAATGAAACCATAATTTCAGGTGACATAATAACAAGATTAATGAAGGACCAGAATTAAACTGCTTAGAAGGAGAAAGACAGCCAAAATAACATTTTTGCTAGCATACTTTTCATTCTTAGTACTTTTCCGCAGTCAGTGTTTGGGAAGAGCAAGATGCTTTAAAGGTCTTGGCATCTGTTGCTGATTCCATGTACTCACAAACTTTTCATTAGTGTTTACAGTGCAGCACTTCATTTTCCAGTTTACTGTCTACCACCTAGTAGAGCAACCTGCTGTATGCATTTCCCTCTCACTGTTGAGATCTGAAAAGCAACATTTACCGCCTTTGTAAATTCTGCCAGCTTCTGTCAGACATTCAAACTGGCCACATGTCGATATACAGGGACCTTCTGTGGCAGGACCTCCCATGGGAAGGGGAATCACATCTCTTGTCCTACAACTCGGGGCTTGGGAGTGACATGGTTGGGTTACCCCAGCCCTGGTGGCCCCCAAGGGCCACAAGCAGCTGCAGAGACGTATGTTTGCTGCATTCATGGGGTACCGAGCTTCCACAATAAAGCCCATCTCTCCAGCCACTGCTTTTCAGCAAGGGATATTGTCATGGTTTTAGCTGGGATAGAGTGAATTTCCTTCACTGCAGCTGGCACAGTGCTGTGCTTTGGACTTAGTATGAAAACAATGTGGATAAGACACCGATGTTTTAGTTGTTGCTGGGTAGCGCTTGTACTAGTCAAGGACTTTTCCAGCTTCCCGTGCGCTGCCGGGTGCACAAGGAGCCGGGAGGGGAGGGGGCACAGCTAAGAGAGCAGATTCAAACTGGCCAAAGGGATATTCCATATCGTGTAACGTCATGCCCAGTATGTTACCTGGGAGGGGCTGGCCGGGGGAGGGAGGCAGCAATCGCGGCTTGGGGATGGGCAGCGTCAGTCGGTGGGTGGTGAGCGGTTGTATCGTTTGTGGATTTGGGGTTTTTTCCTTTTTCCCTTTTCCTTTTTGTTATATTATAATTATTATTATCACAATCAATATTATTATATTTTTTATTTTATTTTAATTATTAAACTGTTCTTATCTCAACCCGCAATTTTTTTTTTGGTGCTTTTGCTCTTCTGATTCTCTCCCCCATCCCACAGGGGTGGGGGGAGTGAGTGAGCTGCTGCGTGGTGCTGACCTGACCACTGGGGCTGAACCATGACAATCATCTAAGATAATTAGGATGAAGCTGAGGAGATGCAGATGGCAGGAGTAAGAATACCAGAGTTTAAGATCTGTATGAGATGGTTAAGGCTTTTGTTCCTAGAAAAAGAAAAAAGTGAGGGAATATATGATTTGATGTTAAAACTATCATTTTTTGTTGTTTGCGGCATTGTCTGCAAGAGTAGAAGAAATCAGCTCAAGTTGCAGCAAACAAAAAAGAACTTTCTAATTCTTCTAATGGCAAAATGCCTCATAGGCTAGTAGGAATAGAAGAATTTTAATTTCAGTTTAGCAACTGACTTTAAGGTCAGTTTAGGTCAGCGGTTGGCAGCTTCTCACAGGTGGTATCCTATTTTCTGTTCCCTGTCCTCAACTCAAATATAAAACTAATACCCATGTGAACTGATTTTGTTGTTCCGACAACCCTTTGTAGTAAATTTACCACTGTGGGTTCATCTGCAAAATTCTTATCTCACTAAACATCACATTTTTTGTGTTCTGTTGAATGTTTTTTTTCCCGCCTGATGTAGCACTATGCTACAGAGGTAGAAACTGACGTCTCCTTGAAGACCAGACTCTGTGAGCTACTAGGTGATATGAAGTTATAGATAAGGAAAAGGCTGTATTTCACCCAATGGAAGCATGGGTGCGATTGTGGAGATGAGTGTTTTTTGGTGAGACAATCACGATATAGCAGAAAATGTAGGTAACTGATCTGGAGCAAACTGGCAGAGAAAAGCTAAGACCATTGAAGCTGATGAAGACCTGGAGAATGTAAATCTTATTTACCTGTGCAATCATGTCTGTGGTTTCAGAATAACTGCGGCACTTTCTCACAGCTGAACGAGCTAAAAAATCATCAATCAGCCGTATGCCAATGCCGTATCCCCTAAGGAGAAAACGAAGAAAGTTAACATTCAAAATGGGGAACTTCTTTCCACTTACCGTCTTCCCAGTGTCTCCTGTACTTCCTCAGCAAAACAGCTGTGTGTTCCTAAATGAATGGCTTTGAGGACAACAGATTTTGCTGGTCTAGATTCTTCTTTCTACCACATTTTGTAGTCACTTAAGGAATCATACTCCTTTACGCGTGATACTCCTGGCAAGGATGATATGAATGTTGTTTACATACACATTGTCTACACATACATTTATATTTAGATATAGGAATAAATATTAGATGTTAGATAAATTAGTATATTATATAAATAACATATAAATAAGACAAGTGATCAATATTGCTTTGTCACTAAAGATAGGATAGGATAACAGCAGAGGATTTTCTCCACTCCTCTGTGATCCCAGAGTTCATCTCACACTGTCTCTGTCAAGGAGAACAAAACAACTGCCCCTTCAGGTCACAGCATTCACCCCTGGGCTAGGTCAGCAAATCCTGGGCACCACCGTTGCAATGTTCAGGTGCCAGGAAAACCCATAGGAAATGGACTCACACTTGATCTCTTTCACTTCGTCCTCTTATCTCTTCACCTCATTTTTCACCCTTCCTCCACAATTCCCTCTTTGTCTTTTTTCTAACATGTTCTCTCCCTTCATCTACTAGTTGCAGAAAGGATCCCAAAGTTGCTATTAAAATACAGTTTCAGCACACCACCACCTTCATTTTGTATTAAAAACTCTACAATTTCTAAGAAAATAAATTAAAAAGGATGGAAGTTAATGGAACTTTTTATAAAACAAATATTCATTCCTAGCTCTCATATACATTAACAAAGGTCAGTAACTACATAGTGTGCAAAATAGCTATGCCTCCAAGCATTTTTTGAAAAAGGGAAAGAGATTGACACAAATATTATGAAAGAATGTGACCTCAACTCAGAAATGTTTCTAGGGAATTTTTCCTTTCCATTTGTGTGGATGTTGGCAGTTTCTGCCCGTTTGTCAGAGGCCCTGTGTCCTCAGTGAGGCAGCCTGAACGTGGTAGAGTTTCTTACTGATTTTGTACCGTGTCTTTGCCAAAAAGTGATAAAGTGATATGATGTCTAATGTGATGACACTACCAAAAAGTGGTTTTGGCAGTGTGAATTTTAAAACTGCAGTGTCATGCATCAGAAAACAATGAAATATTTATTTATTGCCTAAGTATCAATAACACTGGTAAACATGTCATGAGCAGTTAGCAAGGTGATGTACAAGACTACTTAGATCTCTTTCAACTTTTATGCCTTAGATTTGCAAAGTCAAATGAATAATAAATTGACAAGCAGATACTTGGCAGCTGTACAGTGAAAAACACCCTTCTCACTACAGGTTATAGATGTTATATGGAGAGAGTGAGCTAAGAGTACTGTCCCCAGCGGTCACAGGTTTGCTAATCTATAACATTTCTTCCTCTAGCTGGGCTGTTTTCAACTTCAAAGAAATAAAGACGGCTATATTGCTTTAATGAAACCTGTCATTATTTTATCAAGTCTTTATCAGGACAAAACCAAAAATATTTTCTAGGAACAGCTATAATGATAAAAACACAAGGAGCAAAATGTGTCTTCACATCTTCCAAAACTACCCGTTAGTAATTTCTACCATAGCATCATAAAGAAGCCTGTGTGTTTTTGAAATGTATGATTTTCATCACACCTGAATGAGAGATGAATAAAAAATAATATATGAGGGATGTTGTTCCTTCTTAGTTTGTGAATAAATTACTCTGTTCCAATCAATGATTTTTTTCACTCACTTCCATCGATAGCTATTGGACTATAGCTCATTTGCAAACTTTCAGATTAATAGCAAAGTGGTCAGGTATTCTGTCCCCGTGATTGCTGTAAATCCGTTTTGCATGCCCATTTTGCCACAAAACACAAGCCTTAATCTTCTGCTCAATTCTTAATTTATCATCTTGTTAACCAGCTCAAAAGTTGTTTCCTGCTGGTTGGCTGTGATATAATTTTTACTGTGATAATGCCTAGGAACCTCAGTCAGGATGACAGGATCCTATAAACAGGATTTTCATTTTCCAAAGAGATTATCCACGTAAAAATCAGTTCCTCATTGACCATTTGTGCTATCTCACTCATTGTTGTATGGTCTTTTAAAGGTGAGAGGCCCATCTGCCCCTAACCCAGGGAGGGGGAAAGAGAGCCACCCCACAGGGGACAATTCAGAGCACCCAAGCCAGACACCTGAATTACACCCTCCGAGAAGGCAACTGACTACAAAAGGAGGCTGCCTATTGATTGAGTCACCTAAGCCAAATCCCTACAGCCTGGAGTCGTGACCACTTCTTAGCTGTCCAAGTCACAAACCAGGGTGTAGCTAGATGAGGGGGAGCCACAAGAAGGCCACATGGACAGTGAACACAGAAATGCATGTGAACTAGGAAACACCTGTGAGAAACAGAAAGCTTGCCTAGTTTGAAATAACATGGGTACGAAGAACTAGAAGAGGAGAGTTGACGTGGAAGTTGAAACTGAATACATGGATATAGGAGATGACGTTTAGAAGTTTATATTATTAATTAGTAACAAGGGTTCAACAAGGAACAAGTGTAAGGTATCAGAACAATCCTTACATTCTTCTTTCACAAATTCAAAAGCTAATTGTTGATCTTAATTAACAAATTAGCATTTCTATTGACAGAATATTGAACCTCATCCCCATGATCTCTGTAATCCTAGACAGAGTGATGGAACTCGCAAGATAACAGACATAAAACTGAAAGGTAACATATAGGTGGACAAACAGCATTATCAATAAAGTTGAACATTTAAAGCAGTACTTACATTCTATCTAAACAGGTGTTGACATCTTCATCTTTTTCATAATCCTTGCACAGCTGGGCTACCAAAGCCCCGTATGTGAGTACAAGAAGTTCTCTGCTCTGCCAGAAAAGGTGGAAATTGAAAATGAAGCAAACTAGAATCAAAATTTTTCCATTATTTTGAGTTGCTACTGTATTAAAAGCAAGCAAAAATAACATTTACATTAGTAAAGAAACTTCTATCCATGGATGTGTAATCACTGAAATCCACAATTCAGGTGTGACAGAACCTGAATTGATCATGACTTGAGTCTCTGTACAGGTCTTCCTTGTCAAAGATACCATTTCTTGGGATCCAGCTACTTTCATGAGGTGCACTTTTGTATCCTGTAACTATACATATGTATGCTGGATTGATAAATGCTGTCAAATGCCATCCAAGATTAATGACAAGCATTTAACTGCAGGAAGAATAATAGAGGCAATGAGCTATTAGTCCTTTTACAATAGGAACAACAGCATATACACTGAAATTCCAGTTCCTTCAGAAAGTTATGGTTGATCTGATTCAGATCATCAGCTGCTTTCCCCCAAAAATAAAAAGTAGATAAAAAATAGCTAAGAATAATGAAAAAAATACTATAATTCAGTGCAAGTGTAAAGAATGACAACAAGCAGAGTAGAAAAGAACTAGTCCTATTGACATTTCCCCTTCTTTATCAGTCTTCACAAGTAACTTGAATCACTGTCAACACTAGCTCTCCAAATGCCTGGACAATCTCATTGTGACATTATTTCTGTATCTTAGTGCAGAAGATGGGGTTAGTATGGCTCCACCGCATGAGCAAGATGAAGGGGATGGGTGAGGATTACAGCCACCTGCCCAGGGAGCATGGAGAGCAACTGAAGAGGTCAAAGGCATATCTCTGCACAGATCCTGTCACAAGCACTAGTCTGGGATCTTCAGCTGTGCACCAATCTGCAGGAGAGTTTTCTTCTCTCCCTGCTCTGCCAGATCACCTCCATGGCACTGAAGAGCTGACTGTATTTAGCAGGAGTAGCAGCTGGCCTTTAGGCAAGAAACTAGGTTGACTCACTAAACTTCCTGGACAGGAATTAATTAATTAAAGTGCTACAGGCCTGTGGCATGCAGGCAGACTAGATGTGCTTTTTGTTTATAGCCTGTGGAAACATAATAGTGTATACCAATGAAAACAACAGAACAAATCACACAAGGGAAGGAAGAACAACTTGGTAGAAAGACCTCCTCCTGCTCCCTTTGCACCAAAAGCTTAGAGTTTAATCAATGCTCCCATTTTAACAAGTCAGTGTTCAAAATCTTAAGTAGTATGGAACCATTTCCTAAACTCGCCTTCGTGATAATTCCTTTTCACAATAATATTGCACACTTTGCCAAATTCTCGTTAACAAGTTTTTAATGGAGTAAATGGATGTCATACAGGTTCTGTATCATTCTAGTCTCAGCAGAAAGTCTGTGTTGTAATAAGACAAATACTTTAGAGAAACTTAAGCCTACAATATCAATATAATTGTATTTATCAGCCACTCTTGCAATCCGTTGGAGTATGTTTTTGTCCATAAACTTATGTATATTAACTTTAACTATATTATATTCTTCTGCTTCTTTTCCAGTGGAGACCTCTATCCCTTTTTCAGAAACTGACACATTGTCTTAAAGCCTTCTGGAACTTCTCCACTGCCCCAACTCATACCAAAAATCACCATTCACCATTCAGGGAGCCCTAAGGCTCTAAATTCCTGAAGAAATAATTGTGTGGAGTTGAACCATCCAAACACAGAACAGAGAACTCCTTCTTTCTGTATTTCATTTAACGACTCTCTAACCACAGAGGCAGATAAACTTACCTGGCTTTTCTATCTTTGACCATAAATCACTCTAAGCACTTAGACCTCTGCTTCTGAACAGAACTCAGTCTCAGAAACTATGTGCTCATCTTTCCTAAGCCTGTTCAGAATCTCAGCACAAGGGATAATGTAAAAACATGCAGTTAAGTGCCCAGTGAGTGAGACAGTCACTTTGTTTTTATCAGTCTGCCACGGTTGTCTATATTCTCTTTTCCTTATTAGCAACTTCCTCTCTCTTCATTTGTTATAAGTATGTACACATAGATACATGTGTCATAATTATACTTTCAGATGCAAATTTATTCTCTTCAAGACACAATACTATCATTGGGGTTTTTAAACTGCTGCAACCTTATTTCCTTATTATGGCACCTTAGTTTTTTGGACCTGTGGTAAAATATTCCTAAACAGTTAGAAATTTTCAACGACAGATAGAGATTCTGATGAAACTTACTATCTGAATTTTTTTATTTAGACACACCACTGCCAGAAAACAAGAAGGACAATAACTGGTATCTGTAATGGCACAAAATACTGCTTTTTGTGACCATGCAGTTTAAGAAGACCTCTTGGGAAAACCTTGCATTCAATGTATTTAAAACAACTGCTTGAGTTTTAGGAGAATATTAACATGAAATGCACAAAAAACAAGGAAGTCTTGGTCTATATAACTTCTACTCGGTAGAATTCTGTGCTATGTGATTCATGGTCAAAGCAAACATTCAAAGACATTTGTTACACTTTTACCATTGTTTCCCCAAGAATCAGATTTTGGCCTTAAAGCCAGTTGTTGAAAACCCATGAGGGTGCACCACCTGTCCATAGAAAAATCACAACGTTAGGAGGATGAAGAAGGACCCCTGCTCATGCAACATCGCTCGCAAAAGAAGACATGGTCATCTATGTAGGATGCACACAGTGGGTACCAGGTGTGCTGCAGTCCCAGATGAACCATCTCATCCTGTAACTGCTCATGGGGTAGAGAATTGGCTGGCACAGCTTTTCTCCAAAACAAGAACAGAGTTTTAGCCTCAAGGATTCATATTAAGGGCAGGACTGTCTGAAAACAATTTCATGTCATAGTCAAGGTAGCTCGAGAGATATGAAGGCTCCTAGAGCAAATCTCAGTATTTCTGCACAGAGTCAAACAGACTCCAAGTCCTATGGGCAGGCTTTTTTATGTCACTGCTTAAAAACTGGCAGCTTGTTGTCAGCTCACAGTAGGGTCCCACTGTAGCCACAAATTCTGCCAGCACCTCTGCTCTCTTACTGGCAGACTCATCCCCATCCGTTCAAGTACTTTCAGGCTATTTAGAAATATGACTGTAAAAACATACCAATACAATAATAGCTTATTCTTACTCCATGCACAATTTTAGCCGCACATTACAAAAATGTCTTACTATTTTGTGGTTCTCTTGCTTTCTTCCTGGTGGCCTAGACATGTTGCTTGTGTAATGCCAGACGTATTGATTGTCAGTTTATGTCTTCTTCAAGCAGCATAGTTTCCTCTCAAATATTGTATTTCCTTTTTCCCTTCTCTAATGTTTTCTCCTTTCTGCTCTTCTGCGTTTTGCATGAGATGTGTTTGCTGCAATCTGTAATACTGCTGATGCTCCTCCTTTCTCTACGTATACCGAACCCTTTGGGAGGAATTTGACTAGCAACAGATCTGCCCCTGTACACAAGGTAAATAACATAAATGATTTGTAATCAAATACACAGGAACAGCCATGGGAAGTTAAACCAGGCAGCCGCAAGAGATCCACAGGTCTTATGTTTTTAAGCACAGCAAATTCATTCTGTTGTTTGTGTCAGGTTTTGGTGTTTGGAGAGTTAACAAAAGCTCCCTCTCTGAAGAATAAAAACACAATTGCTGCACAAGGTAATTAAAAATTGATCATTTTCACCGTAAAGGAGCGATAGTCTTCTGTCAGCTCTGACTGCTTTTTTCTGGTGAGTTAATGTCTGCCTAGGCAGGAGCAGTATGGGTTACAAGACATTACTACCACCATGTTTCTGCAAAGCTAGCAGGACAGATCTAGAGCACCCAAACTCCCTGAGGAATGAACTGTGTACCTGTTACAGCTGCCAGCTTGCGCAAATGGCACTTGCAATAATGATGTTTCTAGGGGATCTGCCTATTATAACCCTTATTTGTAAACACCCCTGCTATGAACATCTAGGAAGGTTTGACTTTCTTTCTTTTCCCTTGAGTTAAATTTGCCCTTTTCTGTTAGGTGAGATTTGCAGCAAGTTTAGGCTATGGTCACTAGTGAATTTAGAAATCAATCAGACAGCTGTCTTTCCTTATAGGGCTTATCTCCACATATGTTCCCACTGAGTCCTCTCAGAAGAAAGGAAGTAAAAATACACGGCCTCATCTGAATGCCATGCTGTTATTAAGTTTCAGTTAATAGATTCAGTGCTAGAGTAAAATTACAGGTATTTACTACTCCAGATACACAGAAAGCAGCAGATGTGATCTATTTGGGATACGAAGGATTAATTTACTTTAAAAATGGTGAAGTTATGAAAAAAATTCAACAACAAAAAATAGGACAGATAAATGGATTTTCAGCCTTTTCCATGGAAAACATAGTCATCCTAACAGATTTCATTTTGCACAGAATGAGCTGGTGTTGGCAACTTTACAATATAAAAAGCGTCTTCCATTTTTTTCTAGGCACTTTTCTGGCCCTGTAAAATCCAACTCCATTTTGTAAATGAAACTATTGTAGGTACTTCCCATATCTAAATTTAAATAAATTATAAAAGCCAGGCATTACAATTCTCTAGATATTTACTTGCATTTCTAAACTGAGAGACAAATAAGCGGCACTAAATTGAGCTTTTTTCTCAGATTGTCTTCAACTGGTGACAAGCACCAAATACACCTCTCATTGCAAGAGACATCCCATATTCCATAAGAAAGTGTACTAAAAATGATCTAAAAGATTATAATTAGCATAATTTAACTGCAGTAAAACCATCAAAAAGACTACCCATAAATGAGCACGATTTTATTTATCCAGTTCTGTACACAAGGAAGAATTGCTTCAGCCTGCATTATTAATATTACAACCATGAAAGAACACTGTGGACCAGACAGTGCAATATATAGTAAGAACACATCAGCATTGTTTGGAAAATATATATGTGCACATGCATATACATGTAAATTCACACATATAACATGATGTATTAGGTAGAGCGTACTATATTTTGAAAGGTTTGCACATGATTGAGAAAATGAAGCTGAAATGGTGTGTTCAAATAAACTGGGGATTCAATGGCCCCAATGAGGGAAACAAGTCAATGGTGGACTCCATCCACATCTTCAGGAACAGAGCAAAACCACCTTCTTAATTTTAACCATTGTCAGACTTGCAGCCCTGTGAAAAGAGTAGAGATTAGCACATATCTGGCACCTATTTTGAACCTTAACATAGACTTCTCAGGAGAATCCAAGGCAATTTGAATAGCAAGGAAGTTAGCATCACCCTCCACCTGCCTTTTTCTCATGTTTGTCAGGAGAGGATTTTAGCTTTCAGCCCCAAGAAGGTCAGTCTGGCACACTGCTTGAGCATTAGACTACACCAGTTCCCTTCATTCCCATTAAACTGAAAAAAAAAAATAGACAAATATTTCCTGGAGTTCAAAAGCATGCATAAAATTGTGCACCAGCACCTTGTCTCTTATAGTGGACTGGCTATTACGGGAAAGCTGAAACCTGTAGAGCTAAGCACATGATCTCTTTAGTAGTCCAGTAACTAAGGATTGTCCCAAACGTGAATATCCCAGAGCAGAGTGCAATAGAAAGGTCAATGATAAATTAGGTGTCAATCGCCTGAAAAAAATACCTAAAAACGTTCTTTGAGGCAAAACATGAATACACTTGCCATAAAGCATGGGTGTCCAAGTTAGTACAATACACGATGAGGCTTTAGTTTGCTCTCCATCTCCAGCTCAGTACGTCTTGTATTAAATATTTCCCTCACAGAAAATTGAATTCTTTCAAATCACAAGAAGGTAAGTGATGGGGGTTTAAGCTGCATGAAAAAAAAAGTGCTTAAACACAGGCTTCCCACATCACAGGTGAGTGCTTTTACTCAAAGCCCAGGGTTGCTGCTGCATTGGCCGTGTTTCAGAATAAAGCAGTGCCATTGCTGCCACCTTGCCCGTAGTGCCCTGCCTGGGAAGTGTTTTCAGCATGACCTGCTGAATCTTCCTTGGTTAGGTTAGGCATCTCAGGAACTGTTTTCAAGTGGGTGTGTTTGGACTCAGTTATCTACTTTCTGCTGAAACTCACTACAGACACCTAAAATCTTATATATATTTGTCTATAAAGCACAGCTGAATTCTGAAGTTTAAAAAATCATTAACAGGTTTCTGTTTTTCCCTTAACATAAAGCTTATTGATGATTTTCTCATCAGTGCTTGCCCTAGCTAAGGGGAGAGGAACTTCTCCCATAACCAGGCCAAAGAGACCATGAAAATGACTTGGCATCCTGAAGCCAACCTGCGACCAGGCAGACAGAGGACATGGGCAGTGCTCCCCTATGCTCCCACAGGAAATCTGTCATGCAGGTACTTTCATAGCATGCTTTCTAACATGCATGGGGAGGTTTGACATCCATGCAAAATATAACTCAAAATGCAGCTAGAGGAGGCACAGAACATCAGCTTTTTGACTGCTAACTCAGAGATGAAAACACTTGTACAGGACTGGAGAGACCAGGGTTCAGTCTCCTCCTCCAAACTTTACAGGAAGCAATATTCAGGTGGAAAATAGAAGAACCCCACCCTCTTTCACTCTACCTTTCCCTGGCCATTAGACAACAAAATCCTAATCTTTTTCTGATCCAATAAATATCAAAATCCTCTCTGTGGGGGAACTAAGAGCAACTGGTAGAACTATGGCAGGAAAGCTGGAGAATACAGCTTCTTCCCACCACAGTCACACCACATCACTAATAACTGAGCTCTTGGAAGAAAGAGGTGAGTGAGTGAGTTTTGGCTAGATCAGGTGGAGAATGGAACTGAAACCAATCTCTCACTTCTGCCACGGCTGCTTTATAGAATCACAGAATGTCCTGAGTTGGAAGGGACCCACAAGGATCATCAAGTCCAAATCCTGTCCAAATCCACAAGACAAGCCCAAATTCACACCATGTCTCTGAGGGGTTGTCCAAGTGCTTCCTGAATATTGTCAGGCTCGGTGCTGTGACTGCCTCCCTGGGGAGCCTGTTCCAGTGCTCCACCACCCTCTGCGGGAAGAATCTTTTCCTAATACCCAACCTAAACCTCTCCCGGCACATCCTCCTGCCATTCCCTCGGGTCCTGTCATTAGTGACTAGAGAGACGAGATCAGCGCCTGCCCCTCCTCCTCCCCTTGTGAGGAAGCTGCAGACTGCGATGAGGTCTGCCCTCAGTCTCCTCTTCTCCAGGCTGAACAAACCAAGTGACTTTAGCCACTCCTCATACAGTTTTCTTCTCTAAACCCTTCACAAACTTCATGGCCCTTCTCTGGACACTCTCTAGTAGCTTTATATCCTTAATGTACTGTGGCGCCCAAAACTGCACACAGTACTCGAGGTGGGGCCGCACCAGCGCAGAGTAGAGTGGGACAGTCACCCCCTTCAACCAGCTGCAATGCAGGGCTTGATGCACCCCAGGACATCGTTAGCCCTCTTGGCTGCCATTTCAATAAAAAGCAAACAAGAATAAAAACTGTTTGCTTGGGAGGATAGAAAGGTGTAAAATGTCTTCCAGTAACCATATTATAAAAGAAAGTGACAAACCATTCTCAGTTCTTTAAAAAAATCACTTATTTCTCATATGTGAGGCTCCTGGCAGTGAATTCAAGCTGACAGAGCCCTGCAAAATGACAAGCAAAACCATGGCTAAGGTTTGCTCACATATCCTATTTGCCTCAGATGACAGCTATAATCAACCCTTTGCCTTAGAGGCAAGCTGGCTGCCACCTCAGATAGTGGTATTTTGGACTGCATTTAGTTCTAACTCTTCTTGGGCATCAGATAAAGAGCCTAAATGTCTACCTCAGAACTTCGGGTTCCTCTGCAAAGGCGAGTACTTAAAGGTTTGATGTGCTGCCCAAGTTCTTAATTGGATCTAACCCTGTGATTTGTTCCATAATAGGATGACCCAGCAGGATTATTTACAGCACAGCATGAAAGCAAATGCCAAAGAAGTGACAATGAAGCAGCACAAAGTTGTTGTATTGATTGTATAAATTGCCTTATTCAACAGCCTTAGGCTGACTATGAATATTTTAGTGTTATGCCTCTCTTCAGTTTCACATCTAATGTGTTTCTTGAGTAAACAAGTGATGCTTGGGAAAACCTTCCTCCCTTTATACAATATAAGACATTGGTTCCCAAAGAAAGCTCGGCAACTGGAGATTTTAAAATTAACTGAGGATCTTTTAAAACACATCTTCAAAACAACGCTGTGACAGCCTGATGGGTTTATTCTACTGAATTAAAAGGAGGTAAGTTTTTTTCAAAATATAATACCACTAATACAAAAAAAAAAGTTACTTAAAATCCTGTGATACTGAAAGAAAATGAAACTTCAAAATGTCAGTGTTCGACAGCACTGGGATTTTGTTGTGATACTACGGTGCCCAAACAACCAAGAACTTAACAACAGGTTACACAAAAGCTGTGGCAAAGTGCTGCTGGATGTTTCAGCATGTTTCTCTATCGCTTTTACTTTTGTGTAATAGTGTCACATAGTTTTGACAGCCAATTACCAGCAAGGACCTTGTTCGCAGATTGTGACCGGGGATGAGAAGCAGGCGTCCACTCTAACAGCGCACTGGAGGAACAAGGTCTTGCCTAGTAAACAGGCAAGACGTATATAACCTGCCATCCATGTGTATAACAGATGTGAGAGTGTCTCTGCCATCCAAGCACATACGATGGGCACTAAAACTACTTTTTGAGCTGAAAGTTATTATTAGCAACCCTCTCCGTAAGGGGAGAGAAGAGGCTGTGCAGTCGGACACCATTATATCACGCCACCAAGTCCACAGATGCTGGAGACAGCCATCTGTAATGGGAAGACAATTTTCCTCATAGACTTTCTGGCAAATTTTTTTTCTGTTCCTGGTAAAAAAGTTTATCTTATAGGCAGTTACACTTCTCCAAACTTAAACACAAGTATTTGTATCGTCAGATCAGCCTAAGGTATGCAGAGTATCAAAGGTGTACAGAACTACTGGACAGCATGACCATAGACAAAGTGTAACCCAGAGAAAATCATCATGAGAGAAACGTTTTAAATTAACCTCTGTTTAAGCTTGAATTGTGAGAGATGCTGAGAGCCCAGGTCATACATCCAAATATTCAGAAATCAGCTCCGGAAACGTTTAACTGAAAATTTTCTATCTACCTCTTTCCACAGAACAGGACTGACAACACTTACAGAAAATCTTAAAACTTGTAATCACAAGCATGCTATATAAATGCCAGCCATTATCATGAGCATGTCTGAAGCTGGCTTGACCCTGTGTGAAGTGAATAGCAGATTACACATTACCAAAAAAACCCAATTCCTGAAGGAAACATTCAACACTGCCAGGAAAAGAGACATGCTAGCTTCTTGCCGCCTACAGGTGAAATACTAAAATCCTCATGGTCCAGCAGCTAACTACATCTCCAGTGTTTGGGGAGCAAATTGCCTCAGAACCAGAACTGACATTAAATACAAACAGCATTGGGATTCACCAACTTTGTGCTACTTATGGAACCTTTTCTGGGTTCATTTTAAAGTTAAAACTTTTCATATTTTAAATGCTTTGGTTTTTTATAATCAGTCCACTTGACAAGGCTTTCTTTGGTTATTTTTTATGAAGAATAGCTGAAAGATCTCCTTTTCTCTCTTTTTTTCTTCCTGGTCCCATGCCATGCTTCTGCTAATTGCCATTGATTAGCAAACAACTTGCCAATTAACCCCGACATGGTAGTCATGGGTTTGATAGCATTACATGTCATCGAAAATGTAGGGAGAATTTACTGTTAGTTTCAGATAATTAGCAAGGGGCTGGCAGAGCTCGCAATTGCCTAAAAGCTAAATGATCCAGAACAGCTGAGATAAATTATTGAATCAATTAAAACGCATGATTGGATGTCTGTAAGTATACTTAAGGCTAGCAAACAAGTTTCTAGCTGTCATGGAGTAGAATCAAAATTAGTGGGAGGAGAAAGACTAGTAGGGGTTTGTTTTTTTAAGCTCTTGGAGTTTGTTCTGTTCTAGACTATTAACTAGTATCGACTTAAAGCAAAATCATCTGATAAAGAGTAATATCTAAAATGACTTTCCTTCCACAGTGGTTAACTTTTTTAAAAGGCAAAGAGGTTGTTATTGCTAATGCTATAATTGCAATATTGACAATTGGTGGGCAGCAACTTTTCTCTTTTTTTACATTCAGCTGTCCCTGTAATGTTGGGCAGAACCTTATCTATGGGCTGGCTTTCCTAGGAGTTCCTGCACTGATCCTTCTGGTTGTTGGCTATGCCCTGAACAACCAGACTTGGAGGCTGGTTACAGGCCAAAAGTCTCCTCTAGAGGAAGAGGCCAGGTCAAACCGGTTACTGCAATGCAAACTCATCTGTTTTGTCCTGTGCAGCATCACTGGGAGAGCACTGGTTGCTCCAATAACATGGCTAGCAGTCACCCTGATAAACGGCTCATATTACGTCTGTGCCATGAGCGAGTATGTCTCTGTGCATTATTATGGAGTTAATCTTAATGTAACTGCTAGCGAATACAGAAGGACATTGGCTGCATTTCCATGCAGTCAGTTAGTTCCTCCAGAGCTGACCCGGGCAAGAGATGAAGTGATTCTCCTACTCCGCTACCAGTCACAGGTGAGTAACACATGTTGCTTCTGTTGCTTGCAGATCTAATGATGAGAAAGAGTTATTTCAGCATGGAAAGTGTTAGGATAAAACAGGATCAGTATATTCTGCCTTGAGTGCTAAATCTGTGTGTTTTGAATCCTGCTTTGTTCCTATAAGTGGAACTGAAATTTAGGTATATAAATTACTATACCTAGTTGTCCTGTTTGTTACCTGCTACTGGAGGATATAGTCTTCCTTGCATAGTATCTTGAAAAGTACTGTCAAGTAAGACAAAGGGAAGTTCAAGATCCAGGGAGGGTATGAAGTTTCTTTATTCAAGCATAAGAAACATGTGACTAGGAGGCCCAGGCTGCGAGAGCTCTATGTGAACTGAACTAAAATCTTGGTTTTTAGATCAGACTCAATTCTAAAAACTTACATACTAGGTAAATAATAGGGGGAATATTAAGTTGTCGCTCCAGAGGAAATTGGTTTTGCACAGGCTGTAAGCTGTAATAGGCTAGGAATTAGACGGCTTTGCTTCTCACAATAATAGCTGTGGAGGCAAAAGCCTTAACAAATAATACAACAGAATTTCCTTAAACTTGACAGAAAGAAGTGACTTTACTACATGGCTATGTCCCGTATACCCAGACTGGGTTTGATGGCAACAGACCCTTATCAGGCTTATTTATACCTTGTTAACCTTATTATTTAGGAAAAGCAAGTAAAGAGCATCTTGCAGATCTTTCTGATGCTCAGAAGTCACCGCTGTGATTATTTTTAGCTGTAATGTTTTTTTCTTCTCAAGGTGGCTGGCTGGCTTCTGATTGCTATGGTAGTCATCACTGTCTTCCTGTCTTACTGCCTGGCAAGCTGTTTCTCCCCACTCAGCTTTCTACACTTCAGATACTGGAGCAACTATGTCCACAATGAGCAGGAGCTCTTTGACGAAGCGACAGACCAGCACTCCAGGCTCTATGCCATGCAGCATGTAAGGAAGTTCTTTGGCTTTGTCCCAGGGAGTGAAAATGTAAAGGAAATCCGTATCCCGTCTCTCAGAGAGTGGCAAGCCATTTCTGGACTGGCCTTTCTGAAACGAGTGGATGAGGAGCACTATGACTACAGCCTCCTCCATGACTGGGCACTCAGGAAGTCTGTAAATGGAAAATACCTGAAGACTGATGAAGACCCTGTGATCAGACCACAGCTCTGAGGGTCCAAGCCCCCTCCAACACCTTGCAGAAAAGCAGGAATGTGTTCAGCTCCCCATCAGACCTGAGCTGTTCTGGAACTTTTTGATGCCTTATTACTTTGATATATCAAAGTATGTGAGCAAGTACATATTGTTAATGTAGTCCTTTAGCACATGCTTACAGATGCCTTTCCTGATGGCGTCTGACTCCTGTGGGATGTGATGGTCTGCGTCTAGATTAGGATGAGCTGTTTCAAGATGCAGCTCTGCTTTCTAACACTTGTGCTAAAAGGATGAGTATGTACTGGGAGAGAAAGATATTCCCCAATGCTTTTTCTTTCCTCCCATTAAAAATTTTTAAAAATTAATAGCTAGACTTTGATTAGATCCTATGAGTCAGTCCATTCTGTACAGAGCAAAAGCAGATATCCAGCTTTGTCCTAGTTCCCCCTAGCAGAAATGCCTTCTTTCTCCTCCTCCATGTCTTGTATTATGTGAATAAAATATACTGAGCTAACTACAGGCTAAATCTGTGGCTAAGAAACACATGAGGAAACTTTAGCAACAAAGGGTGGGTCTAGATACAGTGATGACAGAACTTTAAATTCTGCTAAGGAGATAAAACGCCCACTGAGAGGCACAGGATGGAGGGCTGCAACATATAGCAGCTGTATGGAAAAAAAACACTTTACATGCTAAAAACTTAGTTCAAATGTATTCTCGCTGAAAGTAAGAGCAAGGTCAGTCTCCTATTCCATTCTACTTTAGATGTACTTCAGAATCTCTTAGGCATTTGTGTGCTTGTCTATTGTACAAAGAGCAAATCAGGATGGGAAACAAACCTCACTCTCTGCAGCAAGGTTTGCTTTGCTTGTGAAAAACTTACAATTTAGTCATACTCTTGTGCCCATAAATGCTACTGTGATTAAAATGTACTGAATTTAGTGAAAGAGGGCTTAATGTTATTTTTGTGTTAATTCAGTGTGGTATGATATGATGTCACTGCATCTCATGTCCTCTCTGACACCCTGTGTAGATGTCTCTAAGGTGGGAAAAATGCACACCATAATTTTTCTAATGCTTCCTGTACTGCCCTGCCATGTATGCATGCACGTGTGTACTGCAAAGCCATAGGCTAGCTTATAGGATGCTACCTGCTGTTAATAAATGACCCTGGAGTGTTGAAGTGGAAAAAATGTGATTATTTAGTACATTTTACTAGAAAATGCAGGAGCAAGTTGTAAGTTAAATTGTGGATCTTGGTATCTTGAAGATTTAAACTTCTAAACAAAAGCAAGCACTGTAGCAAATGCAAATTATGTATGTACTGAATAATTGGTGAATGCTGCATATTTTACATCACTAAATGTATTCTTAGAAATTCCCACATATTTCATCAAGCCTTAACTTTTCAGCTGTGTGATGGATTGACTGTGGCTGGATGCCAGCTGCCCATCAAATATACTGTCTCTCCCCTCATCAGCTGGACAGGAGAGAAAAATTGTGGGTTGAGATAAGGACAGGGAAACCACTCACCAATTACCATCATAAGCAAATCAGACTTGACTTGGGAAAATTAGCTTAATTTATTATCAATTAAATCAGAGTAGGATAATGAAAAATAAAACTGCAGTGTATTATGGACATTGACTCTGTAGGCTGTGGGCACAGAATCACTTTATTATAAAATTCTCTGATTATATATAGCATTTCTGTAAAGGGGATGCCCCTTTGTTCCCCAATCACCACCCGATTCATGTTCCCAGTATAACTTGATACTTATATTTTTTTGTTCCTCCTGGCAGGCACCTGACTTGTTTCTCAGCTCCTTATCTCCAGAATTTAGCAGCCACCTGTTGTTTGCAAACCACTGGAACATGCAGAGCTTGCTTTGTATGTGCCCTTTCTTTGATCCATTGTCCTTGGCCGTTTCAGCAAACAGGCCCAAGTCGCATATTTCTCATGCTGTTTTTATTAAACACGATGATGTTTGCCACAACTCCCCCTTTTTTGTTTATGACAAATTGGTTGATTAACAGTGTGGTCATAATGCAGGCTTCTGCCTTTTGCACTCATTGGATAGCTGACCATAGAATCTGTAAAAACACTAAGAAGAAGAAAAACTACACAGCACCTATACCAATAAATACCCACATTTGAAGATTTAATCCACTAAACCAAGTTTTTTGATTTAGCCATGACAAATCATTCCTTAATGTTTGAAGCACACTTTCAGTTGTTAGGTCTTGCAATTTCTTAACTTGGTCCTTTAACTGATCATGCAGAGATTGAACGTTATGCTGAAGAGGTAAGTCAAACACCCACTGTAAAAGTTGTTTCACAAAATCCCAGCTATGCTGAGTATTATTCCACAGGAGAGGCTTGACACATAAAGCTCTATGTTTATGTTCCCAATCACATTGCAGGTTCACTCAGGTTTTGAGCACCGCCTGCCCATCTCCCAGCCACATCACTGGCTTTACAGTTCTCACAGGGATCCAATAAGGACCTGAAGGAAAAGAAACAAAAGCATATTCCCATCCCCAGGTAAGCAGAGGAACTGGTCCCACCCATTGACCAGATTCAAAATTCTTATAAAACACCTGGGGCCTCACAGTAGAGGACTCCCCAGATCTAAAATGTCTATCTACTGTGGAACTATATTGTTTAGACCCAGATAGATTAAGAAAATTTAAAACATAAGTAGCTCTGTCCAATATTTCCTGCAGCGTAATCCCTACCAGATTCCCCCTTTTTTGTTTATCAATAAGAGATTTCAAAGAATGATGGGCACATTCTATAATCACCTGACCAGTTGGAAAACATGGGATTCTAGTAATACGTTCAATTCCCCAATCCTGAAAAAATAAGAGAAAATGGCGAGAAACATAAGTTGGTCCATTGTCTGTCTTTATCTCCCAGGGAACCACCATGGTTGCAAAACATCGCAAACAATGTTTCACAACATCCCAGGCCCAGTCCCCAGAATGAGCAGTGGCCATTAAAAACACAGAAAAGGCATCGATAGAAACGTGGACATATTTAAGTCGTCCAGAGGAAGAAATATGTGTGACATCTGATTGCCACAAGTCATTTGCATTTAAACCTCTAGGATTAGTTCCAGGCAAAACAGGTAAAGGAGAAAGCTGCTGACAATCCGGGCGTGCCTGAATTATATCCTGAATTTGTTCAGTTGTTAGAGAAAAATGTTTCCATAAGGAGTGTGCATTTTGATTAAAAAATTCATGAGCCAATTTAGCCTGCTCAAAACACCGAGGAGAAACTGCAGCCATTGTAAATCTATCTGCTATTGCATTGCCTTCAGCAAGAGGTCCTGGTAGGTTAGTGTGAGATCGAATATGGACAACAAAATAGAAATGTTGTCTCATTTTCAAAAGCTGCACCAGTTTTAACAATAAATCAAACAACGGTCTGTTGTCCACCTCCTGTATAAAAGCAGATTCTAAACGCTGAATAATACCCGCGACGTGTGTAGAATCTGCAACTATATTAAGAGGTCCCCTGGAAAATAACTCAAAAGCACGAACTGCTGCAGCTAATTCCACAATTTGTGTAGACCCCAATAGATTCAAAACAGCTGAGGCCCATTCTTCACAGTCTGTTTGTTGCCAAACAACAGCAGCTTTACCTGTTTTACCAGAACTATCAATAAATACAGTACGTGCATTTTACAAAGGAACAGAACTCAACAAAGATCATGGCTGGAGAGGTAAGCAGTGTAAAGAACCTAATAAACGATGACGTGGCAGAGAATGCAAAACAACATTAGTATAATCAGCCAAGGCAGCCTGAAAAGTTAAACCGTTACACAACACAGCATGAAACTCTTCTTTTGTTAATGGTAAATGGATAAAGACAGGATCTTGTCCTGTTATTTGTTGACGTTTCAAACGCCCTCATGAAACAAGTCTGGCAATCAACTCTAGAGCAGTGGTTAACGTCTTGGCAAAAGAATGTGGTAGAAATAGCCATTCTAAAATGCACAAAGCATCTTCTTCCATCTGTGCTTTTTCGTCCCATTGGCCTAGAAGAGCATACAGTTGCAAAGAATGATAAATGACAAACAGTTGAACTGACAACTGGAGGGAAATTCAGTGGGCGAATGTGGAATTAATTTTATCTGTCACTGTTTGAAGTGCTGACTGAGCGTCTTCTGTCAATCATCTAGGAGAAGTTAGCTCAGGATTCCCTTTCAGTAAAGAAAACAGAGGTGACAGTTCATGTGTTGTTACACACAACAGAGGTCAAAGCCAGTTAATTGTTCCCAACAGCTTTTGTAAATCATGCAAAGTACTCACTGTGGTAGCAAGCTGGACCAACTGTGGACATACATATGAATCAAGAAGTTTCCAACCAAGGTATTTCCATGGAGGAACTAATTGCACCTTTTCTGTCACAATTTGGAGGCTGTATTGCTGAAGCTCAGTTAATACGCCTTCAGAAACTCAGGAAAGAAGTGATTCAGTTTCAACAGCTAATAAAATATCATCCATATAATGATATAAGACAATGTTATCATACAGTCTGTGAATATTCAGCACGGCTTCACTGACCACCACTTGACATATGGTTGGGCTGTTTTTCATCCCTTGAGGTAGAACTACCCAATGAAACCGCTGCATAGGTTGATCATTATTAATCATAGGAACCAAAAAGGCAAAACAAACACAAACGTCAGGATGTAAATGAATAGCAAAAATGCAATCTTTCAAATCAGTAACCTTCAAATGTCAATTATCCGGAATCAGTTGGATTTGGAGCTCCTGGATGGAAAGCCCTGTGCTGGTTTTGGCTGAGAAAGGGTTAATTCTCTTCACTGTAGTGCCTGTGGTGGTCAGGGACCTTTCCAGCTTCCCACCCTCTGCCACGTGGGCAAGAGGCCGGGAGGGGTGGGGCCACGGCCGGGGCGGCTGACCCCGACTGACCAATGGGATGTTCATTCCATACCATGTGACGCCATGGCCAGTATATTAACAGAGGCAGTTGGAGCGCGGTGGCAGTTGCGGCTTGGGAAGGGGTGGCACCAGGTCGGCGAGCGGCTGCATCACATGCGGTTTGTTTTGGTGGTTCATTCCACACACACCCCAGGTTTTGTGCCTCACATTGTTTTCCTTTCCATTGCATTTTTGTTGTTGCTGTTTTGTTTTAATTATTAAACTGTTCTTATCTCAACCCGTGAGCGTTACCCTTCTGATTCTCTTCCCTGTCCCACCGGTGGGGGAGTGAGCGAGTGGCTGTGTGGGGCTGAGTTGCCGGCTAAACCACAGCAAGCCCCTATAGATGCCATCACTGCATTAATAGCTCGGAGGTCTTGCAACATAAAGTGGTATTCCAAGGGCTTGTGGAAGGGACAATATGACCTAATTTCAATTGCTCTTGCACTAATTCATGAGCCCTTTCCAGCCGCTCACCTTTCAAAGGCCACTGGTCTACCCATACTGGCTTGTCTGTCAGCCAAGTCAGCTTGAGTTGCGGCTGAATGTCAGTGGCCCGCATTAAAAATGTGTCATTATTGCTATGTTCCATTGTTGCAAGAGATCACGACCCCATAGAGTACATGGCACAGCCAAAACATAAGGTTTTAAAACTGCTTGTTTGTTTTCAGGACCTTCTACTATCAAGGAATGCATACTTTTCCAAGGTACCTGTGTTCCTCCAATTCCAGTAACAGCAGCAAACACCTGTAGTAATGGCCATTCCAGCGGCCAGTCTGACTGTTGAATTATAGAAACATCTGTTCCAGTGTCCACTAGACCCATGAACACCTGATCGTTTATTCTACAAGTCAACAGCGTTTGTCCCATGGTAGTTTTCTGTGTCCAAAAAATGCAAGGCAAACCTGTGCTTCCAAACCCAGCGGATCCCCTTTTGCCAGCATGGGCAGGGTTTCCAGCTTGTATCTGTGTGTTGGGCAGCAGGAGCAACTATGCAATTTGCTCCCTGCAGGTATAGTGCAGGGTGGTGTAGGTGTCCAGACCATTATTTTAATCTCTCCTGTATAGTCAGAATCCACGACCTCGGGCAAAACAAATAGGCCTACTCTGGAAGTAGAGGAACAACCAAGTAATAGGGCACATAAACCCTTGTGTAAAGGACCATACACTCCTGTTGCCGATAAATGTACAGATTGATCTCGAATTACTGTGGATTGATTGGCGGCCAGGTCCAACCCAGCACCGCCTGCTGTGGCTGGTTTGAGAGACCCAGCTATTGTAGGTTGCCAGTGCTCATCTCGCTTATATGTGCCGGCCATGTCAAGGACTGCGCCAGTGGAAGCTGGGTCCTGTTATGCATCCTCAGGGCAGCAGACCTTGTGCCTCTCCTCCCGTCTCCTGATGCACTTCCAGGGAGCGGATTGCCCTGTTTGTCAAACTTAGAATGACATTGATTAGCCCAATGGTATCCTTTTTGACAGTGAGGGCAGAGCTGAGTAGGTTGCTTTCCCTGCTTTCCTTGACCTCGTCCTCCTCTTTTTGCTTTCAGGCAATCCTTCTTTACATGTCCCTCCTGACCACAGGAGAAACACTTAGTAGCAGCTCTTGTGACCACCAACAGGTGAGCTAAGGCAGCAGCTAACATGTCTGCCTTATGTTGCTCAGAACCTACATTTTGGTATGCTTTAATAACATCGTTCAAAGTTTTTGCTCGATTACGGATAGGATCAATAGCCTGTTTACAGTCGGTGTTCACATTCTCAATGGTGAGCTGAAAGAAAAATCCTGCTGCTTCAGAAGATTCTGTCTCTGTATAGCAGTCCATAAACAATCTAGAAATTGTACATATGGTTCCTGAGGTCCCTGACAAATGGCAGCAAACGATGATTCTCGCTTTCCAAAACCTGGCACCTGCCGGAGTGCTCCCAAGGCTAACCCTGCCGCTTGAGTAAAAACATTTTGTGGCATACCAGTTTGTGCTGTCCCCATAGCATAATTCCCTTCCCCCATCAACTCATCAAGACCAATAGTGATTCTAGCTGTTACATTGTCCATTACCTGGACCTGACCTAGCTCACGGTATTCAGAAACCCACACAGAGCATTGTGCTGCAGACAAGGTAAGGTGTAAAATGAATTTCCAGTCCATGGGTGTCATTACATAAGATTCTCCTATAGCTTGTAGCAAATTCATTGTAAATGATGCCTGTAAACTGTATTCCTTTACTGACTTGCACACCGCCTTTATCACTTCATATGGTAAATGAGCATACGCCGGTGGCCTGTGTAGTCGATATCACTCAGGCATGGCTTGAAGGAGTGATATATCCCCTCTTTTTAATGATTCTGTCCAACGCTCATCAAGCAGCCTGCCCGGAGCTATAGGTTGAACAGCTCCTTGCAATTGATAAATGGGAGACGGCAGCGTGAGTGGCAGTGCAAGCAGCGGTGCCAGGGAGGGTGGGGGCGGATGCGTCAAAGATAAACGTGAGAGTTTTTTGTCATTGTTGTTGCAAAACCTTGTCTGCTGTACGGGCAGAAGCAGCCATCGTTTTTACGGGGGGGGGGGGGGGGGGTGGAGTGTGTGTGTGTACAAATCCGGCTCCTGTTCAGGATCAGCAGGACCGGGATCAAAAGGATCCTCAGGGTCAGCTACATACTCCGATAACGGAGGTTCAGCCGCCACTTCAGCATAGTCTGCTTTTGGTTCAGGATCTATTAATTCAAAGGAACAGGGTTCTTTTCTCCTGTTTGACTCATCGGGTGGCGGTGCAGGATCATTTACTTTCTGCAGTACCTGTTCAGCAGGTAGCAGAGTTCTGAGAGCAGTATGAACCACATGCCAGGTAATTGATATACCATCAGGGAACTCCAATTGCAAAAGTTGCTTAGTCTGTATATCCTCACCAACTTTCTGCCATAGGGTGGGACTGTATGAACCCTCGCTAGGAAACCATGGACAGTGATCCCAAACCCATACAAGCAACCTCACCAACTGTAGCAGAGCAACATGAAAACCTTGCTCTCACAAAATGCGTTGCAAAATTTCAGAACGTAACTTCTGTTCCCTAGTTGCTGACTGTCCCATAATGTAAAACGGCAGTCTATAGGACTTCCCCGCAGCTGCTCACCTGTGCCGTCCAGCAACTGGTGATGAACACTCGATGCAATATCCTCTGTCCAGCTGTGCAGGGGTACACCACTGGTAAGTATCATTGCTGCTTTCTTTTTGTCATTTTTCATGTCCCTTGGTTATGTTTCATGTCCCTGTTCGGGTGCCATTTGTGGTGTACAACCGACACAGACTCTGTAGGTTGTGGGCACAGAATCACTTTATTATAAAATTCTCTGATTATATATAGCATTTCTGTAAAGGGGATGCCCCTTTGTTCCCCAATCACCACCCGATTCATGTTCCCAGTATAACTTGATACTTATATTTTTTTGTTCCTCCTGGCAGGCACCTGACTTGTTTCTCAGCTCCTTATCTCCAGAATTTAGCAGCCACCTGTTGTTTGCAAACCACTGGAACATGCAGAGCTTGCTTTGTATGTGCCCTTTCTTTGATCCATTGTCCTTGGCTGTTTCAGCAAACAGGCCCAAGTCGCATATTTCTCATGCCGTTTTTATTAAACATGATGTTGTTCACCACATAAAACCAAACCTTAAAACTCCTTCCCCTATCCCTCCCTTCTTCCTGGGTTTAGCATTGCTCCCAATTTTCTCTACCTCCCTCCCCCAGCAGCACAGGTGGACAGGGAATGAGGGTTGTGGTGAGTTCATCACATGTCTCTGCTGCTCCTTCCTCCTCAGGGGGAGGCCTCCTCACACTCTTTCCCTGCTCCAGCGTAGGGTCCCTCCCACTAGAGACAGTCCTCCACAAACTTCTCCAATATGGGTCCTTCTCATGGGCTACAGTACTCCACAAACTTCTTCTGCATGGGTCCCCTACACAGGGTGCAGTCCTTCAGGAACAGACTGCTCCAACGTGTGTCCCCCACAGGGCCACAAATTCCAACAGCAAATGTGCTCCAGCATGGCCTTCCCATGGGGTCACAGCCTTCTTTGGGCATCCACCTCCTCCAGTGTGGGGTCCTCCACTGTTAACCTCCATAGGCTGCAAGGGGACAGCCTGCCTCACCATGGTCTTCACCACAGGCTGCAGCGGAATCTCTGCTCTGGCTCCTGGAGCACCTCCTCCCCCTCCTTCTTCACTGACCTTGGTATCTGCAGGGTTGCTCCTCTCACATATTCTCACTCCTCTTTCCAGCTGCAGCTGCACAAGGTTTTTTTTTTCCCTTCTTAAATGTTACCAGAGAGGCGCTACCACCATTGCTGATGGTCTTAGCCTTGGCCAGTGGTGGGTCCATCCTGGAGCCGGCTGGCATCAGTTCTGTCAACATAGGGGAAACTTCTAGCAGCTTCTCACAGAAGCCACCCCTGTAGCCCCCTCCCCACTACCAAAACCTTGCCACTCAAACCCAGTACAAGGTAATACACCTGTACTGTTTATATGAACTCCTTAGAAGGCAAAGTACCTCTCTAACACAATCTCTAATTTAACTTCTAAAATCTTTGTGGGTTTTTATTTAAATGGAACACTGTGTAATCTGGAATATGTGGAATTGATTTGCATATCTGAAAGTTTTGACAAAAAAAACCCACCCTGTGCTATTGTCTGGATCCATACAACAAAAAGCTAACTGCTGTTTTCATTCTATGTGGGTTCTTTCCACTTCTTCCCGTTTTACAGTACCATTATAAAATGGTGCAATATTTGCAGCTAAGAGGAAGAGTGAGCTGTCAAAATCTTTTAACTTCTTGCTAAACTAACTTTGATTTAAAAGTTCATGTTTTCCAATTTTGTCCCAATTACTATTTGCCCTGTATTTTTTTTTTTGTAGTTCATAATTTGAAACACTCAGTGGAAGTACTAGCTGTACATGCCATTGTGAAGTCAGCTGACCAATATACAAATAGATTACCATCCTGTTAGCATATATTAATCCATAGTATTAGATACAGCTGTAGTACTACAGGTGATTTGGTATATTTCCTTTCACTCCTCTGCTCCCTGAAACACATCACAGATTGGTATTAAAGGCACAGCATTTGAAAGAATTCACAATTGCAGAAAAATCAATGATTTGGTACAGAACAGTCTACCTGTGCCTGCTAAAACCTGAGTCATCTTACCCAAAATCAATATAGAATTGCAGTTTGCTCACTTAGTGAAAATTATTCTTTTTACGTCCACTGTAAAAGTTTTCTAGAGACCCTGGTTTTGTAAAATGCATGTGAGGGTCTGCTGTTGTTTAACCCCCAACAGTCTTAAATTCATCCTTGCAGGTAACCCCCAAGCAGGGGGGCTCCCAGCATTGCTAGCTTTGCTGCTGCCTGTTCTGCGCTTACATAACGATTCTGCTTGTGTGACGGGACCTCTGAAATCACTGTGAACATTTCCTGAAAGGTCTGCACGTGCTTTTTAACTCCAAGCTGTACCACGAATGGTTTTTTCCAGCTGCCATCAAATGAACTTCCCATTTCAGGCTGAAATGGCATTCAGCTGCCTCCACAGCACCCTTACACTATTCCTAGAGCAACAGTCGTGAGTCCCCTTCAGTCTGCTTGCTGATTGCTGTAGATTTCCAAGAAATGACAACTAGCCAATACCCACCTAACCCTGATGCCTGCGCCTGTAGCTGGAAGCCCTCAGACCCTCAGCAGCCCAGGTGACACAGCTTGAGCACCTCACCTACCCCAACCACGGCTGCTCCCACCTGGGGGAGAAGGGGAAGCCAGGGCTGCACCTGACAGAGGCACGATTTTTCAAGGGCATCAGGTACAGGGGGGTAAACACAGCAAGTCATAGAATCATTAAGGCTAGAAAAGACCTCTGAGATCATCAAGTCCAACTGCCAACCCAACGCCTCCAGGCCTCCTAAACCACGTCCCCAAGTGCCATGTCTGCACATTTTTTGAACACCTCCAGTGATGATGACACCACCGCTTCCCTGGGCAGCCTATTCCAGTGCCTGGCCACTCTTTCAGTGAAGAAATTTTTCTTAATATCCAATCTAAACCTCCTCTGGCACAGCTTGAGGCCATTTTCTCTTGCCCTATCACTTGTTACTTGGGAGAAGAGACTGACCCCCACCTCGCTACAACCCCCTTTCAGGTAGCTGTAGAGAGCGATAAGGTGTCCCCTCAGCCGCCTGTTCTCCAGGCTAAACAGCCCCAGTTCCCTCAACCTCTCCTCGTAAGACCTGCTCTCCGGACCCTTCACCAGCTTTGTTGCCCTTCTCCGGACACACTAGCGCGCTCGCTGAGGCGCCCACAGAGATGAATGCCAAGCGGCAAGTGCCTGGGTTAAGCGGCCGGGGGGCGGGACACACACTGCCCTCGATCGCCCTTGGGCAAGGCGAGGGAACACCGGTGCGGCGCGTGACCGGTACCCGCACGGCCGCGCACGCGACTCGCAGCCAGTCCCGACCGCAGCGTGCCCTTCCTTCTCTTCAGCCCAAAGGCATCCACCGCCGATCGAGGGCGGGTGAGCGCCAGGCATGCCTAGCCGACGCCGGAGGTGAGCGCGCCTGCGCGGGCCGGCGGGGCAGGGGTCGCTTGGCGGGGCGGGCGGGCGGCCCATGGCCCTTGGTGGTGGCGGCGGCGATGACCGACTACAGCGAGGAGCAGCGCAACGAACTGGAGGCCCTGGAGTCCATCTACCCGGACTCGTTCACAGGTGAGCCGCGGCGGGGCCGGCGCTTCGCGTGGCGGCCGGCCGGCCGGTCGGCGTGAGGGAGGAGCGGCCGGCCCGCGTGCCTAACCGCGCCCCTCCGGGCGCCCCTTGCCCTTTCGCCGCACGGACTGAATGTTATTCGCCTTTTTAATATATTTTTCTGTTGTCTTTCCCAACGCAAAGCCCTCGGCGGGGCTCTCCGGAGCTGGACGCGCGGGCGCTGCCGGCCGCGGCGGGCTGAGGGCCGCGGCGGAGCGGAGCGGGCCGGGCCGGTCCCGCTGTGCCGGTGCCGGGGCGCGGCCGCGGGCAGGGGACGCTTTGCAGGACCCCTCCGGTGGCGCGGGCCGGGGGGCAGCGGGCGGTGCGCGGCCGGCCCGCCGCTCGGGCAACGGCCCCGTCCCGCCGGCGGGACGGCGGCGCTGGGGGGCTTAAAGGCGCCGTTTCTTCTGTGGGTGCGTTGCCGGTATCGCCTTATTCCGTTGCAGATCTGTGGTGGGACAGAGGCGAGCTTTAACGCCCAGGTGCAGTATGCTGTAATGCCAGAGCTTTCATGTGATGGGTGCCTTGGTTCGTCGGAATTTCGGGACTTTCTAGTTACTATCAAACAGTTGAAAGTGTCTACCCTGCCGGCTAATCCAACGTGATTTGCGGTGCTCAGTGTCTAAAGCATATTAACAGTGAAAAAACTCGTGCATTTTCTGTTTCCTTCCTGCACGCTACTCTGCCCAAAGTCCCATAGTAGCTTACCTGGCAGTAACTTTGTCACACAGACATTTTCCCAATGCATTTGCCCATTCCTCTAATCCAAAAATCTTTTAGGTTCTTCAGCTTTATGTTAAACGTATATGAATTGATCTCTGGTAGCTGGGGTCACTGAATAACTGATACCGATAGGAAGTAGTATACTGTCATATAGCCTCTACTCTGAGTTATTGTCCCCTCCTATAATGCGCTTATACCCAAAAAAAGAGGGAGGAAAAAAAAGATGGTAGTAGTACCTTAGCGGTTATGAAAATTAATTAATACTGTGAGAGCGTACGTACTAGACTGAGCATTGATTTTAACAGTGATACAGAGCAGTCCTTATGTGAGGACTGCAACCCACAGTTGTGCGATGAGGTTTCCAGGCTGTGAAACTGGATTGCAGAGCTTGCACATTCTGCATCTCTATAGAGCTGCTTGTTGTCTGTCTTCTAGCTGCCTTATTCATTAAATTTCATTCGAGTACGCTACTTGGGTAGCACATTCTTGAAGGAAAGCACTGTGTATTCTTTTTTTCTTTTAAGAAGCATTTGTTATATGTCCTAAATACAGAAATATAGAACTGTCCTAAATATAGAAATAGATGCAGACATACTGTAAAAACAGTCCAGGGTCAAAAGCGTACTGGATGCTTCTCATGCATATCTAGTATAATAAAGCAAATTAGCTTTGGGAGCTTTCTGTGCACATTCAGGGCACTGACATAAGTCATTTGATGGTAGCTAGATTTGCACTTTTTGGAAAAGTGAAACTTCCAAAAGAGAAACTTTTTAGTATTGTTGATGTTATATGCTCTCATTTGAAGAGCACTCCAAACATTGCATTATATGGAAAATAGCTGTTAATTGAAAAGTGTTTATTAATAGGGTAAAAAGGCCCTTAACACGGTATCAAGAGCTTCCTTGCTTCATTAGTCCTTGAGAAGTTCAGTTTCAATGATGTGAAGAAGTAGTTGCCTGATTTAAGGAATCTCTGACTCTTTGGTGTTTTTTTCTTTTTTTTCTTTTTTTTCTATTTGAACAGTATTGTCAGAAAAGCCAACGACTTTCACAATCACTGTGACATCTGAAGCAGGAGAAAATGATGAAAGTAAGTCAATCCTGTCTTTAAATGTATATAGGGGGAGTTTCCGTGTAAGCCTAGTTCTATCACCAACAGCTCCACTTACGTCCCCTTAGGGGCCTGATCCAGCAAGCATTCCTCAGAAAATGTAGTTCAGGGATTCTGGTGATTTGTGTTTAGTTTACAGAAATGTTGCATTCCCTTGCTAGGGCTACTTTCTGACGTGCTGAATTTCGGATGCTTTGTAGCTTCAAAAAGTGTGGATTGTCATCGTCCCTGCAGTAGTTTACAGCCATGTCGTGAGGTGACTTTTTTTCTAGCAACTGTATGTATACCAGCCACATGAGAGAGTTGAGTCTGTGTAGTGTGAACATGCAGCCCTTAAGGAACAGTTCCAGAGCAAAGAGCTGTGGGTCCCGAGTCGCTGCGTTTGTGTTGGGTGCCAGTGGTTGCATGGGCTTGTTGGAAGCCTTGCTCCAAGCAAGCCTGAGAGCAACTCTTCTGGGTTACTGCATCGGAAGAAAGAAACTGGTGCTGGTGCCATCAGTTTTAAAGGAGCAAGCCCTGCTCAGAGCAGGTGTCTGCGCTGAAGAGACTGCTTGGCTGCCAGAACTGAGAGTCTGGAACAGAAGGAAGTCTTCTCCCTGGTATTCTGGCAGGATGCATGAAAGGAACTTGATTCTCTCTTGCCTTGTTTCCATGTTATCCTAGCTGTGGGTGGCTTCAGATTGAATGTGTTCTCCTTAGGCTGTTCTCTGCTTAATAACTTCTACTGCACATTGTGTCCTTGTAATATGATTTATACAGAGCCCTGGTACCCAACACAGAGGTTGATACTCCAGCCAGGCACACAGAATTTAAAGCTTTAATATGCTGGGATTCTCTCTAGATTTGTTGTTAAGACTCTTCCTCATTTTCTCCAGCTTTAAGTGGAATATGAAGGAAAAGAAATCACTAATCTAGTACCCATGGAAGGTTTTCCAGTCTTTGTAAAGACCTTTCAGACATTAATAGACTGTAATAATTTATGTAAGGGTAAACTTCATTGTCTTGATTTCTCAGAACTCTTGCCTTATGCTTAAAACTATATGAAGAGGTTTAACATCTGTGTAAGATGCCTGTTCCTTTAAGACAAGAATATTTTATGTTTTAAAATCTTTAGGCTGTTGAAGAATTAGAAAAATATACAATTAAATTTATATAGAGATATTACTATAAGAATATGTGTTTTTTTATCTTGTAGCTGTCCAAACAACCCTTAAATTTACCTATAGAGAAAAATATCCTGATGAAACTCCACTTTATGAAATTGTCTCACAGGAGAATCTTGACGATAATGATGTCACGGACATATTAAAACTACTAGAACAACAGGTAAGGAAAACGGAATATCTCAATGCGGCTTGATATCGCTTCATGGTGTAGCCAGAACTTCTCTCTCAAATCAGTTGTTTTGTGAGGTATGTGCCACTGATTTGAAACCTGTCCCATACTGTAGGGGCTGACTTTGACGTTTGAGTTTGGTAAATGACATTATTGAGGTAAATTATGTTAATGAGGTAAAATATAGGGCTGATTCAGTGTGCACGGGTACAGTAATGAAATGGAAGTGCTCTAGGGCTTCCTGTCTTTTGCAGTTCTAACTTAAGGTGAATTTGTTTAACTGTATATATAGTATTTGTGGAAATAAGCCACTTGAATTTTATTTGGAAAGATTAAAAAATGCTATGTTGATTCTTTTTAAAAAGTATTTGGGGGGGATCTCTTCAACCTTTGAGATCAGCGAGAGTGCATTGTGAAGGAAATACTACTTTGGTTTTGGGAATTCTTGACAAGTCCTCCCTGCCTTAAAGATGCCATAATGTGTTCAGTAGGCATTCTTTCTTTTCAGTTTACTTCATATAACCTTCCTTCCACCAATTGATGTTTTTTATTTCTCCTGGGAAACTGTCCCACTTCAAAGGGACATGTAATGGGATTAAGGAATAAGCCATTTCAGGAGAGGAGAGGTTCTGAGCGACTCTTATCTCCCATGATTTATGATATTCCAATCTTGGAGTTGTATTCCCATTATGGGTTTTGTTTTATTAATGAAAAAGCTTTCCAGATGTCTATAATATGTTGATAACCTGAACGCTGGTGTTTTGCTGTGCACCCATTTGGGGGTAACTTTAACTGGATTAACTGGTCAATTGATTTGAATTTTACAGCGAGCTTTTGGGACTGGTGCAGAGTGCCTCAGCTGTGTTGTCTGCATTTGCACAGCATACTGGTTTCTAAACATACTTATACATAAGTATAAGTATGCTGAAGGTAACCTTCAGCTTCTGAAGGTTTGAGGTTCTTCTGTTTAAAGTTGCCTTTCTTGTGTTGTAGGCAGAAGAAAATTTAGGAATGGTAATGATCTTCACTCTAGTCTCAGCAGTACAGGAAAAATTAAATGAAATAGTGGATCAAATAAAAACACGAAGAGAAGAGGAGAAGAAACAAAAAGAAAGAGAAGCAGAAGAAGAAGAGAAAGTATGTAAAATAATGTTTTTCAATTAAAAATTTCTCCCTTTTTTTTTTTAATGTTTGGGTTTGATGCAGGAGCAATTCTCAGTTGCAGTGGGAGAGGAACATCTATCCCAAAGTTGATATAATTGAAACATAAGGACTAGAAGATTGTTTAGTGCACTTAAGTGATTCCTTCCCACCACCCATTTTCTAAAGCAGTCTTTTCAGAAATATATTGTGTGTTCACAATCCCTTCTAGCATTACTTCCTAAGGCAGGAGCAGGCATTCTTCCTGAATGCAGTCAAAGTTGCTGTAGCCAGTTTTTTGCTTGAAGAGGAGATGGGGAGCACAAAAGGCTAGAATATGGCATGCTGCGCACAGGCTGCGTGGTCTGAGAGTGTCTCTCTTCCTTGGTAGACTGAGTGGGTAGGGTGGAAGCAGTGGGACCAGTCTTCAAGACTGGTTTGTCTTCCCTGCACACATCCTTTCCAGCAGCCACTGTGGAATAGTTTTTCCATTCATGGAATGTGCTGTGGTAAGTCCAGCTACTGAGTCTTCACTTTCTTCCTTGGAAATAGCTAGTGGGTGATGGGACTTGAAAGGTTCAGTATTCCTGAAAATGGCAGAAAAATAGCTGGGAAAAAATAATCCTTTTTTCCTGTCTCAACAAGGTAGAAGGGTTAATGTAAAATATGTCAGTGTAGATTGCACTTAAGAGTTGATAAGAAGTGCTGCCTGCTTATGGAAAACCTGTATTAGTGTGTGTTGCTAACTACTGCACTGTAGGTCCAAAGGTAGTACACGGGGTTTTTCCATAAAAATTTCCACCATGGTACAGCTCTCTGAAGGGAGAGACAGGTGGCAAAAAAACAGTAAGAATGTGTTCTTTGTATAGTCTCAGGGTTAGGGTTAAGTTCTCAGAATCCTTCACAGCAAGCAGTGCTTCTAGATTATTGTAATTTAAATAATTAAGAGAATGCTCATCTTCACTTGTAGCTTTGCAAGTTGTGTTTGCAGCCTTTTCTGTTCTTTCAGCAACGTTTTCATGGCACTCCTGTTACCATTGAGAATTTCCTAAACTGGAAAGTGAAGTTTGATGCAGAACTCCTAGAAATAAAAAGGAAAAAAATGAAAGAAGAAGAACAAGCGGGCAAAAATAAATTAAGCGGTATGATTTAAAACTGGTCTTGAAGTTTTTGCAATGTTATCAGACTATAATGACAAGCCTAAAAGTAATTTTTATGCTGAAAGATGATGGTAGTAAATGAACTCTTAATGCAGTACTTGATAATTGTTCTCTATGTCACATGAAGACTGTCTGAGTGCTGATTTTGGGCTAAATACAGAGCTAATGGATTTAGGATTTCTGATAAAGTCATTAAGGTTCCCAAACTGTGTGTTTAAGCTTTTTCAGGTTTGTGCCAGACAGTATGCCACTTGGAGCTGCTGCTGGCAGGCATTGTTCTTGCAGAAATAGTTGGGGTTTGTTAAGCAACAGAAAGTGTCTACATTAGACAGTTTACTGATTTGGCCTTTATTGTACTGGATTATACAGTGACTTCAGATTAGTCAAGCATGTGTAGGAGTTTGGGGTGCTGTTGCTGGACTGAAGCAACATAGAGGCTGGCTGCAGCATATGACAAGCTTACAGTGACTAGTGAGGTGTCTCTCATATTTTGGGGAAGAGCTTGTCATAGCAGTGGTTTCAGGCTCTGTGTTTTGTAGATCACAGTTTGACCAGCAGAAAGCAAACTCTGTATCCAGTGGGCACAATGTGGAGGAAATTATTTTTCTTATGAGAACCTGTAGGTAAGAATTAAATCTTGGGCATCCTCCTCCACACTCTCCACAGCTTAGCTTTGGACTGGTTCTCCTGTGATGTTGGATTTACTTTTTAACCTGATTACCTGAGAAAACATGACCAATGTGATCATGCTATGTTACTGTTATCTTTCCTCCTCCCTTCTGAAGGCTTTTGAAACTTTTAGCTAGGTTTGATGAAATTGGACAGAGAGATGGAAATTTTAATGGTAGTAAGTTTCATGAAAAGCTGTACAGGGCAGGGGACATGCTGTCTTCCCCTCTGAAGGGAATGGATTTGGGAATCTGCAAAGATGAGGTAGTAGAAATCAAGCTGCTTCTAGTTTTTTTTTGTTTTTAAAATTACTGTTAGCATGCTGTGTCTGGTTTCTTCTATACAAGTCTGGTTTATAGAACCTCCCCTTCACAAAACTAAAACCAGGCTTATTCTCAGATGTCATGACTGTAACCCCATTAGAAGTAAAAGGTGTTTGAAATGTTTTACCGTGAACATCAACCAGTCTCAGTGGTGGAAGCTTGCATAAGCAGTGCAAACATTGGTAGAAGATGGGTAGTTTATGTGGAAAGAGCCCTGACCTTTTCTTCCACAACCTCCAAATTAGAAAGGCTTCACTTTGTGTGATGCTTCCTTCACAGATGTGTGTGTAGGAGCTGATCATGTGTGTAGATCCAAGTTGCTTTTTGAATGGGGAGGATATATGGAAAAAGATGGAGGAAGCAGCTAATTTCCTTTCCAATTCCCGCAGAGGGTTTCTTGGGGAATGCAAGAGGCCTGAAGCAGTAAGGACTGAGCAAAGTCTGTGGGACAGTACAGCGTAACTTTTCCCACCCCCTGTTATTAAAGCCTTAGTAATATTAAAGTGACTATAAAAAACAGTGACCTATTTCACATGTAAGAGGAGGAAGCCTATTGGTGTGGAAGAATCCTGGACAAATAGTCAAAAAATCGGAATGGAGAACTTAGAGAAACGAGCATCTTAAAAAAACAACAACAAAGACTGCTCAGACTGGTTAATCTGAAAAGCCCAAAATATATGTGCTAACGATTGTTGCCTTAGGTTGATAGTTATTTCAGATTTCTACTTGCTTATGTAATTTTTAAATTTTATTTTATTTCTAGGGAAACAGCTGTTTGAAATGGATCACAACCTTGACACCTCTGACATCCAGTTCTTGGAGGAAGGTAAATTCTGTTTGTTTCAGCAATTGAAAGACAGTGGCTTAAAATAGGACAAAATTCCTAAGCAAAATCTCAATTATTCTGACTTAACATCCTAGCTCAGTATTACTTTTTCATCGGAAGAACATTCTGAGAAGTACCATTTTGCAGATTAAACATAAATGATTTTAACTTCTCTCAAAAACAAACAAAACATTTTCAGGAGGCTAAAGTGGATTTATTTGCAGTTTTAAGCTTAAGTTGATCTTATTTCTATCGCTTCTATTCAAGTGTTTGGACTGGAAGCAAAACCAAAAACAAGCGAAGCAAAACCAAAACCAAAAAAAACCATAACCAAACCCTGCATTTTCTTTTTTTCTAATAGCCAGCCTTCTTACCCCTGATTTCAGGCACAGTTCTGGAAGTTGTCTCCTCCTCTCTGAACCTCAACACCAATAGTGAATATCCCACAGTCAAATTAAATGTGATTTGCCTCTGTGCGACCCAGTTCTTCTTTGCAGTTTCTGCAGATTTTTCTGTTATCTTACTAAAAATATCTGACTTGGTGCCAGCTGAAAATTTTGTAAGCCTGTGCCAAAAGACATTAAACTTGGAAAATCTGTTGGAGAACAATCAAATAAATCCACTCACAGTCACGTATCTATTTAATTTTCTGTACTGCCTTTTAGTATCCTGATTTAAAAGACTGATTTTTGAGTTAATGTAGCTGCATTATCTACTGATATGGCAAAACGCACGTGCAGGAGAGTCAAGAATTTTCTCTGCAAGTAACAATTTAAAAGAAAAAAAGGTTGTTTATGAACATCAGTGTGTATAAACTTGACATGGCAGTAATGGGGGAATTGAGTCTTTTAGTTAGAGGACATAATTCAACTTTGTCTTCCTCCAAAATGCCTAAAGTGAAGACGGGTTGTTGATGGAAGATTTGCCTGTCTTAAGGCAGGGACAGATCTCCGTATTGGGGTTCTGTGCCCAAATGACTTGGGATTAATGTATTAACTTTTAATCCTGTTGCTATCAGTGATTAAAAACTCCTGTCCTTATTGCTGTTTCCTTTCTATCATAAATGCAGCAGGTTACTAACTGCAATTTAATGTTACAATATCATGTAATAAGTAATGCTGATTTTCACAGCTTAAGCAGGATGATGGCATTATCTTTTTGATGGGAGCAGTTGTAAAGGCTCTTTCAAACCCAGTGAAAGAACAGAACCTTATTCAGTGGCCAGAAGATGTCACTGTTGATACACACAAATAAAATGGCAGTAGTCGCAAAGTTTTGTCCTTAGGTCAGCATCATCTCTTCCAGAAGAAAATGTGAATCCATATAAACATTCATCTTGCTTCTAAAATTTAAGTCTGAAAACAAACGTAGATATACAAATGGTGTGTAAGGTTTCTTTTTAATAAACCTTACATGTTTCTTTGACTATGGTAGGTGTAACAATTCCAGCTGTGGGGTCTTGAGCTCCTGCTTTGACAGCACATGGGAGAAAGAATCTCTGCTTCTGGGAACTATAAATGTTAACTTCATTATCCCAGTGGATTTTGAGGTCCTCTGTGACATTTCTCTTGACTGGATTTTGGTATGAGGGGAAAAAAGCTTCACTTCAGCTGTAAAAAGATAAAATGTGGCATTTCCTTTTCCGTAGCTATTTGATTTATAAAAAGCCAAGTAAGTTAACAGCTACCTACATTGAAGAATGAATTAGAAAAAGTGTTCTGTATTTTGGTGTTCAGGTACTGTTTTCCTACTTGCATGAAAATAAATTATTTTTCTGTTCTTTGCAGCTGGAAACAGCGTGGAGGTTGACGAATCTTTATTCCAAGAAATGGATGATTTAGAGTTGGAGGATGAAGAGGATGACCCTGACTACAACCCCGTTAATTTAGATAGCGATTAGACTTTTTTGAACTGGCTCTGTCATGGGTATGGACATATGTAAGGAGAGAGGGGCAGGCAGGAAAGCCACAGCATCTGTGGTTTTAGTGATGTGTATCCGTTTTTTTTTCTTTTTTTCCAAAGGGAAAATTCAAAATATTTTAAATTCAGGAGAATGGTCTTCTGATGAATTTCATCATAAATAAATTTGCTTTTGTTATTTCAAATGAAAAAATATGAGGAATATTGATCTGTCTGAAAGTGTCATTTTATTTTCTCTCATTTTTTCCTTCCCATTTCTGTAACAGTCCTTTGAAGAGATGTGGCAACGAGCAAGATGGAAAGATGTTATAGCAAGCGCTAAACACCTGCATCTGAAGACTAAGCAGCTGTTCTGCTATCTTCCACCTAGGATATACATGGGCAGCTTTGGTGAATAAAAGGGATGACATACTATGCAGTTTTGGGCTTGGTTTGGTTTGGTTTTTGCTTTTCTTCTGTGGAATTTTGTAACACTTGAAGTCAATTCTGGTGCCCCAGCGTGTCAGCTGTAGATAAGCAGCACTAGCCAACTTTAATAAGGCATAGCATTATTAAAGTTTAACGGAAACCATTTCCATACTACTGGAGTAAAATCTTTTGCCGTAGTTGAGGATAATAGTTTCAAAATGGCTGGTTCAAGTCTGTAGGAAGAAATCAGGATGAGATAAAGTCCTCTTAAAAAGTTTGTTTGATTTGTTCGGAGAGGGTGTTGGTTTTTTTTATTTTTCACTTGTGCCTCAATGAAAGTCCATGGGGAAGAAAAAAGCCACACTATCAGTGGAGTGCAGAATACAGTACCAGGATTTATGGAGTGCTTATAGGTTTGAATGTAATGGGTATTGTCTTAGAAGCATCTTGTTGGCAGCCCATAAGGGTTAGCACAATGCACAGTGAAGCCACGCATCAACTCGTGGATGTTAACCATCCTGCGGAGTTGCTTATGGAGCTAACGGCTTGACGTTAGACTCCTCCCTTCCCACCTCCACAAAAACCCAAAACATTGTGAGAACGGTGGTGTTTAAACATGTTGTGTTTGAAGCTGCGTAGGCTAGGAGGATGATGGTACGGACGAAGGTTTCAAAAGACAGCCCTCCAAATAGAGAACCACGGGGCACCTCCATGATTAAACACTGTGTGCTGAATTCTGACATACTGTTAGTAGACTGCCTTAACTGCCCAGCTTCAACTCTGAAGAGGATTGCACTGAAGTGCTTAGAGGAATAATAAATTTATGAACGTTAGTATTTGGAAATTCTATATTCAAAATGAGAAATTTAATTCCAGAAATAATTTAATGGTGTATAAGATTCTCTGCTGATGTCGCCTGAGAACATCTGTTTAGGATGATCTCCTTTAACATGTTTCCATAGTCTTTTCTTTTTGTATTCAAGATGAATGAGTTTCTAGTAGATAGAAATAAATGTTCAATTACCCTGTAAATACTTTTATAAATTAACCATGTGCCTTTGTTCCTACTGTCCTCTGTTTGATCTTCTTAATTTTGGTTACTAAGAACTCGAAACAAGCATCTGGGTTTCAATGATCGTGTTGAATGTTTCAAAGCAATAAGCAGGATCTGTGTTCCAGCAGAGATACCAAATATGTAAAAAAAATTGTGAGCTAATATGATATTAAATCTGACTTTTCCAAAGATACGGTTGGATTGAAAGCTTCGTAGTGACTACATCCAGCTTCCTGTGTAATTGCCAGTATGCTTTAAAATGTTGTTCGGCACTGAATTTAATTTACTTCTGGTATGTCTCAATTCAGCTGCATAAAAATGTTTAACTCTCACAGCTGCTTTCCATTTTCAGCTATGTATATTTAAAAATAGCATTTTTTTCATAAAAGGAGTGAATTAGTTCTCTTTACATTTGGACTGAATCCAAGAATGCTGTGTGGACTGTGCAAAATGTGGTCATCAGAGAAAATTTTCCAAGTGGGTCACTGACAAGAGTGATCTGCGTACGAAAAAAGCTTCTTGTTAATGTTATTTCTAGGTTAATGAGATCTATCTAGTCTGTTTTCGCACTAACATATTTATTGGTTTTCATGCAGAGGATGTATAGCTTAAAAATGTTAAAATGATGTCAAACAAGTTAAAATGTGGAAATGTGTTTTCACTGTTACATCTTATGTTTCAAAGCAGAGGAAATAAGGGTTGAAGTGACAGAAAACTGTGTGAAGTCTGTTGAAGTCTTTGGAACAAGTTTCAGTGACTCAATCTGAACTTCAGATTTGTTTGGCTTTATTAGCAATTAACAGCTGTGAAATAAAAGGGAATTTGAGAGTAAGCTCGGCTATGTTTGCGTTTTTTAGTTTGCTGAAATGGACTGAGATAAGGGGGTTTTTTTTGGTGGAAGACGTTCAGGTGAGGTATGTTAAGTTTACTTATGCACTTTGGGTTAGATTGAAGTCTAATTCCTATTAATCTAATAAAATTCCATTGATAAACTTTTGATGGAAGTCTAGTAATTCAACACCGTGGTGCCGACAACCTTGCTTGTATCTTGCTTTTAACTCTAACTCCAAAGCTTACACTGTAGTGCATGTAGGGAGATTATTATGAGCTGCAGCACTGCACTATGACCAGAGATAACTTAGTATTGATCATGCTGAACTTCTTCAATAGTCAGTGCCTGAGCTTTATTAAATTATTATTCAGAGGATGGTGCCCACCACATGAAGAAGTTGTAGGGGTACAGTCTTGGGCATGCTGCAAAGCCTAGGATTTTTGCTTCCAAATTATGATGGCGTTAGGATCTGCTTGAAAGCAAACAAAACTTGGGTATACTTCTCTTTTTTTTCCTTTTTTTTTTTTTTTTTTAATAATAGGTCAGGAGTCTGTATTTTGGCCAAAAATGGGGAGCTTGAAGTACAGTTCCTGTGGGGAGAGTCAACTTCAGTCTTTCTTCTAGGAGGCTTATAACCATCAGGCTACATCCAGTTTTTAAACTGTGGTTGCTGAAATAAATTCAAACTTTGTTGGACCAGGCAGTAGGCTGTGCCTTGATCCAAGGTGCTGATATGCTAGATCCTGAGAGAAAGAGATGTTGTGAGTGCTCTCTCATGTTGCAGAATCTGACAGGGCCTGAAATACTACTTTTTTTGTTGGTTTTGGGGTTGGATTTGGTTTGGTTTGTTCTATAATTAGCCCTTCGGTGCCTTGCAGCTTGGCTCAGAGTAGTAGGGAGCGGGAAATGGGGGGAGGCTTTTCAGGTTCAATTCTTCAACATATTTGCATTCATTGCCGTGAACTCGATTTTATCTTCCTTCTGATTTCAGCTGGGATAGAGCTAATTTTCTTCCTAGTAGCTGGCACAGTGCTGTGTTTTGGATTTAGGATGAGAATAATGTTGATAACACACTGATATTTCAGATGTTGCTGAGCAGTGCTTATACTAAATCAAGGACTTCCCAGCTTCCCATGCTTGTGTCAGGTGCACAAGAAGCCGGGAGGGGGCACAGCCAGGACAGCTGACACAAACTGACCACAGGGATATTCCATACCATGTGATGTAATGCTCAGTATATAAACTGGGGGTACTTGTCCAGGGGGCAGCAATGGCTGCTCGGGGACTGGCTGGGCATCCATCAGTGGGTGGTGAGTGGTTGCATCACTTGGTTTTCCTGGATTTTGTTTCTTGTGCTCTCTCATTGTTTTTCTTTTCATTAATTATTATATTTTAAACTGTTCTTATCTCAGCCCACAAGTTTTCCTACTTTTGCCTTTCTGATTCTCTCCCCCATCCCACTGGAGAGGTGGGGGGTGAGCAAGCGGTGATGTTTAGCTGCCTGCTGGGTTAAAACACAACAGTCCTTTTTGGCACCCAACATGGGGCATGAAGGGTTCAGGATAACAACAGATCTGACCAAAGCGTGTTAAAATAAATTTGTGATAAGCATTCGTTTTATTAGTATAATAGTCAGTGGTCACAATGTTGATCTATTTGCTCTCAGAGTTGTGTTACATAATACCTTACTTGCTGCATATACTGCTTATCAGTATTTATGTGCTGTTTATCACTTCTGGGAGTTGGATTAAAGTTATCGCTTTGCTGTATTGTATTGTGTGACACTGGCTTATGGTATGATAAAATTACTGGTCATGAGGTTGTACTCAGCATTGCTGTCACCCCCATACTTTGGGAGACACCTCTCGGAAACTATTACAATTACACTTTTTACCTCTTCTTGGAGAACCAGTCTATGGGGGAGATGGGGCAGGGACACTTTCCCTGGCTTCTTCACCTTCCCTTCCTCCTTCAGGTTAGTTACAGCAGCTCTGGAGAATTTTGAATATCCTTGGGATGTTCAAACCAGCATGGTCCTATTGCCTTGTCTCCTGAATGTGTTTCAGGCCTTGTTTAGGGTTTAACAACTATTTAAGAATATCATCCAGAGATCTGCCCCCACGACGAGTACTGCGGCCACTCCAGCCCCGGCAACAGGTTACGCGGCTACTCAAACCCCTGAGACAGGCACTGCAGCTGAACCCGTGCTGGCATCAGTCGCCCCTATACACTAGGAGAAATCTTGGAAATGAAAGTCAGCTCATTTAGGAAGAGATGATGAAAAAGCAGGGCCATCACCAGGAGAGGAGGAGGAGGAAGAGGAAGAACTCATAAACAAGATGGACACCACCCGATCCCTGTCCTTGAGTTAACTGTGAGATACGCGAAAAGTTTTCAGCCTTCATCCAGGTGAGCACATTGCCACCTGGCTGCTCCGATGCTGGGATAACGGGGCCAGTAGTCTGGAATTAGAGGGGAAGGAAGCCAAACAACTGGGATCCCTCTCTAGGGAAGGGATCATTGACAAAGCGATTGGAAAAGGGACACAAGCCCTCAGCCTCTGGAGGCAACTCCTGTCTGGTGCGAAAGAAAAGTATCTCTTCAAAGAAGATGTTATATGTTTCCCATAAAAATGGACCACCATGGAGAAGGGTATCCAGTACCTGAGGGAATTAGCCGTGCTTGAGGTGATTTATGGTGACCTGGACAATGAGAAGTTATCCAAAGATCCAGATGAAGCCCAGTGCACACGATCCATGTGGTAGAAGTTGCTCAAGAGAGAGGATACGCAGCATGTGCCACTCTATGGTTTTACCTGCATGACCAGAGAGGATGTGAGTAAGTGGGATGGAAAATCTACCTCGACCCTAGAGGCATGGGTACATGACTTGCTAGTAAAAACAATCACTCAGGGGGATTCTTCCAGGAAAACTGCTGCTCCAGTTACCAGTAAGAGGAGTAGAAGTGTTGATTTTTTTTCTGATCTTAATAGATTCACATTTACAAGAAGTGAGTTGCAAATGCTACGATCAGGACTAGAGGGGCCCTGCCTGCAGCCAGGTGGAGGAAAGGGACATACCCCATCCCCCATGCCACCACCTGGAACACAGTCCTGGGCCCTGAAAAACAAATCTTATGGCGACATGGCACCCCAGAAAGAATTGATTCTGACAATGGGACTCATTTCCAAAACATCCTCATAGACACCCGGGCCAACGAGCACGGCACTGAGTGGGTATTTCATATCCCCTGTCATGCACCAGCCTCTAGGAAAATTGAACGGTACAATGGACTGTTAAAATTACGCTG
The DNA here is from genome assembly GCF_949628215.1 of Phalacrocorax aristotelis. Lineage (NCBI taxonomy): Eukaryota > Metazoa > Chordata > Aves > Suliformes > Phalacrocoracidae > Phalacrocorax > Phalacrocorax aristotelis. The sequence goes on from NC_134278.1 coordinate 54,766,627, forward strand.
AGAGCAATGGGGCGGGGGGTGGAACATTCAAGCACTGGGATACACATTTAGCAAAGGCCACGTGGTTAGTCAACACAAGGGGATCTGCCAGGCGAGCTGGCCCTGCCCAGTCAGAACCCTCACATACTGTGGATGGGGATAGAGTCCCTGTAGTGACTTTAGTGACGAAAACTGTATGTTGGGAAGTGGAACTCTTGATGTCTCTGGATTAGAACTAATTAATGGAAAAATCTTTATTTGCTTAGTCCGTCTCCTTTGAAACGATTCTTTTCCAGGTGAGTTGATGGGCTAATGCTGATTTTGGTCTTTAAGATCTTCAATTGTTTTTCTCAAAATTCTGCAGACTCTCCAGTTTGTTAAACCACGGCAAAAGACACAGGCTTTTTTCCTGTGGAATTTAAGCTTAGATGCCACATATTCTATTACAGGTGACATAACACACAAAAACCAGAGCTGTAATCTTGTGGCCACTAGTTGTCCACAGAGGAATGAAAAATACTACTCAGTTGTAAACTGCTGAACAACTGAGAATGAGGACAAGGCTCTGCATGTTTTTGCCTGGTAAGTGTTGCACACTGTGATCCCACTTCTAAGAATATGATTTGGCCTTTGTTACCATGTAGCCAACGGTCCAGTTAAAGTCACAGTTCATTGCCTACGTTACACTGTAAGTTTGAGGTGAAAGGTAAATGAGAAAAAAGCTGTAGTGAAAACATGATATGAAATTATATCCTTGTGAGGAAAATTATTGCCTGAAAAATACACGTGAAAGAAAATTCCAAACTTCAGAGTAGAATTCACTCCATAACCCTGCTTCTGAGGATAGCAAGGGAAGGGATTGGAAAGGTGACAAAAATCCTTGCTTGTTTGTTACTATCATGCAATTATTTTTATCAATTATATTTATTCTTCTGTTACAGATGATTCACATCTTTTAACAAGAATATTCTGTTGTCAATGGATGGATCAAATCATGGTTCTGACGCTGATACAGCCATAAATATGACTTTAAATATCCTCTTCCTTACCCACAAGGAAATTAAGAAGGGGAAGATAAGTGCAGTGATATTCTTTAACGTATTGTGCCTATTTTTAATTTGCTCACACAACACGGTGTACAAGAGACTGAAATATACAAAACTCTCAAGTAAGGAAGAGCTATTGATCTTACTTTAATTTGCATAAATCTGGGTTTTTCAAACAGTATCAAATTAAGAACCAGGTAGTGACATTTGCAGAAAAATTTTCTGTGGAATTTAGACATGGACTCCTTCTTGCACTCTAACACTTCCACAAGAAGGAGGATGTGAGGTCATTTCTCACCACGTCTGTCACCCCACAACCCTCCCTTCCGTTGGTGCAAAACTATAGGCGTGACACACCCAATAGGTAGGTAGCTTTGTACATTTACACAGCTATATGAGCTGCAAGAGCTGCAAATGTGACCCCACTGTGATTTATAGTATATGGATACACAAGTAAACCCTCCGTCAAAAACAGTTTCTTTACCAGTCCACATCCAACAGAACAGTGCCTTGAGCTGAAACTTTATTTGTCCATTTTGGTTTGCTTTTTGTTTTCTTTTTCCTGTTGGCAGGCTCTGGAGGTAGAGGAGGGAAGGGGAAGAAGCAAGGCTTCAAAAGCTCCAAAATCCACCATTCACATGGAGGAAGAGAAGTTTATGCTGGGACCATGTGTTATGGACAAGGGCTGATAATGCACTATCTCTAAACAAGTTGCAGATATAACTTCTCCTACCTCTCTGCTCTTTCCTTTCCTGGAGCTAAATGGTAAATCAAGTGCGTAACAAACAAATGAGGTGATGGTCCATGTTATTTAAAATAAACCCCTGCCATAGATTCTTGGCCCTTATTTCCATGCCTTTTCTTCTTCAGAAAATATTAAACTCAAAATACTCTGAGCCCTCATAGTCTCTTGAAAGAAAATAAAGGCCCCCGAAGGCTATTTGATGATGGTGGTATTTATTTAGGTACAACAGTACCTCATAAACTCATCCCTTAACCGCTACCTTTGGTTTCAGATATCTAAGTCAACGTATGCATTTAAAGGTAAAAAAGTGATAAATAATTGGAATTTATCTGTGCATTATATTTTGGTAAACTATGATAGCACCGCACATCAGCCACGGGCTCACCTGTCATCTGACAAGCATTATATTGCCAGCCTCCACAACAGGGCAAGAGCGACAAAGAACTGAGTTTTCTCCTCGATTCCTCTGTAAGCTGAGGTATCTTCTGTTTTCAAGCATTTGAAAATACTGTTTGATTTAAAGGAGCCTGAAAAATATTGTGGACTCCCATATGGTATGAAGAACACTGTTTTTATAATTAGGGCTGAAATGGCAGTGGTTCCTCATAGTAACACCCTTCTCTAAACTCTTCATCTCTGGAATCTGACTGCCATTAAAAAACAGAAAGCAAGCCCTTTATTTGACGTGCTTGCATGGAAAACGCAGTGTAATTCATGCAGTGTTGTCTGAACGTTCTCTGCATATGAAGACTATTATGAAATAACCATGAGATGGAATTAAAAGTTGCCGCTTCTCTCCAGTCTACAAGTGCCTCCTGCACGACTCCCTGGGATGCCTCCATGCCACCTGTAGAAAGGAGAGGAACAGCACTGAAATAACCTGCTAGAAAACACCCCATGGAGGTGAGCTCTTGCCTGCGCAGAGGAAATCATCACTTTCTGGGCTGGAGGGTGCAGTGAAAGTCACTGCCATATAGCCCAAGAGAATAATTAGAATGTGTTAAAATTGTTTCTGTGAGAAAAACCTAGGGGTCACCAAAACCCACATTTTTCACTGGAACCTTCAGTTAGGAACATTTAATCTAAAAATGCTTATCTATAAAGCAGTATGAATTAGAATTAAATAGTAGAATTACTAGAATACTACTAGCATACTAGAATTAGATAACTTGATTTCTTTTGCTTCAAAATAATGTTCACATTAAAGTCTCTGTAAGTTCTTAATATTATAGTACATAAAAAAGTATTTGGACAGTCATTAGAAATTGAACATAAATAGACAAAAAGGAACACTTTATCCCCAAAATTTCAAATCTACAGAGAGTTTTTACATTGTTCCCAAGGAGAAATGAACACATTTTCAAAATCATGGTAAAACAGTTACAGCTTCCGACGAACCCAAGTGACAATTTTCACGATACTCAATCACCTGAAACTTCCGAGATTTAGTTTACACCCTGTGACGAATAAAGTGCTTCAGCACTCTATGTGTAGCAGACTCAGGAGGCTTTTCAGCCATCAGTTTGTGCTCTGTCGTGCGTAGGTTTGCAGACACTCCACTACATTTTCAGAAAATACAGTGGGCAGCTGAACGCGCGTGGCTAGGACCCCCAGCAAGGACAAGTCTCCGTGATTTACCTCGGGTTACAAAAGCGCACTGCTCCTTTCATTGCCCTGCTGCCTGGGAAGAAAAAAGCAGATCAAAGTCCTTCTTGGAGTTTCAGGAACACACTGTCAGTTTCTTCACCAAGCAGCTAACCAAACATTCAGGGTCTTGCAAAGACATCAGAACAGGATCCCGTTGTTTCTCTGAGGCAACTATTTGCAAAGAAGATTAAAAGTTCAGCTTCTGTGAACCCAGGGGAGTCTGACGATAAGAGGCAACATCCCTGAAGCAGTTATTTTAGTTAGCATCAAGCCCCAGCACACTCATTCTTTCTCTCAGGACAAACATTTTGGTGGCAATTCAGGCTGTAGTCCTAGGTCACATTAGGTTTATTTTAACATTTTGTTAACTCACTGCTTTTTTTCCAGTGTTGCCCAGCTGATGCTTGAAAGTTACCCCATTACCCTCCCCCAGCTGCAATTCCATGAGAAGGCTATTGTTTGTTACACAATGATTACCTTGGTTGGTCAGACCTTTACATGGCAGTCCTAGAGCCAAGCTGAAACAAGTGGGACACCAGTACCTTGACCTTAATAAATCTAAAATGTAATTAGGCTTGTGTTCCTCTGACACTCCCAGAGTGCTTGTTAAAAAAAACACAACCCAAAACAAAAGCCCAAAAAACCAAAGACAACAAAATTTACTGGGATCTTGGCATAAGGTCATGCTTACACAAAGAATCAAACACCTCAAGCGGCTGGTCACTGTCCAGGCAGTGCCAGGAATCGCCATCGCAAAGGCCCTTGAGAGGCATCTTCAGCTGGATCAAGCAAGACGCCCTGGCTTCTGCTCACTTAGTACCCGGCTGCCCCGCGTTGACTACGTAGGAATCAAACAGCATGTACAAGCCAGTACAGAGAGATATTTCAAATTTGGAGCATTACAGCATTTCACTGAAACACCAGCTTAGTCCCAATGGCAGTCTGAACACATCAGTGAAGGGCGGGGGCTGAGCTGCAGTTCCTGCTTCTTAGGCTTGCACATCCAGGCACAGTGTCACGCTGGGAGAGAACATGCTCAGTCTGGAGTTAGCAGTGCCTCTGCCAGGAACAGTCAGCCCCTGGCACAGGGAAGGTGAGCGAACAGTGCAGAGATCGAAGTGTATCCATGAGAGGTTAAATGACCGCACAGCTGCAAAACCTCACATGGTACAAGAACATGTGCCGTACACACCAGGGCTAATGTGGGAGCTGGTGTCCTCCAATTCCCAGGAACCCTGTCCCTAGCCTCTGCCCCTCCAGTGTCCTTCCACAGGTTATAGGTCATTACTACATACCTACAGGAATTCATGCATTTTCATAATTAAGATTTTTACTTTCATGCACGTTTCAGAAAAATTACTGATTTATGGGTTGTAATATCTTTGCACGCTCATGTATTTCACTGCTTCCAAAAAGATTACTAGTTCTTATTGCCAGAGCATATTAAACGTGAGAGAAACAAACAGATTAATGGTAGAACTACACCTACATCTAGGTGTCAGCATGTAAGAGTCTAAATGAAAGGGAAGTGTCTAAACTCACAGTAAATGGATGCCACAGCATGATTCAGTTGCTTAAACAAAGGCACGACCTGCTATTTGCACTCAACCATCCCTCCTAGCCTCCAGCTGCCGTGCTGGAGAGGCATGACTCTTACATTCAGCCAGAGCAGCATGTCTTAAGAGACAGTAGGGACCCTCAAACACCCAAGATACTTGCCTCAGCAGATAGCTCCAGTGTCTTAAATGGCACTAACTGCACGACGGAGACCCTAGTCAACGCTCAGTTTAAATGTCCTTTTGCGATGCCTCTGAAGCCTAGGGGCTAAACATTATAAAATATACAGAAAAAAACCCAGAAATTAAAAAATAAGATTAAAAAAAGATGAAATAAAGATGAAATAAAAACTTTTTAAAAATATTATTTTAATTTTATTTAATTCATGGTACAAAATAAACATTTTCTTCCTATACCCCAATGGATTGTCTTGCGTAGCCCCTAGAGCACACGCAGCCCACTTTGGACCCAGCTATCTCAGACCTCACAGCCAGTGCCAACACTGATCCACTGCATAAGCACACACATTCATATTTACAAGTGATATATCTAGAGAAGCCAGCTAACTGAAAAGAAGTTCAGCAGTAAACTAATCCCTGGTGGAACAGACTGTATCATAAGAAATCATAGAACTGCCTCTGTTCTTTGCAAATAGTTGCAAGAGAATCTGCCGAGGCATAATAGATATTTGTTGATCACATTTGGTAAGAAAGAGCATTGGCCAGGGTCTACATAAATATATTTACAGAGGCACTCCAATAAAGTAGTTCCATAGTATCTCTATCCACTGCTTACTGACATTTTGCTATGGTACACGGTTTGCTACGGGATGGTAGATGTTGCTCTGTAATTTAAGCAACTAGAAAATAGCAAATTTTCTAGTAAGACAAGAACTGTAACACTTCAGAGTTACAGATTCATCAGGAGGGTGGAATTTTGATTGAAGATCAAAACTACAGGTTTACTCTAGTGCTGTGCATCTCTAGAGCACCCAACCACATATGGAGACTTAGTTTTAAGTCTAGAAATTGTTGCGTTAGGGTCACAGTCCAGAGGTTTATTGTTTTGCATCCAGCAGATTCCAAGAGGTAATAAAGGCATCCTTTAAGGAATCTTCTCTGATGTTAAGACCTGAGAAGCATGGCAGCGAGCCTTAAAAATAGGTGGGAAGAAGGGAAAGAGAATAATTTCATGAATGAAAACACCACTTTAAAGAGCATTTTCCAAATCAGTAGTTGAGTAAGCTTAACGAGTATAAGGAGTTATATTTCACCTTAATGAAATGCGAGCTTTCAAGACAGAATTTTAAATAACTGATACTTTTAAATACAAATTAAACCTTTGAATAGAGGGGAAAACCCCCAAACCAAACAAAGCACCCCGCACAAATCCCACACAACACACTTCCTTTTATTGTGTCCTGAAATTGGAAAGCTTTTTCCAGCAGGAGGAAAAGAGGATAGCTGTGTTTCATGGCTATTTCTGATGTGTTCAGGGCCAGAAAACACCTAAGATGACACCTCATTTCAATATACAGATGTTACAGTTGAGAAGGTGACTCAGTCACCAGCTATTTCATAGTTTAAATAAAAGTCTGTCCTGATGTTTGAACATGCTGAACAGTGTTGATAAGTCACCACAGATTCAGAACATGGTTCCACAGAATCAACTTGTTAGTGTAGGAAAGAGAAAGCTTAAGAAAGAAAAGTCACATCCGACATTCAGCTGAAAACTTCTAAGGTCTTAAAAAAAATCACAATGCCCAAAGTGAAACATGTGGATAGGATTCATAAAAATGCTGACAGCGCAGACATGTAAGTTGCTCAGAGCTGTGTTTTAAATATATGAAGTTCTAAGTACTTTCAGAAAGCAGAATGCACGAGTTCTAGCGGCCAAGCTGATGAGACATGTCAGTGTCTGCGCGCCTTGCTCTTCTGCTCTCAGAGGCTGATAGGATAGACACCACATAGCTTTACAAAGTTGCAATAAAAACCCCTGGACAAAATTTTGGACTATGAATGCTTTGTAAGTACCTTATAAGCCCACAATAAGTTACCTAGGGGGAAATATGGTAAAAAAATAAAATTAAGAAAAAAGAAGCCTAATTTTAATGTGCAAATGGCTGCAAGCTTTATAAAAGACTTAGAAGTTGTCAGTTACATCACAGTGGCATGCATTTTCAAGCAAAACATTTTTGGTACTGATATGCTAGGATTACTCAGTTCAGATGATAAGCAGAAAGCAGCAGAGAAGAACAATAAGGGAAGTGAAGAGATGAAAAAAATTCACCATGCAACCATATACACATATGCATTTGAGTATTAAAGAAGAAATGCAGATTATTTTAAATTTTCTTAGACGGAAACTATTTTCTGAAATACTTACAGCTTTCTCTTCCAATGAGAGTACACCATCTACAGCCACTATCTGGTATTGCTTTTTTTTTAAGCTACCCACAAATTTCTGAAGTAGTTTAAGACCAGTACCATCACTGTTTTGTTTTAGCAGTTTCTGCATTTCTTGGGAAGGACATCCTGGGTCAAACAGTAGCAAACATAAGGTTTTATTCTTCCTCTCTTCTATTCCAACAATAATACGACTGTGACCTAATTTCAAAATACATTTTCAGTATTTTAAGGACACATAAATCCCATTTACTTCTTCACAGCATACCACTTATTTTCAGATCAAGGAAGATACTACTTGAAGTTTGATAAGGTAGTTACAAGTGAAGAGCAGATGTTAAAAAGTTGAGGCCCCAGTCACACCCAGCTCTTCCATCCAATAAAAATACAGACTTCAATGTTGCTCTTACTAAATAAATAAACAAATTAAAAAACAAACAAACAAAAACCAACAGAAAATAAAGCCATGCCTTCAATTAAATTAAGAAGGAATATAAGATGATGCTCTGAACTGCAGCACATCTAAAGAAAAACAGACAACTGAAAAGAACCAGCATATCATGATACTGACCTTGATGCTGCAAGTAGATAGGTGGCTTGGAAGTACACACTACTTTTGCACCACCTTCATTATCTGTAGAATAGTAATGCAAAACCCACTCAAATAAACGAGGGTGCGTACCCATAGGGCCAGTCGGTTTGTGAAAGTCAATTATTTGACACCTACGGAACATTCAGAATGAAAACAATAATATTTCAAGGAGGTTGTTTGCTAAAAATAACTTTTTCACCTCTCAGTCCCTCCCTTCCTCCTGCACCAAGAATGTTTTGTAAACACAACAATTCCAGGCATCCAGTGGTCATTACCACTTTTTTTTTTTTTTTTAAGTACAGGAACAGGGGACACACAATTACAAAGCAATGTAATACATGCTGTTCAAAACTGTAAGATTTATCCTATAACAAAGAAATGCTCTGTTCAGTCTAGCAAGAACTTGTGAAGCTTGCAAAAATTAAAATGTTTGATTTTTTTGTGTAACTGATACATGTACACTAGATAATCCAATTAACAGCTTTCAGAATTATGCGAGTGAATAGCTGAAATTCAGATTCCCCTTAAGAAGAAACTTCTAGAGAAATTAAGGATTTAATCAATGTTTGATTCTATGTGTATGCGGCATAATTCTTCACCAAGCCTCAATGATCTAAGTATTTATTCGCTTTATGTTCCTGCATAAGTAGTTACACAGCTTTATGCTGCGCCCAATTAGATGTGTTTATAGGTTGGTTAAATTTAAAGCCACTAAGGTGGCTTTGTTGTCACACCACTGGCAGGTCTGCCCTTTAAGGGCAAAGCACTTAAAAATAACAATAACAACAACAAAAAACAATATTTACTTTATCCTGAGACTGGTTAACAGTGAATAAATTTCAGACGCTCCTATCCATGCTTTGGAACCATGTAATCTGTTGTTGAAGTGAGATGCTCCATGAGGATCAAAGCCTTCTCTCCAAGCATCTTCAATCATGGACTGAATCTTTGGTATACTAGGAATTAGTGTAGTATCTGGAACAGAAAAGCTTTTCAATTGTGGCTACAGTTACTGAAATAGTCTATTAATTAAAAATATTCAGCTTCTTTTGTAAAGAGGCAGTTAATGTTACAAAGGTGCACCAAACACACTAAAGCTAAAACTTCTACCACATTATGCCTTGCCAGTATTGACCCCTCTGATTCTTTCCACAGTAAGCTGCAGCAGTATAACAAGCATTTAATAGGTATAATTGACCTAAGTAAGCCTTGCTGTGTAAATGAAAAGGTAAAACTTCAGTCAGTAGGTTGTCATCCAAGGTACATGAAACAAACAGGCAGTGTTTTGTTTAATACCTTTCAAGCAGTCATTATACAAGCTGTTTCGCAACAGTGAGGAAAGGAGCATTTGGAAGTTCCTGTAACCACAACCCCAGCCTCTGTCGCCCAAAGATGAGTGGAAGTGATCTACTCCTGTTGAAAGCCACACATGCCTCACATCTTTGTTTTCATTCTGATAGTACTTGCACAATGCTTCAATAACTCCTAAAAGACAATCAAATACAAAGTTTATCTGTAAAATGAACTACAAAATTTGACAGAAAAAGATTCTTTCCCCAGCTTGAGAGAGATACAGATTAAGACAATTTATTTTAAAACTTTTAAGTGATCCTATGTTACATCTAGAACCCAAATCACAAAAACAGTGGACACTGCACCTATTCCATTTCAACGGCCTATTCTGTGATGAATTTATGCACTATGAAGCTTGTAGAATTCAAGGGTTTTTTTCCACTGCTGCTACACTACTAATATTTTAAATTAAACAGCTTGGACTACATTATAAACAGTGATATGCACAGATACTATTACAATGAAACAGGAAGAGTAATGTAACTAATAAAGCATTTCCATGCCACTACCACCTCCAGTACAACCACCCCTTATAAACATGGAAATACTTGTGAATACCTCGTAATCCTTTTATTCCCCTCAAATTATTTTTACTGGAGAAACTGAGACAAGAAAAAGAAATGGCACAGAATCTGAGAATTACTGTAAATATTTTAAGAAAATCCACTTGCAGGATATTCCAAATCCTCCTTTGTTACATGAAAGAACATGCTTGGGAACACTCCAATTTGTATATATACATTCTCAAAGGCCTTTTATTGCCATGCTATTGTGAAGACAATCATTCCATAGCCATCACAGATTATTTTCTGAATTCCTCTCTCAAGTCTAAATCATTCCCAAGAATGAGAACTTTAAATGTATTATTTCCACTCAATACATTTTATAGAAGAAATTTTATTTTACTTGTCAAGAACCAAATAGATATCTTGTAAGCCAGAACCACTGGCAGTAAACTGAAAGAGCTCTGAACTGTGGTCTTGGCAAGTGAAGACAAGGAAGCCTTTTAAAAGGGACATGAAATGCACTAGCGCTGTATTTCTGCACCAAGTATAAAACATTTCAAAGCAGATGTATCAAGCTGATATCTGCTCCTCCCAGTCCTCTCTTGGACTTTGCAATCAGATGAACACTGTGCTTACCTGGGACCAGCTTACAGGATACTACAACTAACTGAAACACAAGATAGAAAGGTACTGTAAATTTTAACAGCTACACTAGGTTAGGAACCAATGAGCACTAAGTAGTAAACAAGCATACACTCAAGGACAACCAACTTGTAATAAGACACTTGCATCTTTTGATACATATTGTATTCGGGCCCTTAACCAGACAACTTGGTTCCAAGGTTCCATAGAAAAAAAGAAAAAGTCTCCAGATTAGAATAAAGTTTAGAAATATACCAAGCTTTCATTTCCTTATTAGTTTCGGACTGAAATGGTATAGGTTGATCTAAAAAATAAGGATTAGAATTATGATGTAACCAGTATTACAGAGCCAATGATATGCTTTGTTGAAGAGAGGTTTGGTCACTACAACCTGGGTCGAAAAAGTACAGTGTTAGTTGTATAATTTCAGCATTTTTACCTGAAGTCTTTGTCCTCCCATCATCTACACCAAAAGCCAAACATTCCATCATGTCAGCCTTTCTCTTGTGATATTCAAAAGGCTGCATCCTTCCTCTATCAACTTCCCTTTCCATATTCTTTAGGAATTGCTGCTTGTAGCCTCCAGAATTATCCAAGCCATACTGTCTCTGTTAGGGATGGAATGTGCATGATTTAAATCACATTTTTAAAATTCACCTTTAGTAATCTTGAGAAGTTGAATGTACAACCAGTAACTTCGACAAACAGTGAACAATGACACATAAGAACTTCAGATTAATGATATTTTAGAGCTGAAGGCCAAGCTTCACACCCAAATAAGAAAGTGGGACTAGGAAAGCCACACTGGAAGAGCAGGCACATTGCTCTGGTCCCTCTTGGGCAGACAGCCATTGGCACAGAGGCAGTCAATGGCCAGGAAGCAGAGGGAGCAAGAAATGAGCTATCAGGTGGGAAGGAGAGGGAAGCAGGACCTAGCAGGGGAATGGTCACTGGAGCAGGTGATGGTATCCAGGAAGAGGATAGCCAGGATGCTCAGGGCCTCAGACACCCTGCCAGGGAATATGCTCCAGGCTGTGCCGCAAGGCAGAGTATTAGAGCTGTATGGAGCACAGTATGAGGAGGCAGGCATGCCAGGGCCCCTGGTGAGAGCAGCACAGCATGCACAGGGAGCACCTGGCCCCATCCTGAGCCAGCACCACTCAAAGCAGTAAAGCTAAGTAGCTCAAGGCAGGCATGCCCAGCACCTGTGCCAGGATCGGGCTTGCCCAAGAACTTGCATTTGCCTGCAACCCACTGCTGCACCACCACCTCAACACAGCCTGTCTGACTGCACAGGTCTGACCTGGTATGTCTGTTCCAGTTCATTACGGTTCCAAGATACACAGCTTCTAACGGCACAACTGTTCAAAATTTTACCATGTAGAAATAATACTGTACCTGAAGCTTTTTAAATTCTTCCCTTTCTCGCTTCTCTTCTTCTGATCTCTGCTGTTTATCTTCCTCCATTTGTAGTTGCTGAGCCAGTTCTAGATCTCTTATGTTTCCACCTACCCAGGAATAACATTACAAATAGAGTGGACTTCATCAGGTTAACAATGCCCTGATGGATCCGGGCATTAATTTTAGGAGATGCATCCCACACTCTTTTGAGCTATTAGCAAGGAACACTAGACAGAACTGACTGCATTCAGTCTATCAAGATTTAGACTCTTGAGTTGGACAAAGTTTAAGCAAGGTTACACGAGCAATTACTTGGCAAGTAATGCCTGTACCTCTACTACTAGAAAGCAGCCTTTGTTTACTGTTTCACTTCATTGTTAGCAAGAAGTCCCAGTTTCTTGAATGCCACACACTTACTAGCTTCTAGCATGACTGTCAGCAGTCTCATAACAAAGTGGCAAAACCAAATTTAGGATTGGAGAACTGGATAGGTAATCGCTAGGATTTTATTAGCAATGTTAATAAATGAAATTAATTTTGATTCCTTTATTGCTGTGACTAATGAACCAGCACAAGCATTTACAGAAAAGAACTGAGAAAAAACCTGAAGATTTTTTTAAGCTATAGATTTTCAGCTCATCACACTGGAATGTGTCACTCTAAATTCCATGTATGTAATGGCTGTCTTAAACATTTTTTGCTCCAAGTTTTAGTTTTGGCTAACATTCTTAATACTACATTTACTTAAAAAGCATACATAGAAAAATATTTCTTTTAGCATGTGTAATTAAGTACAGCACCTGGGTAAGTGATAGGACTTGCTATTAACTATCTTAACTTCATTATGTATGTGTCCAGTTCCCCTTCTAAAGAAGGAAATATTTAAATTTTGGCTGAGATTTTTATACTGTAACACGCAAATACTTGTAAGTACTTTCAAGTATTATGAAGCCTGTATCTTTTCACGTACCTTCTGAAAAGCTTTGCTCCTCTAAGTGTAAATCTACATGTTCTTGAAGAATCTGAATGTTTGTACAGGTAAGACTGCACATTGGACATTCGTATAGCTGTTCAACATTTTCCATGTCTGAAAAAGAAATGCAGTTTTTCGATTAATGCAATCCCTGGTTTTTGTGAAAATCACCCCAACTGATACAGAGTCTAACATAATTGGGTGGGAGTCTTGATCTGCTTGAGGGTAGGAAGGCTCTGCAGAAGGATCTGGACAGGCAGGATCGAGGGGCTGAGGCCAATTCTATGAGGTTTAACAAGGCCAAGTACCGGGTTCTGCACTTGGGTCACAACAACCCCATGTAATGCTATGCGCTTGGGGAAGAGTGGCTGGAGAGCTGCCGGGCAGAGCAGGACCTGGGGGTGCTGGCTGACAGCCAGGTGAACATGAGCCAGCAGTGTGCCCAGGTGGCCAAGAAGGCTAACAGCATCCTGGCTTGTATCAGGAATAGTGTGGCCGGCAGGAGCAGGGAGATGATCGTGCCCCTGTACTCAGCACTGGTGAGGCCGCACCTCAAATACTGTGTTCAGTTTTGGGCCCCTCACTATAAGAGGGACATTGAAGTGCTGGAGAGTGTCCAGAGAAGGGCAAAGAAGCCATAGAATAGGTAAGGTTCAAAAGGACGTCTGGAGACCACCTAGCCCCTCAAAGCAGGGACATATTAAACAGGTTAAGTTACACAGGGCCTTTTCTAGTCAGTTTTTGAACAATTCCAAGGATAGACACTCCACAAGCTCCCCAGACAACTCAGTCCAGCCTTTGGCCACTCTCGCAGTAAAACAAAACAAACCAAACAAAATAGGTGTTCTCGTCTTTAAATAGCATTTTCCACATTTCAGCTTGTGCTCACTGCCTGTCACTGGACACCACAGAGAATAACGTGACTCCATCCTTACTGCCCTCCTTTTGAGTCCCTAGATTTTGCTTGCAACTTCCTAGATTTACAAAACACAGGAATTAATTTGCTATGTTAGCTGTTTCTGGAAAGCATCCGCCCAAGCTAAAAGGTCATGACTGGCTGGAGGGAAACTCGATTGTACAATAATCTACATTCACCAGTGACATTTTGCATAACACCACAAACATATAGTTTCCTGAAACACGCTACGTACATAAAAAAACTAAAACACCCTTAATGCATCTATTTTGAAAATAGAAACAGGCATGCAGGCAAGCAAGTTACTTATTCAAGCTTTGCGTTATTTGCACCACAGAAGTATAGTATTATTCTGTCGTGGTTTTTTTTTAAGGAAAACATATTTTTAATCACAGAATATGCAGTGTGGTTGATTATACTGCCCCAATCTGCATCCTCATCATCATTTGTTTTTCTTGCCAGTGTACATAACTTGTTACATCAAGAATGACAGTCTTCTAAGAGAATTACCCACTAGCAGAGATGCCATTACTAAGTTTCTGAAACAGCTACCAGCAACTATGGATAGCTAGTCAATAAAATTCTGACCATGCTCAAAATAAAATACAATATTCAAATAAAAGTTTTCTTTAGTCCAACTTTATGCCCCAAAATATCCTTGTGGTCTCCAAATCGACGTTTAGTACTTCAGAACGCCTCAGTGCTGGATCCTTCCCAAGTCTCTAGTTCAAACTGAGAGCCGCCTTTCCCTAACAAGTACTGCAGCTGCTCTACAGGATCCTGTCAAAGAGCAGGCTTCAAGATGCAAAGCTAAACTTTTGCGACCGAACACATGCCAAAGAGGTAAAAACCACCCCCCTATCACGCGAAAGCGTTGCGGTGTGCTTTCATTGACACGGACGGTGTATTTGGGGCACGCAGCACAGCGCAGGTTCCTCTGCAGCAGTGTTTTCAGCCCTGCTCTGGGGCAGATTTTCCAGGTGACGCCCCCATCGCCTTCACTCGCTCTCCCTTTCCATGCGACTTCCCTCGACCGCCTTCGCTCGCCGCCCCCAGTTTGCCGCCGCGAGCGGTCTCGGGGCCCTCCAGCTGCATCCGCCGGGACGCAAACCGGGCGGCGGAGGCGCTGCGGCACCGCCCCGACACGCTGCCGTCACCCCCGGGCAGTCACCCCCTGGCACAGGCGGCAGCGCACCCTAGCGCGGTTCTCCGCTGCCCGCCCACCGGGGTGGCCGCGGCCAGCCCCAGCCCCAGCCTCCGCGACGCCCCCCGCCGCCGCTCACCCGTGCCCGGGGCGCCCAGGAGGTGCCCGTGCCGCGCCCTGACGTGCGCCTCCAGCTCCCGCCCCGCCGCCTCCCCGCAGAGGGGGCACTCGGGGCCCGCCGGCCCCGGCCCCTGGGGAATCGCCTCGACCTGCCGGCGAAGCTCGTCACAGCCCGGGGCGGCGGCGGCGCAGAGCGGGCAGCGGGGCTGGCGGTCCGGGTGCGTGCGCTGCGGATACCGCCCCTCCGCCTCCGCGGGCAGCGGCTGCCCGCAGACGTCGCACACCAGCATCGCCGCCCCCAACCACCACCTCCGCAGAGAAACGAAACCCTCGCGCTTCCGCCCAACGGCCGCACGTCACACCACGACTGCGAAGCGTCGTTCCCTATCCCAGGGCGGGTGCTCGCGCGCGCAGAGCCCGCTGGGAGCGGAGGGAACCGCCCCCCGGCCAGTGCGGCGCGCGGCGGGGCGGCGGCCGCCATCTTGAATCGCCGTGCGCTGGCGATCCCGCGCCGCGCTGCGGAGCTGAGCGGGTGTCCTGGAGCGGCGGGCGCCGTGCATCTCCGCTTCGATGGGTAAGAGCGGACGGGCGTGGAGAGCCGGTGGGCAGGGGGAGATGCGCCCTCTCTGGGGCGCGGAGCGGAGCGGTGCCCCTTGCCGTAAGGCTCCCCGGCGCAGGCCGGCGTCGGGGGCGACTGGCAGGAGCCGGGCGTTGCCGCGCAGGGGCAGCTCAGTCCCCGTCAGGCGGGGCGGTCGGTGCTGGGACCGGGTCTTCCCGCGCCGTTCTGCGCCGTTTCCTCCGTCGGGGGAGCTGCCGTCCTGCCGCTCCCCGGCTCGGGTGCTGAGGGAGCGGGCTTTCCCACCCTCTCCTCAAGGGATGTGGGCGAGGAGTTTCGCTGGTCCCCCTTCCCCGTCGGGGTGGGTGTCCTCTCGGCTGGGCAGCGCCGGGAAGCCCGTGCAGCCTCCCCGGTCGGGGAAGGGGTGGTGGTACAGCAAGGCGCGGTATTTAGGGAGCCTTATGTAGGCAGGGAGGGAAAAAAGCTATTGCTAGGGTAGATCTTAGTCTAGGCACAACAAGTGGGCGAGGTGCAGGATGTGGTGGGTAGGGGGATTTGGTGTTAAAACGAGCATAGTTTTGCAGAGCAGAAGCGCAGGCTTCCCTGGATCTCGATGGAGAAGTCGTGAAGCCTGACTAGATCAGGGACTGCCAGACTTTTTGCCCTTATGATGTCTATACCAAACCCCTTGGGGGGGGGGGAGGGAACGAAGCTATAAATTCATAAGCTTTTCTTTTTGAAAACGGTTTTGATGAGAGCTTCCTCCCAGTTAGGTTTCCATCACTCTTTATTGGGCTGGTGACCTAAACTGGGTTACTTTGAATGCACACTTCTCTTGTTTGGATCATTGCTTGGCCTGACAGTTTTGTTGGTACCACTAAATTAGCAAGGCGTAAGTGATGATATTCTAGGGCTGGAGAAGCTAAGAAGTGTTGTTGGAAAAATGAACTACTTAAATTGTGTCTCAAAAGTTACATGACAATTACTAAAAACTGTTTTAGATGGTGGCACACTTAGCAGTGTGGTCCAGAGATGGCAGTAGTTTACAAAGGTTGTGTTTGGGTGAAACAGGCTGCTGAGTCCTTGGAGTGTATTGTTGATGTCAGCCTGAGTCTGCAGACTGTTTTCCTCTCATAGCTTGTGTTTATCGCCTAGCAGTCCTTGGTACTGCTGATAGAAAAAAATAAATAGCCTAATCATGGAAGCTGATAGAGAATTGTGCGCAGCTCAAGAACTGTAGTTTGAATATTCTTACGTGTGTTTTCTTGTGGAAGAAATTCAGACAAGTGACAATTCAAGACAATTGGTGTAGAGAATTAAATCATATTTTTGACAGTTATTTCTAAGATTAAGGCTAGAGTTCTAACTTTAGAAACTAGCACCATGCTATTAACAACCTTTTTCAGTCAGTCAGTTTGATCATTTCAGTGACAGAATCATGTTTCATCACTTTTATCTTTTCACAGCTGATATGCCTGAAATGACAGACAGATTCTAATCCTCTAATCCATCAAAAGAGCTGTTCTTTAGAATGGGTCAGTCATTTCGTTAGCTTAAAAGGGAAAAGGATATGTCAGTCTGGGTGCTACTGACCCTTAATTTGTTTTTTTTGCAGAGTTTTTTCTGCATACAGTTTAGAGGGAAATGCAGCATAACCTTAGATCCCATGTTACGTTTGTGAGATAGGCATCTTAAAAGAAAAAAAAAATCAGACAATGCAGTAAGATGTTACATGAAGCAGTAGTTACTGCTGGTTTTCTTCTTGTATTTGTCCTTATATTTTAATACATTTAGTGTCACCTTTATGAGAGGAGGAAGCAAGTTCCTTTACTTGTTGGCAGACTCAAAATTTAGCAGTGTAATGTTGGTTTTTGTTTCTCAGTTTGCTCATAAGACCTAGAACTTCTTTATGCAGTAGCTTATGCCCTTTAATGAAGTATCTGGTCCCTGAGATGATCTGTAGTATAATCTGCAGTTTAGAAATGCCTGTCTAGGCAAAGATTTTTCTCTGATTTCTACTGTACAGATTTTTATTGATGAAATGGGTATTGCAAGCAGCTATAGGAATATATAGCTGCTACTGTAGATACTTGTGTAGTACAAGAAATGGCATGTTTGCCTTACAAGGTTTGGTCTTCTGGAGTATTTTTTCTTTTTATAATAGACAACATGGCAAGTCCCGGTAAAGATAACTTCAGAATGAAAAGCTACAAGAATAATGCACTTAATCCCCAAGAAATGCGCAGACGAAGAGAAGAGGAAGGAATCCAGCTTCGGAAACAGAAAAGGGAAGAGCAGGTAGGTACCTTGGTGAGCTGTTAACTGTTTAGTCCTTGCAAAGCTAAATTCAGGTATGTGAAGGGACTTGAGCAGACTCCTCCTGTGTAACAGAATCCAGAGCTCCAGGCTGCCTGTCGGTTTTCTGTGCGATCTTGGGGAGCACCAGGCACATTCTCAACAGGATCATAAAACAAAAAAGTGAACAGAAGCCCTCTTAAGTCTCGAGGGCACACAGAGGAGAGACCCGTGTCTTAAATTTAATCCTTAATCTAGGTTTAAACATGTAAGACTGGGCTGAAAGGATATGCTGATTTCCGATAAGGATTAGAAACCTCGCATTCTCTCCTAGAGCTTGGGCCAAAGCTGTACTGTTAGAAGGGAGAGGATTATTTTCATCTTTGAAGCCTATTTCAAGTTGTCCAAGAGCTTTTCTGCAGTAACTTAGTAAAGTGGTTACCAGTTAGCGACCCCTGAACTATTATACGTAACATTTGCTGTTGTCCTTCTTGAATTTTTAGTGATCAGAGTACATGGAGCATTGTATAATTTAATGGTTTGTGGTAGTTCCTTTTCTAAAAATGTTTAGTAGTTTCTTGCCAGGAAAGTAAGGAATGTAGTTTGTGTTTCTGCTTGGTCTAAAGTGGCTGAATTTGTCTCCTACAACCTAGAGAGTGTCCCAGGCACTGAACTACAGTCTTCTCTGAGGTGGGAATACTTACCCTTCTCCTGGGAAAGTGGTGCTACTGCATGGAAAAAGAATTTAAATTAGTTGGGCCAGAGAGGTAAGAGTAAGATGTAGTATGATGCTGGAGCATTTACCTGCGAATGGGTAACTGCATTCCAGTTCCTGCTGAAAGTTTTCTGTATTTTGTAGTAATAATCCCTAGATAATTTATTAAAATAATGGGTGTTTCCTCTCCCATGCTGACTGTTGTAATAATGAGAATACTGTTATGTTCGCCTTGATCTTAATTTGTTGGACTGGTGGTTTTCAGCTCATGGTGAGCTGGGGAGAACAAGTGTTTGCTGGGAGATGAGACTGCTTTTGCTCCAAAAAAAAATATAACTGGTGGATAGACTGTGATCCTAAACAAAAACAGTTTGTACCTTTCAACCAAGAGCCTCTGTGTCCTTGGTGAGCACTAGGAAGAATGTCTTGTCTTCCAAATGAGGAATGTGGTTGTATCTTGTTTTGTGCCCAGTATAAAAGTGTGCTGAACACTGGAGAGAATGCATTGGTTTAGGTTCCAGTTTGAAATACAGGTAGATGTAAACATGGAGTTGCTCCTGCAGTTTTGCACAAGTACAGTAGCAGAATTCTAGCTGTCTACAGACACGTAAAGGACCAAACCTTCAGGTTTTAGTATGAGGTTTCATTATTATGGTTACAGGTGAAATCTTAAGTTAGTGAACTGAGATTCTAACATTTATTTTTAAAGATACTAACGTAATATTCTTAGAATTGTTAATTACAGTAGATATAAGTGTTGTACAGGATTAAAGCTAAAAAATTAGGTTTGGTTTCTAGAAGAAAACAGGCTAATGTGAATGTTTTGCTTGAATACTAGAAAATGAAGAGGCAGTCATTAAACACTACAGTGCAGGTATGTGTTTTGAGCATAGGCAGTGCATGTAGCCAATCTTAAAGCAATTTTTTGAAGTAGTGACTGTTTGATGTTACATAATTTGAAAGTTCACCTTGAAGCTACACCATTTTTTCTCCAACTATATTAAAATTATCTTATTGTTTTAATCTTTCTGCAACTGAATATTAAATATAGGTGCTATTTAATTGGCATGCGAAGAAAGTACACAGATCTTAGACCTTTTGTTGGAGAGAGGAATGGGGTGTGCTGAAGCAAACACAAACATCAGCTCTGTGTTGATGACTTTAGCTTATAAACTAAAAAAGGAGAAAGTAGCTTGTAGACTACTGTTTCCTGCTTAAAAACAAATGCTAATTATGAGGGATAGAAGAGTGAAAGTATAAAGATCTGTATCTTCTTTTTCTTACATGTGGAAAAATTTATGGATCTTTGCTAATTAAAGAGAACTTCAGTTCTTAAGTGTCTCTGAAGTGTTGCAGTGCAGTTTGTCAAGACACAGATATAGTAGCATGTTTCTCCTTTATGCTCTTTAAACTTTTCACGTAGTATTCCATTTGCGTGGGTGAGTAGGAAGGTGAGTAATTGAAATATTTTGAATAGTATTGGTGAAAGCATTTCTCCAAGTGTATGTCATCAGTACCTGCTCTATGCTAAGTTCTGATGTCTCCCAAAAATTTCTTCTCTGTTTAGCTGTTTAAACGCCGAAACGTTTCTCTCCCGGGAAATGAAGAATCTATGGTAGAAAGTCCAATCCAGGATCCTGATGTCAGCTCTACTGTACCTATTCCAGAGGTAATTACTTTAGAGTGTGCTTAGAATGTTATCTGTTAATGTGCATAGTACCAGATATAAGAAATCTTCCTTTCATTTTTAGGAAGAAGTTATTACAGTAGATATGGTACAGATGATTTTCTCAGATGATCCTGATCAGCAACTCACAGCAACTCAGAAGTTCAGAAAATTGCTATCTAAAGGTATGTAACCATTGCCTGGTTTTATTTTTTGTTCCTTCTGTGTCCGTCATGAATTTTTGTCACTGAGAGTTGGTTAACATTTAGTTTTGTTTTACTTTAAAATAGAGCTTGCTGAAACTTCTAGTTCTGTTTATAGAGAAACCATGCCAGATCTATTCCGACCTAATGGCTAAATACAGAAAGCTTCATTATTCTAACGTTAAGTCTTTCAGACAAAGTAACAAAAGCAAGGATATTTTGATTGAAGTGTTCAGGGCAGTAATTAAATGCACACTAACATTACTTACAGTACTTGTTGCAGTGATTCAATTTCTGACTCTTGTTCTGTATTTGAGGGGAGAAAAATTATATGGCTGCCAACGAACAGTTGTAACTTGTTTTTGTTGAGACTGCAAGACATGCAGTCTTAAATTACTGCTGGTATTTGTATAGCATGATAGGTAAAGGTATGCTTGGTCATTTAAAATAGTATCTAATCATAATTGCTCTTCCACTGACCTGAGCTACTGATTGAGGGAGTAGTGTTTTGAAACGAGTTACTAACATGCCAATGGATATTAGTATGTGTTACTACTATTATACGTAACAGGGTGTTTACTAAATTGTAGCACTTCATGGAGATGATCCTGCAGTCTTCTAACGACAAAAGTTTAGCTCCTTTGAGGTTGAAATGATTGAATGCTGAAAATTATGATAGCAGAGAATCACACTCATGTTTTGTGTCATACTGAAAAAGTAATTTCTTTGGTCTGTTTTGGTTCAGCTTATACAAATATGTTTGGTTTTATCCCCTAGAGCCTAATCCACCTATAGACGAAGTCATACAAAAACCAGGAGTAGTACAGAGATTTGTGAAATTTCTAGAGCGGAATGAGAATTACACTCTGCAGGTGAGTTTGGCTGGTGCAAGTGAGTTTGGCTGGTCCTGATTAGGGGTTTGGAATGGGATTAGAAACCCCCCAAAACAGCTTTGGGAGGCATGTGAATTTGTTTCTTTGTTTGTTTTATAACCAAATTTAATTATTTATAACCACGAAAGCAGTAAATTTTAGTTGTCTGAAACGTAAGTTATTATCACTGAAGCTGTGACTTGACTCTCGTGAATTTCATAGTAGTCTTCATAGTGTGTGTATATATATATGTTTATATGTATACACACACACTGTAATATAGTATGAATACACAACCATGTATTCAGCTGGTCAAATACATGGGTGTTGAAGGCACAATGTGTTCAAGGGAGTTTCCAGAGTGGTATATTAAGTTCATGAGCACTGAAGCGTGAGCAGAATCTGTTTTGTGTTGAGTATATTGTAGTACTTTTCAGCTGAAATCTTAGGAAAAAAAGAAAAAGATGTAGGAAACTGAAAGGCTTGTATGAAACCCTTTCAGAAAAATCTTTGAAAAATATGTAACTAACAGCAGGAGTAACTAGTTCTGTCTACTTGTGGTAGCCTGTGGAATGGCACTTAGGCCTTGTGTACATTGGTATTGGAAGAATTAACTTGACACAGAGTAAATGGAAGGGATTTGTGCTAGTTAGTAGAGATTTTAAAATCTTCCTTATGGTTAGTGCAGCAAGCTGAAACCCAAAAAATAATCTAGATACTGAAGGTGCTTATTAAATAAAGATTTTGTCAATGCCAATTATTTTATTGTATAAAAAGTACAATAACAGTAATAATGGTATTTCAGTGGAAGGGGAAAAAAAGTTAGAAAATTAACTTCTGCAACTCTTACATTAACCTGTTTTTCACTAATTTAAGATTTACTGCTGAGTGGTTTAATGTGGTTTTTGTGCTCCTCAACAGTTTGAAGCAGCTTGGGCTTTGACAAACATAGCATCTGGAACTTTTCTGCACACCAAAGTTGTAATTGAAACTGGAGCTGTTCCAATTTTTATTAAGTTGCTTAGTTCAGAACATGAAGATGTACAGGAGCAGGTAAATGTTTTCTTGGGGTGCTTTATAATTACTTGAAATTAATTTATTAGTGTCTTCTGGATGGGTGGGAGGTTGGTTAGAGAGGTTTTGAGCCCTATTTGCCTGCTAGCCCATTGATCTGGTGCCAGGAAGATAAAAATTTACCTTCAGTGTATTTTTTCTGTCATGTTTTTTTTTCCTCTGATTCTTTCAGGTTTCTTTGAACCTGTTTTTTATTTCATGTTATCAAGTAATTTGAAGAAAGCATCTCATTTCTGTTGTGGCATTTATGGGTGGACAGGATCTGTAACATCATAATAGAAAGAATATAGTGGAAAACAATGGGCTACTTTTCACTAAATTATCTTGCAACTTTATTTCTTATATGCTTCTGCTCTTCCATCTTATGTTAAAGTCTTCATTTACATCTTCCTGAACTTTGGGGATTTTTTTTGGTTTGTTTTGGGTTTTTTTTTGAAGAGAGGCTGCAATTTCACAGAATCACAGAATGGTAGGGGTTGGAAGGGACCTCTGGAGATCATCTCGTTCAACCCCCTGCTTGGGCAGATACACCTAGAGCAGGGTAACAGGACCACGTCCAGGTGGGTTTTAAATGTCTCCAGAGAAGGAGACTTCACAACCTCTCTGGGCAGCCTGTGCCACTGCTCTGTTGCCCTCACAGTAAAGAAGTGTTTTCTCATATTTAAGTGGAACTTTCTGTGTTCCAAGTTGTACCCATTGCCCCTTGTCCTGTTGTTGGGCACCACTGAAAGGGGTCCAGTCCCATCCTCTTGACACCCACCCTTTAGATATTTATAAGCATTGATGAGATCCCCCCTCAGTCTTCTCCAGGCTGAACAAACCCAAGCCTTTCAGCCTTTCCTCATAAGGGAGATTCTCTAGTCCCCTGATCATCTTGTTAGCTCTCCGCTGGACTCTCTCCAGTAGTTCCCTGTCCTTCTTAAACTGGGGGGCCCAAAAGTGGACAGAGTACTTTACTAGCTTTTATTTAGCATGTTTGAAAATTTGTATGGTGAAAGTTCATGATTTAACTTTTTTATTCCTCGTACATTGTTTGCAACTTTGAGCCAGTTTAATTGAATCTGTTAACTGTAGTGAGCAAATGTAACTATTGAAAAGAGCGTGTGTATTCTTTTTATTGACAAGCACATGAATCAACTTATTTTCATAACAGAAGACTTTCTTGCCTTGAAAGGATGACTTCAAGTGTAGGTAACTGACTTCATGTGAGTTCCCAAAAAATGGAGTACAGAAATCAGTAGTGTTCTGAAATTTTATATTTGGAATGATATTGCGCTTTTGCTTCTATAATATTTGCTGTAAAATATATAGATGATCTGTAAAAGTTTGCAAGCATGTATAAATTCACTTGGATGCTCTGATTTTTAAGGCAGTGTGGGCTCTTGGCAACATTGCTGGTGATAATGC
Source organism: Phalacrocorax aristotelis (assembly GCF_949628215.1). Classification (NCBI taxonomy): domain Eukaryota; kingdom Metazoa; phylum Chordata; class Aves; order Suliformes; family Phalacrocoracidae; genus Phalacrocorax; species Phalacrocorax aristotelis. The sequence continues at coordinate 54,790,441 of NC_134278.1, forward strand.
AGAATGCAGAGACTTTGTTTTAAACTGTGGAATATTACCACCCCTCCTGGAGTAAGTATTGTAAATTAAAATTGCAACTATAGTATATAGGTATAGATAGCTGTAAACTTCAACTTAAAATTTGAAAAGTATATAGGCTTTTTGCAAAATTGAGAATGTTTCTTTTTTTATTATATTGCTGTGACTCTCATGTTTTGGGTTACCAGAGCTTCATGCATATCTTTAATTAGTCCATGACTGGAAACTTTCCAGTGTTTGCAAATGGAGAGAATTGTTATTCCACAGGTATGAAATTTCTGTATTGTGCAGAACTCTGTGCTGCCAGGGTTCTGGATATATACGGTGGGAGAGATGGTTTAATTCACATTTGTAAGATACACACATTTGTATTTTACAAAAAATACACACACAAACACATTTGTAAAATATCTTAAAATAATAGAGGAGAATGTGATTACCTTCCTCGAGGATTTAAAGGATTAATGGTTTTAGATGTTTTGGTATGTATCTGAAAGCGAACCTGATTTTTCAGGTATTGAATCTTTTGCATTCTATTTGGCAAAAGCAGTATAGTGTTAATTTTTTTAGAAGATCTTTTCAATTCTAACTTTTTATGGAACTATCGTTATTAATTGCATTCTGTGAATGAAAACATAAAAGTTAATTCAAGGGAGGGTTGCATCTCGTAGCCCCTTCTGAAGACCCTCTGAAAAGATTTGTTGAGTGATTGATGAGATGAGTGATTTTTCATATGAGCAATGGTTTACTTTTATATGCATTTACATGATTTGGGAATGAGATGTCCATGCAAAATAATCTATTCAGATTCACTTGATTCTAAGAAAATATTTGCAGCATGTCAGCTACAAAGAGAAATAGATTTAAAGTAGTGCCCAATAATAGGATTGTTTTTACTGATTTGAGATACAGTTGTTGATAATAGACACAAAAAGACTTCCTTTCAATGAGAAATTATTATTTATTATTGTTGATTCTCTTTGACAGACTGTTAACAAATTCTAATCGTCTTACAACAACTAGAAACGCAGTCTGGGCTCTCTCGAATCTCTGTAGAGGAAAGAACCCTCCTCCAGACTTCAGTAAGGTATAATAAAGTACTCATTTTGAGAAATCAGAAAGCTGAAGAAGACTTAGGTTTGTAATATGTTATAACACATAGAATCTTTGAATCTGGAGATAGACTCAATTTTACCTTTTCAATGTAATCACAGTGTCTTGTCCATCTGGTATCTGCAAAAAATAATCTACTTTGACACCTATCAGCAATAAAATTAAAGTACTTAAAAACTTGACATTGTAGTTAGTTGGATGCAAATAGTCATTCACTGGTGTGAAATGATGGGCAAATAATACATTCAGCACTAAAACCCTTGGGGCTGTATTTTCTCCAGATCTGCTTTGGAGGATGTGTGTTACAATTGAAGCTTTTCTATTTTTTTATTTTTATTTTATGGTGGTGAGTGCATACTGCAGGAATAAAATTTTGAGTTTTCTGCTCTGTTGGATGTGGTTAAATCGGACTATGATGACAGAGGTGATTTGCCTGTATGCTCTCCCCTTCACTTCCTCCTCTCTCCAGCATGTGGTTGTAAAGACAGTAAGACTGTAGAGGCTAGTAGGAGTATTAGCTCCTTATTTTCACTATGAAATTAATTTCTGTTAAGGTTAATGACATTAAAAGATTAAAAAAATTGAACTTTGAATATTCTGGTAGAAGAGACAGGTTAAATTATCATTAAAGATAATCTGGAGAGAATTTACATGTCTTGAAGCTTACCTCATGAGGTAGTAATTATTGTCATTGCTACTTAATAATTTGTGGAGAGACATTAACAAAAAGGGGGGATTTCTGATGTCAATTAACCACCTCACAGTTGCTTTGCCCAAGCTGCATCCTGTGGTAGTGTTTTGTTCTGTTAGTAGAAAACCAACAAGCTTTCTTGCTGCTTAAACGCTTAACTTCATTGGAAATGGATGCCCTGTAGGCAGCTGCCAATAAGAATAGCTCTTTCGCTTTTTGCCCTTTGCAATAGCACCAGTTGGACACATAAAGGAGACTGAACTGCATGACTGATGTAAGAAAAATAGTTAAGTTCTACAAAGAATATGGCATTCCCAAACTGTACAGCTGAAACCTGGCAGGTTCCAAGTGGTGTTAAGATGGCCTAGTTCATTTGGCCCTGTCTGTGTGGAACCTGTGAGAGATTAACGCCAGAGACTACAGCTGCAGTGAGAACTGAAGTCAGCCGTTGCTTGTTTGATTTGGTTCAGTGAATGCTGAGTCCTCTGTGAATTGCTCTGAGTTTCTTTATGGTAAAGCAATTATAAATTGGTCATTACAAATAACCTCCAGTACTCCTACAAAGACAGCGATATCCAAAAATGTTACTACTTTGAAATCCTGTTCCCTGAGTGATTCAAAAAAGTATCGGCTATTCCTGATCATCTGGTTACCTGTAAAAACGGATAGCTTTTGTTTAAGCTGGACAGTTGTATACCCAGTGTAGTATCTCTAAATAAATAGGCTGTGAATCAGAATTTATCCAAGTTGCCAGTTTGAATTGGAGGTCTAGTTTAATCAGGAAGTGTTGCACCTACGTTCTGGTTCATTAATGAGCTCGTGTGCTTTGGCAGTAAATAGTTTTCCATGTTTATGTCTTTGCAGAATGTTCTTTGAAACTTGAAAAATACGAAACACCTAATTTTAGGCAATATTTTTCTTTAACCTAGGTTGCTCCTTGCTTAAACGTTTTATCAAGACTGTTGTTTAGCAGTGACCCAGATGTGTTAGCAGATGCTTGCTGGGCCCTCTCTTACCTTTCAGATGGTCCCAATGATAAAATTCAAGCTGTTATTGATTCTGGAGTGTGTCGGAGATTGGTAGAGCTGCTTATGTAAGTCTTCTCTTCACCAAATAAATGTCTTGCAGTGCTGTTAATATTAACGAGTTCAGATTGAGTTGTTTGTTCTCACCTCAAGTCTGATTTATTTAGTGAGAAGTGATGAACGTGAATTCAGTCTGAAACCTTTTAAGTTGCTTGCTAGGTTGCTTGGCTTCTGGGATCTTTTTCCTGAGATTGACAGTGAAAAAAAGTTTTCTCCAAAGTATTCCTTTATATTATTTAAAATGTAATGTAGGATTTCATTTACATGGAGGAATAGGAAGTTGAAGACTGAAGCTAAGCTTCAGTTGTAAATCAATTTCTAAGCTTATTTTTTTTTTTTCATTTCACTGTTACATTTTGTTTTCTTACCTTTCTAGGAGGTGTCGTTGCAATACAGGCCATTCTTGGACTCACGAAGTCCAGAAGCGGGCTTGTGCCACTTTTGAACTGTTTCAATATACTTGGTTTATGGTTCATTATTTTCCTAGAAAGGGAGACTAAATCCCTGTGTTCACATGGGAACTGCAGAGTAGGTCAGGGATAGTAGCTCCCAGCACTGACAGCTCAGCACCATTCCCTGTGAAAAGCTCATTTATATTGCTCTCAGGAGAGAACGAGGTTGCTTTCTCTTCTGTAGAAGCTTTAGGACAACCAAGTAGACTTCCTTCCCCCACACCTCAGGCAGTTGAATATGGGGATATGGGCTTCATGTACTGGCTTTGAGGGTTGTTGACTTACAAAAGGGGAAAGTTCACTTAAAAGGGGGGCTGCTAAGTTTTAGTAGACAGCTAATAGCACCCCTTTTGTTTCTGTGTCTATTAAATGACACAGGTTCCAGTACTATATTTAATAATACTTGAGCTGGGTGAAATGAATGTGCTGGACAGAGAAATTGCTCTAAGTTGTGTTGTTCCATAGAGATGCCCTTTCTTTGGATCAGCAATTCAGTTGTGGGCTTGCAGTTGTCAAATCTTGCTCAATAGGGGGAAAGTGTAAGAAGTGATGCAGTGTTTGCTATAACTAAAAATTTAGCTTCTGAAGTAAGCTATTGTTCACTGAAAATGCAAAATTCTACTGTAACACTTGGTAATATCAAGCTATTTAATGTTTGTCTCCAGGCATAATGATTACAAGGTGGTATCCCCTGCATTAAGAGCAGTTGGAAATATTGTTACTGGGGATGATATCCAAACACAGGTAAGACTAGTTGATTGAAGAAAAATGAATTGGCAGGACAGAATTTTGCGAAATTGTGACAAAATACACATCCAGTACAGGTATCTGCGTATGTCAGTGAAAGAGTCTCTGTACAGATATATATTGTTAATTTGACAGTTTAGGCTCTATTTTAAACATTAAATTACTGCAAGAACGAACACGTTATTACATCACTGTATGTAGTGGATTGTTTCATTCCTGTATGGAATGGCTTCCTATTTACAATGAAAGTAACTTCTTTTTTTTTTTTTTCCTCTTTAGTGGGGGTTCAATTATTTATTATTGTTTTAATTACTTTTTAACTTTAGGCAATGGAATTGAGTTTGAAGCAACGCAGGAGATCCTAAGACTGGTCCTGCTTCAGAGGAAACTGTGTCTAAAGGCTGACAGAACTAGTGTAAAGGGAAAATAAGGAAATAAGTTAATTATGTAATTTGTTGTGTGCTCCATAGGAGAGGATTTTGCTAAGGGATTAAATAGAAATTATCGGGGAAAAAAAAATCTTAAATGCCCCCCCCCCCCCAATTAATAAATAACTATACAAATTAGATATACACTTCTCAGTTATTCTCAAGTTATTCATATTCTAGCCATAAGCAGCCTTATTTAGTCTTGCTGTTGTCTGTCCTCTTGTCTGAACTGAACTGAGGGCAGATTCTTTCAAACTGCTGGATTCTCTATTCACATACTACAGCATTGAACACTTTAATTTTGCAGGATGTTATCTCTGATACTTTGTATAAAATAAATGTGTTGCAAAATCTTCTGTCGAAGTCATCTGTAAGGTGCTTTCATATATATATGTATATTGCACAACCCAATTTTCAATTCTCAAATTATTTTAGGTGATTCTAAACTGCTCTGCATTACCCTGTCTCTTGCACTTGCTTAGTAGTCCCAAGGAATCTATTCGAAAAGAAGCGTGCTGGACTGTTTCTAACATTACTGCAGGAAACAGAGCTCAGATTCAGGTAAAGCCTGTATATTTGTTACTTGGTTGGTTTTGTTTCCATTCTACTACTTCACTTGATTTTCCTTCATGAGGAGAAATAAGTAGATACTACATTGACTCTGCATTATGTTTTTTAGGGAAAATTATAGACAGTTAGGACTAACTTATTTGTTCTAAATTTTGAAAGGTTATTATAAATAACTTCATAAAATACTTTAGTACAATTCATGACAGCTATTTTTAGAGAAACTGATTCATTTCTCTCAAAGGGATTTGGTTGATGCTTATAAAACATTTAAAGGATACTTAAGATAATCTCTTAGATCTGATATCAACTGTTATTTTTCCCTGTGGGAGCATCATCTACTGGTATACTCTCTTTAGATTTGTTATGAATTGTAATATACATGTTGAAATAATACGCCATTTTTCTTCTTTAAAAGTTGAAACAAAACATCTTGCACAAACTAGTCCAGAGAAAAGGGGACGATTTACCAATTCTACATGTTTGGAAATGTTGAACGTTTTGCTTGGATAAAATACCTGCGTGATGTCATCAATACTGAGTTGTATTCTTGTGGGAACTACTAAATCCTGACTATTACTCCAGGTGTCTGGAGTTACCTGAAAATAGGTTTGTTTGGCAAAAATGAGAATTCTGAATCAAAGTGCAATTTTCAATATGATTTTTATTCCCCTCTAATTCAGTCGGGTGAAAATGTTAGTTTGTAATGTCATTTAGAATATGTAATATAGTCTCCACTTTTATAGACATAGTCTTTCTGTGGAGACTGCAAACCTGGATAAAATGGACAAAATGAAGCTTTGTTCTGAGGCTTGATCTCCTGTTCAAAACCTCAGGTTTAGTGTTGAAATCATATGATTTTTAAACGGGCCTATGCAGTAAGCAGTATTCTGTTCACCAGAGACGGAGAAATCGGCAAAGATGATGCTCTGATGGCTGCTGTAGTGCAGTGTTGGAATAGTTCTGAATGTCAGTTTAGTGTTTCTAGGTAGTGTGGTTGGTGCCATCTAACAAAACATTGTTTGCTTTGATATCAGCAGGCATCACTGACCCTTGTAGCGAAGGGTATTAATGTTCTTTGTGTATACTAAATCTTAATTATTATAACTTCATCTCTTAGGCTGTTATAGATGCAAATATTTTCCCAATATTGATCGAAATTCTTCAAAAAGCTGAATTTCGGACCAGAAAAGAAGCAGCATGGGCCATAACTAATGCAACATCAGGAGGAACCCCTGAACAGATTAGGTAAGTTTGTGTATATTACTATTTTCTCTACCGAAGTATCTTTTCTAAGGCATTTTTATTTCTGCAATTGAATCCTGACAAATGTAGCTGTGATATCCTCAACACAACCATAATTCCTTGTAACTCTTTCGACACAGGGACTAAACATGTAGAAGCTCAGAAAAATGAGTGAAGTATATGGAGTAGACTTAACAAATTGACTGATATTGGTCTGTTTCAGTGATGTTACACCTAAAGTTTTCACAGGGTTATCTTCCAGAGTTTATATTATATTGTCAAACACAGTAGATACCTATTTAAGGAAATTTTGGCCCTTTTAACATCCTCAAGGTACTACTGTCTAACTGCAGGATAACTTAAAACCACTAAACAAACTGTGTTTAAGCAACCTTTTGATGCCAGCAAATGTTACCGTCTTCATTTTACGTGCACACTAGAAACGAGGACACAGGTTCTGACTTCCAAAGTTCCTACACAGTTTTATGCAAAATTGGAAAAAGGAATAGTATATGCAAAATCCCAATATCTTTTTTGTATTTACAGTTATGTCCTTCCTTTTACAGTAGGGAATGCTAATATTGTAATGAGTTGCTAGTGTTTACTGCGTTAGTGTAGAGCAGTGTCCAGTGTTCTGATCTGTCTCTAACGTGTTTACTCAATGTTTTTGCCAGTACAAAATTTCAAATGCCTGAGAAAAAGTTATTTTTTAGCAGTAAGCTCTTTTCTATTAAGTTAAACCCATCTGAAGTTCATAAGCAAAAAGGAGTTTAAAAGACTACAGATTCTAAACTCCAGTTAGGAGTATGCGCATTAGATTTTCTCAGAAAAGGATAATGTAGAATATTTATTCAATTTCAGACTCAGATTTTGTGTTGTGTTTTAGAAATCTTTTGTTTCAGCCACTTCTTTTAGCAAAATTAAGCACCCATAGTGATAGACAGGCATGTCATAATAAATATGCTGGATTATCGGTCCTTCTTTTTCCCCCCCATCCCCCTCTGTTTTTCTGCTGTTATAAAGGTATTTGGTAGCACTAGGTTGTACCAAGCCTCTTTGTGACCTCCTGACTGTGATGGATTCAAAAATAGTACAGGTGGCTTTAAATGGACTTGAAAATATTCTGCGTCTTGGAGAACAAGAGTCTAAGCAAAATGGAATGGGCATTAATCCTTATTGTGCCCTTATAGAAGAAGCATATGGTAAGACATTACTTCTTGTAAAACTACATACCTGAACTTCCTTATTTCAGGCTGTAAAAACAAAACCATTGTGAACCATTTGTAGGTACATTTAATATTAGAATTTTTACTTCAAGCATAAGTGGACATGAAAGCATCATAAATTAAGTCATGTAACATCATGGGGGATGGGAAAAGCGGTTAAATGCAGAAAACCTGTGAATAGTTCTGTCTGGTACAGTTTCATTACCAACAGGGATGTGAGATCAGAGTTTGCTTTACTTACTCCCGAAGCCGGATCACTTTTTAGCATAGTAAATATCAGTAACAGCAAAATCAACTTCAGATCATAAAATGAATTAAGTTTGTACTTAATTTGTGAAAGTATTTTCTTCTGCTTCCTCTTAAAAGAGTTATTGAATTAAACCACGCTTTAAAGGCAGACTGTCAGAACTAAAATGACATTTGTTGAATTTCATGACTAGATGCTTTTGATTTAACAAAATTGATGTAAACCTGGCTTATAATTAATCTGGCATTATTTATGGAGGGTTATCTTTTTGTAGTTCTGACAAAACAAAATCGGCAGACATTTGTGTTTCAGAGACTGCTAATAACAGTTCTAGCTGATGACATTATATCTGATTAGATGGTACTAACTTTTCTGTAAAGCAGCCTTTAAATCTGCTTTCTCTGTTAGAGAGTTTCATTTCTAAAATTAGATGCATACTTGGAGAACTTGCAATCTAATGTGTAAGAGGAATAAGTACTAAACACTTTAACGGAATTTATTCTGTTCCAGATTTTGCGTCCATTCATAATTACAACCACTGAATGTCTAGGTTCTTTTCTTTACCAATTAAGCGTAGGCTGCTGAAGCTGTAGAGTATAAGTTCAAGTAGGGGAAATGGCTAATTATATCATAGAATCATTTAGGTTGGAAAAGACCTTTAAGATCATCAAGTCCAACTGTTAACCTAGCACTGCCAAGTCCACCACTAAACTTAGGGTGGACCAAGTTAAACTCAGTGCACTAAACTTAACTAAAGATGTCCCTAAGCATCACACATACGTGCCTTTTAAATACCTTCAGGGATGGTGACTCCACCACTTCCCTGGGCAGCCTGTTCCAGTGCTTGATAACCCTTTCGGTGAAGAAATTTTTCCTAATATCCAGTCTAAACCTCCCCTGACACAGCTTGAGGTCATTTCCTCTCCTCCTATCACTTGTTACTTGGGAGAAGAGACCAACACCCACCTCACTACAACCTCCTTTCAGGTATTTGCAGAGAGTGATAAGGTCTCCCCTCAGCCTCCTCTTCTCCAGGCTAAACAACCCCAGCTCCCTCAGCCGCTCCTCATAAGACTTTTTCTCCAGACCCTTCACCAGCTTCGTTGTCCTTCTCTGGACACGCTCCAGCACCTCAATGCCTTTCTTGTAGTGAGGGGCCCAAAACTGAACACAGCATTTGAGGTGTGGCCTCACCAGTGCCGAGTACAGGGGCACGATCACCTCCCTGCTCCTGCCGGCCACACTATTCCTAATACAAGCCAGGATGCTGTTAGCCTTCTTGGCCACCTGGGCACACTGCTGGCTCATGTTCACCTGGCTGTCAGCCAGCACCCCCAGGTCCTGCTCTGCCCGGCAGCTCTCCAGCCACTCTTCCCCAAGCGCATAGCATTACATGGGGTTGTTGTGACCCAAGTGCAGAACCCGGTACTTGGCCTTGTTAAACCTCATAGAATTGGCCTCAGCCCCTCGATCCTGCCTGTCCAGATCCTTCTGCAGAGCCTTCCTACCCTCAAGCAGATGAACACATCCACCCAACTTGGTGTCGTTTGCAAATTTACTGAGGGTGTGCTTGATCCCCTCTTCCAGATCATTGATAAAGATACTAAACAGAACTGGTCCCCAACACTGAGCCCTGGTGAACACCACTTGTGACTGGCTGCCAACTGGATTTAACTCCATTGACTACAACTCTTTGGTCCCGGACATCCAGTCAGTTTTTTACCCAGGAAAGAGTACACCTGTCCAAGCCATGAGCAGCCAGTTTCTCCAGGAGAATGCTGTGGGAAATGGTGTCAAAGGATTTACTAAAGTCTAGGTAGACAACATCCACAGCCCCATCACATCATAAACATATCACCTGCATTGCTTTGGCTTATCTAGTCAACAGAAGGGTTTGTATGAGCTCTTTCTAATGCAATTTAAGTGAAAACCGAATTATCTTAAATAGATAAAAAGGAGTTTTGAATCAACCTAACTGACTGCCAAGCACTTGATTCTGCCAGCAGAGCAGAGGTTATGTCATGTAGCTTGCAGATGATAAGCCTTTGGAAAGATAGTATCTTCAAATCTTAAGATTAGATTTGAAAAAAGATATAAACTGTGCCCAGTGATGACTCCATAATAGGCGATAGAATTTAGAGTTGAGGAAGACTGAAAGAGTTAAAGAAAATAAATTGGGATATTGGAAATTGCTATAGCAAGCGATTTTATGCCATCCTAATTCTGTACAGATTCAATTTCTTTGTAGGCATGGTATATTTCTTTGTAGATACTAAAGCTGCCTCATCCTTCTTAGTTAAATTGATATTCTTTTAGCATAGTTTTAAAATTAGTTTGGGCAGCAGAAAATGCTGCAGAAAATGAAGACTAGAAATACCTGGGTTAGGAAATTAAGAATCAGTGACATCGAATGAATTGAGATGATTTGGGATTGCTTTTTTTTTTTATCTAAGAAATACCACTATACTATAAGCTGTTTCCATTTGAATTCACCATTCATTTAGCAGCTAGATTTTGAAAATGTTTTGTTTTGAATTTAGGACTTGATAAAATTGAATTTCTTCAGAGGCATGAAAACCAAGAGATCTACCAAAAGGCTTTTGAACTCATAGAACATTACTTTGGTGTCGAAGAGGAGGACTCCAGTATTGCACCTCAGGTGGATGAAAATCAGCAGCAGTTTGTGTTTCAACAGCAGGAGGCTCCAATGGAGGGGTTTCAGCTGTAAATTATTGAAGACAAGCATAAAGTGTAAACATTTGTGGGGTTTGGGGTTTATTTTTTCCACCGAGGTCTTTTCTTTATGGCCAAAGTTAGAGAAAAACTCAAATATGTTTTGCAGAAATAGATGAAGCAGCTCATGCACTTTTATATATTGTGTTAGATACAACTGTTCTTTGTTTTGTATTTGTGTTTTTCATTATCTCTTATGTACAGAAAACAACTGTGAGTAATCATATCTAAAGTAAAGCATTAAATGTGATTTAACAAGAATTGTTAAGCTAAGACTTGGTAGGAATTTAGGTAGTGGTTCTGAATTTTTCATGTAGTCTCAAACTGCATATCAGCAATACAGTTACTGACAGTTGCATTTTTGGCAGTAGGCTTGACTTGCCCAGTCTCTATCAAAATCTACCTCTTGTATTGAAGCAAAAATATTGCTTCAGAACTAAGGCATGAAATAAAGATGAGCTTGTAAGAAGCTGAATTGGAATGTGAAAAATATTTATTTAAATTGTGAAACTTTTATGCATTAGTTACTTTACAACACACTGTTGGAATTTATTTATAAAATGTATTTAAAGACATACTAGTTATATAATGCTAATTACCTAATATAATATTGAATATATGAAAAAGCTTTTTCTGAATTATGTGAGAAGAGGACTGTTACAGAAGTTTTCAAATTAGAATCAGCAGAGTTTGCTGGTCATTTGATGTTGGCTCTGTAATTAAAGCTGCTAAATGGCATTAAAAGTCAGCCACGAATACAGTACTTTGCAGTGGAAGCAGTTGCTGTAGTTACCCCAAGAATGCTGCGATTATGAATGACAGAGGTGGTGATTTGCACAAATCGCCAAGTGGATTGGTCTCGACCGTCTCCTGTCAAAATGTGGTAACACCACTTCAGTGTGAGAAACGTTGCAGTGTTTGCCTTTCTAGTACAGTAGTTTCTTAAAAGTTTAGAGAGTAGGTGTTATTTTTTGACCAAATGTGCAACCGCCACTTGAATGGAATTGTTCTTTAAGTTAACTAACTCTGTTTTCTTTTGGTAAGACAATAGAAATGGATGAATAGAAAAAGAATGAATAGCGAATCACTCCTTTCTGGTTGAAGAAAAAGTTTGTTGTACTGTAAATAGCATTAAGTACGTGGACACCAAAACTAACTGGGAAGTCATTGTCATCTAAATATTTAGGCTCTACAATATACAGTGTTTGCTGTTAAACACTAAAAGAAATAGAATTTTAATAATTACATTAACAGTCTTGAATACAGAAAAAAGTATGCTCTGCTTTGACTTGCATTTAAGTAGTGTTTCTGGTGTATTAGTAGTATATCTCATTTGGAGAAATGAATACTTTGGCTTAACTCTGAAGTATGATTATTTCTTATTACCTGTAATTAATGTATTAACATCAGACTCCTGGGTTAAGTGAAATCCTTGACATACGAGAGCATTTCATGCTTCATAAAAAGCTGCAATTGAAACTTCAAATTATTTACCCCATGGCACTGTGCTTGTCACTAAACAATATTTTAATGCACTGAAAAATACAGGTTAAAGGTGGTATCACTTAACAGTACCATTTTATATTTAGAATTTTTTTGACATGCAAGTTAAGATTCTAAGATGTTTCACTTTGATGTTACAGCAATATATACTATATTGTAATTGAATGTGGGACTTGAAGTGGATTTTCTAAGATTAATGGTCAGTTTTGACTAAGACCTAACTGGGAGGGAAGAAACCTCTTTTTGAAGCCTTTTTAGTGGAAGATAGAAGCGTAAGAAGCGTATATAGGAGTGCTGTTACTTTATGAACTCTGAATAACGAGATATTTTAGCTAATGACACTTTAAACCTAGATTTGTACAGCATACAGCAGTTTTGAATAGTGTGATAACCTTGAGTACAGCTGCCAAATTTTCATATAATGTTAGATGATTGTATTTGTGCCCTTTTTACTCTCATAGTTTTAGGTTTTCATATACTGACTCTCCTTCTTCCACTGCACCCCCCCAGCCCCATCTGTTCAAAGTACAGGGTAAAAATCTTAGAAATCTACCAGGATTACTAGTAAGTGCTGAATTTCAGTGTTCTTCTAGTGCAAGAAAATAATTCAGGTAACAGGGTATTCCATTGTTTCTGACAACCTTGTTTTGATAACATAACCAGCTGTGCCTGCTTTTTATTTGGAGAACCCTGTAAAAACTGCATTTATAAGCCTCTCAAATTTAAACCAAATCTGAACTATAAAAATCATGATTAAACGACTTGAAAAATGAAGAAAAGAGGGGACATTTAAAGTATTATATTTGTTTTGAAAGAATGTCTTCAGTTTTGTGGATATATTATTCTGTATGTGTGAATGGTTAGTGGCTGCACTTTAAGTATTTAGATAAACTATATTTCATGCCTCTGGTACATTTAAATGTAAAGGTTTAAAAGGGAACTAAAATTGATGGACTTTAGCTAATGAAAATCGTTATTTAAACTCAACGTTTGGTTTACCTTAAAATTGTTAAGAAATAATAATGAAAGTTCTTTAAAGTATAAACATACAGGATGGCTTCTCCTATCTTACCACTGGGTTTACACCACGCTTTGTCAAAAAGCACATAAATGAACAATGTGAAAGCAGAGGAGATGACTTATGGTCAGGCAGGGGCGTGAATATGATGATGTTGCCTAAACAGATGAACCCAGTGTGGAGGGGGAAAAAAAAAAAAAAACTGAAAGAAGAAAATCTCTGAGTTTGGTTATGTGGAATCTGAAGTGCCCCCTCAGTTACAAAGGCTGTTTAAAAATACAGGGGTTTGGGTTTTGTGGTTTCGGTTTTAATTTGTTCTGCTTAAATGTGAATACTAACTAGCTAATCTATGCAACTATGCAAAGCGTAAAATTTTTTTTTTGAGTTCCCTACTCTTGATACACTGAGTCATATCAAATTTTTTCATCATTGCACTTTTGTCCGAGGACTGGTTCATACAGCTTTTTAATTTTCTAGTATTTGCTTTAAACACTGTTGCTAGCAGCAGTCAGAAAATAGTAATAGTGTTGGCACAGAAATAAGTTCGCTGTAGAACAAGTTTTCAACTGGAAAATATTTATTGTTGGGTCTGTCTGTTTTTTTTTTAAAAAAAACACAAACAGAAAAGATGCACTATTGTCTCTCCTCCACGGTTAGTTCTCAGTTGGTTTAAATTTATTAAATTGTACAACTGAGGATTTTTGTAGTAGGTCTGCCAATTGATGTGTGACGTTTAACTGTGACCTCAAGAGATCACTGCAATCTGGAATGAGAAATTTCAGTTACTTATGGCACAATACCTCCATATAATGTGTGGAAACTAAAATACCTATACTAACTTCAGATAGTAATAGTGCATCTTTAAATCCAGGCCAAAGGCCCGTTACTGTAACAGAACACATATGAGTAGTATGCAATATTATGGAATGTTAAATCTCCAAATACCATACAGAAACAAATAAAACCTATTTTACAGACATTTATTGTATTTATTTAGTGTTTCAATAAGTGTGGCTTCTTCAGCTAGAAAACACAAATGCCATTTTGAATGCAGCATCGAGGCAAATGAATTCAAACTGGCTGATTTGTGCGCTCTAAAACTAGGCACTGTCACCAGACAAAAAACTTTTTGGTTTAAAACATGTTTTGTTTAAATCAAGCCAAACATACGCTTGTACGATAATCACAGCCCTGTCTCTGCCTGCAGAACTGACCACTTTGGGAAGGACTTGAGAACTTGCGGAGTTCCCGGGCCATTTCCCCTTCCCTCCCGTCTCCAAACCTCCTCTTCTCAGTGTATAAGCTGGGTAACGTTCTGGCTGATTACAGTTTGTTCTTTATTTACAATCGCAAAAGTGAATTGCGTAAGTCTCCTTATTTTTGCAGTTTTCGTACCTTCATTTCATTACTGCTTGGTCTTTGCTGCATTTAACCTTTCAATGAAAAATACAGCTAGTTTTTCTGTAAGGAACTCCTCTCTGTGTAACAGCTCAAGATAAGCCTGAAAGAAAGTTTTTAGGACCGATAGTGGAAACTTGGTTCCCCCTGTACCTGACATTCTCAGGAAACTACCTCATCTCCTTTGAAATTAACTACTGCTTTTAATCATGCGCAAAACATCCTGATTTTAGTAATCTGCAAAAAGTACAGTGTGTATCTCTTTAGGAAAAGAGACCCTCCATTTTTTTTTTGTGATCCTGTAATGATCCTTGTTGGTTCCAGCGTGTGCAATGCTATGGTTTTCCATTTATTGGTGAAATTCACTAATCACTCAGCAATTCTGCTCCTACAAGGACATTTGGCATTTCATACTAAGTTACTTTGTCTTGGACTCCGCTGCTAGCGCGGCCTCTTCCCGCCACTTGGCCTTCTTTGCCAGGTTCCAGCTTGTTAAGGACTCGTGACGCGCAGCTGCCTGCGGAAGCAGAACACCTACGTCAGAGCGGTGCAGTAGGAGTAACGATGCGCCTCGGGGAAAGCCACCCCATCCCAGGAACAGCCAGCGACTGCTTCCGTGTCGGGGGGACGGGAACGTAGGTTAGCTAAAACTAGGGTGGGTGTAGGCTGCTGCTGTTTAGGTTTGTCTCCTTTTCACAGAACTCCCATCATTTTTAAGTATGCTATGTGATAGCTCGCTAGCGCTGGGCTCACCTTTTTAGCTGAGGCGATCACTGCGAAACAGGCGACAACTGAGAGTCCAATCATGATGTAACAAGCTTTAACTCGAGCTTTGTTTCTTGCCCTGTCTAGCATCTCAGGCCTGCAATTAAAGTTATTGAATCGAGTCATTACAAAACTGTGAAGTACCTGTTCTTCAAAGCATTGCAGATGTAACATCGCCATTGAAAAATAAAACTAGAATTAGCTTCTAAAACAAGCATCTTCAGCTTGCTACGCTTGCTTACGTGCCACCCCAGAGCTTGCCCTCTTCTGCCCCAAATCCATTTCCAGTGGAAAAGCAACATTTAATGGATAGAAGTTGATCTTTTTTCAGCTGAAAAAAAAATTGCTCATGCAATAAATATTTGCATTTAGATACTTGGAGTAAATACACCAGAAATCACCCCGTAAGCTCTATTTAAACAGATGGAGAACTAGAGGTGGTGTCAATCAGATGTGGTGAAAGCAAGTTCCTCTTATTCAAAATCAACTTCAGAAATCAGTGTGATTTCTAACCTGTTTAGATGGTGTCCTGTATGCTATAGGCTAGGGGCTTGACATACTTGGATAGGTGATTAAAACAGTTTGTGCTGCTACGAGTTAGGAGTCTTTAGTTCTTTAGAAAAGCAGCAGCTTTATTTGAACATATTTATTTGAATGTAGGAGCCATTAATACTGGAACTTTGAACGTTCAAACAGCCTCCTCACTGTTGCAGGAACACACGCCTAAACAAGAACAACCCACGTGATTATTTTTGCTGGTCACCAAAGGCAAAAAGTAATGAAAACTCCTGCCCTGCGTCTGGCAGTAGTTGCTGCAAGAGGCACTGTAGGGCCCAGCAGGCCGCGTTGGTACGGGTCCCGTTGCCACCCCCCACCGTTGCGAGCAGGCCGCGTGCTCCTGAGAACCAGCAGCACAGGAAATCGCTGGATCACTAAAATTGTCTCAAAACCATTAGCTAAGTCTTTTCCTGAGTCAGACTTTATACTTGGGAGCACAGATTTTAAGATGTTCTTTAAAAGCTGGCTGTGCACTATTTTCCTTTCATAAATTACATGGGAATGCTTCATATATATAAAGAGATACATTAGTAAGATATAGAATATAAATACACATAATATCTAGTTATGGTTTTATACATATATATATGTAAAAAGGATAGTTGCATGAAGAATTGATTTTACGTTGTGAGTAAAGACCTTGTAACGATCTCTTTCCCCCAAAACACCTTTAGCTTTACTCCCAAGAGGATGAGCGGTGGGATGGGGCAGAGCTGGAGTTTTTGTAGTGGAGGTTCTGCCCATGGAAGCGTGTGCCAAGGCTGAGGGCCGCAGGGCAGCTCTGGAAGGCTTTAATACAACAGACGAGGGCAAGTCTAACGAGCGGCTACGCCGTCCTGCCCTCTCCCCTGCCAACACCCACACGCGTGTGCGTGCTGGACGAGCCACGTTTCTTGCAGCTGACTGACAGTGCCTGCAGTTCTAAGTAACCGCTTTTGTTCTGTACAATGGTAAACACGCGTTGTCTTTAAAACAAACCGCACATCAAACTAGCACATAAAATCATTAATCCACTAATCCACTTACTTGTAGCAACAAAAGCAGAACCATAAATGTCATTAGTCTGGCTTACTAGCCTAATCATGTTTCACAATGCGCTGACTGAAACTCTTCTGGAGCACATTTCCACTTTCTCCCTGCTTTCTGCCTCCGCTTTAAGGAAAACAGACCTGGTTATGTTCTCCCCTAATTGCACATTAAGGCCTTTGCTACTTAATCCTTAATTAAGACTCTGGGTAAACCTCTGCTGAAATCAATAACAGCTGTTTAAAAAAAAACCCAAACCACAACAACCCAACAATTTCAAATAAGGACTGCAGGTTCGACCCTTAGTACAAACTATCTTCAGCAGCTAGACTGTGTTCACAGGTAACACTATCTTGCAATTCTTTTATGTTTTTTAATAGTTAAAGCAGTGACACAACTCAGCTTCAATGTCTCACAATTAACTTCTTTTAGTATATCGCTATTTAAAATCCTTATATCTTATCTGTAAGAAAAAAAGACTTTGCTCACCCAGAAAGCATGAAGTGGTGACGCGCACTTGGCCGGCCAACTAATGCACAGAAACGAGCCGTTTGTGTGCGTGTTGTGTGTATGGGCTGGCAAACACAGGTGTCCTTATAAACGCCTCCCGATGGCTTGAATAGCTTTTGGAGCTTCTGAGACCTGTCTGAAACCTTTCTTTAGGGCAAGATGGTGGAAGTAACACAGTACAAGAGGAGGGACAATGGAAATGCCACTGTCCAGCTCAGGAAACATCAGTGAAACTGTCAGGAACCAACAGGAACAGGTGGAGGATGTACCTGTTGCTTGACACAGCTCTGCATGCTGCCTACCCACCCAAGACAGGGACATACTGTGATGTTAAAAAGTAGTGTCCTGGAGAAAGGTGTCTAACAAGCTATCAAATGTCCTGAGAAAAAGGCAGGAATTGGCCTTGGGGGGATGCTAACTTTCAGCGACTCAGAAACCACAGAATCAGCGTGGTTTGGGTGGGAAGGGACCTTCAAAGACCATCTAGTCCAGTGGGTCCACAAGAATAGGAGGCTAAGGTTATGTCAAGTACTTGGTTTTCCTTGCTGGGGGATGTTTCTCTCACTATGTCCTTCTCTATTTTTCCTCAAATTCTATAGTAAATCATAATTTGTTGGATGTAATCATTCAGTGACAGTCAGCTCTCTTAGAACTGTTTATGGGAGCTATAAACAGAAAATATTGTTTGCGAATAACCTCCTTCTCTGCACATTAGGAATAAGCAAAATAAACAAGCCAGTAGACAAATGTAACCGAAGCTATCTTTCTTAATCCCAGGCTCTGGGGACCGCAGTAAGGAACATAGTTTCATCTTAACCTCTAACCAGGACAGGAAATTCTTTTGCCCTCTAATTTGTTTCCAAGTTTTCAGTGTTGAAAAACTGACTGGTTCGAACTCTGTGGAAAAGCTTTAGATAAGGATCACGCCACCGCTTTCCCTTCAGCTCCGCGTTCCCCTTGGACGAGAGCAGCACACTTACGGGATCCTCGGAGGAATCTCTTCTTCTGTCTTGAAACGTCCAGTCCAGAGGAGGATTTTTTTGTCAAACTTCGAAGGTTTGTAGCTTGCAACCACCTTGTGAGCCTGCTCGGCTTAAAGATGAGGAAAAATCACTCGTCAAACCATGCACTGAGAGCGGGTGATGGGTGGTAGAAAACCCCTGCCTCAGCTAACTCAGGGGTTACGCTCCCACGTCCCGCCGCGCAGAGGTATCTCCCCGCGGCTCTCAAATACCCCCGCACGCCACGAGAGCCCCGCGGGTCTGGTTCGGCCCCCGCAGCCTGCGGCCGTGGGTACCCCAGCCGGCCGGAGGGCGCCAGAGACCCTCCGAGCTGCCCGGCCACCCAGCCGCGGGGGGCGCCGCGGCCCCGGCCGCCGGGGAGCCCCGGCCCCAGCCCCAGCCCCGCTCCGCCGCGGCCCCGGCCGCCCCCCCACCCCGCCGCCGAACCTCCCCGCCGGCCCCGGGCGGGAGCGCCCCTTACCGCGGGTGGTGCCCGGGCCCCGGGCGGGCCCCCCGCCGGCGGCGGCTCCCCGCGGGGCGGGCAGGCGGAGCGGGGCCGGCAGGAGCCGCCCCGGGCGGAGGCGCGACGGCAGCATGGCCAGGGCGGCGGGGAGCGGCAGGACGCTCTGCCTCGGCGGCCCCGGCCCCGGCCCCGGCCCCGGCCCCGGCCCGGCCCGGCCCAGCCGCGCCCGGAGGCGAGGCGAAGCGAGGCGGGGCGGCCGCCGGCGAGGGGGGCCGGTCCTCCGGAGAAGCCGCCCTGCTCCCCTAACGCACCGGTAGGTGTAACTCACTGCATAGTCACCGAATTCTCACAGAACGGTTCGGGTTGGAAGGGACCTTTAGAGGTCATCTATCCCAGCCCCCTGCAGTGAGCAGGGACGTCGTCAGCTAGACCAGGTTACTCACAGCCCCCTCCAACCTGACCTTGGATGTTTCCAGGGATGGGGCATCTCCCACCTCTCAGGGCAATGTGTTCCACCAGTGTTTCACCACCCTTACTGTAAAAAATTTCTTCCTTATATTCAATCTAAATCTACCCTCCTTTTGTTTAAGGCCATTACCCCTTGTCCTGTCACAACTATCTCCCCAATTTAGAGAGAAGGATGCCAGGGGGGACAGTGTGTAGCACTGTTGTGCTACACCTCTACCCTCACAGCTTCAGCCTTAAAGGCAAAACTGGGTTAAAGAAACACCTGAGGTGGTTCAGCTTCGCGCTCAGTACAAGGTGGACTAGAGTCCCGTAAGGCAGACCTGTGCTCATCTGTGATTCTGTATTCTACCACTTCCAGGAGCTTCAAACATACTGATTCTCATCACACACTTTTTTCTTTATTTTAGTTGAAAACATTTTTTTTCCTTTCACATCCTGAGCAGAGTAAACCTTTATTAAGGGAAAAAAAAACATTCAGTACAAACATATCCTTGAAAAAGTAATTCAGAAAGCCAGCCCAGAACACATATTTAGTAAGCAACAGCCCATGCCAGCACGATACCAGTGCCAGTATAACACAGTGGCTCAACAGAAGGATGTCTGATGCACCAAACAGTGGAAGATTTTACATCTGTCAAACAGAGCCAGAATGCCTGCGGATGAACGGAGGAAGCCCCGCTCCCCAGGGATGGATCACTGCCCGGCGGCAGCAGCTAAAGCCCTGTGCTCGGCCTAACGGCATGAATGAGGAGCCTTGAACCGCTTGTAGCTAAAACCTCCTGTTATCTGTTTTCAGGAGCAGAGCCAGAAGCAATCAGCTCTTTCAGAAAGCAAATTGTTGAGTAGAGGAAATCAGAAATTTGTTACCATGAGTGAGTTCTAGCGTCCTCGATATTAAAAGTTTTTTCAAATGCTTTTTGGACTACATCTCATTCTGGAAAGATATCCAAAAAAGCACTCACTTTCCACTCAGTAAGTAGTCCCATATTGATCTTTTCTTATTCACACATGTACAGTTTCCATTCCAAAATCATTGAAGTAACAAAACATCTTTATTATTGGTAAAACATCAAAGCCATTCCAATCCATTTAACTCACACCATCTTAAAAAAAAAAATCAATCTTCCCACATTCTGTTGCAGAACAAAATTTCTGTTTGCAAACAAGCCATTCACTAAACAAAAGAACCCAGCTCCCTGAATCAAAGCTCCGCACTGGCTTTCTCAAGTCCTCCTAAAAATAACAAAAAGGAAGAGAATGCACCTCTCTGCACACACGCAGCCCCCGCCCCCCCCCGCCTCTGAGCAGCTCTGCCGTCTTCCAGGATGTTGTTGGGAAGATGAAGACACATTAATAGAAATGACTTAGAGGGTGATACTGGGGTTATAGTCTGCCCGTAGCCCCTTTGCCTTCTTCCTGCTCAAAGAGAGCGATGCAGTGTCAAGCAGTGCTCCTTGTCCCTGGAGACACAGCTGGGAAGGGTAGGAAGAGTCAGCACAGCTGCGCTGCCTAGCATCCTGCGTTGGGAGCAGCATCCCAAACACTGCTAGTAGTTGCTAGTCGTGCTGGTAACCCGCACATTTAGAGTCATTGCAGTTCCAACAGCCACCAGCAAAGCTGCTGGGCGGAAGCCCAGAGCTCACATCAATAGTTCCCAGTGCTCGCCAAAGAACTGCTCTACAGATTATGCGCAGCTGAAAGGCATCTGCACAGCTAGAGCTACTGAAATCATGAGGAAATTATGCCCTGGAGGAGAGGACTTGAAAAACTTGGTGGCCTTTACAGTCTTAATTCTCCCTAAAGATATTGTACGCTGTGACAGTGGCTTCAGAATACATCATTTAGCATTACTAGCTATGAATGACATAAAACCCCAAAAGGCTAAATAGTGGTTACATCCAGAGCAGCCTCCCACTGACCTCAACAAATGGCATTTTCACACTTGACTTCTGTATGGGCAGCACTGTACTGGGGACCGTGCATCCTCCCTACTGCTCTTGGAGATGGAAAGCTTGCAGGTGGGCACATACAGGTGTTAGCATTTTGAGAAGTGGCATCAGGATCTTTTTGCAGTGAGTGAGCAGAGCGTCCTCTAAGCCAGAAAGAAGAGCTGACCCCTTCAGCCCCGCACGGTCTGACCTACGGGCTGTGGCTGCAGGGCGGCCGTGCCAAGACTTCACTATGACTAGGGAAAGTGATTCCTGTTCTGTGCTCTGGGGGGGTGAAAACCTGTTTCAGGCTCATTTAATTGAGTCTTTGCCGTGCACAGACAGTTGCTGTTACAGACACTGTAACCAGTGCACAATTAACTGTGCCTGGTAACAAGAATGGTTAGACTGCTGGAATGCATACTGTTCTGGGCAGGGGGATGCATGTAAATGCTCCCCTTAGTGTTGTGAACCCCTATTTTCAGCTTTTTTTATCCTCTGTATAGGATAGCACAATTGCCTTATGTTCTACCTACATATGATCACTTGCTTCTTGCAGACAAGACATTTAAAGACATACATAACACAGCTTGGTACAGTGCCTCTTTTTTCTGCCAAGCCTAGCTAGCAAACCTGTTATGTCCTCTCAGCCCCACCACTGACTGTGCTTTACACAGAAGACCTGAGTAGCTGGAGAGGCAGACGTAGCGTGCAGGACTCCTTTGAAATTCTGCCATATGTGATGTCTTTCCTTAAAGATCCCTCCGTAGAGACCTTCATATTGCTGTCCCCACTCCCTGTTCCTCAAGACACTTTCCTCATTGTCGTCTAGGGAGGATTGCCCTACCATAGTTAGCTTTCAACCTAAAGGATGTTTGTAAGAAGCAGGCTGAGATCTACCACATGGAAACACCCCACAGGTGCACGTGTTGCTGCTGTTCAAGGCCAAACCGAAATTCATGGGGAAAGGTAAGGAAATTAAGTAAGCAAACTCAGTTTTAAATAACAATATGGCTTTAATCACTCCCTTTCCTTATATCTTCAAGACATGACATGCTCAACACTTTTGAAAACAATAAATACAGGTACAACGTTTGAGCTGAATTAACTTTTCTAACCAGCTTAGTGCTGACAGACATCGTGCAATGTAAGCTTTGCTTCTCTCTTTTAGGGAGATGCTCCTTGCTGCACTGGCAGCCAAACTGCAGGAATTTTAACCTTATTGTATATAACTTCATATTCAGAACAGTATTTGCAACACCTGATGTATGAAACGCATTCATTGTATAAATATATATGCATAAACCTTTATTCTTCGAATCAGCTACAGTACTTACATTATTACTCAAACATGTATGCAAATTGCACCCTTGCCATTCAAATACCTTTAAAAATGTGTTCACAGGTGAGTAGTACATGTATAGTCTACATGTCACAGAAATTTTGTTGCCTTTGGCCATTGTTGAAAACTGATTTAAAGGGGTTTTTTAACAAAATACGAGTAGAAAAAATCATATGGTTACGGGTTACAACATAAAAATAGAAATGATAGAAAAATAGATATATTGTACATAACAATAATACAATATGCCTGTGTAACAGCAAATCTACTGAACTTTGCTTTGGCCCACCACAACATCAAATTATTCCAGATCTAAACAGAAGCATGGGCAAAACCCAAGGAATTCAGTATTATTTTACAGTAACATGTCACAGAAATTAAAGTAGCGAAAGTTTCTATGGTCTGGGCTTTATGAACACGGAAAAGTATTTTTCACGGTCCTGGATTGGCAACGTAGCTCCGCTGTTTAGCATCTGACAAAGCTCTGTGGTACCATTGTCCTGACAGAAAAATTCCTCCTTCTCTGAACGTGCCATTTGCCTCTCGTACAGAAGGCAAGGCATAGCTATACTGATGGAGCTACAGAGCAGAGACTCATCCAGTGCAGCTCATATCAGTTAATTCTTGTGCTATTTCTACGTATCAGAACGGTGCACTGTCATTTTCTTGTTGAAAATCAGTTTTAAAAAATATATATCAAAAAAGCTAAAATTCCCAGGTTGCGCTCATGCTGATCCTGGTCATTATATCATTTATGCTAAAGAGAGGGATCAATTAGTGTTTATTGACATTACGTCCTCAACTAAGAGGACACCTGGGGACAAACGTAGTGGGTCCTCTCTCCTCATGCATCAGAGGAGGTGCATGAGGTGAATCAGCGTATGTCCTCTGAGTACGGGGGAAAGAAGGTAGATGGACGTACGTATAACTACAGAGCTCCAGAGCAGTTCTTTGATTTTCAGGTAGACCTGTCTCTAGTTCATTATCAACCTGGCAAATACAAGGAACTTTAAAAGTAACTGCAACACTTGTCTGCAATAAGGTGTGCAGTTTTGGGGAGGGAAAAAAGAAAAAGGATTCACTGATACCGGCTGAAAAGGGTTACTTTGTAATGCTCAGGAGAATGGAAAGCCTATCTCAAAAGTGGAGACTAAAGGACTGAGCTTGTTTAGCCTAGCAAACAAAGGCTGGGAGAGGGATCTCTTTGATCTGCAAAACAGAGCCAGGTGAGAAGAAGAGCTCCTTAAACAGTTGGGCACCAAAGACACAAAACAAGTGGGGTACACCCATATGTTCCCATCTACAAGTCTGTGAGAAATAATACTCTTCTGATGCTTCTGCCTCACTCAGGGAAGTGAGATTGAAGAATAGGTTCCTGAAAGTCTACGTGAGGGGGCCGGGGATGGAAGGGCACTGCTGAAGGGGACCGTACCTCATGGTGCCTGCAGGAGCAGGGCTGGACTCTGTTAGCAAGGAACGCCTTGCAAATCTGGTAATGGATAACGGCTTACGTACCAGAGAAGAATGCATTTTGCGTGGCCTGCTCTCTTTGGGAATGCCAAAAGGAAAGAGACCTGAAAGAAAAATGGCTCCCAAAGTTGGCTTTTCATCTTCTAGTACTTTAATGCTGCTCAGTCATATGCTGGAGAGTCTTTTCCTGGCCACAGTCCTTGCAGTATTTTTAGGAAGAACTTCCCCTTTTATTAGTCTCTGCTCAGGCACTTGGAAATGGCAATTTCCATTCGCAGAGTTTTTCTCAGATTTACATGAGTCTGAGATAGTAGCTCGGGAGCTGGAAGACTTTGAATCCAAAGAAAACTGACTAACAGCAACGCTGCCTGCACTCTTGGAGGAATATGTGTAAACCATTTTGAGAAAGGCAGATTTTGTGTTCGTTTCTTGCTTGTAAATGATGATATAGCACTTTGGCAAAAAAGTGCAGCAGAGGATTCCATAATTGGATATTAAGACAACGATGATTTCCACTGCTGGCAGGTATTTGCCAAATGTAGTTGCATAGACGGGGATAAATACAATCCACGCTATAAAGTAAATTAGCATGCCAAAGGTGATGAATTTAGCTTCATTGTAGTTCTCTGGCAACTTCCTACCTTTAAAGGCAAATATGAAGCAAACGAAGGCTAGGGCAGCGATGTAGCCCAGCATAATCCCAAAAGCCACAATAGAGCCCTCATTGCACTCCAGAATTATTGCTCTTGGGATTGAGAAATTTTGCTTTACAAAAGGTGTCCTAAATATTAGCCAGAAGGTGCAAATGATAACTTGAATTCCAGTGCAGGCGACCACAGTGGGAATAGGTTTATACATGCATTTCAGGAAATTCCGCAGCTTGGGATCAAAGCTGAAGGCCAGCAAAATTTTTAGTGACTTTATTAAAATACATGAAATGCAGAGCGCAAAACTTATGCCAAAGAGGGCTTGCCTAGTTTTACACTTGAATTCTGTGGGTTCATCTATGAAGAAGACGGTGCTTAAAAAAATTAAGAAGTGGCTGAAGAGAATAATATAGCAGACAGTCAGCCCTCCAGACGCCTTTACAACCGGCGTGTTCAAGTTTTTAGTAAATATTACACTGATTGACAAAACCAACACAACCCCAAAAGCAGAGAGGAGGAGGAGGAAAATAGCAAACCAGTCAGTCCAGGCGAGGAAATGGATTGTCTTTCTGTAGCATGTGGTACTGTTGACGGGAGCCCAGTAGGTTTTGTTGTTACATCGGTAGCAGTAATCCATATCTGAAAGCAGAAAAAGGAAGATAACTTAGAAACCCGAAGTAAATAAACTGCCAAGTGGATTATCGAGGCTTGAGATACAGGAGGAATGTGGGAAGGGATGCTAAGGGAATGGGCAGGGCTGATTGCTTCTGACTATTGCTGTTGCTGTCCAGGCAGAGGAGCTGCAGGACTGCGGTGGCAGCGTGGCAGCAGTGGCAGTGGTGGCAGAGGTGGCAGTGGTGGCAGCAGAGGTGGCAGTGGTGGCAGCAGAGGTGGTTGTGGTGGCGGCGGTGGCAGCAGCAGCAGGAGCAAAGCCCGAATGCCTGCTGGCTGGGAGCAGGGTCTGCCTGCAGCCAGGGGTAGGGAGGGGACAGGGAGAATGAGCCGGGTACTAAAACTGCCTTGGTCATTGCTGACTGGCAATATATAACCTGGCCAGAGCTCTGGACAGGTGAACTTTAACTGAAACCTGAACAATGACTTGAGAGTAAATCAGTTCCCTTGGAGAAACTGGACCTATATACATTTCACCAAGAAAAAAAGCCCAACTTCCTTTTTACAGACAGCTTTTGAAATAAAACAGCAAGAATAAACATTGTTTTAGATTATGCTTTGAAAGGTTACTTTTGCTTTTAAATTCCTAACCTCTGATACAGAGAAATTTCACAATTATTTCAATTAAAAAGATAAAATTTAATTTCCTTCTGCTCTCAGGATATTAAAAGTACATTGTACCACAATTTTCTTAATTCCATCTCTCTCCTCCGATTTTAATTTTTCCCCCTAAAAAATTTTGCTCAAACCTATAAATGAACCAGTGGTAAAATACACACCAGATTATATACTAGAAAATATTACTGTACAGTTATATCAAACTTTGCAGTACTCCCTGGTAAGACAAAAAATATGCTGGCAAGCAAAATACGTAACCCTTGAACTTCGTAGACTCATAGAACGGTTTGGGCTGGAAGGGGCCTTCAAAGGTCCTCTGGCCCAACTCCTCTGACGTGGGCAGGGTCACCTTCCACCAGATCAGGTTGCTCAAAGACCCATCCAACCTGGCCTTCAACATTGCCAGGGATGGGGCATCCACAACTTTTCTGGGCAACCTATTCCAGTGTCTCACCACCCTCATTATAAAGAATTTCTTCCGTATTTGGCTGGGTGTACTGCAGAAAGACAGGGGAGCAAGGCTGTATTTTGACGAGAGTCGGTCTCACTGATAAATGAGCCAGACTTTCCATCCTAACAAAAGATAATCCTAGTCAACTGGAAAATCTAATTGCTTTGCATTTGGTCTTCTAAAAAGCACTTAAACCAAGTTTTATAGGCCTAACACTCGTATTTGGGAAACCAAGCATAAACAAATACTTTAATCCCATCCCAAAGTTATACCCAAGGTTGCCAAGTCACATTACACCCAAACAAAACAATTGTATTGGTGTCTGAATAAACCTGTACATGGATCACAATTCCTTACCTGTTTGATTGCTGTAATGGTTTTCTGGGCAGTAAACACACTCATAGCAGCATGTGTGTGGGCTTTCTGTAACCTTTTTCATCTGGCCTGGCCTGCAGTGCTGGGAGCATGTTGACTGAACCTTCTGCAGTGTGCAGAAAACAACAACAAAAAAATCAGCTCAGGCCCAACTAATTACTAAGAACCATTAAAATAAACCTCCAGTAATTCTGCAATTTGCACCCTCTTTTTGTATCTAACGTATTTTAAGGGAATCTGAAAATGATGCTGAAAAAAAGGCATTATAGGCTTCATGTTTCTTGTATTTTCTCCACACAGTCAACAAGTGACAGCATAGGGCATTACCTACCTGCTAATGTTATATTTTCGCCCTGAATGCCACTCAGTGGAACTGTCTGTACCTTTAAAATCCAGATCAAATTGTCTCATCCAGCTTTGAACCTGGAATTTAGACTGCTGAGGATTTGCTCCAAAGAAAGCCTGATGGGGGAATCAAACAGACTGCTTCACAAGTGAGATCCTGAAACCTTGCTCAGCTGCTCTGAGCCTGGTGGAGACACCTCAACTTGTGGGGAGACACCTCGGTGGGTGCTCTGCACTGCAGCTCCAACACTCCTGACCCTTGGCAGCTCATCCGTGAGTCACGACACACCACTCTCGAGGTCTGAGTTCGGGTCCTCCTTCTGAAGACAATTTTTTGTAAAATGGAGCAGTCCCGAGGGACACTTCTATTTCTTCTCCCTCCAGGATGGTGCTCACAAGGAGGTGAGCCATTTCCTTGCCATCCTGGGCAGTGCCACAAAAAGGAACAAGAGTTGACATTTTCTTCTGCCCTCAGCCTTTTCTATCAGCTGAGGCTCGTATTCAGCCCACCCGGTAAGCAGCCTCTCCCTGTCCCCTTAGCAGTGAATACTTGGCAGCACAGAGCTGCACAATGAACCAAGACCTCCACCCATGCACAGATGACAGATTGTCCAGCTGGAACCGGCTGGGGTCATCCACTAGTCCTGCCTACACCAGTGCCAGGGCTCCAGGTGGTGCCACCAACCTCAGACTCCTGTAGTTTTGCTGACCCCAGCTTTAATAGGAGCAAAGAATCAACAAAACCTTTTTCTTATTATTTTTTTTTAAAGTCAACAGATATGAGTCTTTGTGTATAAAATAAATGGTGGTGTTACAAAGAGAGGGGGCTTTTATATACAGTCACTTTTTTATTTTAAACCCCCTTTTCAAGATTCTTGAATAGCATCCTTAGGACAGACATAACTTCTATTGCTTATCTTAGCAGACCTCTTAGAAGCATTCTGGAGAAATAACTCAATCTCAAATCACTGAGCCTGCTCACAGGCTAACATGGTTCTCAGGGTGCATCAGGGTAGTTGAATAAACCCAGAGAGGATTCTTCGCTCTAAAAGGAGAACATGAAACCACAAGAGACATTTCTAGCTGACACATACCTCAGTTGCAACTACTGGAGGGAGAAGAAAACACATGAAGCAAATTTCCCATGTTATGTCAACAAATTAAAAGTTACCTTTAAATCCAGAAATTCTTTTTTTTTCTCCTCATCCTCAAAGATGAAGTCACCTTTCTCTGGGTCATATTCTGCCATAGTGGTGATTTTCATGTGGCCATCAATTTCTTTCCAAAGAAGTACATCGTAACTGGTGCTCATATCTCCATTGGAGTCAAACTTGATCTCTTTACCATCATCAATGACTGTAACTTTTTTAAGTTCTTCAAGGAGCTGAACATAAGTATAAGGAACAATAACATACATCAGTATCATGTCAGTGTGACAAACTCAATAGTATAACATCTGTATGATAATATCAAGTTAGAAAGAAATGTTGCTTTTTAGGCATAAAAGAAACCTTAAAATGAAAATACATATTTCTAACCATTTAATTTGACATCCTATGAAGAATTACGTTACTCAGACAGTCCTGTTGACCTTAAAAATCTATTAATAAAAAAAATTCATAATTTCTTAACTCTATGCAATGTGTACAATTACTTATGTTAGTATTTTTTTTTTTTCTAGCTGTGGAAATTTCAGTATCATGATGGGAAAGGATTTTTGCTTGCAAGAACTAATGGCCTTTTGGAACTCCTCTTCTTGTAAAGAACAACGATGAATGATGCTCCCTGTTGTTACTTTACTGTCACCAGAGTCAATATGGGCAAGATTTGGTTCCAAAGTAACCTCCCCCAACGTGTCTGGAAATATCTAACATTGTTTCCAGCTGTTACTCTGACTGATATTGTGTGTTGCAAGATGTGACTTGGAACTGTTACAGGGACAATACACGCCCGTTTGCTCGGATGAAGTGATCAGTGGAATAATGGCAATAAACAGCTAGGCCATATTTGATAGATTGTAGGCAATATCAGAACAAGCATGCTTTGATAAGGCAACTGTCCAGCTTTGTATTGCAACCCATTCTGTTAAACGGGGAAATTTCACTCTCCCTCATCACAAAAAGGCAGATCAAAACATTCTGTGTGAATCTAGAAAAAGGACAGGTTAAGGCACGTATAATCCACTCCCAGTTCATGGGGAGATCACAGAAGGACTTTCCTTAGCTACTGTGGTTCTTAACAGACGCAAAAGCTCTACCCCTTTTCAGGCCTAATGATTTTTGGCAACAGTGATTAATTAACAAGAAAAAAACCCCAAGGTTTTGGTGAAAGACTAAATTTAACTGCCCTTTGAACAGCACACTTTTACATGGATCCATCTGTGATATTTGTAGCATTTGATGAACATACTGACAGGTATATTACCTCAATAGGCTTTGGCAAATATATGTATATAACATATCTGGTGTATATAATATGTCATTTTTCATGTATAACATAATTTTTTTGAGAGTTCATGCACTCTCACTGCGTCACTACCAATTTATGAAGAACCAAAGTGTGTATTTGAGTTGGATGTTGCATAGCTGTGTGGGATTGAATAGGAATTTTTTAATTGTATACGCTCAGGCTAGTTTTTTAATCTTTCTCTTCTCCACTTTTCCAATTTCTCTGACGATATGGGAACAACAGAGCTTTCTGAATACATCTTGAGCTTCAGACAGAAGGGGCTAATATTAGCAGCATTTTGATGTAACTGATGGTTATTTTTGCAAAGTCTGTAACACCAACGACTCGGTCATTTATCTGTATGCAGAGATGTGTGATATGGATTAGTTGCATTCTAAGCTTTATATATACATATTTCTAGAGGGTTTAAATTTAGTGTAGAGGAAACGTATTATGAAAACAGCACAGAGGGAATAACAACCTCTTTCAGTTTTCTTCATGAGTTCTTAGCCTCTTAAAAGGGCTTTTAATTTCGGTAATTTGGGATTTGATTCAGCGATGATGTAAATGCAGCTCCATAAAGTTATAACCCTTGTAAAGCAGTCCTGAATCTGTCCCATTTGCATTTACAAATTCATGTAAGAGTCTGATTGTTACTGGGTTGGTTGGTTTTTTTTTTCAAACCTCCTATCTTGGTTTGACCTGCCCTGACCTAGGATAAGAGGTCAGAGCAAGTCAGAGTGCTTCAGTGGTTGTTTGACTTTTAAATGAACTTTTGTTTAGTCCTCTGAGTAAAAGTGTGTAAAAGTGAATACTCCTGAACAGGTTCTCGGGTAAAAGGTCAGGACAGGTTTACTTGTCTGATTTTTTCTCTTCTTTTCCCACCCAGTAGAGGTTGATAACAAGTGCTTCACCCATCTTAAAGATTGTGTCTAATTTTCCTACCAGTCACTTCAGTATAAATCAAGTTCAGACAGATGCATCTTCACTTTCAAGTAAAGATTCATTATAGGAGAAAATACCTGAATTCAGACAAAACAGAGACAACGGTGAGAGAGAGAGAGAGGAAAATTGAAGCTCTTTGGAGAATGCTCCTATCCTGCAATATCCCCATCTCTCAAGAGTATTCATTGCTGTGAATTACAGTGGTTTGCAGCAACAGAACCAACAGCTAGTAGCTGAATAGCTGATAAATCAACTGTAGATTGACTATACATTATTTCTATCCCACATGAGTAGCTAGCAAGACATTACAGCAAGGAGCCTACAGACTGGAACCTTCATACAAGCTGGTGTCTACTCTGTGTGCTCTTTGAAGGTGATGGGGGAAGTGTTAGGGTAGCTAATGAAGCCCAGCAGCTGAAGACCCCTTGTGCACCTGTGGATTCATGTGTTTACAGCCATTGCTATTGCACCCATGAAGGAGGAGATGGTAGGTATGTAGCTACTCATGATCAGTTAGATACCTGTATGTGAAATGCAATAATCATAGAATCATAGAGTCATAGAACAGTTTAGGTTGGAAGGGACCTTTAGAGGCCATCTAGTTCAAACCCCCTGCAGTGAGCAGGGACATCTTCAACTAGATCAGGTTGCTCAGAGCCCTGTCCAACCTTACCTTGAATGTTTCCAGGGATGGGGCCTCCACTACTTCTCTGGGCAACCCGTTCCAGTGCTTCACCACCCTCACTGTAAAAAATTTCTTCCTTATATTCAATCTAAATCTATCTTCTTTCAGTTTAAAACCATTACCCCTTGTCCTGTTGCAACAGGGTGTACTAAAAAATTTGTCCTTATCTTTCTTGTAAGCCACGTTTAAGTGCTGAAAGGCTGCAATAAGGTCTCCCCGGAGCCTTCTTTTCTCCAGGCTGAACAACCCCAATTCTCTGAGCCTTTTTTCATAGGAGAGGTGTTCCATCCCTCTGATAATTTTTGTGAACACAGAACACAGCCATGGCTTAGTATGAGGAGCTTCTGTGCTTACATGGGCCAAAAAAAGGGAGACAAAACTGGATTCTAGTTCCCAGCACTGCAGCAGTTAGGTACTGCTGCTCTAGCACATAGTCTGTAATTTCAGTTGGTGAAGAAAGGCAAGAACAGGAATAAAAGTCATTTAGTAAAAGGACCAAGCTAGTAAATCCAGGAATGTGGGAGCAAAAATGAGATGAAAGTTTTTCTGAGAGAATGACACCTGAAAGAATTAACATCATACCTGCCAGGGAGCAAAGGCAGAAGGATCCTTGCAGTTTCTGTCTTTGCATTGCCCTTTAATGGCGTGAGCAATGGCATAGACTGCAAGTATAGTACTATGGATAAATCCTGGTTCAATGTTAGCGTTCAAAAAATCATCTCTCCAGATCTGATGGTTATTTTCAACATTTTGTAGCAGATCATCCTGGGAATGGTTTGAAATGCACGTTTGAAAATCATGGTATTCCAGGTGTGCACAGACTGACAAAAGCATAATATATTCATGTAAAAATTTGTTGTTGTCAGTGGGCTTTTCATGAAGGTTTCTCAGAAAGTCTTGGAATGTGGAGACGTCTCCACTTTTAAATCCAAATCCCACAATGGTCCCCAGCTGTCTGATATTGGGAATGGTACTGATTTTGACTGCAGCTGACCAATTATCACTTGCAATCCAGGTTTTATTTACATTCCTCTCAATTGCTTTCTTAAATAGTTTTAGCACATGGAACTGTCTCATAAAGACAACAATAACATTTACTTTGGTTTCCTTGACAATCTTCTCAACTGCGTGATCAACTTTGGTGTGAAAGGTGTTGTCAGAGAGGTAGGCAGGCAGCATTTCTTTAAAAGCTATGCAAACATTGTTTGCCATGGCCTGGACCCCAAAGCTCTCCAGAGCAAAGCGCCCATTGTCATCATCAGTGGCTATTACTCCAATCCAATTCCACCCAGACTCACAGATCAAGTGGGCCATTGCTCTTGTCTGATGAAAATCACTGGGGATAGTCCTGAAGAAAGAAGGAAACCGGATTTTGTCACTGAGGATTTCAGCTGATGATGCAGGACTGACCTAGGAAGAGCAAACGACTCAGTTATGGAAGAGGTCTCCTGCAGAGGATGCCAAGACATCCAAAACTGCCGTGGTTGCTCTTTCACCCAGCCTGACCCAGGGCTCCCTCCTTCTGTGACTGAACATCAACCAGGTGCAGGCAAATGAGTCAGGTTCCCTCACTCTGCTAGTTGGATGCAGATTCATGACCAGTACTGCTTTCACTATTTTCCTCCTCATGCACATAATTACTTACTTCAATAAAGGCAGAGAATAAAACCTTTCAAAATGGATACGACAATTATGTTGTTATAAGGATTGTGTTTTACTCTGTGTAGACACCATAAACATGCTATTCAAAACAATATTTAAAACACTGGAAGCATTAAGTATTGTCCGAGTTATTATTCAAATTGCTAGCACCCTTACATTTTGCAGTATTTTTCTATCACTGAGTATGTTAGTATGGTTCACTTACATACGTATTTTCTCTCCAAGATTTAATTGCTGTATTTTAAAAGGATCTTTAAGCCTGTTAGAAGAACCCCTCAGAAAAACAAGCAGTAACCAATACTACAGAATGCTATGATTCTTTCATATATAAGATTTATTGCCTTCCTCTTGTGAATATAGCTAGAAAAAGGTAAATGGAATGTCATTATTTAAATCTCTTTAGTTTTAAACCTTTTCTGTTTGTTTGTAGGAGGTTTTTTTCCCCTACACTTATATTTCATACATTGCTTGACAGTTCCTAAAAAGTAAATCTAAGCTTTCCAAAATGAGAGTCACCTGTCTGGAGGGGATACCAAATCTTATTATTGCCAGAAGGTTACGCATGCTATTGATGAGAAAAATCTGCTGGGTCAGCTTTTCCATCTCTATGTCCCAGCACAGATTTGTTTCATCACTTGCCTTTTGATTATGTTGAAGTGTGGCATTTTAATTTTCCTACTTACTATTTCTCCTGTGGTGGAGCTGGAGCTCATAATTACTTCCTGCCTTTGCAGAGGAAAAGATTCAGCTGGAAGTTATGTTTAGTTCAGATTTTGTGTCATTTGCACATGTTTGGTTACTATGTTGCTACTTTGCAGTAAGATAATTTATGTCAAATTGCCCAACGCAATCTGCAACACAGGATGGTGTGGAAGTGGAGCTCCTTTTTCCTTGTTGGTCCTGGCCTCGACCCCAACTCTTTTATGATGGTGGAAGTAGAGATGTAAGCACCAGCCTAAGTGCAAGTGTGGGACTGAACTAGTCCTAGAGAGGTCAGAAGTAGAGAAGGATGTTTTGGAAAGGACCAGTGTGGATCTTTATAGATCCAAAGTTGTATTCCTTCTTTTGTGTAGCTGCTTGAAGAGTAACATGAGTAAAACTGTGTTTTCCAGCAATATTCCTCACTTCCCTGTCCATAGTTAAAACAGACACCAAAACCCAACCTATCTCACAGGAAAGAATTTCCAAATTTCTGGTCAAGTTTGATTTTTTGCTCGCCCACCCCCTACCCCACCCCCCTCAGCTTGAGATTGGGTATTGTCATGTTCACCAACAGCCAGACTAGACATGGCAGGTGTATTTTTGCTGTCTGAACAAAGTCCTTGAATGTCATCTGAGGTACACTAGAGTAAGTGGCACAGCCATGCAGCACTGACTAGTGGTGCTGCCAGGCTGACAAGAGCCCAGCATCATCCTGAAATAGCACTGCAAGGCATGTGCCTCGGGCTTATAAAATAGCCCTTAGTGCCTTTGTTTAAGCAAGTGAATCAAGCTCTCCATTTGGAGTTCAATCCCACCCCTCCTGACAGCCTTGGGTTGAGTCAAATCCTGCCCTGTATCAAACATGTGGCTTTTGCAACCCCTATGATTAGAGCTGCACCTTTATTCTAAGCATGGTAAATTTGACCCTCTGTCCAAAATGAAATAGCTCCCTCAAACCTACCTGTGGGATTAGTTGCAAAGCCAACAGCCTTGAAACTGCCATTGACACCTCCGAGTAGCTGGCTCCAGTGACTGCCTTAATTCTTGGGATGTAGTCTGAGTAGTTACACTTGAACTCCACAACGTCATTAGAAGAATTGAATTTAGCCAGGAACCTCAGAGCAGATGCCATGGCTTTTGTAACTTCTGCACATGTGTCATAGATTTCGTACCCCAGAGTAACTCCAGACAACAGCGTTGAATTGTTGATCATTTCAATAGCATGTATCATTGCAAGTGTCTGAAGAAAAATTTGAATTTCAAAGCTGTCAGGAAACACAGAAGTTTTATTTTAGAAAAACACAGCTGGGAACAAGGCTGAAGCAAAGTCCATTTTGAGCATATCCCTTAGAATTTGACAACTACTGAAAAGAAGTGATGGATAGTACGTATTGTGTGATTTGCTTGGGTTTTAGTGTACAAAAGATTAGAAACAATATATTTTTGTCTCACCTAAATGGGAGATTAAGCAAAATAATCACAAAACTTGTTATACCTGAATAAAAGTGGTTTTTTATGAAAAAAAAAACCACAACAGGTTCTAAAACAATTCATTTTCATGCTGCATGAAAATTTTCAAGAGAGATCTTCAGGAAGAATGTGTCAAAGTCAGTGAGGCTATTCCAATCTACTTCATCTGCCCAGTAAGCTTTTTTAAAAATGTATTTACTTTCATGAAACAAAGAAAAGAAAGGACTAAATATTTCAGAGTAGAAGAAAATATTTCAGAGGTTGAGGTATTCTAATGGTTGCACCAATGTTCCTAAAATACTCTCTAAACCTGTTGAAGTTAGTACAGCTCTTCCCCTTATCTCCAGCAGATATTGTAACAGATGCTTAATCAGAACTGTGCTAGCACAAAATGTCTGCAGTATGACCACCCCTCCTCTCAGGCAAGCTTCTCTAAAGTTTACAAATCTTGCAAACTAAATTAAATTTCAAATGGACCTGGAACAATTTACGACTTGGTAGAAAAATGATGGAAAACTATCAACTTCATCATAATTTTAAAATAAATCCTGTCAAATGCCTACCTGTCCAGCTGTTTATTAGATTAAGATGTGGGATTAAGTTGCATGTAAAATTCAAATAAAAATTGAGGATTTGCACCTGTATTAAAATGAAAGAAAATGCATATTTGGAATTCCTGAGATTTGTAAAGCTTTATTATATACTTAAAATGAAGTTTTTCACCAGGTTTCCCTTGCATTCTTTCCAGAAAAAATGGATGTTTCGAGCACAGTAGGATTTGGTGCCAACAAAACAAATATTCTGATGCACAGTCTGAACCTGAATGCATACATGACATTGTGTTTATATATAGTGTGTCCTATAACATAATGCCACAATGATAATACAAAGTGTAATAATGACAGAAATTATAACAATAATTAAGATCTAGTCAGCAAGGTACTATCATAGATTACAGTGAGCTGCCCTGTGAGGTGGGGGACCTACTTTAATATGTGCTTAGGTAAAATGGAGCAGTCTGCCTGCGTTCAGTCATGTACGTGCAACTTCATAACAAATAATGAACAGCCGCACAGCAGAGTACCTCAGATGTAGAGCAACAAATTAGCATTTACATGGAAATTAACTCCTTGTTCAGCACAAACCTCCAGGGCTATTTGATTATGTATGAAGATTGAAAGAGGATCAAGTGCTCATTCCCTTCCCCAGAGAGCCGCAGTATTTTTTACTGTAACTTTGCCATACTTTGTCATCCTGTATTAATTTATGTGCAATTTAGGTGATGTCCAAGGTGTTTTTAAAGACTAAGAAATGTAAGAGAACCAGATTTTGTTGATTTTAATATAAGAAGTACATGCCCAATGTCAGCGATCTCCTCTTTGCTATACATGTAATTTCCAATATTACTCACCCAGCGCAATTCTGAATTACTGGCTTGATGAAATGCTCTTCTGGATGCAGCATTTCGCTATGAACTGCAAACAAGCCTCCAATAACAATGTCCCCCGGAGAACTGGCGCCCACGAAGTCGTCAGTATTCTGGCAAGAGAAAGCGATATCAGTGCCGATCACAAAGCAGGGGATCAAAAAGCTAACGAATGCCATGTTTCTGTTTCACTTGTTCACTACCAGCTTTAAGTCAATTAGGCAAGCTGCAGGGCCAACAGGGGCTCCTATGTCATCTACAAACAGCAGCAAAGGGCTGCACTCAGAAGTTAGTCACACCTCATAAGGTGCTTGTGTTTGCTTCACTGGCTGAGGCTATTTTACTGAAGGTACTAAAGCAACGCTGTCACATAAAATGTGAGGGTGTGGGGTTTGCAGGGGCGTGAGAGGGAAGAGGGAGGGAGGAAGATAAATGATATTAAAATGAAATGCTGGACATAAAATCTGTTCTACTGTGTTCAAAGTTCATTATACCTTATCTGAAACACATGGCAAATATTTTGGTATAAATTTGGGCTTGTCTTGAATACCTTCCAAGTGGGTGCAGGGTGAGAAGAAGCAATCAAGTAATATGGTAGTGATATTGCTAGGACCATATTTTAAGGATCTGGCCCACAGAGTACTGAAAAAGACCCCCTTGCCACAGTGTGCTTTAGGTCAGACTCCGCTCCAAAAATCCCACCCCAAAACTATCAAAAGACTGCTTTTCTCTCAACTTTTTTCTTAAAATTTTAAAAATCTTTATATAAAAATGGCTTTCATAGGCTAATATTCATGGTTCTGAAGCACACAGAGCTCCTACTGACTTCAGTAGGCTTTGGATCAGGTTCCGTATTTACCCACCAGGCCACGTCTGCTGCTGGTTAGTCTGACAAACACAGAAGAGTGGGAAAACATAATAGTAGTCATAGTTTTTTGGCAGGAGGGAAGGTCACTCTCTTTCCCCTCTGGTGGAGGACACCAGCACACAAGCAGCAGCTCCTGTCCTGTGGGAGGACCAGGAAGTAACTGTTCTTTGTGCCACCTTTCCCCTCAGTTTCGCAGGAATCCGATGCTGTGCTAGAAGGGAACTGGGGTAGGGGGGAAGAAAAGCAGAGGCCGGACTCTCAGCTTTCATAAACTCCAACCATAAACACCAAAGTAAACCTCTTTAGGACAGAAACATGGCTGATGCTACTAAACAATACCAATGCACATAAGAGACAGATTTGACAATAATCCCTTTCTCTTCTTGATATTGGTTTATTTCTCTATTTTCTTACAATGGCTTCTTCAGATTTTGCTTCTTTTGGTAGTATGCCAAAACACTCTCAGAAGAATCAAGTAAGTCATAGTGTTTATTGTCTATGATTGTGCTATAAAAAGCTGGGTTTTACACAGAAAATTTGAATCAAGGAGTGTGTTCTGGGAAGCAAAAAAAAGAAATGGGATGTCTGTTACAAATTCTGATAAGCATAATGCATACCATATAAATTATTAGAATTATTATACTTCTGGGGTTTTTTCCTCACTAGTCTCTTCATAGTTAGGGTACCCATTTACAACAGAGATATTTCTTGCAAATGCAAATGTTAATCCCCAGTTAAGCTACCATTCAGCCTCTTCTTTGTTATAATATAACAGCTTGTGTTTCTTTTATCTGCCTTCTTTCTTTCCATGTAGTTTTCTCACTGCTGGGTCAGGGCACATAGTAAACAGTTGCCTGCATTTTCTTTAATGTATCTGATCACATGCCTTTATTGGCAAATAATGACACCAGTTTATTCTGCTTCTGCACTGACTTGCAAAAATTCCAGTTATTCCAAAGGTTTTCCTCTTGACTTATAGCAACGTAAGG
Source organism: Phalacrocorax aristotelis (assembly GCF_949628215.1). Classification (NCBI taxonomy): domain Eukaryota; kingdom Metazoa; phylum Chordata; class Aves; order Suliformes; family Phalacrocoracidae; genus Phalacrocorax; species Phalacrocorax aristotelis. Next base: position 54,828,746 of record NC_134278.1, read on the forward strand.
GTAGTTAGACTCTGGCTCTGAGTTATGTGACATTCATTTGCAAATATTCTTGTACCCATTTCTTTCCATCCAGCTAATGCACTTTAAAGGCTGGCTCCATGGACTCTGGTGTTTCCTTTTCCCTGACTTTGCATATAACTCTGCATATAAACCTCCTGCCAAATGATACTTTATGTTGTTAAAGAATAAGATTGGAGCTAGTTATTTCCTTGAGCAAGCCATAAGGATATTCAGCCGTATGCTTCTAGTATAAAATGTAACTTCTAAGGACCAAACACTAAGTATTGCATTAGGGATTGAATGGGAATACAATACGGATAATTTGAAACTGTAAATTTGTTATAATTTATGATTAGAAGCAGAGAAGAAACTCTACTCTGGCCAGTCTCTAAAAAGCTATTAATTTCTATAGAAGAAGATTTTTTACCTACAAACAAAAATCCTTACTTGGTCACTTTGGAAAGTGGAAGTTGACAAAATAAACATCACATATAATCGGTGCATAATTTCATGTTATTTGTAAAAACACCACGAAATGAGGTGTGCTTCAAATTCAACTACATTGAGTTTACATCACAGTGTAGAGTATTTTCACAGGGAAGGGGTTTTATTGTTATTGTTCATTTTCAAGACTGATATCTCATAATTACTGCTAGTGATGAGAAGCACTTAGAAGTGTTACTGAGATAGCTCAACCTAATCTAGTACTGCAGAATTAACGGGAAGTGTTTGCAAATGCCCTTTTCATTGACACTTAAGTACCAATTAAGTGTCAATGTATATGTATTTGTATATGTGTATAGTACAAAATGTTCTTTGTTTAAAATTTAGTGATGTACTATTGTAACATCACTAGACTTTCACAGCTGTCTGCATAGGAGTACTTCCTGGCAGGCAGAATCAGGCATAAGATTCTGGAGAAGTTGTGAAGTAGCATCATCTCTAGAAAGCAGCCTTTAATGGACTGTGCAAAGGCAGAAAACAGGACCAACCAAACACTGAACTACTCTGAGAGCCACAGATTAATTCTAAGAGGCTTTGGAGGATCTGGTGGGAGACAGACATACTCTGGTAATATCTCTGGATGCCCCAAAGTCACCTGCTGCCATGCCAAAATGGCTGCTATTTCTGCCTGGGCTTCAGCTTCCCTTTGAGAGGACCAGAATAGGTGGGTTTTGGAAGATGGCCCCCACAAGCAATAAATAACAACAAAAAGGCAGAAGAAAACTAAGCCAAGTCCAAGTATAAATTAGTGCTGCAATAAAGGAACATGTCTTTTTAATGTTTTGCTGTAAAGAAGCTGTGTGTTTTCCATTCAGCCTTCATGTTTTGCCTTGTATGAGATGTCTATTTTAAAAAGTGTTACTTTTCACATAACAGCCTGGCAGTACTGTAAAATGCTGTGGTTGCAGAAGCCTTAATCCATCAGGGAGCTGTTCAGTAGAAATGCCTGCATCCGCTGCCACCTCCCTTCTACTCAGGAGCACATAAGGTGTCCCACTGCTTTGGCCAGCAAACCACCTCTCGGTTTGCTTTTGTGTTGGGGCAGTAACCAGGCTGCTTGAAAGGCTTCCAGGTAACTCAGCTTCTCCCTCATGGTCTTACTGAAGTCCATGGGAGCTGCTGTGCCTCACAGCCAACGCTAAAAGACCAGCTGAAGAAAACCAGAGAGTGAAAGCATGAAGCTCGGTATATATTGGCTAAGAGCAGAGCCTGAGAATACTTCAAAAAACAGAAATACCAGGGAAACACGTGTGGAACTGCTCTCTAAAATCACCACTAAAAAATCCTGTGCAATTGGAAGCAACCATTGTTTCCAGCAGGGAAGCCATTACCAATGAGTATGTTAACATCTTCCAGGTCGGTAAGAAGGAATCGTCCCTCGTGAAATAATTTTCTTTTCCATGCAATCAGTTTATAGATCCATTTCCTTTCAGTGAGATAGACTGCATCTGTACTAATAAATATGGTATACAGTGATGAGGTCAAAAATTAAGAACAGTAAATATTGGTTGGGATTGTCAGCTCTCTAGACCAATAGAACCACTGTATTTAACCCTATGATTTTGGATTACTCAGTTTCTTCTAATGAAGTTTAAACAATGGAGGAGAAAAAAAAAGAAGCAGCAAGTATTGCATTACTTAACTTTAATTACCTTTTTAAAAATTATTCTATTTACTGGGACCCTACATAGCTTAATATTAAAATTAAAGAATGGGTAGGAGAATACCCATTATTTTGATTTGTGGTCTCTTATTAAAAAAAACTTAAAAATTAAAAACACATCAACAGTGAAATGGAATTTGGATGGGAGCCAAGCAGTCACATTAATTCCTGAGAAACAAGCTAACTCAATTTTCAAGTTCATTGGGTTTGTCCTCTAGAGCATGTCAGCTGAGCTGCATGACGGGGAGGACAAGTCTTGTTTTTCTCTATCAGGTCTCCTGATGTTTTCTGAAAGTTGAATTTTCTCCTGATGCAAATGGCCTTGTTGGAGTACTTCTGGTAGAAATCTAAGATGCTGTAGTCTGCATAGAGGAGGGCTGTGACAGACAGTGCCTTCAGCCTCCTGCTGAGGGTGTCACGGCCGTCCTGGGCAGCCCCACAGTGATTTCTTTTTTGGAAAGTCTTTTAGTCAATCATCAGTGTTGTGCATGTTCAGTGCACCACTGATGTTTATGCTACAATAGAGATATAAGAAATTAAAGCAGAGTTGTGAAAGGGGGAATACAATTAATTTCTACCATTTTTTTTAGTTCAGAGCAGACATTTTTGTTTCATTTATCTTCTCTAATATTTTAATATATTAAAATTCAAGTCAAATATAATTTTGAAATGAAAGATCAAATCAATTTGACTTTTCTGATGTGGAGGGGAAGTATTTTTAGCCATTCCAAAACTGCATTTCCCATGAACTGTTTTGGGATTTTTTTGTTTTGTTTTGTTTTCCCAAATAATCTATTCTATCAAGGCTGCTTTGATCCCACCCAAGAAGATAGTCAGCTGTCAGGATGGAGTCAGGATGGATTCAGGACAATTTTTCATAAAAGCCAGCATGGCAAGCATGACTCAGTTGATTGAGATGCTATTTTCAGAATTCCTCATCAGTTTTTAGTTTTCTCCTTTGTTCCATCTCCTCTTCTATTAATAGGAAAACAAGTGAGCAAAAATGTCATTCATCTATTGACTATGAAAACATTTGGGCCCAACCTGTAGTAAAACGGCCACCTGGAGAGAAAGAAAACCTCCAGCCTAGAGCTTTCTCCTGAGAGGCTGGAGGCTGGGGGTCCAGCCCTTCTGCCAGTGACGGATCACAATCCTGTAGCACGGCCTTTGCTACATCAAGGAGGGGACTCAAGTCTTTCTGCTCCCAGTGACCTCTACTCATTGAAATGTCATTGGTGATTTGTTTGAGAAAGCCCTTCTAGCCTGAGCATTAGGAATCCTTCTCAGAGAGTCAGTATATTCAGAAACTGCTGGGGGTGTATGGCCTTGTACATTTGGCACACTCTGGCAATGCCTATCTGCAAGAAAGTCAGGCTGGAGATCATCTCACATGAAAATATTGATAGCAAGCACGTATGATGTTGGTGTCAAACCTAAAATAGAATTAGACTTACAGGGATTTTGAGTTTAAAAATCTATGTGGTTACAGTTTTTAGACATCTCCAACTGACTGTGGGGGATCTAAGGGTCTTAATTTTGGATATAGACTGTTAAAGGGACAGCTAGCTACTTAAATCCAAGTAGCAGTCTCAGTGACCTTGTGCTTATTCTCTTTGAATCTCTTTTGTAAATAATACTTAGCAATTTTTTAACTCTTACATTACTTTTCCCACATAAACACCTTTAAAAATATGAGCATTTTGCTTCAGTCATTTTGGAGCTGAAACAGAAGTTATAATATTAAACAGTAATTAGAATAAGAGAAATGAAAAAAGGTTCTGTTTTAGAAGCAGGGGCTGAAAGTCAGGTGGACTTTACTTCTAAGATGATGCCTTCATCACTAAAAGGTATCATGGAAATGCTTGCTTCCTCTGGCCCAAGCCTTCAGTTACTCTGAGCAAATATCAGCGTAGGAAAGAATGAGAACTCATTTGCTTCCCTTCCTCAGCATACTTTATCAAGAACACTTTTGGAAAACATGGGTGTAAACATCTTTGGATAAAAGAGAAAATTGAGACCATGTCTCCAAATGTGCTGGCTGACAGGATCTAGAATTGGACACCAGGGAAAGGGCTGGTTTGCACTTGCCTTAATTTCATACAAGTCCCCATCTTGTCACTGTCTTGAAACCACACATCTGAGCAAGTGCATATGTGTTTATCTTCTCCCTGAACACTGAGTTATTGGACACTGATAAAGATAATTTGGGGTTGATCTCGATGCTCTCCAGAGGTCCCTTCCAACCTCAGCTATTGAGTGACTCCATGATAATGCTACTTCCAGCAGTATTTTGTGGGAAGGGCTGGTGTCCATAGGTGTCAAACTGTAGAAGATCTGAGTGGGATTTGAGGCTTCTCTCAGTACTGGCTACTGTAGGCAGTCCTGAGCTCAGCCAGCTGGCCTTGGGAGGACTCTGTTTTTGGGAACCTAAATCTCCTTCAGTTTGTACAGGAGGTAAGCTGTTAGGAGCTCCTTAGCTGTAAGGAGCTTTGCAGGCAAGGGCCAAGATTCCTGAAGGCAGATAGGTTTTATGCCTTAGTTAGCTCAGTTCAGGTTTGATGCTAAAACACATTTAACATTGAGTCTAAAACCGCTTCAACGTTAGGCCTCCAGCTCTCAACTTATTTTGTCATTGTTTTTGAGGATCGATTCAAGGTTTTCATTATCACCCTTATTCTGGACTTCCTTTATTTCGGTTTTTGTTTGAGATCTTAAAAGATCTCAGCTCACCTTACAAGGTTTAACTGATTGTGTTATAAAAGTAAACATACATCTGCAAAGAGAGTACAGGCAGAACAGGTGACACTCATAAAAATTCCTTTCAGATAAGGAAAAGAACCCCAAACAGCAAATCTGCAGGAGTCACTCTGGAGACTGACTTCAATCTCCAGAGTTAAAGACTGAGGAAAACAAAGTTCCACAAATTAAAACCACTGGGAATGGCTCCTACTAAAAAATTCACCCTTAAAACCTGGTAGAATAGCATACTACTCCACACACTTCCTACAGAATATTGTGAACTGTTGGTTAAGGAGAGCTTGCATACACAAAAATACTGCACTTTGGCTAATGAGAAAACAGGAAACAAGGCTTTGCTTTAATTCTTTTGTGATCCCTGACAAGAAATTGTCTTTGAAGACATACCACAAGAATGGATAAAATCATTAATCTGCAGTTGCATCCCCAAACATTCTGCTTATCCACATCTTTTAGAAATACAATACAGCGTAGTTAACAGTACCTAAAACCACAATTGATCTTAAGTTTGGTGTTAAATCTCTTTGCTATCACCCAGTCTTTGAAGCTGAGGGTGGTAGAACAATTATCATTACCTTCATTAATTGCAAGAAGAAAGAAGCAGCTATCCAAAAGTCAGCAAGAATTGACTAGAATCAACCAAGGACAGGAAGAAAAAGGCATTAGATATGTAAAATTTTCAGCTTTTAATTTTACATCTCTCCAGACTAGATTTTCAGGCGTTCAATTTCCTGCAATTTCCAGGTACTTCCATTGTGATCTATGTTGATGAAATGGTTATTGCCACACTGCCAGACAGAAATTGCACGATTTGATGAAAAGCAATTAAGTTTTATTTTAAAAAGAAAAAAAGTTAGCATTTTCCTAGAGGTATATTTAAATATCTGGTTTTTTAAAAGATTGCTTCCTTTACTAGCATTTTCTGTTAAATGGACCCGCTTTAAAATCTGAAAGGATAATCATAAAACCTTGTACTACAAGTCGCTCTAAAGACTTCCCTTGCTTCAAAAGCAAAAGGGTTTTGTATCAGCTTTATAACCTAGGGTGACAGAGAGAAAAAAAAAGCTTCAGGAGTTTGAGGCCAGTGCATGTAGTGTTTTCCCATCTGTTTTTTTTTTTTTTAATCAGTATGGTTTCCTTCTTTTCACACATCAACTTGTTTACATAGATTTCCATCACTTACTGGGGAAGTCCTGTTTTCACTTCATTCCTAGTGATAACAAAAGTCCTATTTGTGAAGCACCTCAGAAAACCAAAACCAAAACATAAACTTAAAAGAAGTCTTGATTTAAAGGAAACTGCAGCTCTGATTTAATATCCAATGGCTGCCAAAGTTGTATTATGAAGTAATAATAACTTTAATATCCAAACTCATTAAAATCCTCATCTACCTCAAATACGTTGAAATGCAGATATCACTTTCTCTAAACCTATAGAATAAATGTTCTTGTTTACATGGATGCAGAATTCTTTAACATATATTTGTCTAAGAAGTTGTATACGAGTAGAAGATTCTTAGAATCATAGAATGATTTGGGCAGGAAGGGACCTTTAAAGATCATCTGGCCCAACCTCCCTGCCATGGGCAGGGACACCTTCCACTAGATCAGGTTGCTCAAAGGCCTGTCCAACCTGGCCTTGAACACTTCCAGGGATGGGGCAACCACAGCTTCTCTGGGCAACCTGTTCCTGTGCCTCACCACCCTCATCGTAAAAAATTTCTTCCATATATCCAATCTAAATCTACCATCTTCCAATTTAAAACCATTGCCCCTTGTCCTCTTACTACAGGCTTTGGTAAAAAGTCTTTCTCCATCTTTCTTTTAAGCCTCCTTTACATATTGAAAGGCCACAAAAATGTTCTCATTGTTCTTGAGGCATTGTTCTGTTTTTAAAAGGTAATGTCATTATTTCCACATACAAACATTCATAAATCATCAACCAGGCACAATAAAAACATGATGATGATGATGATGATGATGATGGTAGGTAGCATTTCCATTAGTTCTCATCAGAGTCCGTGAATATATGAATAGGTTAGTGAAAGGTGATTCATAATTACATGATCCCAAGAAACGAGACAGTAAGAAAGGCCTCTGCACAGGTACCACCTCTGGTCCTATCTCATTAGTGAGCAATTAGGAAACAAAAAACTAAATTTGTTTCTGATTTACACCAGAGTAATTCACAGCTTAATTCTGCAGAGGTGTTTTTGCTACACCAGACTGCTCTGTACTCTCCAGAACCAAACCATGACAGATGTCCAGATTAGCTGTGAGACTATCACATTTAGGAATGCACCAACATACCTTCAAATTCAAAACACAATGCAACCTGTTAACTACCAAGGTCTTTGAAGACAGTATTTTTAATATATGGCAATGCAACTTATGCATTGCATTACAAAGATATAAATGTTAATGGAAGAACAAAAGAAAAGAAATGGAAATAGCTCATCTGCAAGAAATACTAGTTTGTATATGTACCCAAAGTAGCAAGCAAAAGCAGGCAGCTAAAACAAGGAAAATAATTACAGAATTATTTTGTCATGAGTATGACTGTCTATTATATTAAAGTATTCCTGACACACCATTCAGTATATGTACATCAAACAGTTCCTTACCCTCCCTTCCTCTGTCCTTGCACAGATCATGCATTTTGATCACAGGCTAATGTTCAGTGCTTACTGGTGGACTGATTTAAAACATAAAGTAGTAGAGCGGTAGACAAGGAGATGTCAAGTTTGAATGCCGGTATTTAAATATTCCAAAACTATGACGACACCTTTATTGTTTCTCATGCACAATAAACACAAAACCAAAAGAACAATAAAATAATTGAACTATAATTGCAAGTGAATCTTCTTAGTAGCGATTATTATACAGCCTTCATTTTGATACATAAATGACTAGTCCACTATTAAATGACAGGCAAAACAAATCTTCTTCCCTACCAGAACTGACAAGAAGTGCTTTAAGAATTAAATGGACTTGTTAATGACACAACTCTTTTAAATAGTGCAGTCTCTGAAGGGAGGCAGAATGAAGAGATGGATGAACATGTGAACTTGACCTAATTTTTCCCTAGCTGCCCACCATGACACTAGATACCACTGAGCCAGAGGATGGTTGTTTTAGCACCTATCCTACCTCTTATCAATAACAGCAAAACTCTTTCATAATAAGATAAGAAAAAGGACCACCTCTCTTGGGCCTGTTCACCTCTGGACAGTGATCTACGCTAAGAAGAGCGAAATTCTCTGTAGCAGTTTTGCACAGACAATCCCAAACTCTGGCCCCCGGAGGCTGTCATAGTTATGCTTCTCTAGGCTTGGAGTCATCCTGCATTTTCTGGCACAGTAAACACACGGTAATCAGAAAATACAAATTGAAGAGTCGTTCAAAATTAAAGGGGATCTACTGAAACAAATATTAACTTTAAAAATAATTTTATGCTATGAGATAAGTAAAGAGGATAAAGGGAAAACATCTCTGGTTCGTGTTCACTAACTGGAAAATTATGTTTCAGAAGATTTAACACGGATGCACCGTCACTGGCAATCTCTCTCCTAACCCCTTTTACACATAAGTACACAGCTTCCTCTATGCTCACATTACAGATAACATCCTTGTTTGAAGACTAACTTAGGCACAGAAATTTTAAAAGTGCTTCTTCAAACTACCTTTCCAGGACTACATTAATAGAAGATTTGAGGAAGTTGATGCTGTTTCAGTAGCCAGTAATGAGCCTGTTGTGAGCTATATAAAATACCAGAGAGTAAACCCAAAACATTCTTAAATGCATATGTAGGTGTTCAACAAAAGTTTCATATGTGAGTTTTAGGGTCAGAATTGTTTAATCCCATCAATCCAACATAAAATGTTTTGAAGTAACATAATCTCCAGACTTTCTCATCACGAATTTCATTCCCATGACAGCTCTCTTGTTTTCACCAGGTCTAGCCCTTATTAATTCTGTTTTATTTATGTTATTTCCTGTTTGTAAACAATGCATGTCCAAGTGCCTTGTTAATGAAGTGTAGCAGTAGCATTTGATTGGAATTTAGATAAACAAGCATATAAATCCATGTCTGCCTTCTGCAAGTTTATATGCATATGTATGAAAAGTTAAAAATGTAGCTAGATAAATAACCAAAGGCTGGTCTTTGTTACCATGTCTTATATGTTTTCATCCCACAATAGAAAGTGTTATGAGATTAACAAAATTCTTTATGGGATTATCCTTACTGTTGAAATAAAAGTATTATGAGATAGTATTTTGTGGAGTCCTTATAAAGAATAGTAGGAAAGTTGTATGGAAAAGTCAGAAAAAATGATGCCTGTAAAAAATTAGGAACTTCTTTGTCCTGTGCAAGTTAATTGTAAGGGCCCTTTTCATAAATATAAGCATACACTATTACTTGTAATATTTCAGTAGTTTGAGAGTATAAGCGTATATAGCATACTAGGCACTATGCATAATAAGAAACAGTTCTTCCCCCCAAAGATTTACAAGCTATCTGAACACAAGGAACCACTTAACTTTATTTTACAGTTAGAGCAGATGACTTTTCCAAGGGCAAATCAGGCATGCTGGAAGCAAGCAATAAGACCTGTCTCTTATAGCACCCTTTACCAAGTGCCATCGTAATAACCCACCCATCACGTCAGTACACCATTAACTTGAGCACACGTTAGTTCAGATTGCAGTGGGATGTACTGCTAAATCCTGCACAAATGTCCTGTTTGCTTATTCTGTTGACAAGAGACACAGCAAAGACCTTTCTGATGTTTTCAAAACATGTAGCAGGTGGAACAGGTGGTATTGAAGGTGTTCTGGGTGAAGGAAAAAACTAGCTGAGGCTGGCTGGGGCTGAGGAGATAACCTGCTTCGGCTTGGTGTGGTAAACAGAGTAGGAAATAAGCAAGCTTGCTTATTTAATGCCAGTGGTTTGGAAAGTGCATTGCCCACCAGGAACCTGAGCATTATTGGACATATCTAGTATGCCTTTACCAAGCAGTCCATTTCAACGCAGACCTCTCTGTCCTCTGCAAACATTCAAAGCCTGACTCCTGTGAGGCTTCACACTGCGCTCTTCCCAGGGCATGGCTGGGTTTCTGTTCACTATCCCAGGTATCCCGAGGATCTTGTCTTTGCCCAGTACTTATGCTCAGCTGCTCTGAAAGCAATGTGACCACTTTGTGGTTAGAGATAAAGAGATCACAGAATCACAGACCTCAGGGATCATCTAGTCCAACCTTTCTAGGAAGAGCACAGTCTAGACAAGACGGCCCAGCACCCTGTCCAGCGAAATCTTTGACAGTAAGCAACATCACTTCTCTGACTTGAGTATCAGAGTCCATTTTCCTCCTGAACAGGTTCCAGAATCTGTTACTGGCAAGAACCTGTGGTTTCACTTAGAGCACAATACTTCTGTGAGTGTGTACATGGGACAAACTGAACTTTTATCTATTGTTTGCTTAGCAAATAAGGACCTAATCAACAGCCAATTGAGGGCAGCAGGCAAAATACTATTGCCTTTGGATCAGGCATTGAATTGCTCTGACATTGTCATTAAGTACCACGTATATAAAAAATGTTTTTTAAAATATTGCTCAAATATACTATGCAGAAAAGCACCGTAGTTTTTATCTCTGTCCCAGAATTTAAAAATAACTGACTATAATATATCGATTTCTGGCAAGCACCATTGTGTCAGTGACAAGCAGGGAGAGGTGACTGCAGACACTTGGTTCCTAACCTCAGAAAACTCTTGCTGGAATTGTTTTAACTCAGAGACTAGTGAGTGCCTGAATCTATCTCCATCCAGGAAACTGAGATTCAAAGCCTGACTCCTGCAGCTCAATCCAGAGTATATGCTACAGATGGGAATATGCAAAAGGACAAGCAGTAGGTTTTGGTTTTTTTTTTTTCCAGATTAATCATGGGCCTGAGCAACTTCCAGGTGAAGGCACTGTCTGTCCCTGAGACTTTCTGTAGACTGTGGCTAACCAATCTCAAGAAAAAAACATTTTCTGGAGTGAAAAAACCCAGAATTATCCAAAGTAAAAGAACACCAGATTCAGATACAACCAGTCATAGCACTTAGTATGTTCCTAGTGCAGCACACTTCTGTTTACACCTAGCACGGAGAACATGGATAATTGTCTATAAAAGATGGAAAGCCAAGCCTGGTATTAAAAAAATATAAAAAAGGGAAAAAAGGAAGGAGTTATACAGAACTGTAATGTTGCCCAGTCTCTGTGTGAGGTCATTTGTTTAATGAAGGCTGTATAAATCTAATAAGCATCTTTTACCAGCTGGGTATCACCCATGACAACTATGAATAGGTCTGCGGTTCCACAGGTGGTTCACCAGATCTGACAGCTTATTGCTGCAGGACTGAGGGGATCTTGCTCCCCTCCATTCTCACATACCCTCCCTCTCTTCTATCCTTCCCCATCCTCCTTCTCTTTCCCTCAGTCCTGGCTGTACCATCCCACTCATATTCTGACTCTCACTACAGTCCCTGGCTGATTTAACTCGTTGAAATGTCAGAAAGATGTTCATTGTTTTTTTTCCTGGTCTTGTTTTCTGTTATTTCAGTAAATTAAACTGACAAAGGAGTGTTTGACAAGTGCTGAAGTTGACACAAGGTTAGACATGGGTGAGTTGGGCCAGGAATAGGGTGGACAGAGAGACACAGAAGGGGAAACAACCTGTTTTCAGCAATGGTGAGTTGTCTGTGAATTGCAGCACTCTAGGGAGCTGTACCCAGCTGGTGGTAGAGCCTTTAGGACTCATCTTTACATAAAGAGACTAGTCCCTTGACTTCAGTGGTTTCCTTCTGTTAACACCTATTTAGCAGTTATTTGTAGATAAGCTAGGTATACAGGAACAAGTGTTGCTAATAGAGCTGTATGGAGTATCTGCAGAAACTCTCAAAACCACTTTGTCAAGGGTGAACATATTCTCTAACCTCAGCTCTATTCTTGGATCATTCACAGGGAAACTGGAGATGTTTGTATATTTGCCCAGTGAAAACTTACTTTTCTTTTCCTGGACGCTGCCCACCAAAGCACAGTGCAAGTACATGAATAGTGAAGTGGCTGTTCCGTCTGCAAGCTTGTAGGAGGACGTACTTAAAAGAATACAAACATTTTCTCCCAATTTGGCAAAGGAAAAAAGAATACATATTGAAAACTGATGTTTTAAAATCAAGATAAGCTACCTGAGATAACTGTCTAACATCAACTTGAGAGAGAGGTAAGCATGGGAAATTCTACTTCCATGTAGCCACATAAGGTCAGACTGTGAAGACTCCACCTGCAGTTTACCTCGACCTCCTACAGACTGTAGAGTTTACCTGTGTTTGCTGAGGATGGAGACACATGAACTGTGAAGGCGTTAGTGTAACACAAATGTATAATGTTAGTTTATTTATTTTGAAGTTTGCTCTTCAGGGAGAAAACCAGAAGCATCCACTTCTATACAAAACAGATTGGTTTTTCATTTAAAGATTGTAAGAACATGAAATAAGTAAAATACCCAAATATAAAGAGACAGACAGACATGTCTGGCTTTATCAGCTGGAGACAGAGCAGGAAATACATTATTAAACATCACCATCTACTGGATGGAACCCTAGGCTTCTATGGTGAATTGACTTGTCAGACAAGCCTCTACTTTCACAGATCTGACACTGCTTGTACAGTTATTAGAAGGTCAAGGTTTGTGGACCTTTTCAGCACCAGGTTAGGAGAAGATTTTCAGCATTATGAAAACAAACACTGAAAGTTCTGGGTGATACAATACAGGCTGTGAAATTGTCAATAGGCCACAATGGGAACTTAAAAAATAGAAGGTGGGAGTAGTCAGGCATGGGGGTAAAAGCACCCTTTGGATAATCAGTTTACTTGTGGTATGTTTGTGTAGACACATGCCCACATGTGCATAGCATGGAGCTGCACGGCTGTCCTCCTGGGTAGCACTTGATGACTGCAGTTCCATGGTTTTGAACATTATCTTGGCTGCACAGACAATGATGAACCATATTTGTGTGGTTTTACAGCACTGGGACTAGCAGCAGGGCTCACAGAGCTTGCTGGGGGCAAAAGGCACCAGTGCAGGTTGCAGTCCCCTGCTGCAGCTGTTGGGCTGGCCCTGCTGGGCAGTGAGGGGTGCTCCTTCCCTTCTCCATGGAGGACAGAAGCCCCTGGCCCAACCGTTAAGGATGGCCATTTCTTTGCCTGATGCCCCCCCTTTGCATCTCTCCCCATGTCCTTTCTTCTTCAAACTTCAGAGAAGTCACAGCACTGTGTGGCAGCAAGGGATAGTATGCATATCCTCTTCTTCCACCAGAACTAAATAAATTCTTTAGAGAAATTATTTTGAAACATTGCTGAATTATAAACACCTTGAGAAGGACTCAGGAAAAACCTTCAATAAATGTGCAAAGGCAAAGAAATTTTTCCTACAGTGAGTGATGGTCTAAAGCCATCATTACAATTAGTTTATCAAAATGAATGACTGGATAACTATTGGAAACAAAAAACCTAAGATTATGGAGGATGCTTCAATGCTTTGATCCTTTAATTCATAGATATATATTTCTCTAAAGAAATTTGTGTGATTAAAAAACTTCTTCCTGGTTATAGCCTTTCAAAAGGCATTGGTGGTGACAGGGCTAAATGCACAGGGGCTTTTAGCTTAGTGCACTGATTTTTTTTTTCTCAAGATCAAAATACTCACAAAAAGTAAACACTGAAATGTGGCAAGAACAAAAAAAGAAAAAAAAAAGGAAAGCAGTCTTGTTTGAAGTGTTGGGAGTTAAAACCATCCCCTGTAATGAGTGACAGGAAATGAGAAATGGAGCTTCAGTAAGAGCTAGATTTGTGTTATATCAAGGCAGAGAGAATGACAAAGACTGATGATAATGAGAAATTACTTTATTATTTCCTTGTGGAATACTGGTATGTACCGTATTGTACTGTTATCTTACTGTCAGAATAGTTGGAAAGAAATAGGTGTTAGTCTACCAAATAGCCCTGACATCAGCACCGTATCAGGGTTTCTGTGTAGCTCATTTGTCTGGGGAGGGTATGAAATGAAATGCAGTTTTCAACACTTACGTAAACACCATGAAATTACACAGGAACAGATCAATAACAAATTGTATTTCTGTTGCTGCACTTATCTTCCAAACCTTTTCCAGTTCAACACACGGAATCCCTCAAGCAAATTGTTGTTACTGGCAAGTCACGCTGATATAAGTAAAGTTGGAAACAAGTGTGTTTCAATGTGCTGTGTTGGCAACAAGAAAAAGGAACATTGCGTCAAGATGACACCGGGCAATTCCTGATTTCCAATATGAAAGATATTTCACATGTAAACTATGAACAATAATTCTACTGTGCTGCAGAGCGCATGTATCTGAGCATTTATTCCAGGACGTGTAACAGAATATGTTGAATTTTAGTGGGATTACACCATTACAAAATTCACCTGAAACTCAGCAAAACTTCCTAGGCTCTCAGTACAGGCAAGGAAGAGAAACAGATTTGCAAGAGGATGATTTGTTTCAGTGGGTAAAAATTATCCCTGGGAGACACATTTTCTTCTTCACTGACTATAGGGGGAGATTGAGGTGACCAGATTAGCCTCAGAAAACTGGGTTTGAGACAAAGTTAAACAAGATGCTCCTCATGCTTCATGTCCAGGGACAAATACCAAGATTGCAATTAACATATATATAACTGCAAATTTTGAATAGGGGAATAATAAATAGATATATGCGGATATATTTTTTAACAGTTCTGCTTCACAATTTAGATTTCACTCGGTAATAAGCAATATTGATAGGATCCCAATTCTCAACGGACTCACCACCAAATAGTAATAAAAAATCCCTAGACACTAGCAGTGCTGTAATGTCTGTGGTACTTACAGCTCCAGCTAGCCCAGCTCTGCATCCGCCCCCTCCCTTCTGCCTCCCAAAGGCTGAGATCATACATCTTGGGTGGACTGTCTGCTCCAGCAGCAGGGGATTCACACAGTGGGTAGGATTGCCCCACCTGCCTTAGCTTTTTGTGTCCATCCTTTGCCTCAGCAAAGAGCTGGAGCACACAAAGCTGCCACTCAGAGACGCTGTGTGGATCTCAAAAGAGGACTGAGCTAGGGAGAGGTTGTGTGCTGGAATAGTCATTCTCCTAATCCTGGGAACAGGAGAAGAGGACGAGGAGGTCCCAGTGCCCTCTGGCTCACTTTATTCTGCAGCCTGTACCAAACAATAAAATCGCCAAGAGCTCAAATGTAGAGTTAATGTTGAGAAAAAGAAAATTATATCCTAGGCCAACACAAACCACCCTGAGCCTTCCTGGCCTCGTCACCAAACAGTTCAGCAGTGCACGGTACCCCTTGGTTCTAGTGTTAGGAAATGTTGAAACGGTGCTTCCCATCCCCATGTCTAAGGCACTGCTCATCAGAAGCCAGCCTCCTGACTAATACAGGATGGCAGCCATGTTCCCAGCTTCCTGGGAAACTTGAAACCTGCCTCTTCTCAGCTGTGGCAGCAACTGTTCGAAACACAGATGAGAATCAGATTTAGCCTTTGGGAAGGGCTATTCTTATGACGTTACTAGCTTAAACATTTTTTAGGCAAAATACGGAATACCATGCTCTAAAATTACTGCTTCTTTGACTCCTAAGACACCTATAGAGTAACTACCTGTAACCAGCTGAAGTACAGGGGTATTCTCCCCGTTTGCTGCGTTATTTGTTAGATGCCGCTGTGCTGATTTGCACACAGTGCAGGGAGAAAAGCAGTCCCTGCTGCAGGAGGGTTACTCCATTCTTCTAACACATTGAGGCTACAGACGGACAATAGCTTAAAATTTGAGTTAGATCCTGAAGATTTGTTTCAGCGTGGAATCCATATTGAAAACTTTGGGTTTGCAACTCAGAGATGTTTGCTAAAAAGGACTTAGAGCACTTTTCTAGCCATGATGCTGGCCTTGGAAGAGAGTACAAGGATAGGAATGCTAAGTGAGAATGAAAGCAGTATGTTTTGTTTATATGAAATATCACCTTTCCATCAGGATGAGTGCTTCTGTGATTGTATCAAACAACAGAACACTAGGAATTAACTCCTTGAGGTAAAAAGAGTGTGCAAGTTATTTTGTAAAAAACCTTTTCAGTTGCCTCAGATCAACACCTTCAATAGGCGGGTGTGAGAACTTCTCGCTTTTAAGGTCCGGTAAACAGAAGATGGACTCGTGATGATTTGCTTATGCTGGAATAGGTACTTCAGAACACATTAGTGAGGCAAAGGCTCTGTGGAAGTCAGGCAAATAAACAAAAATAATAGCAAAGGTGTCACTGAAGGCAGAGTTGAATTCTGGCTCAACAGACAGGTAAATGGACTTGAAAATGGAAGCAACATGGTACAAAGAGAATGGTAGGGACTGGGTGGAAGCAGGAATGGTCTGAAATAAGGTAATTATGAAATAATGTAATGAGGGATGAAACAAGTAAGATAGAAGATGATGACCAAAGCTAGGGCTATTGTTTTAGTTCCAAGAGTGTGAAGGTATCACGATTTTAAAGGAAGTTATAAAGAAAATTGCAAAGTGGCAAAGAAAATTTCTTGAGACTGCAAATCTGTGGGCAACTCTGTGGGCTTTTTGGCTGGGTTTGGCGGTCCATGTTGGGAGTTCCACAGTGCCAGTAAAATACTACAGATGAACCATGCAGTTACCAGAAATATGACAATTAGAACTACTCTGAAAAATCCCTGACAGCGAAGTATGATATGGTGACTGCTGAGTAGGTATACTCTGAGGAATAGAAAAAAAATCTTCCATGGTGATACCAAAAAGGCAAAAATAAGTTCAAGCAAAGAGAAGAAATAAGTAGGAAAGAGGTGGGAAGCAGGAACAACACTGGAAGACACAAGAAGATGCAAGAAACTGATACAGTCAATTTAATCGTACAGGTTTGTTTTTAGTAATTAAATGACAGAGAATCAGAGAGAAGACACGATAACAGTCCTCAAATACTGAAAAAGTGAT
Source organism: Phalacrocorax aristotelis (assembly GCF_949628215.1). NCBI lineage: Eukaryota > Metazoa > Chordata > Aves > Suliformes > Phalacrocoracidae > Phalacrocorax > Phalacrocorax aristotelis. The sequence goes on from NC_134278.1 coordinate 54,845,738, forward strand.
TAAAATAGAACAAGAGTAATCATGTTCTTAGAAAAAAGAAGCACTGGACAGAAGCTGAGGGGAGATTGTTCGACACCAACAAACATTTTTCATTGACAGATGATCTGTGTATGATGTGACCCTCCATCACTGGAGATCTTTAAGAACAAATGAGACAAACAGTTTGGGAATCATATAGGTATAATGATGCCTGTTTGTAATCCTGCCTTGTTTCTGCTGGCAGGGATGGGATGTACAAGGTGATCTCTATCAGTGCATTAGGTCCTTCAGTACTATAGTCCACAGGAATAGGTGGCAGAGGATAGGATACTGAAGACTCTTTGTCCACATTGCCAAGCACACCTACAGCACTAGTATCAACAGGAAGGACAGGCCCATCATGGCAAGAGTCAAGAAGCTGGCTCAGCTGGACAGCAGTCCCTGTGACTTCGTAACCAGACACAGCACCAACCTCCAGCTACAGAAAAATATTTTCTATAAAGTGAAAGGATTTGGCTGCTTTATTGCTGCATGAGTGAACAGTTCAAGCACCACAATTTCCCTTTGCTTGCAGGATGAATTTTTCCATCTGATAAATTACTTTAATTGCCATTGATTCCATATAGAACCTTTTTAAAAGAATTTACTAAAGAGCACCGTCTGTCGCCTGTCAGAGGAAACTATTTTATATTTGATTTATTGTATGTTACTTGTTAAAAAAATCCCTTACTTCTAGTAGTTACAGAGTAGGTATGTTTCCTCACATATTGGCACTGGATGATGTACCTGTTCTTGTGCATGCTTTAAACATTATGCGTTTACTGAGAAGCACTGGCCTATCCACTTTTCTTTCTTTACTACAGCAAACATAAGCTTAGTTTTATACAAAGCTGGTAACACCACACAAAAATCTTTCACTGGCTTTGAACGAGCAAGTAGGGAATGGTAAACTTCTGTTTACTGAAAAAGCTCTTAAAATAATCATCAGTTTTAGGTAAAGCTAATTAAATCAGTGCTTGGCCCTCAGAAGGGACAGGAGGGGACTACAAATGGTTGTTGCCCCAGGGTGGAACCTAGCTGGTCGCTGGACCAGACCTCTCACTCAGTTAATTCCTGTGTTGATGGTGGCTAGAATTCATTAGCATCACTGAGGGTATTCTGACATCATAGCAAAGGAGAATCCTGCTCTTACATAACAAATAACTACATTTGCCTCCATATTACCAAAAACACAACGGCATATTGGATTTTGCTCACAAAAGATTCAACACAACAATTAGTAGCTGGGACATTTTATTATATCGTAGAAATACTGATCCTCATGGGCCAAATTCTGAAGTACTTGGGTCAGCCAAAAGTCACATAAAAGTTAGAAGGTCAGATGTAATTTTACCATAACCTCAAAACAAAGCCATTGGAACCAGAAGCTGAACTGTCTCAGCGAGTTATGCTAAGAACCGATGCACTGACAAAATCATGTACGGACAAAGGCATGTGGACAAAGTCACGTAAAGCATCACATACAAAGTAAGGAGGGGACATGGGAACAGCGAAGAAATGTTTGAATAGAGTAACCAGTAAGGAAGGATATATATTTTACACAGTTAAGGGAAGAGGTGTAAGTAGAAGCACCAGGAAGTTCAGGCTAAATGCCATTTTTGACTCCGGGACTCTCTCACAGCTCTTCCTCATCTCTGAAGTCTGTCATTTGTACTTACGATGTAGTTCTGGGCCTTTTGGCAGATATGGGCACACCTAGAGTTTTTTTAAATACGGATGTGATAGCTGATCTGATAATGCCCCTGTGCAGGAGTGGAAGTGGCAATGCTCTGCTGGTGGGATCAATGACTTGAGGTGCAACAGAAGTTGGGAAGAGAGCAGAAGGAAGCACAGCTCTTCAGAAGCTTTGTGTCTGTGACGGCCCAACACTACTTGCTGGCTAGAAGAATGTCTTTAACATTCACCTGATGCAGCGTTTCAGGGCTGCTTGCCACCACAAGCCATCCTACAGTTCCCCAGCCCTTATCTGGGAGGAGCAGAGTGCCCAAGATTTTGCTTTAACGAGGACATTCTGAAACAGTGGATGTTGCAGTGATCAGGCCGACTTTCCATCCTACTGACAGCTTCACTCTGTGGAAAAAGCAGGGACTATTTGCGATTGTCCCCTGCCATCTCTCTCAGTCACTATGCTGAAATAGAGCACAGCAAAGATGCGTCTGCCAGATTGATGTGATTCATTTGTGCAAAATCATGTCGTTTTGTTCCAAACCCCTCAAAATAATGAATAAAATAGGGAATAACGAGAAAATGATAGTACAAGAGGGTGCCCGGGAGGGTCCCAGGAGGGCCCGGCTGCCCCTGTCGGCCTTGGGGCTGTCCAGAGGCTGCTGTGAGGAGGAGCGGGGTGCCATGCCCCACCCTCGCCCTCACCCGGAGAGAATGAGGGGGTCCCTGCCGCCCCCTTGCCTTCGCTACTCTATCACACAAGCGGGAGCCGCCGCCGGCGGGAGTTAATCATTAAGTCCCCGGTAGACCCGCTCCGGGCCGGCTCCCCCGCACCGCCCGGGCCCTCAGCCGCGCCCCGTCCCCTCACGGCCAGGCGCGACCGGCCTGACTGAGCAGCGGGGAGGCGGGAGGCAGGGCCAGGCGTTCCTCCCCGCCGCCGCCCGACAGCGACCTCCGGGACCCCGTCCGAGGCGGAGCCCCCTCGGCGGGCGCGGGGGAGCTGCCGTGAGGAGGGAGTGGCGCCCGCGGGCCCGGCCGCCTCCGCCCGCACGGGAGCCATGCAGCCTCCCTGGAAGGCGCCCTAGCGCACACCTGTCCCCCGCTGCCGCCGCCGCCACCGCCGCCGCGTCGCCTCTCCTCCCCTCAGGCTGCCGGCGACGGCGCTCGGCTGACACCGTCTCCCGCCGAGGCGCCGGAGCCCCGCACGAACCGAACGGCCGGCGCGGCCCATGCCTCAACCGGCGCCCCCCGCGCCTTGAGGCCGCCGCCGCCGCGCCCGCCCGCCCGCCCCGTCCCGTCCCGTCCCGTCCCGTCCCGTCCCGTCCCGTCCCCTCCCGCCGCCCATGGGCGCCGCCCGCGCTGCGGCGGGGCAGAGCAGACGCCGGTGAGGAGCATGGCCAAGGGTCCCGAGCAAGAGGACGCCTTCGTGCACCTCCCGGCCGCGCAGGCGGTGTGCTCCGCCGCCCAGGAGGATTGCTACGCGGAGCTGGTGGGGCGAGGCTTGCTGCCCTGCGCGGAGGAGGGGCTGCGCGCCGCGGCGGGCGCCGAGCGGGGGCTCCCGGAGCCGGCGCTGCCCGCCGGCATCAAGTCAGGTAAGACGCGGGGTGCCGGCAGCCTTCCCTTTGCAGCCCAGGGCCGGTGCGGGCAGTCCCGCCGAGGCGCCCCTAGGGCGGCTGCCGCTCGGGACCCGGCGGGGCGGCGAGGCGAGGCGGCCGCGGCCGCCGGGGCTCGGGGCGGGCGGGCCCGTCCCCTCCGGCGGGGGCGGCGGGAGGGGGCGGCGTGCTGCCGGAGCGTAACGATGCCCTCGGGTCTCTCTTCTTGTTCCCCCGCCGCCGCCCCGGCGCTCAGAAACACGCTTTAACAGCGCAGCCCTCTCCTCGGAGGAAGAGGATGCGGACAGTCGCGACGGCGCCCTGAAAGCCGCGGACCAGAGCCCGTCTGCGAAGAAGAGCATCGCGCAGATCATGAAGGATAAGAAGAAGCAGACGCAGCTCACCCTGCAGTGGTAGGGCTCCGGGACTCCCCGCCGCCCGCCCCGCCGAGCCCCTCAGCCCCGAGGGGACGGGAGGGCTGTGCAGAGCCGAGCCGGCGGGGAGGGCCACCTCTCACAGCTCCTTCGGAAGCACTTGTCGTTTGTGCGGGTGTGGGGTGCGTTTGGGGTGGGTTGGTTTTTGGTTTTTTGTTGTTTCCTAGGTAAGCTTTGCCTACAGATAAGGACGCCCACCCCCAAATTTCCGATTTTTTAAATTAGCAGAAGTTTAGCAGTTAACAGAAATCTCTGTCAGCGTCTCGCAATGTGTGGCTAGCGATGAAATGTAGAAAATCGATGAAATGTATCAAACAATGTAGAAGTGAAACATTACTTAAGACTTACGTTCGTGAATGGATGCTTTCATTATCCTTTCAGGCTATGAATGTTAGAATTTCACTGCCTTATAACATATGCTTTTTACATTATATTCTGCCATCCATGGAAGCCCTAACTTTGCTTCGTTTTATCTGGCAAAAATTAACAAAATAAGAAGTCAAATTCGGCAGACATTAATTGGTAAATGTTTCTATTAAAGCATACTTGAAATCAGGGAGGAGTGCTGTTGAATTAAATGGGAACTTAGTTACCAAACGTAAATCTAGGGTTTTCTTTTTCCTCGTGACTGAAAAATGAGAGCAATCCAAATTTCCCAGTTTCTTGGTCTAGTTTACACCTGCCTTCTGAGCATAAATTGTAAGGATTTGAATTGGCTGAGTCAGTGCAAAGTTATTCAGTGTGCAGTGTTTACTGCACAGTATTTTCTTACAGATTTGTGTAATTTGAGAAATAAATCTATTGCACATCATCCCAGGAGTAGCAAATAATGTAGATTAATAAAGAAAAGAAACAGGACAACAGCGAAATACCCAGGTGTTACTGAGAGTTCAGTTCAAGTGAAGACAACCAGTTTTTTACTTCAGTGTTTAAAATTTTGCTTTAATGCCCATCATTAGGCACTTGTATTCTGTAAACTGATTGAGGAGCTACATAAAAATGCATCCCCTTCAGAAAAAGCCGGTTCTTTGCTTTTTGGTATGAGTTGATCAAGAAACAGTTTCAGGTCCAGTGTGGAAATTAAAAAGCAAAAGTTGGAAGAAAAGAGACATTAGCCCAGGTGTTAAAGACACAGTGGGGCAGGAGACGCAAGTTCAAGCCCCTGCTCTATTCAAAGGACAGACTTAAACCCAAGTCTTTCATAGCCTAGTTACCACTCTTATTCTCAGAGCAAGGCTGGCTTTTAGGTGATGATCATGTAATCATTTATAGAAAGCAAAAAATAGCCCAGACATTGAAAAAAGGCTCATTAAGAAAACAGACCTGTTTTTCTGTATTCTGCAGCTACCCCTGTGCTCCAGGTGTGGGGTCAGTCTCTAGTGTCAGCCTGGTTCTGTAGAAACTCATCTGTGTGCTCTCATGGAAATCTTCAGTAACAAAAAAAAAAAAAAAGGGCAGTAGCAAAAACCAGAAGGAAAATAAAATAGGGAGACATGGCATGTTGCTTCTTACTCTGGCAGTTTCCTTCTCTCTACAGGCTGGAAGAAAACTATATTGTCTGTGAAGGAGTTTGTTTACCGAGATGCATCCTTTATGCACATTATTTAGACTTCTGCAGAAAAGAGAAGCTGGAACCTGCCTGTGCTGCAACTTTTGGGAAGGTAAAGACTAAATGTTTTCATAATTTGTTAGCCTAATTCTTTGACAGAATGACAATTTAGTACATCTGTGTCAAAATGCCTCTCAAATTCACATTTTCTACTGCTAACGTGCATGGAATCAAACTAAGTACACTGTTCCATATGAAGGGATTTCATGATGCCACCTTATACGAGATTGAAGCTGAAATTCTCTTTGATTTATTGTTATTTCATATATATAAAAAAACCATTCTCTCCAGGAGCTTCTTTTTTATCTTTTTTTTTTTTTTCTTCTTTTTTGATGATGACATTAATAGGGTTCTTTCCACAAAAAGAGCTTTGACATGGAAGACACTTTTAATTATACTAAAGGCAGTGTAAAGTGAGATGTGACACAAGAAGCAATACAAGAAGGGGAATAAAAATTAATAACACAAAGAGCTCCTTAATGAAAAATTGTTGATTCATCATCTTTTCTACCCTTTCTTACAATTAATCCTGAAATCATTTAATGAAAGGGAGATGTGAACTCTCCAAATTAAATCCTGAGTAGTTATTGAAACAGGAAACCAAAAATGCTGTAAGGATCATCTTTTTTTAAACACTACTGATCTGGTTATTGTTCATACATCGCAAAATGCATTAATTTAATTAAATAATAATAATGGATTTAAAATCCAGTTCATAAAACGTTCACTTACTAATTTTTTCCTCTTGAATTAGATATACTGAGAAAGTGTATGTGTAATTTTTATTCTATGTTTCCGTATAAATGAGGAAGACAATAGCTTTCCATTTAAACATTGTTTTGATAGCGATCTATTAGATGTATCTATTAGATCTACCTCTATTACCAAATTAGTTTTTTACTTAATAAAGCTTTAGCTTTAAACATCATTCTTCACAGGAAGAGAAGGATGTTTTTAGGACACTAATCTCAACCTCAGGTCCCAGTGACATAATGCTTTGCTTGACTTGGATTAAATCATATAACATGAATTCTTTATGTGCAGCATAGGGCTAACAGAAACTTCCATAGGGTTTAATTGAGCATAACTAAATTGAAGACTGTCCAGCGCTTTGATAGTGGAGGACACAGAAATACCTGTAAGGCAAATATTTGCTTGCTTTAACCTTCAGATCACACTTTTCAAATAAAAAATAAATTTATTTTGAGTTGTTTAACTTTGAAAACAGAATAGAGAGAGGACAGATCTTTCCCTGGTTCTGTTCAGATCTCTGAAGCAAAAGATACAGTTTTACTTTAGGGACTTGAATGAAACAGGATCTTGGTGAAGAAAATTAGTTTTTAAGTTGCAGAACTCAAAACAGAAAGGAAGAACAGGTGGGAAGAGTGGGAAGGAGCTTATGGGTGGGAAGACTGGAGGTACACAGCAAGATGGACGAGGATGGAAGGAACCCTGCAGTGTAAAACATGCTTAATTGTTTATGTTGTGACACAAGTGTCACAAATATTTACTCAGGGACTACCTTTGACCGTATATTTACACTACAATTTTTCTAATAACAGATTGCTAAGAAAGTGTTATAAATTAATACAGTTATTTTCTCTTTAGACCATTCGCCAGAAATTCCCTCTGCTTACCACAAGGCGGCTTGGAACAAGGGGCCATTCAAAGTAAGGCAAAATTGTCTGTGTATCCCCTTACAGAATACATTCTAGGAATGGCATGTATTTCCATGTCTCCATAATATATACTACTTGGCTGGGGGTTTATTCAGATGACAAGCTGCAAGTGATAACTTTCATGTATATGGTGAAACTGACACAGAGTTTGAGTTTGAAAACATTACTGCGGGCAGAATTTCTAAAATTAAATTGATTAAGCTTCTAAAACTTGCTATTATATTTATAGAGCCATGCATTTGTTCCAAATATATGTCAAAATGTTGTATATAAAAACATTATATAACACATACATCTTTGTGTTTTATTTGCCTTTTGCAAATCTAACAACTTCATTGTGTTCTATCCATAACAATATGGATTAATTTAAAGACACTAGAAAAAAACATTGTCTTAAGTTGTGAAGGTATATGTCTGCTCTTTGTTGTGAGTAGATTATAAAAACTCTGAAAAGTACACAACCTGTAGTGCAGTCATTTAATAAATAATATATTCAATTGATTTGTATATTTGATCTGTGGAATATCAGGCTGTGGGAGTAGATTCCAGATAATTATATATCAGCTGTGGTGAAATTTTTATTAATTCTGGTTCTGGCATTATGCTTTTGGCCATGATAAAGTTATTGTAAAACTGTGGTGAAAGGTGGTGACAACATATTCCCTTACGTCCACCCTCCCTCCTACGTCCTGACATCAAGACTGCTGAGGAAGGACTGATGAATTGTATGCAGTCTGATTTTTTTTTTTAACAGGGCAATGCTACTTCTTAAGGAAATGAAAAACTGTGTGGTGTATTGATGTAAGGAATGTAGAGAACTCAAAATAACGCTCTAGGGTACTGCTAGTGCCAAGCTACGAGTTAGGTAATTCTAGGAAGCTTCTATCCCTGTTTGGGGAGTCACTAATACAACAGTTCTCTGTATTGCCTGAAACCAAGACTGGCTCTGAGCTTTTCTGAGTGCTGTGCTTTAAATTGTTATTTCACTGTTTATCAATATTGGGTTTTAAAAAATATTTAAACCTAAATAATGTGCCCATACCATTCTACATGAAATAGGACTAGCTAAATAATTCTGTTCTTCTAAAGTAACTCTCCAAAAACTCAATAGTTTCCAATCCCAAATCAAATTTAGATCAGATCCTTATCTGTATATTTCTATTGATTTCAAAACAGGTTTTCTTAAAAATAAGACATTGCTACAATGAGCAAATTAGGATAGATGTTGTGTCCAGCTTTCTGTGTATACACAAAAATTAGACATCTATTATCAATGCCAATATTATAGGGGATGCATGCCTTTAAATATGTGGGTAGCCCTAGGATTTTTGTCATGCTTAAAATTACGAATGTGTTTATGTACTTACTGAATAAGAATCGTGGAACTATCCTTGACTTATAGAAGAAAGCACAAAGAGTTGATGGTTTACTGAAACAAAACTAAAACCCAGAAAATTATCAAAGAAACATTTTGCTCTTGAATAAGATAGAAAACCAGAATACTGGTAGTAATATAAGAAACTCAAACATTCTGTTTGTGTGGGAAAAATCTTTATTTTGAACGAGTTAGCCTTGAAAGACAAAGTTACTCTTGTCTTTCAGTAATTTATAGGCAAAACTCAAAATAAAGGGAAACTGAAAAGGGAAAAAAAATCTACAGGACTATGGTTTTCCTAAGTGCTTTGCAATTTATTAGGAATGTCTGAAAAATCAGTTGTTTACTTTTAAAATTCAGGGGTGGGGGTAGGGTTGTTTCATGTTGTTATGCTTGGTTTTCCTCCTGCCTTAGAAATATAAGAAATAGCCAGTTGATTTCACCTTAGTTTTGCTGAAGAATGCACAGGAGGTGTCATTTCTAAATTTTAGGTTTTGTTGCAGTATAAACGAAGCTGGGGAAGAATTTAAATTCCAAATTTTTACAAAGACATTCTATTTCTTGAGTATGTCTCAAGTATTTATTTTAAATAATCATTAATAAAAACAAAATCCCAAGGAAATAAAGCCAGCATAGAATATTCTTCCTTTTTTAACAGAGAACAGTTCTTGCATAGTTCCTGTCAGTCTTACAAATGTGTACTCCTTTTTTTTTCTTTTTGAGAGAATACACAATCTGTATTGTATAGGTAAAAACTGGAATTGAAGTTCATTTTGGTTTTTGTAGATGACCTGTAGGTGCTGAATAGAGGGTTTTTGAGGGAAGTGACTATTAAAAAGGTTATTTTTGGGGCAAAGAGAGATTTCATATGTTGACTGCTGTGGTGAAGTTGAGCTATGGTTACAGGCGTAAGCTGGTGTTGACTTAGCTTTGCAGATGGACATTTGCTGCTGGTGCTGTGTTTAAGTTTTTAGGAGATCTGCCATTCACACTCTGCAGGAATATTTGACAACCTACTAATTCAACAATGCCTTAGTTAAGTAAGTCTTAGTCGGGTTCATAACCTAACATATTTGGAGAATCACTTTCAAGTTATAATGAATGAGAGAAAGCAAGTGGAAGAGTCTCCCAAATGCTCATTATAATTTTTATCTGACATATCTAATAAATTGATAAACAAGATCCAATCAGGATCCAAACTTCCAAACTGCATCATGTATCTGCATAATTTAAAGCAGAGTAAGTCAATGTCTATTAAGTAAAGGGGTATGTTTCAAATCTAGTTTTTGACATGGGAATCTGGCTACAAAATTAGTTGTGTTTGGCACATGTTTCACTGTTTGCCCCTTTCTCTAAGACATTTAACAGCATTAGCACAGAAATATCTTATGCCCATTATTTCTTCAGCAGATCCCATATGCCTACTGACCTTGGTGGTATTATGTGCCATATTTTCATATGGATTAACTGTTCCTGAACAATTTCCTCAAAGGGATGAGGCATCAGCAGGTTTTGTTTGAACATCTGACATTTGTTTCTTCTTATTTTTTTTCATCGCAGTTTTCCTCAGAGACTTTTCCTCTGCAATTGTCATTTCCAGCAAGGTACATTTACATTGCCCTTGCTGTGCGAAAAAAGGGCCTCACAAAAGGCACAAGTGACGATATCTCCAGTTCAGAGACTGAATACAGCAGCAAGTAGTCATAGAGAAGTAGCAGTATAAAATATAAATCTCTGGTTATTATTTATCTATCTCTGATGTTGTGGACCATATTTCCCTCAGAACCACAGCCTCACTGAGGAGCAAATTCATTGCTGCTTTCATCAGGTAGCAGTTAGTCACACAAATATCATTTACAGAAGTATTTCCATTAAATTAATAATGAAATTAAAGGACTGTTCTTCAGTTTCAGTAAATTATTAGTCAGCATGAACTCTAAATGTTGTAAGCTCTTTCTGTGTGGAACAAAGATGGGTTACTGAGGCTGGTAAGAGACACTTCATACTAGCAATTAAATCCTATTTTTTTAAGCATGGTAGTGTAGTGACATTGTTTTATTTCTGTTGTTGCTGTCATTATTTTGATATAATGTTAGGAGGAGTAATAGTACTGACTATTCCTGACAGTGAAGTTTTGTATTGTGGTATTGCCTAGGAGCTCTGATCATTGTCCAGGGCTCTTCTGAGCCAGATGCTGCAAAAGCATGAAAGGAAAAATACAATTCCTCTCCAATGGAAGCATTATTCTTATATTGCAAAGAAAGGCTAACTCCCCACGAATAGAACTCCTTGCTGCACAATGCATGCATACACAGTAATGTATTGGTAGAGGCTGGCTGTGGTCAGAAGAAAGCAAAGAAAATCAGTTCCTTTTCCATCATTTTTAAGGTGACAGACGTCGTTTTTCTCCCACTCTGAAACAAGGCCAAGCTCTTTCTAGCATCCTCATGAGCATGAATTGGATTTGAGAAAGAACTGCTGCACTAAGGTGTCGGATACAGGTGCTACTCTAAGGTGTGAGGTACACAAATGTTAGTTCCAATTGTGATTCCAAGCAGCGTTTGTCATCTCCTGTTCTGGGCAAAAGAGAGACTTAAAAATGGGTCTAATAAATCCTAGAACTTTGGTCAGAGTGTCCTTCTCTCTGTGTTTATGTTCAACAGCCCATTTGTACAAAAGTGTCAATGCTAAAGCACTCATTTAAATATTTGGCCAAAAAGGTACACCACATTGGACACAATTTTGTTAACAAAGTTCATTCCCCTCCAATGCCCATGCTAATCACTCCAGATTGCTGAATGTAGGAGAAGTTTTCTGTATTCCTGCTGAGGGGAAGATGACCCAGCACAATAAATACTGCAAGCTGCTCTCTTAGATTAGTATTTCATAAGCGACAGTTGTCTGTGCAGCAGGTTCTGAATCCGCCTTTTTGCATAGGTAATGTCAAATATACTGTGGTCACTGCTAGAATTCAGTTGTAATTTTCTTGGTACATTAGTTACCTGGAGCAGTTATTCGTGAAAACGTGCATACTGCTCAGTCCATGCACACAGAAGACTGTTTGACCTCAAGTTACAATTTAATTTCTTTGTAGACTTTGATCAATGATGACTCTTAGCTTTTATCCATCATGTCTGAAAACTATTATCTTATTTATTAGGAGTGATTTAGTAGGTTAATAAAACTGATATGGCAGCTGGCCCTGTGATAACAAGTTATTGCAAATCCCTGAACAGCTTAAGCCTATCATTTCCTTATCAGCTATCATTTGTGTCAGTGTATGCTAAAATCAGGGCTACTAGTTGCGTAGGAACATATGTTACAGCAAACCGCTGAAATTAAAAGAGGAAAGCAGTTCAGCTTGGTATTTAAACGGTTTGTTACAAAAACTGAGAGTAAGTTCCTTATGATGAGTGGTTTAATTTTATTAATTAGGCAATAGAAATATAAATAGTAAAATACATACATACTGTACGTACCTATAAAGAGACAGAAAGAAGGTACTTGAAAGAGACAGAAAAAAGGTACTTGAAGTTGTAGGTTAAAGAAGTTATCAGTGTGTCTGGGATGGGTATTCTACTCTCAACAGGGGGTTCAAAATAAGGTATTCAGCTGATTATTTTGGCTTGTAAGGGAATTAAATTCTTTATTACTCTATGAAGGATGCCAGACAGAGCTTGGAAAGCAAAGGTTATAATTTTTTTAATTGCTTCTGTGTCATGACTGGAAAGTTGTATTTTCTAGTACTAAAAATTCAACCACACAAATTGCTGAAGGAAATCAGAATGATAACTGCTATGCATTTATTAATAAATAATGACAGATAAATTCTGATATCTTGGGGCATTCCAGAGCAGGAGTGAGTATATTGCCCGCCACTGGAAACCTGAGAATCCAAATCACACAGTAGTTCCTGTTTCTAGCCCAACTATGTTAATATCGAATAATCTAGATATTGAATCCTGACTTTGCAAAGAAGTAATGCTTTTCCTTGCCTCTGCCCCACTCCAACTTTAGCAGGAGGGAATTCCAAATTTGTGGTGAAAGTGTGAGGTTTTATTTTCAGAATTTACAAAATAGCATGTGATTGAAACTGGGAAATTTAGGGTATTGGAATAAGATGTAGGCAACTGCTTGCTTACACAGCCAATGACAAATGTGCAGATAATGTTGTTAAAGAAGAGGTCACAGCTCTATTTTGTTTTTCATCCTGTTCAATGAACAACCTTTGCAATGTCAAGACTAAGTATGTGCTGTTATTTCAAAGCATCCATACATGTATATTTTCAGTATCTCTTGTGTCATGTCAAAAATGACTTCATGGTCATGAAAGAAGAAAAAATATTCATGCCTTTAGCATTTGTGTCAGAACTCTGTTAAATACTAGGAACTTCCAGATCCAGATCATTGGCCCAAGTCTATCTGTTTAATACTCCTAAAGCAAAAGTAGTGGTTGAAAACCTTCAGGACTTTAATTCATAACATAGGTGACACAGTACTATATGTGAAATGGAGGACAACTGTCTGGCATTATGACATTTAGTGAAAGGTCCCATTGGCAATCTAAACCACCTTAAGGTGTCGCTTCGCTTTGGTCAGGCAACTCTGACTTTAATGGATAAAAAGGGAACTGTTACAAGCAGATGGTCCTATGTTTGAGCTTCTGAGTATTAACAGGTATTTAAAAATGGTCAGTTACCCACGTCACCATCCCTCAGAAAAATACACTTACGAGGCAAGAAAACTAACAGTAAAGGAATAGGTGAGAAACTTTTGGCCTTCCTAAGGGTCGCCAGGTACTACTGCGATCTAGTGGTGTTATGTAGACTCATCAGTTTCAGGCAAACAGTAAAAGCTGTGATGTTTAACAGCAGCCACTTTCTGTCACATTTCTTGGCTGTAAAATCCGGAGTGCACTCAACAGTGGGTCCAGAAACAGAACGCCTATTTCAGCTGAGATTTTCAAAGCTACCTAGGCAAAGCAAATACACCATCCTAATGGACATTTTCTTAAATATCATTTGTATCTAAAGCCTTTAGCCACCTTTGTAAATACAAAGTATTTGAGGGGTTTGCTCTTATCTGTGACTGTCCCATACAAGACCAACAGTAAGACTGTGATTTTTTTAAAATGGGCATCACCAGGAACAGCAGAGGTGAGCTGAAAACTTTTGTTTATGTGTTCTATGAACTATTTGCTGGGGGATTTGTGTCTTAAGAGAGCATTTCTTCAAGCTTTTGAGAAATTTCAGGGAAATTAGTGCAATGTGTTGCAAAGCGTTACCTCTATGTTAGCCTTGGTTTCCATGCAATGTACTTGAACTACGGGCGTTACTTTGAAGCAGTTCAGTTAAACCAGCTGCCGTGGTGTTTTCAAGCTAACTTTAGTAGGAAACAAATGATCCTGAGTATACTGTCCATAACATTCTTAGACAAATTTGGTTTAACACAATCAGTTTTTAAATCTATTGAGTGGAATTTACAAGACAGGGCCTATCACCTTTGATAGATGAACTCAAGCAAACTTTGCTATGACTAGTAAAGAAAGAGTTGCCCCCAGCTTGCTCTCCTGCCCTTCTCCTGAAGGGCACTTCTTTTGTACCAAAATCAGTAGAAAATAATAAGTACCTACTGCATAGCCAGTTTTCTTAGCCCCAGTCCACCCTCTTTCGTGTCTTTGGTTAAGGTGTTGGGCTCAGCACTGCAGAGACTGAGAAACAGGCTTGTTTTCTTCTTCCACCTCTGTTTGGGAGCAATAATTTCCAGGAGAGAGCAAGGGAGACAAGTGTGGATGAGAATTGCTTAAGCAGCTAAGTAATTAATCAGAATCCATTACCCTACAACCTGAGAGAAGAATGAATGAATGTCATGTTAGCATTTTTAGTCATAAGAGGCTGGACGCTGATTTATAGGGTACACTGGCAAGTTATTTTCAACTGGAAAGTGTTCTGTGGGACTGTCTAAATGTAACAGTGGTAAGCCTGATAAAATAAACCTGATAAGTCAAACCCAGCACCCTTTCAACAAACAAAGTAAAATGAAAGAGAATGCACATTAGGAAGAAGAGATGTAACATGTTTCTAGGAGATTTGCTGTTCCAGTGAGAGTAAGTATTTTAAATTTAAAGAAGATCCCAGCCTGGAATTCTGGACCAAATCATGAGAATACTCCTTTCTATGAGACCAGATTGTGTTCCATGTCAGTGAAAGGAATTAGTAGACACTGTTAGGAAAAGTTTTCAGAAAGCATTGAACATCAGTTTGACAGTTTGTTTTACTTGACATGTCACTCAGAAACACGCCTCTTTTTTTTCCACAGGTATCATTATTATGGAATTGGCATTAAAGAAACTAGTGCATACTACCACTCTGTGTATTCTGGAAAAGGCTTAACCAGGTACAATAACATAACTTCTGAGACTTAGTCAGTGAAGGTCTAACTTTAACCTTCTCTTAGGAAGGTATTTGTAGGACAGTAATTGTTGATACCAGAACTAGTATTGCTGCGTAGCTCAATGTCTGGCATTCCCAGATTTAGGTAGCAGTTTGCTCCCTGAAGACATCAATTTTGTTTTAACAGGTTGATCTAGATCTTTTGCTAGTATCATCCAGTATGGCCCCACCTCAGTCAGTGTAGAGCTGCGTCAACTTACACCATCAGAGGATTTGTTAAAGTTAGTGTAAGGCAGCAAAACATAATTTCCAGAGCACTTGTCTTATTTTGTTTGCTTGTGTGTCACCTTCTGAGTTCTTTCCCCAGGACAGCTTCCCATTATGAAACGTCTGGGGAATGGTGTGAAGCTGGCACCTGTGGGCAGGAGGGAGGGGTCAGCGTAGATTAATATTTACAGGTTCTTTGACTGGCTAATATCAGTTTAAACCTAACCCAGGAAGCTCTAATTATATTTATTTAAGGGACAGCTAGCAGGATCAATACGTTACGATAGCTGCCTGTTGGTTTGCCAAAGATTAATAGTTCGTAAAACAAATGTCTCTGTTCACATATGGCTTGAATGATGGCTTTCATTGTCTACGGCAGTATACCTGTATACGTGGGGACTCTGAGAAAGGAAAGGAATAAATGAGTTTATAATCACACATAGAAAATTCAACTGCATGCAGATTTAGATTGTATCAAAAGAGACTTTTTCCAAACAATGGAACAAGTGTAAAAATTGAGGGCAATGTTGCCAGTGATGCTTAAAATGAGGGATCTCTCTGCTGCAGGACTTAAGGTATAGAAGACTGGCCTTGTCCAGAAGTGGCATTTGTCCAAAGCTGTGGAGGTGTTGCTGGTACACAGCAGGTTGAGGGTCTTTCATAATAAAGAATTATCTTGAACAAATTGCTCATTTAAATTACTAAAAGACAGTTATTTTAATTTAAGGGACTATAATCACTCATAGCCTTCAGCTTTATGTCAGCTAGTGCCCTTTCTATGTAAAGGTCTGTCCTTGCACAGTCTAGAAGCAATGAATGCAAAGAAAGTGGAGGTTCTGCAAAATTCCCCACAGCTGGATTTCCAAGAGTATATACTCACATAAAGATGGCATAGATACTCTCTAAGATTTTCAGGAGTCCTCACTAGATTCACTAATTAGGAACCTTTCCTTTGTGTTAGGCCTTGTGCCTTCATGTATGAGATATTGAATTTTCAGGGTCCAGCAGTCAAATTGCCTCCCTAGCTGATTTAGAACAGAAGTTCAAATGCTCATTTTCCACAGTCTGGGCCATCACTATAGTTGGATTTGTCTGTGTGAAGAGAATGACACAGTAGCCTGGGGTTGAGGACAAGCTTCTGGGTAAAGAAAGAATCAGGCAGTGCAGGGATTCAAAATTCAAAGTGAATCTCCCAGTTGCTGGCTGATGCATATGATGATCCATCATAAATTCTGTCCTTGTCTGATGCCTGTTCTGGTAGGTGAGCTATAAAAATGGTTTCTGGATTAAGCCTGGGGCAGGAATAGGTAGGGAAAATATATGGGTTGATAATGGTATCAGATCACACCATGCCCATGCACAAATATAGGCATATGGAGGCCTTTACTACAAGGCTTTCATGGTAACTTGTCAAAAGATTAGAAGGGGCAATTGGCCTCAGTTTAGTTGCTTAAATATAGGCCTCTACTGCCATTTCAATTTTAAATGGCATTTATGTATTAACATTCAGGTAATTGAGCTGAGTACAACAGTCCTTAAATGCAGGGTTGCAGATGCCCGAGTCCTTAAATTCCACTGTAAATTTGACCTCCTGGTTCCTTTAAATATCAAGCCTTGCACTGTGAAATGAGCATACCTAATACCAAAAATCATTAGTTAACACAGCACTGTATGAAGGGTAGCTTTAGCTAGTAATTAAGGCTCTGGAGGAGCAATGCTAGGAGATGCTGCCTCATGTTTTTTTGCTGTACATTCTGTGTACATTTTGCTGCACATGAGGAAATCCACAGTCCATAACAAATACATACAGCTATGAAGATAATTAGCTCCATGTTGTAATCAACTGCATGAAGCCTTCTTTCATACTCACCTATTAACAGCCAAGGTAACTCTAGGTAATGTGCTGGATAATCATGAGATGGGAACTGTCAGGTACTTGTGTCTGGCCTGGGCAGGAAGAATTCCTCGATCACTCAGCCTCTGGTTTTCTGTTCTGCCAGCAGAGCATCATAACAGCATGAAATCACGATATTGCCACTAATAGTTGTAAGACTTCTGTTGCCCACAGTATCTTATCGATTGGCAGCTAACAGAACATGAAATAACAATAATCAAACAACATTTGTCATTATACTGATCCATTAGAATCTCTATCATTACACATTCTCTTCTCAACACACTACTAAACGTAAACTAGTTTAGTAGTTATAACTTAAAATGTCCTGAAGAGTCACCTGATAGTCCAATTACTTCATTGGCAATCTCTCAATGGGACTTTTGGTAGGACATTCACTATACTGCAACACATTTTTGACAGTTAATGAATCTGTGATCTCAGAAATGCATTTCATCTGCATCAAAATAATACTGTGGTGAAAAAGAATGGAAAATCGATATGATTTCATTTTCCTGAGAAGTTTAAGTTTAGATATATTTTTTCTGCTCTGAATTTACTCAGCTGTATCAAAAACTTCATGTATTTCCTGGAAAAGACCTCATAGTCTTGCACCTATACTGCCCTTTTGATATTCGTGAAGTTGCAAAGTTCCAAAGAAAAAGCTGAAACTGGGTTTTATACTTTATTATTTGGTCAATGATCTGAATCTTCATGTTTTAGAAGACATCAGTAGGTTTCCTGATATCCTCAGGCACTTGCAAAGCCATGGAAGAAGTTAAGAAAAAAGCATGTTTTTTATTATAAATGCATTTGGAGAAATGTGATCATTTTTCTAATTGATCTATTTTATATATGTTTGTGTATGTGTATATATATACAAACTCCACAAATGTTCTGCATATGAAAAAATAATTAAATGTGTTTTTTTTGCAAAGGTTCTCTGGAAGTAAGTTAAAGAATGAGGTAAGTGCTGTAGTCTGTTTCCTTTCACTTCTGTTATAATCCTAATATTGTGTGACCTCTGGTTTTCTTCACATTCATTTATTTGAAAATTGTAGCAATATTTTTCATTACAGATTAGACTGCATAATTTTTTTTTATGAAGCTGAGTATTTGCTCCTCTAAATATGCAAAGGAAAATAAGATTGAAGGCACCTTCTGGGGTTCCTTTTCCAATCCAGTTGCCCATAATCACAGAGGTTCATAATAGACCCTCTTAAGCAAAGGATCAGGCTCTAGCCTGATTTTTCACTTTCATTACTTTTGCAGGAGGGCTTTTTCAGAATCTCATTTTTCTGATTGAAAGCCAGAAGATTTTTTTATTTTAATAAACTGAATTATTTACCTCCTGGTCAGGATTGTCTATCTCTAATTTTTGCTTTTCATGACATTTTCCTGTGAGATGCCTTTTCACTGCTTTTGCTTGCTTGATGGAACAAGCAGCAGCTTTTAGTCACTTCTGATCAGTCTTTCACTGTACTTGTTCCAATTTGAATGTCTCGCCAGAAAAAAAAATCATAAAGTCTTGTAAATGGCATGTCTCCAATGTCTATTGGAAATATCCCTTCTGATGAACCCCAGATCTGTGTTTCGTTTTTGTATGGATATTTTTTTTCTCACAAGTAGCCTTCATTTTCACTACTGTATACTATTGTACAGTCACTATCATTCTGCCCATATCTATAGTAGAAAATTATGGATTATTGTACATTAAGGGCTAAGGATTGCTCACAGGATTGTTCTTTGACACTGAGCGCAACTGGGATGGAACAGCCTGCAGCCATATTATTAAGCTCCTGAACCTACAAAACAACATAGGCACATCTCAGCCACATGCCGTGGAGAAAAGTCTCTAACATGCAGTAACTGTTGAAACATGAGCAGGAGTTGTCTGGGAGACTGTTAACTGGCATGGGCCAAAAGAATGCCAAAGGCCATTCTGAATAATACTGTTCCAGTATTGCCTGGGAATGTTTCCTGACACCATTTAATTCACCAGACTAAATATATCCTCTGTGATCAACTGATACACAGCAAGTCTTTCTCCTTTTTCATTTCCAGATAAGCAACCCTGAGCTGATAACAGAAATTCTTATTGGTCCCTGAGAGTGTAGCTTTGCTCTATTGATTTTCATCCCCTTTATTGCCATTATCTCAAAGCCATCCAGATCTTTCTACATGACCTCTTGGTCTTCCTCTTTATTGATGATGTCGTTAGTTCATGTCAGCCAATTTGATCTATGAAATGTTCAATGAGATCAGCCCCAAGTCTGATCTTCGAGAATCAAATCCCGTTTCAACCCAGTAGTTTCCTTGTCAACACAACTTGTTAGCATTTCAGCTGGAGTCAGTTTCTTAAGCATTTTACATTCTTGCGCTAATCCCCATTCTCACCAGCATAACTAACCATTTCTCATGGTGACACCACGTCAAGTATTTTAGTGAGGTTCAGATAGATTAGATCTGCTGCTGCATTTTCCCAGTTCAGATAATGAGCTATCTTATCAAAAAAAGATAGGGCTATGCTATGGGATATCCCCAACATATGCAAGGATTCATGTGCACTACTAGCATTCATTTTTTCAGAGTTTTGGGATGGAAGTTTTCTGGTTCTTTTAGCATAAATGAATACACATTTACTTCCATCTCTGATGTGGCATTCCCAGCCTGTTTGGGAACTGGCAATTCCGTAAACCTGTCTTGTTTCTGCCTCAGTCCTCCCAGAAAAAGAATCACAGAGAAATCCATGGAAATAAGTGAGAAAGGGCACATCAGTATGAGTTTTTGATTGTCTAGCTCTGTTGTCTGAAATTATTCAGGCAGGTCTTAAAAGCAAAAAACTGCTTTCATGGTCAAAACTGAATTTTAACAATTGAAGCATGCTGACAATTTGGCATCATACTTTCTGTTGAAGTGAACAGGTGATAAAATATTATTCATTTGCCTGAAAGTACATGCAATTAGGTATTCCAGAAAGATTTACAATGATTGCATAAGGTGTAATTCTCAGTAGGAACATAAAGATATTGAAAAGATGTTAAAGCACTGATTGTCTAAATATACTGAGTAAATGGCATTTGAATGAACACTTATTGAGTGCCAGGGACAGTGTTTACTTCTGGTATGTTTTATCACATTTTCTAGTATTCTCTCTGTAGGGGGAGATATCAGCAAATTCTTTTATCTAAACCAGTTAGTGCACCATTAGAGTCTGCATGGTTAATTAGGCAGATAATATTACTGTCATTATCTTAATGTTAAATGGCCATTAGAAACAGATGGCATTAAATTGAAAGGGCAAGTGGCAGCGGGTTAAAATATTAAGCTTAGAACTCAGGCACAGTCATATAAGTCCATTAGCAAGGTAAAAAACATTGAGATTATCGTCTCTTAAACCTCCCACCACCATCACTGCCTTCTTTTAAATGAACTAATCCCTTTTAATCAGAGCTTTTAATATATTTCATGGGTAATTGCATAATAAAATCATTGAGATTACTCCTGTTATTAAAAAAACCCAAACCTCCTCATACTGATAGGCAATTATAAAACTGCGAAAGTATTGACATGAAGACGTACTAATGTTTCTAAATTTCTTTAATTTCTTTGACTTAAAGCTTTATATGTATTTGAATAGTAGATAGCACAGGCAAAGTGTGTTTACATGATGGATGCTTAGTTCCTTGCTGTCTGTTTTGGCAGACATATCACCCTATAAAAATAAGGAGAGATATATATGGTGAATAAGTCAGTTACAGCTGTAGTTTTCTGAGTTTGGTGTTTGAAAGAATTTCACTTGAAACTGGCCTCAGATTCATGAGTCAACATTTATAGGAAAATACCCCCTTTTTTACAGTTTTACACTATATGTTACACTATAAACCTACTATTCCCACTTTAGTGAAATCTGACTGTATGCAAAGGGGTAGGAAAAGGCCACTTCAAGTACTTTTTGAATGCCTTTTGCATGGTCATAAATTCCACCCATTAATACAAAGGGAATCTGCACAAAAGTAGTGGATTTACTGCAGGAATATGCAGAAGGCCTGCCCAAGGCTCTGTATACTGCCATGACGTAAGGACTAGGTGGGCTAAAATGGAACAAAGGGTTTCAGCCAAATAGTCTTCTCTAGGTTTGAATGCAGTTAAATGAGAATAAGTAAAATTCAGTCTGTAAGGACAGAATCATAACACAGATTTTATTGCTTCACTTGAGGGTGAGGGTTTCATCTTAACTGTATCATTTGAGAGCTTAATAGGTGTAATGTGGTGTGCATTGTAAATATAAGCAGAGTAACACTATATCACTACAGAATGCTACTGCTCTGCTTTACTGAGAAGTAGACTAAATCAGATTCTGTGAGAGTATTAGGTTAGGGGTATAAACAAGGGTTGATTTACTGTATATTGCTTCACAGTCAGTATCTGCACATACAAGGCTGCTTGTTGCTTCATCCTTCAAATCCATCTCTCCAATGGCTAGCATCCAATATTTATTCAAGGTCTTTTCTTAGTCTGTAACTAGTACAAGATGTGTCTATGATATTTCAGATGTCACAAGCTAAAGAGGCTTAAGAGGTGAACTCTGAGAACTGAAAGAAACTCTCACATCCGCAGAATTTAGCATAATTCAGGAGGAATTTATCTTATCTCCAGGTCAGTATTGACTGTGTCTCAACAAATTAACAGGAGAACACTAAACAGCTAGGAATATCATTCTTATTGAGATATGAAACTGGGCTTCATGTCAAGTCTGCCACAGTCACAGAGAGCTATATAATAAAAACTTAGTTCAGAAGTGTCCGTGGACCCTACATACCATCACATCCATATCACCATGAAATATGATCAAACTTTATGATAAACTAGAATAGTGATTAGCACAGTAAAAAAGCAGAAGTCACTATTGCTGTGCTATCAGAACAGGAAGGAAGAGAGTGGGCGAGAACAATATCATCTCCAGTGCCCTGGATCCTTGCACCAGAAAGGTATATATTAAATAAAACTTAGGATCTCCCTGAGGATATCACAGTCGATACTGCAGAGGAGAGTAGTATTCTACTTTAGTTTCTAAACATAGATTAAATCTAAAGCTTGTAGAATTCCATGAACAAAGGCTGCATCACTCAGAAAACTGTATTTGGAGGAGTCTAGATCTAGGCACATATTTAGTTACCTTTCTGAGCTGGAATCTGGATCTATATAAGCATCAATGTTTTGGAAGGATTATCTGAATGTAAATATTCTAGAATGTTGAGAGACTCATGAGATAATGTGACAATTTAGCATGAATTATTGTTTGCAGTTGAATCTATATTAGCTATTTCAATGATCCTGTTCTTTCCCTTCCATTTCAGGGTGGTTTCACTAGGAAATATTCTCTGAGTTCCAAAACTGGAACTCTCCTCCCAGAGTTTCCAAGTGCTCAACACCTTTTACTTCAAGGGTGCATTTCTAAAGACAAGGTAAAACGTGAACTACTTCTTTTCCAACTTACAGATCAAAAATTGCCACAATATGTTTCTTCATATCTTAGCCTTTGAGGTATTGACATGAAAGAGCCAGAAATGTCCATAATCAAACAGAGGTGACTGATTTATAGAGGGGGCAAACCTTTACTAACACCGATTAACTGGCTTTCCACTGGAAAGGTGGTTGAATTATTTACCTATTAACTGACCTACTACTTTACAACTGATGGTATGTAAGACAGGGAGAGCAACACAAACAAATAAGAGAGTTGTATTCATTCCAAATGCCTTTATATTTAAGGTAACTTTTGTTCTGATTAGATCAGAAGAAATAATTCACAACAAATAATTAGATGAACTTTATTCCCTTTCATTAATTGTTTGGAAAGAGACTGAAAATCTGAGCATATTTTTTTCATTAAATTAGTAAAACCATATTCCTCGAATCAATACTCAGTATTCCTCATCCTAAGGGTAACTGTTCAGTTAGAAGTGTTGCTGTCATATGTTTTATGTTTTTGATTCCTTGCCTGTATTGTGTTGTTTGTGATCACATTACAATTATGGACTGCTACATCCCTGAACTGTGCTAGAAACCTTTTGGTACACATTGTGAACTCTCCAGTTTAGCCTCCAGTACAGGTCATGATGGTGGCTGTCCTGAGATATGTTGCTTTAAATATTTTTGTTTTATGAGCCCTTCCTCTTAAGTTTGTTTTGTGAAAGTAGTGAAGCCTAGGATTCCTGTTGTAAGGGGCTAAACAAAAGGAGCCATCTGTTATACAGAGATTGTAGCTGGAAATCTTGTAGTTCCTAAAGAAAGCTCAAGAACTGGTGTACTCAGCAGTGTGCATCACCTGCTGCTTTAGTCTTCATCACTGAATTGACCTCTCTCCTATGTAGAGCATTACCATAACGTTTAAATCTGAAGAGCATTTGAGGTTCCTTGCAGACCTGATACAGCAGTATAAGCAAAACTGAATTTTACCACTCCAACAGTGATGAAGATGCAACTCATTTTCTCTTCAGTTTTGGGTCAGCAGCATGTAATTGCTCTCACGCTGGGACCAGATGGCGGGAGGGCCCAGCAGGGCTTTGTGGAAGACTCTGTCTGGGGACAGACTCATGTTGTTATGAGGAGACTGTGGGAAGAGAGATGAATTTCTGTGTGTCTCCCTCTCTCTCTTCCCTTGCTGCTCTTTCCTCATTCCTTGTTCTCTTATTTCCCATTTTCTTTCCTTACTGTCTTTCCCCTCCTTCAGCTTATCTGACAAAGGGTTACTGAATGTAAGATATTTAGGTACTCTGTTGAAAAGAGCCCGTACATGAAGTCTGAATCCTGCATTCAACTCCTAAGAAACTGCATACAATTGAAATCTCTGGAGAGTCCATGAACATACCAGTCTGCACTGAAGTACACTGATACTTTCTTCATTTTATGTTTCTGAAGAAAACTTACCCAACCTTTAAACTTCCATCCACCTCTTCCAAAAAATTCTTTAAAATGTTCTTGAATCTCACCCTTTGTCATTGTTCTTCAAATATACGTAGTTACAGAAGCAGCTCTGAAACTCAGCAAGGTCCGTTTCCAAAGAAATCTGTATGCTAAACCTATTGAAATAAGGTAGTACTAAGTTTATTCAAAACCTGAGATTGATTTACCAGAGAAGTTCACAAGCTGTTACAACTTTTTGTGATTCTGGACTGTAAGAATGGTTTGGCTAGCTTTTTATTTCCTTAAAATACTTTACAAAATTCTCATTTTACAATTTGCTACAAATTAAAAAATTTACTACCATTTTTCACAAAGTCTTGTAATACCTCTGCACAGTTATTAAAATAAGGGAACACTCCACTCAGATAAATTAGCTTGATGAGATGAAAGGGAGTTCTGCTTTTTAAAGTTCAGTTCTTGCAAAGCAGTGATTAAACTTTGACCAAATGACTGGCAGCTATTTTCTCATTTGTCCAACTAGATGATGTTTCAGAACACTCATAGACGCCTATAGTAGCCTAATGATTAACTTGCACTACTCTTTGGGATTAATCTTAGCTTCAGAAAGATGAATTTACTTTACCATCTGACTGGCTAATCTAGCTATTGCCTTACTTTGATATTCACATTTTCACAGTATGTACAGGTTCAGATGCTACAATTCTGACAACAGCATTGAGACTTAAAGATGTAGATAAAAACTAGAGATGAGTGACCTCCTCATCACTTCTGGATATACAGACTGCATATTTGTAAATATGCATTGTAATACAGTTTATATTCTCTATTTAAATACTAGCTACAGAAAGCAGAAACCTAGATTACTATAACAGTAAAAGAGAGAGCTAAGAAACTCTGTTTAATCTTTCTTTCTTCCAAAATAGGTAGATACTCTTATCATGATGTACAAAACACACTGTCAGTGTGTCCTTGACAATGCAATTAATGGGAACTTTGAAGAGGTAAGGTTGTTTGAACACACATTCTTGGTATATATGCACAGGGAGCCAAGCAAGCATTATTTATGCCCATGAATCTGGTTCCTGCTCCTTTAGATTCAGCATTTCTTATTACATTTTTGGCAAGGAATGCCTGACCATCTTCTTCCCCTGCTTGAAAATCCCATCATCGTTGACATCTTCTGTGTTTGTGACTCAATACTCTATAAGGTAAGTTAAGCATTTAGGTACATGGATAATCTCAACCACATTACAGCTTCTGCTTGTGTAAAAAGAGCATTGAAGTTAGAGTAACAGGATGCCATGACTGCTTTCTGCCTCTTACCTGTGTAAATCAGCAAGGATTCCATTGAAATCAAGAACATAAAACTGGCACATGTAAGAGCTGAACTTCAGTCTCAGCTCTGCTGTACACTTGATGTGTGACTACAGGCAGCACACTAATGGTGAAATCCTGACCTACTTGTTTGAATGTAGTTAAAGGAAATGCGTGTGTGCTTCGCTAGCAAGGCTGACTACACTAAGCCTGAGTGAAAACTGAAGCCTCATATTTACTTAAATGATTATTGCAATTTATACCAGCAAAGAGAGTCTGTGGCAGATCAGCAAGGTGATTCTACATGTGAATCTGCTACTCACAGGTTGCATCAGGCCATGGCTTCATGTTACAGAGCTGCAACCATACTGAGTTAAGATATTCCTGCCTCTCCTGCCTGCTATACTTTCTGTTCCTATGCTGCTAGATGTACCAGCAAAACTGCTGCACTCTGAACTGGTTTGGGTTTAAAAAAAAAAATCTGAGGAATGTTTGTTTTGCAGTTTTTGTGCCATATGAGTTCTTTGATCTAGTTCACTGCATGATCACACAAATAGTCAAAACTAAGTGAAAGGAGTATTGCAAGGTCAGGATTAAGTGTTAGAGCACTGGGGAAAAAATAAAGTAATGCCACCAAAGTTTCTTGAGTTTTTGATTTGGAAAATCATACCAGATCATTAATTAATAGCTGCGAAGTACTTTAAGTTCCTCTGACAGAACAAGCCATATAAATAGAAAAAGATTGTCATTCTCTCTCTAACACATTTTACAACCACATATTAATGGGAAGAAATAATTATTGGCATAACAGTAAACACCAAGCAGTCAAAGCAAGAGTCTTGGGGCTGTTTAGCACTGAATGCCTTATTGTCATCTGTTTGCCATTCTTTACTGTACAAAAACATGGGGGGGAAACCCAGAAAAGATGAAAATAAGTATTTCTTAGAAGCATGTCAAGCTGTAAGTAAGAAGAGATGGTTTAGTTAACAGAGTGAATAAAGGTGGTTAGCATCAGAGATCATAATTACTATCCTGGAGATGAGCCATTAAGCCTCATTTACTTGCAGAGCTTGTATTGTACCTTGAGTGTTGAGTTTTTCCTGCTCAAAACATGTTGTCCCAATAGATTCAATAATAACTTTATTTTGAATAAATATTTAATGTGACAGAAGAAGAAATACTACAGGAGGACTAAGCTATATATTGAATAAGACAGAATTTCTTAAAAGTTCATAAATTTACTATTGTGCCTCATCTTCTTCTCTCACTATTTCTGACTTATAATAATATTAGATATTCTTGACAGCACAGCTGCCAGAAAGAAGGAGGACTTTTATTGTGTTGTTATGAAACCATTTATATTAGTAGTGGAAATGGATTTTTGGGATATAGGCTAATAGCTTTGCCTTCTGCAGTAACATTCCTCAGAAGGCATGCCAGATGCCGCAGGTTTTTTGCCAAAACAACCACACTTAGCTATAGGGGATTTGTCCTTAACTCTGAGTGCCTTCAGTGCTCTATGCAGTGTGGCAGAAAGAAGAGTCGGGTGACTAATAGCACTTGAAGACTTGGGAGATTTTTGAGTATTTGCTTTACAGAGACTTACAGTGATGCTATAAAAGACACAGTATTTATGCATCTCACTTCTACTGACTTCCTACTGTAAGACATGAGTGATAGCACTTTCTTGTTTTACTGGCATGATGGCATATATTAAGAATGGGAGCTATCTAGGTATATAAATATCTCACATGTTCCTATCTTATAGTGATGGGAGAATTCTAGATATATAAATATCTGGACAATAGGTTGAATGGCTTTATTGTGTATAAGTTTCCTCTCCTTATCACTTTGCAATCTAAGTTCTAAACCCAAGAGAGACATGAATGAATAAATGGCCAGTGGAAGCTTGATATAATTTTCTGTTACCTTTTTGAAGGTCCTTACAGATGTGCTCATCCCTGCAACGATGCAAGAAATGCCAGAAAGGTATGTAGTTGGCAATAACTGTGCTACATTCTGGTTGTCAGGCATATTCCAGGTAAATAGCAGAAATTCTATATCCTAGAGAAATTTTCTCACAATATTTATGCTCATTTTTAGAACTGTAGAGTATGGCAAAATACTGTCAGCTCTGCGGGAAGCTGTAGAACAGCCTTAAAATATTACACAGTATTTTTGTGTCCCTTTTTACTGGCTTGTTGGATATTTTGAAATAGGTTTCTTCTACACTAAAGCTCCAGAAGATCAAAAAATAAACAAATGTACTTGTGTTGTTTAAGGAAAAATAATTGAACTTTTTTTTGACAATACTTTTCAGGTTTGTATCCTATGCATCACCATAATATCTAAGTGTTTTCTCAACAAGATATTACTAAGAGGATTACTATAAGTTTCCTTTGAATCTTCTCATCTTTCTTTTCCCTGGAAGGGCATCTGGTTTGGGGTTTTATGTCTGACTAAGGCCTTTAGCTTCAGGTATCTTCAATGGTTCTTGGATTTCTTATGGTTTATTGTTAAAGGTAGTGTTTTTCAACCTATTTCAATTGGCAGGTGGTTTACAATTTTTCTCAGAGGAGCTATGGATCAATATATAGTCAATTTTAGCCTTTTGATGCTTGGACATTTCCTGTTTCCTTTTGGTGACACCTGAGGAGTAATTCAGAGATATGTCTAGGAGTCTGTTAATCATAAATTGAAACCCAATTATTTAAACTAATACAAAACAATTTTTATTGAAGTTTCTCTAAAACACATTTTTTTCCTATAGTTTACTGGCAGATATAAGAAATTTTGCAAAAAACTGGGAACAGTGGGTTGTCTCCTCTTTGGAAAATCTACCAGAAAACCTGACAGATAAGAAACTGCCTATTGCGCGAAGATTTGTTTCCTCCCTGAAACGACAGACGTCATTCCTACACCTAGCACAGGTAAACAGAACAAGACAATACATCCAAAAAATTGTCTACTACATTCAGTGCGCCTTGCTGGCTATGAGATATAATGCATTATTTTTTCAAGGTTCAACTTCAGCCATGGAAGTCTTGCATCTTGTAGTATTAACCATGCAAGAAGGAAGTGCCCATAAATAGATCTGACCAAAACGTCAAACTTTTGTAGTAGAAAAGAGAGACAAGACCACGTTTATAATGAACTACTATCGCAGGAGCTTTTGGCAATCAAATGATGACGTGGAATATATAAGTATTTGTTTCAGTTCCAAATTAGAAACTATCAGATTATACTTCTTGCCTAGCAAAGGTTCACTATCTTGTCCATGGTGTCCTTTAATGAGCTTATTTCTTTTTGAGTTTTGACTGAAAGGAGAACATGTGAATGACAGGTAGCTGATGGCTCCAAGGCTGTGTTGGCAGGATACAGGTATCTACAATTAGGGGGCACCTCCATGTGATGATTTAGTAGATGATACGAAAGGATACAATGAAAGGATACAAGAAAATTAAACAGAATATGATTCTTTGAGGATTTAGTCAGGTGATCCCTGAGTGTGGGTCTCTACTGGTTTTGGCTGGGATAGAGTTAATTTTCTTCACAATAGCTAGTATAGGGCTGTGTTTTGGATTTGTGCTGAAAACAGTGTCAATAATTTGGTTACTGCTGAGCAATGCTTACAGAGCCAAGGCCTTTTCTGCCCCTCACCCCACTCCACCAGCGAGCAGGCTGGGGGTGCACAAGTAGCTGGGAGGGGGCACAGCCGGGACAGCTGACCCCAACTGACCAAAGGGGTATCCCACACCATGTGACGTCATGCTCAGCAATAAAACTAGGGGCGAGGTTGGTGGTGGGGCCACTGCTCAGGGACTGGCTGGGCATGGGTCTGTTGGTGGTGAGCAATTGTTTTCATTCATATCATTTGTCTTTCTTGTGTTGTATTTTCCTCTCTGTTATTTTTTCCCTTTCCTTACGATTATTATAATTTATTATTATATCTTTAAAAAAATTATTAAATCGTTTTTCTCTCAACCCACGAGTTTTCTTACTTTTACACTTCCCATTGTCTCCCCAGTCCCACGGGGGTGTGGGGAGTGAGTGAGCAGCTGTGTGGTGCTTGGTTGCCAGCTGGGGTTAAGTCATAACAAAGTCTCAGCATTTTACCTTGCCTTCTCTTACAGATTGCTCGGCCAGCCCTTTTCGATCAGCATGTAGTGAATTCCATGGTCTCGGATATTGAAAAAGTTGATTTGAATAGTATTGGTTCTCAGGCACTCCTTGCAGTCTCAGGGAGCACAGACTCTGATGGAGAGGTCTACAGTGAATGTAAGTTCATGGTGTTATATTTGTATCATTAAAAGTAAATCACTCTTTAATTCCATGCCACACTTGTATACTTGGAGATGGACTGAGAAAAGGCACACGTAGACACTGCATTTTCTAATCTAGCTCAGTGTTAACTTCAGGAGCTTAAGAAAACCAATTGGTTGCTGTAGCATGTCCTACAAGAACAGAAGCTTATGCTGGGAAGTCATCCCAGCTAGATGACTTTAAATGGTTACTGAAAAAATCATTTACATGTCAGTTGCTAAGTGTAATAAAATCTCTTTTGAAGTTTTGTCCCAATCGTATGACAATACTAGCGCAGATAATTTTTTAAAGATGTCTCAAAAATTCCATAACATTATGGTTTAATTTAATGGATATTTGAGTTAGTTTACTTTTTTTGGTATGTATACATTTCTTTTTTTACTGAAAGTCAATCTTGAAGAAAACACATAATTTTCTATAAAGTGTAACAGCTATTTTCATACACAGAACAGAGTGGAGTAAAGTACAGATTTTGAGAGTGTTAATTTTCATATAAATACCTGTTGTTGAAAAAAGTTATAGCCATTTTCTCTAATAAAAAGATAACTTTTGTCATAGGAATCATGTTGATCAGAGTTTGGAGACCTGAAAGGAGAGCAATAGCAATGTGTTGTCTTCTAAACGTTGTTATTTTGATCATGAAAGTTTCTTCTCCTTAATGGTTCACAATCCTACTCACATTTTCGAGTTGCCCATTTCCTACTTTTTGTGTAACTGTTTTCTATTTTGGTTTTTTTTTTTTTGTCTTCTTTCACACTGGTTAAAAAAAAGAAAAAGAGAAGAGAAATAACTGGTCATTCAGGCACTTTTTCAAAAATGGCAATTGGAGAAATTATCTCTACATTATATTGTGAGAAACTTGTAAAATATAAGGGAGCTAAGACAGTATACAAGTCTGCCACATTACAGATGAAGCTTTACTACTAAATTCAGTAATAGAAACGTTTTCAAGGCTGAACCTTAAAAAGAATGGAACATGTCAGGGTTTTTTTTGCTTTAATTTTTTTGTAAAACTTCATTGTCTTACAACCTCTACCATTTTAATGCTTAAGTAATTAAAATACTTGTGATGGATGTGTGTCTTCTTGCTTTGCTGGGGAACTGCTCATTTCTTCACTGCTCTAATACTTTGCTTTTCCTTTCCATGCTACAATATTATCATATGGCTGGTGAGTTGCTTTTTCTCACGTTCAGAATAGCATGCGATGATATGTTCTCCTTTTTACATGGTAGATGACTCTATTACAGTGTTCCAAGAACTGAAGGACCTTCTAAAGAAGAATGCCACTGTGGAATCATTTATTGAATGGTTGGATACTGTGGTTGAGCAAAGGGTTATCAAGGTACCTTTCAAATGTTCTGACTCAAGACCAAATCCTACTCCCCTTACTCCTTACACAGTCCCTTACTTATGCAATCCCATCGATTTCCCACATGGGATTCTCATCTCTGCTTCCATCTCCTTATTGTAACAAGGAAGTTCTTCATTTGGCGTGAAAGGTTCCAGTGCCGTTAGTTCTAATTAATCATGTTGAGTGCTGCTGAAGAGTCTTATACATGTGACAAACTAAGAAGTATCTTAGCATTAAAGTCAGCACTGTCATAAACTGTACATGAAAGAAACCCATCCACCTTACCTGTGCATGCAGAATCACAGGGGTATTGCCCAGTGAGTAAGGTGAACAAAAGTTGTTCCTTAGAGAAGCAATTCTTTCTTTCATGGTGTTTGGATGGTACTGTATGTGGTATAAATTAATGTAGCAGTAGCTAACCTATAGGATTTCTACAGATCAGGATGGAAGATACAGTTTCGTAGCTTTGTAAGGCACTTAACTCGGTAATTGATGGTTTTGATGGGATATTTCCCCCCTGATTTACAAGATGCTTTATAATCATAAGTATTTTATATGCATGTAGTTATACAGGAATGTTTACACTATAGTTCAGAACAAAATAATTGAGTTCTGAGTTACAGCTCAAGTAAGAGGTATTTACTCAATTTGTGACTCGAATGTAAACTAGCAGAATAAAATGTTATACATTGCTTGCTAGTAGCTAAACACTGGTCTTCTCATTGGGTCATGTTCTATCTGGAAATGCAATATCTTACCCATCATTTTAGGGAGCATCTTGTTATGAATGGCTGCAAGAGGAGGAGACAGTGCAGTTCGCTTTGAATGGCACGCAGAGGAGTGCCACTTACAGAATGACCATGGGCGTGTCATTTTTCCTTTCTTCACCTGTCCTCCCAAATTTCAATGGAGACAGTGATAATTTCTTTCTTTTTAAAGCACTCGGAGTTTCCTAACATTTGCTGTCATATGTGAGCAGCACAATGAGGAACTTTAGACGATTCAGGGCAGCAGAGCCAAAGCAAGTCCTCATACACACTCCCCTAGACACAAAACTCCCAGTGAAGCTGAGCAATCACAACTTATTTTAGAACTGAATGAGTATGGTCTTATATTGATTCCACAATTTCAGAAGACAATTTCTGATAAATAAGCCAGGCAGAAAAAGTGAAGGACCCTCCCATTCAGCACCTACTATGTGGCGCTGTATTATTAAAGATAACAGGTATGGTTCCTAGTATTGTTTTCCTGAGGTTAGGGGTAAGAAATACCTACAAGTCCTGATATGCAGCTAGGTCAACTAAGCAGAAGCTAATAATTTACAGAACATGTAATCCTTCCATTGCTGTCTGCCTTCTGTTCATGCTAAAGTGTGGTTACTGTCAAACTCACACAACAGCTCCTTTCTACTTGGTGTTTGAGAAAGCAACAGGGCAGAAGTTACCACACGAACAAATCACTGCCAGAGTGAAGTGACAGTATGAAATGAGCAGCATTAAAAGCGTCAATGTTAGGATAGTAAACATACCGTTTTGTAAGAGAAAGTCTGGCCAGTATTTTAGATTGCATTAAAGTACAAAGACTAATTTCTGTTCCCTGTTTATGTGGAATAACATAGTGCCAGAGGGTGGGGTTTTTTCTTTCTGCCTTGTACACCTGTGTATTTACAGAATAATTTGGCACCTTTAATACTAGAATATGAGCTAAATTGTATACCTGCAGGGCACAGCAGAGCCCAAGCAGTAAGCAGTTTGCGTTATCTAACTAACATTGCCAGGGCTCTACTCTGGTTGCACTGGAAAGCATGAATGCTGCTTTTCTTTACCACCTGAGGACACACATTATGAAGACAGTTTGAATCAGGCAGCTTGATCCACCCTTCAACTCTCACGCATATTCAGTTCTCCATTCTTTTCTCCTGTGTGCAGAAAACAAGTTAGCATACTTAACCGTGCTCTTCTCTTTCAGGCAAGCAAGCAAAATGGGAGGTCATTAAAGAAGAGAGCTCAAGACTTCCTTCTCAAATGGAGTTTTTTCGGTGCTCGAGTGATGCATAACCTAACCTTAAACAACGCGTCAAGTTTTGGTACACGGACTTTGTAAAAGCACCCATATTTTGTACATATGTGTTAGCACTTACCAGTTTTCCAACATTTCCTCAGCAGAGGAACCCATCCTAATCTAAAGATTCTGTGATCAAAGCCAGAAATGCCGTGCAATGTGTTTTTCAAACTAACATTTCACAGTAAATACTAGGAATATTTTATTGGTGACCTGTGTCATGTGTTCGTTTTTCAAAGGTATTTTTCTTTTGAATTGCTGTTAGATACTGCTTTGCCATTTAAGAGCAAGAAGGTCTGTTTGTTTTGATACAGCAGTAGAAGTGTAACTGCATATCTCAGTATAGGAGACAAGATTTAAATTATTAGCTTTACATGTGGATCAGTTTGGTAAAAAATTACTGCTGTATAGAAGTTCTTGTGCATGGTATGTTTTCATAAAAGCAACAGGAATTTGGCAGATCACCACTTGTAATTCTGGGATCAGCAGACAGTCAATTCAACAGTGTTTGTGACTTAAAAATTAAGGTTCACATGTCCATCTTTGGAAATGTTTAGGTTTTTTTTGACTCTCAGAAAGAACCTTTTATAAAGTAGAAGATGGTAGAGCAAGTGAAACTCTCTTTAAATCTAGTACATCATTTCCTAAGTTTAGTTGTAGGTACATTGTTATCTAAAATTCAGAGGGTATTTGAAATGACTGTAAGGAGGCACAAATTTTTAATGTGATATATCCTTGAAATAAGGTCAAAGACTTCACCAGTTATTGTCTGGTTATTTAGCACAAGGCAAACAGAAATAGAGCAGAGGCATTCTAGCAGACTTTGGCCTTATCTAGCTCCACTGTGTGCCCTCTTCAAGTATAAAGCATGTCTCACTTTCATCAGTATTTTTCTTTGATGTAATTAGTGGTCAAATAGCCTACAGGACAGTAAACAATTGAGCTAGGTGGGCCAGTGCAAAGAGAGATTAGAGCTAGAAGTTAGGCACTATTCCTTGTTGGTCTTGCCAGGTCATTTAAAGTCCACAATTATTTGTTTGTTTCACTCGCTTCTTGTAGAGTGGTGAAAGATGGTCACAAAGATAACTCAGCTACTCTCTCTCCTTCTCCTCCAAAAGGTTCTTTTCATTTGATCCGCATGCTACTAGATGAGTACATCCTGCTCGCCATGGAGACACAGTTCAACAATGACAAAGAACAAGAACTCCAGAATCTACTGGACAAATACATGAAGAATTTAGGTAACTAGAGCTTGATGCTTTTGAATACACTCCTGTATTTTTAGAAATTGACGTATTTGTTTGATTTTAAACAGAAGCAGGCCTACTACCTTCTTCTGAAGGTATAGTTATACTCAACACTGTCAAATTCACCTGAAAAGCTTGTGACCATTCACTCAGCAATTCATTCCCACCTTCCTACCATAGTTCACTTAATAATGTTTTGTGGGAATGTGAATACGCTGGATCACTGAAATGATCTTGTATGCAACATACACGTGCAGGTACCTCTGAAGGGCCACAAGCTGAAGTGTGAAAAGAGGTACACGTAGCAGAAAGGGCAGGAATTCCCAATATGGTTTTTCTGCCAAAGCTTAAATATGTAATTACACCTTGGATTAGGAATGTATTAAATGTTACCAAAATGCAAATATCCCTGCAAGGTTGGAACACAAGTTTGAAGCCCTATTTAGCATCTGGCTGAAGTATTACTTTGTGGAAGAGAAAGGAAATTAATTTAAAACAGTATCCTTAACATTTTCCATCTACCAGGCTTCTCCAAGGTTAGACAGTTTGAAGTCATATGCTCCAGGTCCTTTGCTATAAAATGAATGAAGATTGATTTAGATCAAATTGTCATCCAAGTTAATCCCTAAAAATCCAGTGAAACTTGACTGGGTTCTGCTGAATTATTTTTTATTAACATTAGCACCAGCAATCAATCTTTAACTTTTTGGTTGTTGTTACTCTAAATCTGCACTTTACTGCAAGAAGCTTGCATAGAATTTATCTGACAGTAGATGCTGTGGTTTTTCTTTTAATTCAGCCTTCAGGAAAAAAACTTGTCCTGTGTAGCTGTTGCCTTATCCTTGGGTACTTAGATGAAGTACTTGAAACCATAAGGTAAAGTCATGGTTTCCACTGAAGAATAGCAAAACTTCCACTGACTTTATCAACAGTCTGCAGAAAACTGCAGAACTGTGGAGTATAACAAATGCTGTTCTCTAGATATCAGTATGAAAAGAAAGTTCAAGCATTCTAAAATTCCCATTGTTAATTCTTTAGCATGAAGTGTCATGAGCCTGATGCAATTTACTTGAATTCATTACTGACATTTACTTCAAGGGAATAAATCTGATTCATACCTTCACTGTAATGGCTTCAGTAAGAAGCTGTTACTCTGTGATGTAGATCTTTGGTCAGGGAATATGACACAAACAGTTCCACTGGGAAGATCATGACTGGAGCAATATTTGTATTCATTGGCTACATGCAAAATATGGAGGCTTCACTGGGTTTTAAAATAAGCAACCAAAGATATGAAGAAATTGGGCAGCTCGTATGCTGTCTATATACTAGCAGTGAGTTTATGTGCAATGAGCATACATAACAGCCACCAAGAGTTTTCACTTACTCTTCCAGATGCAAGCAAAGCCACCTTTACCGCATCACCAAGCTCTTGCTTCCTAGCAAATCGTAACAAAGCTGCTCCTCTGCCCAATGACACTTCAGTCAAAAATGAGTATCTAGCAGAGCAAACTCATGTGTCCTTGTCAGCCAGCCAGCCCGGCAGTGTACCTTCTGGTCTGAACCCCTTCGCCACAGGAGACAGTGAGAACATGCAGCTGACAGGTACGTATCTGTTCTTCTAGTTTTTCCTTCTCTTATTTGCTTGTTCGTCTTTCAGTCCACAGTAACGTGTTGCTGTAGGAGGACCAATGACCATATGCATTTATAAAGACCTCTAGTAAATAACATTTCATGAGATCACCCTCTGTGCTGACTTACAGAAGGCAGCAACTGTAGACCCCTGCCAGTAATAGGTCGTCTTGGAACAATGGTAAAGCTGTCCTATACAGTGAGGCTTGGTAAGGTTCTTGTGAGGACAGAATGAACAGTAACACCTGGAGCACAGGAGGCTTGTAACTACTAGAATTTCCTACTGAATGTGCCAGCCTCCAAGCTGGAGAATGAAAGTGGGAAGCTTTATAGCCTGAAGCCACGGATTAAAGAACTGTATCATATAGGTGGGGGCCAATGCATATCCTTTGTAAAGGTTTCCAATGGTAATGTACAATTCTCTAGAGGGTTATTGTCTTAACAGATCCACAGATTCTGCAGCACTGTAGTATGAATGCTAATCATGGCCAATGCTTATTTATTCCAGGTCAGATGGAGCTGTCCCAAAGCACTGGTCACCTGATGACTCCACCCATTTCACCAGCCATGGCCAGCCGAGGAAGTGTTATCAACCAGGGGCCAATGGCTGTGAGACCTCCAAGTGTGGGTCCAGTGTTATCCACACATTCACAGTGCTCTTCCTACTCAGAACCCCTTTATCAGACTTTGTCACAAACTAATCAGAATTACTATGGAAACAGTTCTAATTACCAGGCTATGTTCAGAACTCAGGCCCATTCCACTTCAGGAGTTTACCACCACAGAGCAGAGCACAGCCGATTCAATGCCTTGAGTGAACAGCAGTTCTCCAGAGACTACTTCAGCAACAGTTGCGCTGTGTCTCCATACAATGCCAGATCTCCTTCCAGCTATGGTCCCTCATCCATGTCTCAGGACACACACAATATGCAGTTTCTGAACACGGGGAGTTTCAATTTCTTGAGCAACTCAGTGTCCACATGCCCAGGAGCAGCATACCCCACTAATGCTTCCAACGGTATTAATATATATTTTCTTTTTCCCTTCTGTTTCTCTTTCCTTGCTGGAGTAAAACACTTTTTCTCTGCTTTTTTCTATGGAAGATGTTTTCCAGCTCTTATTTATAACTTCCTGTTCTCTACTTCTCTGATGACACAGAGATTGTAAAGCAGCTTAACAAGCCACTTAAGGATTTATTTTCCTCTGGTGAATCCTCAGTTGAACTCAGATGCATCTGCTGTGCTAATGTTTCTTTGGCACCATCGCCGTGTCTTGCACAAAGGAAGCAAAACCAGGATGACCTTGTGATTTAACAATCTCTTGAAAAGCGCCCCAAACATCTACTGTGAAATAGAGCAGGCATGAGATAGCCTATCTCTGGGATCAGCATAACAGAGACTTCTAGTCACATGGTCAGGAGGGTGAAATGAAGTATAAAAATGTGCATTAGCATTAGTTTGAGACTTTGTCCCTAATATTTCTCGTACTTCGAATGTAAAGTTATTGCCACAATCTGCTTCAGAGATACAGTCAGCAAAACCACCTCCCTCTTCTGGAGGAAAGACACAGTGGAAATGTTGCTTTTATATGTATTTGTGTATGCAGCAAGTATGTATTGCCATGCAGATTTCCTTTCCAGGTATACCGTCCTTGATTGTGGGCTTCAGAAGGGAGCACTGAACTCTGGATAGGAGTCCACATGGTGTCTCTTATGGCCACTGATTGTGATTCTGCACTTAGAATGGAAGGGCAATTCTGTACTGAAGGAATGACTGCACTCTAGGGTCTTTTTGCTCCCTTGTTACCACCCCTGTTTTGGGTCAGTCACTCCCTATATTACTAACATTACTAGGCTGTATGTGTACATAAAGAATCTTGCTGTCAGGGGACTCAGCCAGTAACAATTACCTTTTGTCCCAGGTTGTCACCCTACCCTTTCCCTTCAACAGTAGTTTCACTCTGCTTTTTTCCAATCTGCTGTCAATAGGATATTATGGCAACAATATAAATTACCCAGAATCTGACAGACTTGGAACAATGGTGGATCAACATGTTTCTGTAATCAGCAGCGTAAGCAGCATTCGATCATTGCCATCATACAATGATATACATGATCCACTGAATATCTTGGATGACAGCGGAAGAAAACAAACAGGCTCATACTACACGGAGTCCTCACCTTCAATTGTCTGTCGGACTCCTATGCGTAAGTACAGCCAATGACTGAGGAAGAGCTATGAACATTTTAGTGTCTTAATAAGTGCTGAGTATTAAACTGTAGCTCACATATATGCTATATGAGATGCAATATAGAAATAAAACAGCTCAGTACCTAGGATGTGTCATAAGATGTGTTTTCCTTAAAATTGCAGGACAGTGGGATTAATAACTCTTCACTCCCATAAGGAGGACTATGATCCATTATCCATGAGGAGTGGAATGACTGGCCTGAATTGCAGAAAAATCCATATTAGGAAACACTTTCTAACTATTAAGTGAGCTAATAATGGACTGGGCTCTTCTAAGGGCTCTTAAGGATCCTCACTGTCAAACAGATCACATGAACCCTGGGCCAGGGATATCTAGATATATACTTCTGTGGTATAGTCCCTTCCTGTCCTATGCTTCAACAACTGTGTGTATTGGGCAAATCTCCCACTGACAGTGAATTTTAGGTGAAATCACCTGACCCCAAAGGGTTTGTTTTGGTATGTGCATTAAAACAAATCGCAGCTGAGTTTGGTCTCACATTCCAAAAAGGGTCGCGTGGAAGATATAAACTAGGGCCCCATTTGTTTCTACGCAAGATTACCTCTTCCTATTACTTACCTGTTAACCTCGCACAGAAGATCAGACATTACTTGTCTCATTAAGACTCTCCAAGAATTCAGTGCTCAGTTCTTCAAAGGGTGCTAAAGAGGAGAAAAAAAACCAGCACTGCCACACAGGGACTGCGCCCATCAAGGATCTTCTGTACTGTGTGTTGATATGTGCCAGGTCATAGCAGTGGTACCACCAACGAATGTGGATGCGAATGGTGCAAGATACGGAAGGATGAGCATAGCGCACATGAATAATTTTGACCAAGTTTCGTGGAATACGGCTCACATGCCAGCCATAAACTTCAGGCCCGTAGCTGGATTGTTAGCAG
Source organism: Phalacrocorax aristotelis (assembly GCF_949628215.1). NCBI lineage: Eukaryota > Metazoa > Chordata > Aves > Suliformes > Phalacrocoracidae > Phalacrocorax > Phalacrocorax aristotelis. The sequence continues at coordinate 54,884,694 of NC_134278.1, forward strand.
AGTTCACTTATACATGGGTTTAGGCCTATTCCCTGATGGCATGAGGAGCCACAGAAGAAAAGTTATAGAAGTATAGGTAAATTGAGGGAAGTATAGAAGTGTTGACATTTCTGTCCTTTCAGATGGTGTGCCTGGTAGACAGGGGTTTCCATCAGATGAAATTGGATTGTGGTTTTTATTCAATTCAGTAGATAGAAAAATTATAATGATGGAAACCTTTTTCTTTCCCACAGCTTCAAACATGCAAACCACATCTTCTTCCCAGTGTATGTATGGAACATCTGGTCCATTCCCTTCTCAGGAAAATCTGGAGTGCCATGGCCCACCAAGCAGAGATATGGTGTCATCTTTACCACCAATCAACACCGTCTTCATGGGAGCAGCTGCTGGAGGAACCTGAACTGGGAGAGACATGTCAGTGCCTTAAGCTTACTTTTCAAATCCAGACATTAAGGCTATGATGACAATCCCCTTCAAGTTGGCGGAATAGAAAAGTATTACATGTAGGTGTTAAAGGAGCCATTTTAGAGATATTAGCAGCCCTCCACACACACAAAAAATAGCTATATTCTGATTGGGTCCTGCTTGTGAATCACTCAGGATTGTTCTCACCATTTCAGCTTTCCAGCCATAAAGAACCAGTGATTCTTGCAAGCAAGACTAAGTTGTAAAGAAATTATTACATCTATTCCTAATTTATTAAAAATGCTGTTTTAGTCTTTCACTTATATCTTTTTGTATAAAAATGTTTATTTAATGCCTGTGTTGCTCATTATTTATTAGGATCACAGAGTAACTGTTTACTTTCTCTTATTTGACAGATTGTCAAATGTATGTATCCTACCTCCTATGGAAATGTTTACAAGGTCAATTTTTACTGTTTTAAATGAAACCAAGTCAAATTCTTAAGTTTTTTACTGTTGTGCTCTGGAAAGTCAATTTCAAATGTTTAGTGCCTACTTGTGTTAGTGAAAGTCCTCAGGAAATAAATAAATCATATTGTGGGGATTTTTTTTCTTTTAAAATAAACCACTTTCTCTTAAAATAAAAACCAAGAAAACATGCAAATATCTTAAGCTAACTAGTTGCACTAGCCCGCTACTGTAGCTGGATAACTAAACCAAATTAAACTATGCCACAAAATGTTGTGGGATTTCAAAATTACTTGCGGTATGAGCCCAAAATTTCTATTGGTGGCAATCCACAACAAGGTGTCCATCAACTTTTAGAGCAACTGTGTATACTGAGACCAAAAGTAGTAAAGATGATTAAAAAATACTGCAACCCTCCAGATCAGAGCAGATTTTAATAAAAAAATATTTCACAAATGCCATGATCTTCTCTATACAAACACGCATTTACGTATGTTTCTGAAGAAGCTAGGAGAAGAGACTTACAAAACAAGCTTCTTGCTATACGTTCAAGAAATAACAGGTGTTATTTTATAGTCAGATTGTCCCAACATCAGATGCAGGTTTGGATTTAAATCCAGTCTTCTGAGGTTATTTGATGTCCATATTCCCATTCAGTCCATTGAATATACACCGGATATTGTGAAATTGGATAGCAGGGTATTTTTGGTGGAGTCAAATGGATGGTACCATGGTGAAGTTTTTATTTCTAATCCTGTAGAACTTCCTTTAATGTTTTCTATCATGAGAAATCTGGCAGGAGCAGAGAAGTAAAAAGGAGCATTGACTGGGCTAGCTCATGAATAATTCCTGATATGAAATACTTTATGCAGAAATGAGTACCATAGTTCAGTAACTGAGATGTAGAAGGCTTCAGTTCAAATGCTTCCTAATTCAGGGTGAAGTCTTAGGCTGCGACTAAAAATGCCATAATGCCATAATGATGTAAGAAAGTTTTGGTTTCAGTAAGAATTCCCAATGACACGTAGTGGTAATACACGCTGTTCAAACAAATTTTATTGGGCAAGGCTTTAAGGCAAGTGAAGTAAGTACTGCAAATAAGATCTTTCCTCATGAATAGTCAGAACAGGATATATTTTCTCCTAAATTTAGTACTATAAGATCAGGTTCCCCATCTAAGCGGGTCACGCAGATTTCCTCTATGGTCATTGAAGAGACAGAGATCCCTCCCATTCCAAGTGAGATAAGATGGGGAAGCGCAGTACGAAGGGAAGGAATGTGTCACTGTCCTGAAATGCCTGGCTCCCTCTGCTGACAAATAGCATGGCCAAAATAATTACTTTAAGCTGGAAACTTCCCGATTGTTGAATTTACTTGACAGCAATATTTAGAATTTAGAGGAAGAGGCAGCCGCTAGCAGACAGGGTCTTAGTCCGTCAGGCCCTACCTAAAAAGCATAGCTGGTGGTACATAGTGACTCCATCACTTCCAGTAATTTTTGTTTTTTCGTGTGAATCATTTTGCATTGTGGGGTCTTTTTGGTGTAAATTACTTTATCTGAGATAAGAAACTATTGTATCATTAAATGTGCAGGTTCTTGTGACGGCTGCAAAACACAGAGTAGCATGAAGTGTTACACTGTTCTGAATTTCAGTTCATTATCAACAGCAAAGAGCACTAAAAAAATATTCTAATCTTCAAGCAGCCAGTTAAGAGGAAACTCTCGTAGTGTTGCAGAACAAGATGAACCATAATAATTGTAACTGGCAAAACCAAATGGGAAATTCCCATCTTATGACCCATTAGTTCAGTCAAATATGTGGTTTTATGAATGCAGTAAGTTTTGTCTGTGGGAAATGAAATAATTTGTAGCTTTTGTGGATACTCCATGGGAAGGTTTTTACCTTTGGTAGTGCAGCAGCATTACAGTACATAATACGAAGAATCAATGGACTTGCCGCTTGGTGGTCTTGTATTACTCAGTTCAGCTGCATTTTCGCGGATGCATTAATATGTTGGTTTTAATATATATGTGCCAGGAAATCAGTGATAAAAAATTGTAGATATTGGGTACAGTTGGTGTCAAACGAATATTGCTTAAAAGAAAAAAAATCCTTTTTTTTCTGAGAAGGAAAAATGAAAAAATAAATCCTTTGGTCTATTTGCCAATATCAGTGAATTTAAACTGGTGCTAGAAAAGGCAAAAGGCAAGTGGATAAACAGGCCAAATCTGCAGCCGTTTCTAAAGTAAAACTGGTTCTAATGCATATTATATCAACCAAGATGAAGCAATATTGGAGAACGGATTGTCTTGGGTGCTATGGTCCCGTGCCTAGCAAGCAACAGGGAAACTTACAGAATTCATCCTGGAAGAGAAGTGCCCTTCTTCAACTCTGAAGGCAGTTAGGACCACAGGAATTTTGCTCCAGACTGAAAATTAGCAAAAGAAAGTTTGCTTTTACCTTTAAATGCAGAGTGAAAGCGCCGTGTAATTAATTACTTGTAAAAAGGGGGGAACTGCAGTGAAGTGGGCATTGAACGCTGGTTTGATGCAATCAGTCCCTACTGCAAACTCCACAGTGAGCCTGCGTGTCGTACTGTCATCCCGCATGCCAAATGCGTCTTACTGGTCTCATCAGCATCCTGCCAGCTGTCTGGCCAGTACGTGAGTGGTTGGTGGTGACAAGGAGGAGGGGAGCCTGCAGTGCAGCAGGTACAGATGAGACATTTAGCAGAACCTTGTATTTAAGGCAGACTACTAGAAGGTCACAGATATGCTGGAATGGGAACAGATGCTTTATATGATGCAGTGCAGCGCTGTTTCCCTCAGTACAGGATCAGAATGGGTGGACTTTAGGCTTATGGAGCAAGTGGTCCAGAAAAGAAACAACTACAAAAAAATCACCCCCATAGAGAACTTAAAGAAAAACTGTAGAGATGTTATCACTCTTGGAAAAGAAGATATTTGACACTAAAGAAACGGAATCTGTTAGGAACAGAATCAAAGACCAGGCAGAGAAATACAACGATCTGTAGAAGCGAGAGAGTACAAGACATTAATGCCACACCTCTGGAAAAAGACATGCTGCTGTGGTCTGAGAGACCCACAGCACCCAACACTACTGTGCTAAAATAAAAGGGGCCAACAAGCTAAACTTAAAATCGTTGAGGCTGCCTGCTAGTGATTAGATCTAGGTAATACAGGAGGCCTTACCAGGTTTTGATAACTGGGAAGAGATAGATTAGAGCTGGTTTTGGTGCTGATATGCCCCAGGTTGTCAGTAACAGCCTTTTGTGTGAATAGTTTTGGGTTACAGTTTAATTAGAATCACTAATGTAGGTTTAGGGATTGGATTAAACTTTATATTAGCCTTGGAGATGGAGTCTGGGCAAGGGTGGGTGGGCTGGTGTGGGCCTTATGACCATTGCAAATACAGGCCTACAAAGCTATACTGAATTGCCACTCTGAAACAGGTCACAGCTCTAGCTTTTATGATAGGCTCTGTCTGCAGGATTTGGGAACATCTAAAACTGGGCTTGTGGGCTTGGTTTCAGATTAGTATGTTGGAAGAGCCTGCATAATGCCTAAGCTTGGCTTATGGCTCTTGCCAGTAGGGCCTGCATGGTATGCTTAACAACTGAGTTAATTCAGGAAAGTTTGCTGCTTTCTTTTTAGCAATGTACTCAGGACGGAGCTTATATCTGAGTTAGCTTTGGCATTAGGGTTAACTTCAGGGGTTGGGTCAACATGAAGCTGAGACCATGAGTCAATATTGGATTAGAAGTGAGCATCAAGCTTGGCTTAATGCTGCTGCTTAGAGGGACCCACAAACTATGCTTAGTTCTAGATAAAACAGTATGCAGCGAGACCAATATAGATTAATATTATACTCAAAATGAAAATTAATATTTACTTGGGCAGGAACTGGTGAAAGTGGGTTGTTTCTGCATTTAGCAGGTTTTGTTGAGCTTATATGAAACCTACAGCCAGAGCAGGTGACCTAGTTATGATTCTTTCAAGGTCTAGTCTTAAGAGTAGACTGAAAGTTGATTTGCAATTTACATTTGGAAATGAAAGAAGATGAGCTGTTTAGGTGAAAGCTAGGTCTAGAAGACATTGAGGGAGACTACTTTGATCGTTTATATGATGGAAACCACATTGTCAATCATACCTCTGAGGCTGGCACCGGAGAATTTAAAGTCATGGTTGGGGTTCACGCCAGCATGAAGCAGTGAATCTGAACCAGTTACAAATTTAAGACCTGCAAGGACCTATGCTTGTTATTGAAATTTGTAAGAGTCACTAACAGAGTCATTAGCTTCAGCTAAGAGTTGGAATAAAAAGCTAGGACTAAATTGGAATGAAAGGCCAGGACTAGGTCGGTAATGGTTTGAGCTAGGATCAATGCACGTGTCAGTAGTTATTAGCTGAAACCTCTCTGATGGAAGAGGTGCATCTTTCACAGTGTAAGATAAGAACGATATCCTTAATGAAAGGACTGTAGGTACCTGTAGCCACTAGAGAGATGTTGCATCATTGCCAATGCTGAGACCTCAAGTAATGAACATTACTGGGATGGTGAAAGATCAGGAAAGTAGGTAGGGTAGAGAAAGAAAGGGTAGGAAAGATCCTACCCCAAGCTGTGCTGCTTCCACAGTCACCTGGCATTTGCAGCAATTTCAAGGCTCAGCAGAATCACTTTTCACCAGAACCTGAGCCTGCCAATGGAGCCATGAGCAGGCAAAATAGGGGGGAAGCGGGGCTGAGATCTGAAACAGAGGGAGACGAAATATCGTGCCCATTGCATAATTAATGACAGCAAATACTGGTTCTCTACATTTTAGATTATTTGTTATTTGCATGGTTTTTTCCCATTTAACAATGGCTGCATGTTACAATGCTGCATGGAGCAATGATTACACAATTGGAAACATGTAAAAGATTATATTAGCAGCTGAACTAGGAAAATCTACTTCCCTTCCTTTTGGCTTAGTTGATTATTATCCTTGACCAAATAAAGGGCCACATGTTCATACTGCCCTTGTGCCCTTGTTGCTACAGTAAAAAGAGACATACAGTGATTGTACATTTAGAGTTTGATATTATATGCCTTTTTAATTCTTGTCATATTTAATTTTCTCATATCATTCAGTTTTGTTGAGAAGCTGACTTTATTGATTAGTCACATTTCACATCAAGATACATAGAGATCACTCAGAATTTAATTAAAATGACGTGTTTTAGAAAATCTCCACTACAGGAAAAATACCAACCAGGGGTGGACAATAAACACTCCTGCCTTTCTCTCTAATATAGCTTTTTTCCAAGCTTCACCTTCAAAGTACGATCAACCTTCAAAAACTGGCCCAGACATACAGTATCCTCGAACAGAATCTTTACTTTGACTTTACACATTTCTTTCACAAGTAGGTGCACCATCCACCGACCGATATACTGGATCAGTCCTCCTCCACACTCAGTCCACAGAGGCTATGAGTTTCTGACAGTCCCCAGCTTTCAGTTCGTAGTAAGCACTTCAATTTTAGAGATCGCATGGCCAATCTCCAGGCATGCTTAAAAGAGCAGTTACGCAGCTTCTGGCTCCTGAAAAAGAGTTGATGAACTACCTTCAGTGCCCTAGATGTAACTCTTCTCTTTCAGTTCCATTTCTGAAAGTACCAAAATACTCATCATTTTGTAACTGATACTATGGGTAATTTTCAAAGAATTTCGTGAGTGAATATTAAAAGTTAACTACACTATTAAGATCCTTCTAAAACTGAGAAGTGAATTTCATTCCAAATGAAAGGTATGTGGAAAAATCTAGGGAAATTAACTTTTAAAAGAGTAAAATATCGAGGATGAGACTGAAATGACTCAGTCCATTGTACTGGGGATGTAACACTTTGCTTGAATTAATAAATACGAACCGAGCCACAGATTAAGTTCGACATTGAGCTTTTTCAGCTGATCACAGTGTTTGCTCATTTGGAAGAAAATCAGATCCCTGATCCTGCTCCAACGTTCACATGAAGCGGAACACTGCCATCAGAAGAAACTAAAGATGTATCTATACAGTCAGCTTGGTTTTTGCTCCTCTGCTTCACAGAGTGGTCTTTTTCTCCTGATTACACAGTCCATCTTGTGTAACTGCTGGAGTACACCCTGGTTTCACCCTCAAGCCAAGCAGTTCCCTCTGCAGAAAAATAGTATAAATCACAAGTTTGTCCACTCCAGGGTGCACATCTACTCCACATTATCAATGTGAAACAGATTTTCCTCCCCAGCCCTTCACTGTCTTCCAAGTGTAGCCTCACAGGTCTCCTGCTCTCTTCAAGGAGCTGGGAATGAGGTACACGCTACTTCTGCCAGCAGTCAAGGCATGATCTGTCACTGATAAGTGATATGCCCCTGAGTCTTGGACAACCCAGACACAAGCAAAGATGAACTCTTTAGGCACTGTGTCCTTTTCTCATCTACCTCCAGGCAAAATAGAGTTTGGCATGTGGCTGTCCCTGAGGGATGCTTTTGCTCAGCAAATCCTTTTCTTAGCACTTGTTGCTCACATATCTTAGAGTTGTGGCTCACATGGTTTTCATGTGAAACATGAGCCTCTCCACATGTCCTGTGGGGATCCTAGATGCCTCAGTTGAGGTTGAGAAGTCTGGTTGGCAAAAGGTCATGCAGTAGCTACGCAGTAGAGTACGTGACAAGCTTTAAGTCCCTTCATGGCTGTTGGTCCTGGAAAGTCTCAGTGCAGTTTGCAAGGTCAGGGCGAGATGTTTGCCCACCTGCTTGGGCTACTCGGTGAGTCCCAGCCCCAGGCTGGCTGCAGCCCTGTAACAATGCAATCAATGAGAGTTAACACGACCCTCCAAGAAATACTAGTCACTAGGCAGAGCAGATTGAACGGGGCATCACACAGTATCTCAGCTGAAACTGGATGACGCCCAGATAGTGTGCAGCGGAGAAGGTGTGTTTAATCAACATCCGGCTATGCATGCCATGTCCTGGGGGCTAAGCTGAGAGGTGACCAGAGAGGTAAGCTAACAAGTGCCCAAGCATTTTTGAAAAAGGAGTTTGGAGTTTTATTAACACTGATGGGTGCAGAGAGCTTTTGATACATATGAGGATCTTATCCTTAGTCCTGTAAGTAATAGAAGGGACCTTCTAAAAATATCCAGGCATCTAATTTATAGAAAACTTACTTCTATAGCAATACTTACCTATCTATCTTTAAAGAAACAGCTCTTCACCCTTGCAATGCTGAGCACAAAACCACATGAAAACATGTAAGAAACCCTCGAGACTGCAGGTCCAATGCTTGAAAATGCGTTCTTTCAGCTTATTGACAATTCAAAAGGTAAGGCAAGGCTTCCACATCTGCATTTAGTTTCTCAAGTAAGCAAACAGTTCTTCTGAAGCATTGCCCACTCAGCAGTTCCTGCTGCCTGGCATTAACGAAATGGCTTTGGCAGGCAAGCGCGTGGTGAAGAGCCACAGGGACGCAAACATCACAGAGTGGGGGTGGGCGAGGAGGGGATGATCTTGCTATGAAGCAAGATCACTGGCCTGCGGTAGCACCGGGTAAAATGCTACACTTTTTCACAGCAGCTACAGCATGGTATAAAGGTCCTTGTTTAGGAAAGGAAATAAATAGAAACATGCCATTTCTTTACAAGGGGAATAGAAACTAGTGAAACCCAGTATCTTCGATAGCAGTGGTTATTGCTGTCAGAAGGGATTGAACTAAATGGAATTTCTCACCCACCTACAATCACGCTGCATTGGTCAATTTTCTTTCAGCCTCCAGGAATTTTGAAGAAATTGTAATTTTCCTGAGACAGGTTCATGAAGCGAGTCGGTGGGGCAGGCCAAGTAAGACACACTGAAGGGTGGCCAGCCCTCCACCTACACACACAAATGCAGCCTCAGGAGCCCCGGTGTTGCTTGCACTGCTTAACAGCAAAAATCTGCCTCTCTCAAGCACTGCTTTATCTGCTGTCCCCAAAAAGAGCTTCAGAAGCTATAATGCCAAACAAACTTGGGCTGAGATCAAAGCGTAGGTCTACACAATGGGCATGTTACATGGGAGAACAATTGGATCCAATATTTAGGTATATAGAGTATTTGCTGTCTGATTTAGCACTTTACTCTGTCCTGAAAGAAAAAAAAGTTAATTCTGCTCAGTACAAGTGGGAAGATTCTCTGCCACTTGTATCTCTCTTTTTTTTCAATACCTCAGGTTTGTGTGACAAGATGTGAGTGTGTATTTCTCTCATGCACTGGTCAAAAGATCCCTGCCAAGCTGACTGCCAGCAAGAAAATGTAGGTAAACACACAAAACTGAGGCAAGATGAAGCAAAATTAAAAGACATTTTTAACACAAAGATGTCTGACCTAGTGATTTAAATTCAGAGCAGTAAACGGGGAATCAAGAATCCAGACTTCTGATTAACTTTATAGGTGTAAAATAGGAAAATCCCTACTTTATCTCAGCGCATGTTCAGCCTATATTTGGATCTGCTGAAACTGCGGCCCAAACCAACCTGGTGAAACAAAACAAAACAAAAGAATCCCACACAACTGGGAGAAAGGAAAAGATGCTGTTCATTTGTTTTATGGATGCAGAGAAAGACAGCCCAGGTTTTAATACCTAGCCGAATTACTATCGTAACTCTTTCAGCCAAGATCATCTTTTTTGCATTGACTTAGTTACACTGGTGAAAGTCCAGACTTTGGTGTTGAGAGGTGCTAATGCTCATTTCGCTGGGAATGATGGATCGCTATACCCCTGGAATGGTTTGCTCTGGCTTTCTCCATATGGACTTAGTGCAACTTGCAGGAGTAGGCAAATCCTGAGGGATTTGTCCAAGATTATACAGGCAGTGGTGCCACTCTTTAAGCAGCGTTGAGAACTTCAGATACAAGGTGTTGGACGTCCTGGTCAGCAAGGGAGGTACACAGGTAGGCCAACAGACACAAATAGGTTCACAAAATCTGCTGCTCTGTCTTCTACCTTAACCCTTTCTTCTGTTTTCTTTCCCTAAGCACATGAGCAGCCCCTTGCCAGGCTCTACCCTGGCAGAGCTCAGGCTCCATCCCCTTTCCTTACTTCTCCCAGTGCAAGTCCCTGGCGACTGCCGAGCAGTCAGTCAGGAAAGGGAGGTGCCCCACTAAGGAGCCCTCTACCTTGCCCCTGGGACCAGGGGACAGGAGGAGCCAGGAGTAGAAGCCCTACGTGCACCTCCCCTTGCAAGGAGTGAAAGCTCCGTGAGCTTTTGCACGTTGTCTTAGAAAAAGGGAATTATCCTTATTTTCCCTCTCTACCCCCTTCGTAAGAGGGGTTTTGCAATTAAAAACATGATGGCGTTTTGTTCCCAGAGAGGAGGGGTGGAGCGGGGGGTGGGGAAATTGCCCATGTACCATAACAGATGGTTTAAGTACGGTGATTACAAAATCCTGAAGTTAAAATAGTTTAATTACAAAGTCAATACTGCCTCCAACCTCTGCTAAGCCTTTAGTGTAAAAACAACAGACGGTATAGTGCAAACGGTAGGACAATATTTAACCAGAACTTTGCATTAGCTACTGCAGTACAGCTCTCCATCAGGCCTTCAGCAAACGGAAGATCAACTGATTTTTCCCAGCTTGTATTTGTTAACCATCTCTGCTTCAGTATCAATGGGTGGCTGTGAGAGAGCCACAAACAAACCTAAGGAAACAAACTGCAATACTATACTGCATGCTGAGCCTCAGCAAGGTTGTATCTAAAGCCCAATATTGCAAGCGTGTAACGGAGACAATTATTAGCACCTTACTGGGAATTAATACAGAGGTGAAAAAGATGAGCGGCAAAAGTTATTTGTATATAAAATGAAAATGAAATTTGTTGAAATAAGTAACATTTTATTTCAGACCATGGATTTTACAGAAAAATTAACAGGACATGGGAAGGCACAGGGAAAGGAAAATTTGAGGATGACTCCAGCTAATACAAATTTGAACTCTATACAGCATGTTGTAGGAAAGCCTCACTAAGCTGTGCTCTTGCAGCTGAGAGCCTCGGTCTTGGTCTTTGTCTTTACTGGGAGTGTACATGTTCTACATATTCTTTAACAGCGACAAACCCTCCCTCTGTTGGCCTGCGCCCCTTATAAACATCAACTCAAACACGGAGCCGGAAGTGTCAGAGGAAGTCGGGCTCTGCTTTGTTAGCAATATGCTGAAACCCGGTCCCATCTGCCTCCATCACGACATGGTGAAAGACGCCCACCGTCCACACCGCGTACGGAGCACGGTGAGGGACTGCTCTGTACCAAGCTGGGTGGGTAAAGCAGGGTCTGACAGGCTGGTGATGAGAGATACGGACTGCTGAAATGAAAAGCAAAAATAGACGAACGGGAGATCTTTAACACCTCTTCTTACCACTGACCCTCACTGACAAAGCAAAATCCGAAGCTAAAGCAAGAGGGAAATTGGGTTCTGACAGTGACACTACAACACAGAGGCGTTCTCACAAGCGTGTTATCCCTTCATAATTTTTTTTACAGAGTTTGAGAGATGAAGAGTAACTCGTCTGAGAGCATATTTGCTAAGTCAAATATGAGTTTCTAGTAGCTGATCTGTTTTCCTGGGATTCTTAATAAATAACAGTATTCAGAACAGAGAGCTGCACTGGCTAAAATGGATGGGGAGGCGGGTGACAGGACACAGGACACCGGACACCCTGGTGAATCTAAAGGAAAATAATTTTTAATCATTAAGGGGAAGAGGAAAAATTCTTCGGGCCTGATCCTGCAAATTGCTTCATATTCCAGTCCTGTTTTTATTAAATTTACTTTACGTATAGAAGTAGATTCATTGACTTTCAATTAAGACTAAGTGCAGGCTGAAGTGCTTTATTTCATTAGTGTGGAACTGATCCCCTGTAGTAGAGGAAAAAATCATAAACTAATATTCTGTTGGAAATCATAGCATGACTCTGGCATAGCATTGACAACACAAAAGCTATTTGAATTATTTCTTTATATGAATAGAAGATATTTGTATTTTTTCCTAGAATATGATAAATTATTTTGTTACTATCTATAATAACAAATAGCCCTTTAGGACATATTTTAGATGCCTTTTAAATTTCTAGTAATTTCTTTTATTCTCATGCTTGCCTCCGTTTATTACGCTAAGCATGTACTTGTAACTAGTAAATCAATCCAAAGAAATAAGGCACAGTCATAATTTTAGTAAAACAGCCCAGGGCAGAACCCAGAAGTTTGTATCAGACCTTAGCCTCTCCCTGTAGCGCATTCAGGGCACAACTGCCATATCTGCTCCTGGGATAATTCTGTATTTAAGCCAGTAACTCTTTAATGACTGCTCTGTCCCAGAAGCACTGGGCCCGATGCTCAGCGCCCGGTTCTGGAAGCGGGACTCTTCTCTACCAGGAGAGGAACGTGACCCTGGGCACCCCTTGCCTGGGGAAGATACCTTGAGGGAGAAACAGTGAAGTGAAAGCGCCACCTCCTTCTCCTTCTGAACCCCAACGGGAGCTAAGGACTGAGGCTGCCTTCTCTGAAGAACCAGTTCCTACTGGTGTGCATTACGTAGAGCACACATGTTTGGGTACCTAAATTCCAGCTGGGGTTTGGTACCTAAGCGCTCCTCATCTCTCCTGAACTGACACTTTACAACTGGTTCTGACTCTGTTTTTTTTCCCCAATATCACATCAAGTGCCTGCTGTTTGGAAAGGGCCATGTATCCTGAGCAGGGTAGAAAAAAGCAGGACGATTCAAGTGCTTTCAGGCTATCATCATTGCTTGATAAGTACATCACCAGGAAAAGCATGCTAACATAGCAGTCATAGTGTTTTTCAGGAAACACAGATCTTTGAAAGAAAGTGCTCCTGGTGACCAAGTATAATGGCGTCAGGCTGCCTGACAGTAGCTGTTTCACATGATGCATATTCAGGGCCAGCTAGAAACCATGGCATCCAAGTTCTGCCTTTCTCTGCCACCCTAAATGTTGATTTCGGTAGGGATTTTATGAGTAGATAAGGCAGAATTTGGTCCTAATGACGGGAGTGTTGACTTCAGACACTCACACGAGACTATTCCTGCAGCAATAATTCTTTGCAGGAGCTCTGCACTCTGAAGAGGGCTGATTTCACTCTGATTTCATTGGTAAGGCTTTGGACACAAATTGCCAGCACAGGGACTATCAGTGCCGTCATTGCTGTTATTGGTGCTGCCAAAGCACTTGGTGATGCTGCCGGGGACTATGGCCCTGCTCTGCTGGCGGCTCCTCAGGTGCAGGGAGGAGGAGGAAGGCAAGTTCCCACCGCCCAAAGCTCACCCTTTCAAAGCCTGGAAGTGATATGGCAGCGCAGGCTTGTTCAAAGCCTCGCTGAAAAGCAGGGGATCTGAATTCAGTCTGAAATATACCTGTGCATTAGAACACAAAATACATTTTTAATAGAGGAAGAAAGGTTTAAAAAAGCCAAGCAGTGGAAAACCTGTTGTTGTAGACCTGACCTTTTCTTCTCCCCAACAAACATTTACCCAGACTTGTTTCATGACTGGTCGACTTTTGTAATGCATTAGAAAGTGATGCAGTTGCATGACATGATCAAACACCAAAAGCAGCAGAAAGGCCATAACTGTATCTAAAAAGCCTTTGCTTTGTCAAAACCTTTCTCTAATGCTGGCAACAAAATTATTGAGGTCTATAATAAGCTGCCCTCTTGTCAAATAAGCCTCCTTACGAGCAGTGTTAAACTTTATATTTGCGTTTAAATGAAACACTTCGGGTTTATTAATGTTTCCTTTCCTCTCCAAATTTCTTTGTTGAGAAGAGGTGCCAGAGGAAATGTACTAGCAACAGTAGGATGTGAAGTATAGCTTAGAATACATTAAACATATGTTGATGGGGCCATTAGCAGAGTTTATAGATACCACCACCTGTCTCTTATTCCACTTGCCATTACTTTAGGGACAGAAAACATACTGTAGGAGAGGTGATATGCTACCATTAAATCTTTACTCCTGTATTAGAAGGAACATAGTAGCAAATTCGTGCCTTATTGCTAAAAAGATTTTCCAGTAATGGCTCACTTACTGAGATAAAGAAACCTGAATAAATAAGGGGTGTAGGGGCTAAAGAATGAATATCAGTCTGGTTTTGGATGCAAAAGAGGCTCTGAATATCTGAGAGGGAAATACTTTGCCATTACAAACGTACAGGGGGCCAGTTAACGTTTTACTTGTTCTTTTCAAGCTAGCAAGACTATCCCTTAAACCATTACTGCAGAGCTCACTCTTGGGCCTACTAAAGGCAGGTAAGGGAATTTTTGCCTTCAGGCAAAACAATTGAAATGAAATGAAACGAAATGAAAAATGAAATGAAAAGAAATGAAGAGAAATAAAAATAAACCAAACCAAACCGAACCGAACCGAACCAAACCAGAAGGGAAATCGGCGCGGCGAGGGCGGGCGGCGCCGCCTCGGCCCTGGGGCGCCCCCTGGCGGGCGCGGGGCGGCGCGGCGCAGCGCGGCGCGGGCCGCCCCGGGCGTTGCGCGGTGAGTTGCGCGGGGCGTTGCGCGCATGGGCGCGCAGGCGGTGCCGCGGAGGAGCCGCCGGAGGGGCGGAGGGCGGGCTCACGGCCGGCAGCGGTGGGTTTCTAACTCTACGGCCTGAACTGCGCCCCCGCTTGCAGAAGCGCCGGGGCACGGGGTTACTGGTGCAGTGGGGGAACACCCGAAAAGCGCCCTTGGCGTCGTGGGGAAAAGGGATGTGTGCCACGGGCGCGCCGTCGCTCCACGCGAGGGGAAGGAGGAGCGCGAGTGGCCCAGAGGCGGCTGGTCCAGCACCGCCTGCGGGGGGGAGCACGCAGGGCAAAGGGAAAGGACAAAGTCACAAAATTGAGGTGGGGAGGCGATTGGGCAAAGACCCACAGGCCTTAGGTTGTACCTTGGAGTCGGGCAAATAGCAAATGCATCAAAAAAGGTGGTTCTGGACATGAAAAAAAAGCTTTTCTGAAACTTTAGCTTGAGTTTCCCAAAAACTTTAATTCAGAAAATGTTCCTCATCTTCCCAGAATGGGCAAAGCCCTTGCTGAGCCTCTCCTGCACCTGCCGGGGCAGAGGTGAGCCCTGAACAGGAGCACCCTCTGGCAGCTCTCCTCCGAGGCCAGCCTCAGCGCACGATGCTCACGGGCGTCCTCTGCGAAAACGTTCCTGCTAAGCAGAGCAGGGAGAGGAAAGGGGCGCGGGTCCTTGCAGAGTAGCTAGAGCTATACCTTTAGCAGCATAGCTAGAGGTCAAAGGCCGTTTGCTGTCCTTTCTGGAAAGAGAAGGAGAAAGGTTGCTAGCTAGCCTTCATCTCGGCCAGCTTTCAGCAGGGGAAGCCTCAGGTTTGATCAGGAGATGGCAGCACAGTCTTGGAAAGCTCGAAACCCTCCCCACACGTACTCCCCGTTAGCAAAACCCCAGGACGTTCAGAGAAGGAAAGAACCCTTGTGCCCAACGGAAGAGAATTTAAAAGGGAAAAACATGCACATAGCCGGTAAGTATTTGAAATGAATTGCAAAAAACCCAATTAAAGATCAAAACTGAAACTGCACCTGTCCATCACAGGAGTCCTTAAGCGTGATGCTGGCAGCACACCCTTCTCCAAAAAGTTACAACCTCCCACAAAAGGGAAAAAAAAGGGGGCAGAGATACCACCGTAGACTTCAGTGCTGTTACCAGATTATATAGAAGCATGCACGTATCACTGACAGAGCCATGAAGCTTCATAATAGGAGGATAGAACTGTGGAATTTCTCTTCCCTGTTTTCCAGTATTTGTTTTAAATGGGTGAAAAAGAGGATTTAAAACTCTGCCAGCCTGAGAAGCAGGGCTTTATGTCAGACTCGCAAAGAATCTGCTCCTTGATGCACACAGAGGTGATGCAGTTTTGCTATAATCTTTGCTTACTTCATTCAAAAAAAAAATTGCAAACCTGTAGAGAACATAAAGTACCTGTAGCAAGCCTGTGGCTAAATCAAACAAACCTGAGCAAAACTAAGGTCGCTACAGGCAGGCTGTTCCCGACTTATTCCTTGACGAGCTTTCAGTCAGAAGCTGCAGGCAGAGGTGCGATTTTCAAGCTGTGTATTTTGCTCCTCTCTTGCCCCAGACTTGAGGCTTGCTTAATCTGAGATTGAGGAATTCCCACAGGCCTGCAGGCATTGCCAGGAAAAAAACCTTCCCATTCATTAGGTGGTGCTGAAAGACTTTGCTGGAAGTCCCGTCGTGTTGACCCTGTCAGCATTTTCTAGAGCTGGTCCACCTGAGAGCTTAATGAGGGGAGATGCTAATGGAAAAACTGATTGGAGTTAGTTTGGCACCATCTGTGGCACCCTAGCCAGATTCAAGACCTTTTGGTATTCACGATCTTTTGGCATTCACTGAATATACAAATCCGTGCATGTAACCCCTTTTTTTGCTCTCCGACATATTCATAGATCTATGTCACTTTTTGACACTTTATTTAGTATTGGAAGCATTCAAAGAGTGTAACAAATGGAAATTTAGGGTTTAACCAGATTATATCAATTGTTGGTATTGGAACAACAGTGGAGCTCAGACAAGTTTAACTTGGCAGGACAACTGCACAAAAGCATTTGATGTTGAATCACAAGCTATTTTCAAGGTTCATACACACAAAAGGGTTCAAATATAAGCAAATTAAAGCCCCGGTATTAATGAAATATGTTCTCGTTTCCTTTCCACTTGCCAACTATTTAACCTGGTCAAGAGACAAATTCACGTGGGATTAATTCTGTGGAGCCAACCTCAGATTCCTCCTGGGTTTCCTTGAAATGAGGTATCCTTTGCCTCCCATCCTGCATGGTTTTGTAATGCAGCTACACATTGTTGAAAAATTGCCACAATTCATGGCGGGGTCGCTGCGCTTCAGCAATGAGAGGAGTTATCTGGAATACATAGATCTATAGTTGCGTGGTTGTGAAGCTTATGTATCTGGCTTGTTAAGCTCTAGGAGGATCCTTGATGGACAATGCCATGATACACAGTGGATGGCAATTAAGCCATGAACCTGGGGAAAGACAGGCTGATCCTCAGTACTGTGAACTCCAAAGGAACTTCAGCGTGTTTTTGTAATTCAAAAGGGTAAAGGCTCCTGTGGAGTGGAAAAACGTGTAGAAGATGAAGAAAAGGTGAAAAATCCTCTCCATGGCCAGTGAGCGCTACATGCCGTGCAGGCTGGGGATCGCCCCTTAGAGCCAGGTGGCCTCGGAGTGGCCTCTCTCTGCCCAGTGCACCAGCAAGAGATATGACCTATGAGGAGACGACTGGAGGCAGCTCCTGCCACCACTCCTGCTCCGTGCCTGTGGCTGTGCCCAGGCCAGGCACTGGTGGGCACGGGGGGAGCACGCTGAACTGGCATTACAGTCGTTCCTCCAAGGTTTTAGGCTTGTGTGCCTCCTTCTTTCTTCTGCCATGTGGTAGAGAGGGACCCTTTGGCCTGGCAGTATAAACAGCTTCTGTTCTGGAGCAGGACAAGAAAAGGGAAGGAGAGCAGAGATTTTGGCTGTAACCTTAGCGCTGCAGTCTTTCCTGGGAACGGGAGCATGTGCCCACACAGGTAAAACAGGGGAAAGGTACTTGGTGACTGCAAAGGGCTCAACAGAGCCTGAATGACATTTGCTCCTGCACATAAAGGTGTGATGACCGGGAGAGGGAAGAGCTGGGGCTCGTTCAGATCCACAGTGGATTAACTAAACAACTGCAAACCAAACTCACAACCTATGTAGGCTACAACCCAGAAACACGAGCAACAGATTTGCTCAGCAGCCAGCTACCTGGGAAGTGAAAAAAATCTCCTCTCGCAACACGTAGCAGCTGGAACAGTAACATGTGCTCCTCTGTGCTTGTTTGGTCTGTAAACAAATGTCTCATTGCCTCCCGGATGCGCCCATTCTGTAAGCATCTTTGGTGCCCTTATGCCTACACAGGTCCTGAGAAAATCATGAAGCCCACGCTTTTTACATCTTTTTATTTAAACCCAGACAGGGTGGTGTCCAGGAGTGCTTTTAAGCTGATGCGATGAAGGTCTCCTCCAAAAGGCCAGAGGGAGGTGGGCAGACAAGGACCAACAAGACGCCTGACCGTACACCCTCCCCACGGCGCTGGGTTGGTCCCTGGGCCTGTGGAGCGGCTGCATAGCCCCACTAGCCATCGGCACGGAAGCTGGGAATGGAAAACAATTTTGACATTGGCAGCCTGGAGTCCTGCCCTTCGCGAACACATTTGATGTTCATACATGGTCTCTTGGCTGCTGCTGCTGGGGACCATCTGTTGGGATGGCTTCGTGCCTGATCAAATGGTGGTATGCCAGTTTCACTGGGACATGAAATAGATGCCAAACAAAACGCGTCTGGTTTTACTTCTATTACTCTGAATTCAAAGCACATGCTAATACTAATCCCCCTTTTAACACTGTTGTGGTGCCAGTTAAACCTTCATTTTTTCCCACTATCTGCCAGATTTCTACCACGTATTTAGGCGCTTAACGAAATGCAGTGCCGTTGATTTCACACAAACAGGGCACTGTGTGCAGGGGTTTGATGAGAGGTGTTAGCACTAATGACAGAGGTGAATGCGTGAGAGTTTCCTATACACGTAACACAGGATCCTTGAAGGAGTCAAACCAGGGCATTTCTTTAAAAATTGCTCCTGAAACCACATCCAACTATCATAAAATCTTCTGCTTGTTGGAAATGTGACTTATCAATTTAAAAACACTACGGTAAACTAGGCATAGTTTTTAAAAAAAAGACCTCCACCAAATGTGCAAAGACTTTAAACATTATGAGAGTACTATGCTGAGATGCTCTAAAGATATTTTCTTTTCAATGCTCTGCAAGTTCACCATAGCTCCAACCCTGATCTATAGTAAAATCTTCCATGCTGTGGCTGGCTTTGCCATCTGGGTTTATATGACTAACTCCCTGTGAATGTTCCACTTTCAGAGAAGTGTGTTCCTGACCTCAGCCAAGATGAATATTATTGTCAAAACTACCATCATTACAGCTACTGTGGGTTTTCAGATTCCTCCAGTGTTTGTGGGGAAAATCCATCTGCTACAGATGTTCCCTTGGGTGATGGATTTTCTCCTCTAGTCCCACAGCAGGTCAGGAGAGCCTAAGGGAGCATCCCCTGATGGTCTTCCCTTGGCTCTTCGTCCTTCTTCTGCTGTGCAGTGCTAAGAGGTTGGACATCTTGGACACCTCCTGCCACCTCATCCTCGTCCCCCTGCCCCCAGCAGGGGTGATGACAAAGCCCCATCACGGGCCTCCCCGGGCTGGATCCCCGCTATGTGCAGGGTAGGCAGGGTCCAGGTGTCCCAACTGAGGATCCCCGTTTTTAGGAAAGGCTGGGATTTGACTGCTTGGTCAAGCAATTAATTCCCCAGCTCCTGAATTAACAATGATTTAAAGCACTTAATTTTATTAATGATGCAGCAGATTCCTGTCATTTAATAATCTTAATTAACTTTTTAACCATCTTGCTTACATTGCCTTCTTTTATGTTCCTAAAGTAAAAGTTACTGTGGATATCTGAAAAAATTACCATTAACAGTTAAGGAAAGTTGGGGAATATGGAAGTTAGTAGTTTCTGTTTGGTTTATCATTGTACTACCAAAAAAAAAAAAAAAAAAAAAAAAAAGGGAATTATTTGAATCTCCCAAGTAAATACGGGAGGGCCAGGAGCATAGGCTAACCCATGGCATGTGGACCGGCCATAAAATTAAAAATAAACTTAAGAGTAAATGTGCAGCTAAATGCAGACTGTGGGGATAGGATGTGAACTTCAGCTATTTCCTGGAGCTCGTGTGGTTCCAAAGTTTAACAGCTTTAGCCTTTGGAGACCTGGAGGCGTGCATACTTGTTTTCAGTTTCTCCTCCTTTCATCTCCCCCCGCTCGGAGCCCTACCACCTCCCAGCTGCCCTGCTCGCTCCGTCTCTCCCTGCAGAAGGACACTCCCCTCACCCTCTAACCAGCGTCCCACATGGCTCTCAGCGCAGAGCATCACCGCGCAGCAGCGCTGCCTCGCTTTCCGTCCTTCTGTCCTCCAGCCGGCCCCAGCAGGATGGGGGCCCGGGTTCCCATTTTGCCCTCAGGGCTTACCGGTCTGCAAAGGATTGACTGCTACCTGCTGAGCACCGTCCAGGGAGATGAGCAAATGCCAGCTGCTCGCTGGGCGCATATGCTGGCTCGTGCCTAACAATTAAGCTTTTTATGTCAACTTTCAGTCTTTAACTTTCTTTTTTATATTAGTTTGTGGGGGTTTTTTTGTTTGTTTGTTTTTTTTCTTAATTAAAACACCAAAGAGGTAATGGGGAAGGGAAAATGGAAGAGCTAATGCATCCTTATCTCACAGGGGCTTCTGATAGCAAAGATTTTCAGGCATTAATCTGTTACTGGGAGATGTAATACAAAGCTCAAAAGTAACTCACTAAGCCAAGCTTGAGCTTTATGTTCTTTTTGCTTGTGGCCCTCGGGCCTGCATAGACTTAGGGCCAAAATCAGTTTTGGAATGTGTTTCTAAAGCATGTCTCAATGTCTCTCTCACTTATGGTAAAACTTTAATTTCATGCTAATTTCTCCTAATACTGTATGATAGTTTTCTTTGTTAAAATAGAAGTGCATGTAAAAACAAATTCTAATGTAACTCCTTGAATGCCTCAAAAATCAGCACGAATTATTTTTCATTATTCAAATCACATTGTTCCAGTAGTGCCAATCTCCTAACCCAAATCTCCAAGGCACATACATTCCCCACTTCTCCCTGTTTGTCAGTGGCACTCAGCAAGGTCCTTTCCATTAAACCTTTTCTCTCCTTGTCACCTGCTGAAATCCTCCAATTGTACAGTAAGAAATAAGACAGCAGAATAGATAAATAGTAGAAAATCATGGCACATTTTAATGAACTTTCAAGAAACTTGTTTACACATTTGAAATGTATAGGAGGAGCATGAACAAAGATGTGTACACATAAACCTTGTTCATTCTAGTTCTTGATTTTGCCTAGAAGAAAATGTGTTGAATAGAGTCGAAGAATGGCAAAACTACAAAAGAGCGGAGGCTTTCTTATAGGAGTCAGAGAGGAAAAAAACCACCATTGGAGATAATAAAATTAAGGACTTTGGATTTCTACAGGCAAATACCTGTGCTGTGATTATCTATGCTACAGCCACAGGTGTCATG
Organism: Phalacrocorax aristotelis; assembly: GCF_949628215.1. NCBI lineage: Eukaryota > Metazoa > Chordata > Aves > Suliformes > Phalacrocoracidae > Phalacrocorax > Phalacrocorax aristotelis. The sequence goes on from NC_134278.1 coordinate 54,905,838, forward strand.
AGATGTACATTATTTTTACTGTCTTTCAAGGTAAATTCAAGACGTGCTTTCACCTAGCAGTGCCCCTAAGTGGCAACACAGCTACATTTATCTTGATGCAAAATCCTTAGTAACGTATGTTCTTTCCCCAGCCCTTTGTATCACTCCTCCTCCCACACCAAAAAGAAACTTATTATCAAGAAAGGAAAGGTAACAGGGAATAAACATTTAACCATAATCCCTCTTCATAAAATGTTCATAGCATTCTTACCCACTTAACATGTTTCCTGAAATGAATGGTAAGAAAGTCCATTATGCATCCCTGCATGAACCAAAATTAAGAATTAGGTGTACAATCATCATACAGCATCTAACAGACCCTAGCTTAAAATCCCCATGGCATATAAAGGGTGAGTTAAAGACACTACAGCAACCTCGATATACAACATTTTCTATTAGAGCATTTCTATTTAGTTCCTTATTAATTTACAGATGAACAAGCTTATACCACCTATATGCATCTGTATCTGTGTCTGTATTTGTATATGTAAATTCACATCACATACATGCGATGTTTGTGCTTTCTTCTTTCACACAGACTATGTTAGCACAGTGCTGTTGTCCCTAAACAAATGTTTCTCTGTGCCAAAACTTTGGTGCTACATAACTGTAATTAATTAAAAATATATTGGCCATCGCAAAAGGCTCAATTCTGGGAAGCAACAAGCAGCATCTTCCAGAGCTGAAATCTCAGTGGACGAGATCTATAAAGAGGCAGAAGAGAACTTAATGTGCTCTTATAATACTGTTTTATTTAACCATGGAGCCTTAAGGTCCCATTAAGAATTGGGGTGATATATGAAAAAAATGGTGCCTGCTTTATGTGGCTTGCAATCCACCTCTGTGCCGATTTTCCATACACACTAACTTCCAATTCTGTTTTATTACAACTGTGGTAAATAGCATACTGCCACAACAGATCCCAGAAAATCACCAAGATGAATAGGCTTATATGGCATTTGTAAGTGTTCCTAAGAATTCTACTTATATGAAGGGTTTTCCGGCTCTCCCAGAATAACTTCCTCTCCGCACTCTAAGACAGAGAAGACATAGAAGTCAGAGGCTCACACAAGGAACTCGGGAGAGGAAAACACCAGATTTTGCTTTCTCCTTTTCTTTTTCTCTGGCAATGAAGACTTAATTACAGACAGATTTTTCCATATGATGCCTTTATGTTTGCATACCTTTAGCATGCAGCTACTCTACCAGTGACCCCTTGAGGTCCATCGCTGCTTTGAGCTTACAACACTATCAATCCTGCAAATGATCTACCAAACTGACGCCTGCGAGGGGAAAATCCCTCAGCATGCTTAAGCCCATGTGGTAGTAACTGAAGCAGTTCTCAAAACAAAGGGGCTAGAAGTAATCCTATATTTGGACTACTGATCGGAGTTTCATCACATGAAGTAACCCTTCATCAGTACAATCAGTCTTCAAAATGTTTCAACAGCTGGGGCTAGTTGTCACTTCCAGAAGAACATTATCACCTGTTAAGGAAATAGGACATTTGGGGACACGCTTCACTAGCAATTTTGGGAGAGCTTTCTTCCCAGAACTGAAGCGGGGAAAAAAAACAGAGTGAGATTTTTTTGAGCTATATCACCCAGTGTGCAAAGCCTAGAAGAAAAAGTATTTTGTAAGTGAATTGTTCGAGGAAGTGTTCTCTGAAGTGACCTTTTATGTTACAGCACTTTCATGAGCAGTCTGTGAAAACAGCAGCTTTGCCGAGCGTGTTAATAACACCAGTTTGTACGCTGCAAACTGTTTCATGGGTCACCAGCGAAGATGGAGTTCATTAAAAGATAATTTAAGTTCTTCTACAGTCTGAGTTATACTGGGAGAAATCCAATGTAAGCCCATGACTTCATGTTATCAATTAAAAATTAAAATTGCCTGAACAATCTTAACTTTTCTTCATTTTACATGTGCATTGTGGCACAGACTTCAAGTACGTCGCTGTGTGCTGCTTCACCCCCGCCTCAACAGGCGTTTCAGCTGATTCTGACGGGACGATGAAGGAACATTTAGAATAACTCAATTTTGTATGTAGTCTTCAATACATGGTCTTTTTTAGAGTATACTGAAACCTACAGTTCCCGGCACAGGATTCATCTCATTCATGGTGAAGAAACCCTAATTATTTAGACTCTCTAGGCATCTTGCTCTCCTTCCTCCAGAGGGAGGTTCATCTGACCTATTTTAGACAACAACTCAGGGTGAGATGTGTGTCTCTTGAACTAGAGACCCGCGTTTCATGTGAAATGATCAGGTCGGTACCCTCAGCTCCTAGATCAAACACTAATATGGTCTAGGATGATCAAATCTCTATATTTTTCTTCTTTTTGCAAGATCTTCCAAGTTCTTTGTCTAAAAAAACAGTCTCCTGAACATTGTTTCTGAGAGTTTGTCTACAAAGTTACTAGGTTCAGTGAAGAAAATAAATGGGTGAAAAGAAGATATCAGACTTAGACACGAAAGCAGATTAAACCATCCAATGATGTTTTCTGAACAGTAATACTTGCTGTTATTTATTCTCAAACATGAATCACTTGCCATAACATACCACTTTGATAAAAATGATGCTCAGTTCTTAAAATCCCTGATTAAAACATCTACAAATGGAGGATGAGATCAGGACTCAGCCCCAGATCTAGATCCAAACGCACTGTGTAAGGCCTTACACACTAACAATGAACTGAATCAAACGCCCTCCAAAAAGACTGCAAATTTCTGAATTCCTTCAACTGAAGTCACTCCAGAGTTTGTTCACTCCTTCTTTAACTGAGTTGAAACAAACTTTTTAGTCTGACTATTGGTTGACATTTCTTTTTTTTTTCCCCTCCTCAATGGCCTAACCATTGAACTGTGGCAATTCAGCAACTGTATGGCAGGGTTTTGTTTAATGACACGCATTTTTCAGGCACTATTCAGGGAAAGAGGAAGAATATTTTTTATTACGATGCATGAATTTTGGGTGTGTGGCATCTACTCCTTGCTCTGCCAGAGACTTCCCAGGGAGACTGTGTGAAGTCCCTCAGAGTCATCTGTACGAAACGGCATTCCCCAGTCGGGACTTTGTCCCCTCTGTGCTTCCTTGGTCCCAGGAAAGGGACAGGCACACCCCAAGGGTGAGCCAAGCCTGTGGCAGGCTGACTCTGCCTTGGAGAATGCCCATCTCTCAATCGCTGCACAACTCAGCTTCCCATGTGTAAATATGGATAGGAACCCTCCCCTTCCAGTTAGCCTGGAAGGTCACATTTGCAGACTGTCTTTTACTGTCAGCCTTACTCTTAGCATGTATAATGGGTCTCTGCTCTTGGTACATCTGTGTTATAGCACTCGTTACTTTCATATACATAGTTATCAACATTGTCTATTAGCACTTGTATTAAAATGTTTGTGCGATGTTTCCCTTTTCCACTCATTTATCTTTTACACCAAGAGGTAAATAGTATTGCTTTATTTCACATATTCATCCTTCACCTAATCTATTTATTGTGTGGTATGAGCTAGAAAATGTGGATAAGTACCATGTGATTCAGCAGTGAAAGCATATTCTGATCTCTACGGTAGCTGATGGGTCATAAACCCATGTGCCTCCAGCACATGCCTCCCAACCTGAGCAGAGCTGTGGGCACTGGGGCGATGCACACCAACTCCGCCATCAGGCATTGTAGGCATTTGTCTCATTGGTGGTAAATATCTGGAAAATTTCTCTGCATTTTTGGCACCATAGATCTTTTGCTCGGCTATAACTTAGAGATAAATTATGGTACATTCAGCTGCCATTAGTTTCAAATTAGCAGTGTCATTTAGATTTCTTTTTGTATAAATATTATTAAAGCTACAGATTCCAAAAGTTAAGACGTATATTAACAGAGTGTGCTCACTAATCCCGGGAAGATCATGCCTCCTGTTCCATGGGATTTAGGCTTGTCTCCGATTCAAACGGATTTGTGGAGTGAAATGTTAAATAGTGCTGCTGGTGACTAGTTATTCACAAAAGCCAACGCTGATACATCATTTTTCTTGTCCTCACACACTCTAGATTGCACTGGAAACTGCTTCTATGAAAACAAGGCAACAAGTGAAAAAAAGCTATGGTGTTTTCTTCCATGGTTGGCTGCCAGTAGTTGGCAAAATAAAAGCCTGGACTGAGAAATTAAGGCTTTCTGCTCTTATCCCTCACCATATCAAAGGGGGCTCATGACCTGCAGTACGCACGGGTGGAATCAGACGTAATCCAGCGAGTTGTGTCCTTCACCCTGAGCTGCTTGCTGCAGCCTGTGAGGCAGGGCTAGAGCAGAGCCAAGTGACAGGATGCTGACACCGCTTTCTGGTGGCCACCGTCAAAAAAAACATTTAATTTATATGCTTTGCCATACGCATACAGCAATTCCCTTGGCCCCTGTCAAGACTCTGGAAGGGAGAGCCAAGTCATGTCCCTTGGCTTGGCTCATCCTTGGCAGATGTTCAAGCTTTCAGCTTGCCTTGGAGTAGACGACATTCACTTACAGCTACCCTTTGTAAAGATAGTTAGCGGTCTCTGCTACTTTATATTGGTCCTGTTTGAAGCTGCTGGGTTTGAGGCCTGAGCAATTTCCATCCTTACAAAGAATATCACATGGTAACTGGGGACAACTGTGTGTTCTGTGGCACATCAGATTGTATGAAGATATTTTTCTCATAATACGACTTTTCTAAATTACTTTTAAATTTTCTTAAGAATGAGAAAGAAAACATAATGCTTTAGAAAAAAATTAATAATATTGATTTACACTGGATAAAATCCTCTTTCAAGATGTAAACAATCAGACATTGACAGACATTCATCTTGGGTACCAAGCCAGCCAGATATAAGTCAGTAGATGTATCCCTGTTAGCGCTAAACTGAGACAGAGACAACAGATGCTACCTCTCAGCAGGGCTTATTAGACCATGCTCAACAGCATGTTGACATAGTTATACGGTATCCCAACTTCTAGCCTGCAGCTTCTTAGCTCATTGCAAAGGCAAAGGAGCAGGCAACTGCGCAAAACCTGGCAGACAAGCCTTCACTCTGAGACACTGGGTTTGTGGAAGACTTAAAAGCAGCAGGGGAGCTGAAAGCTCTGTTGTCCATCGCACTTTTGAAGAGTTCCCCTCTTGATTAGCACAGGGCTGTCAAGCTACCTGCGTAGCAGGCCATTGATTTGTACTGTAGATGGGCTGTTGTGGTTGCACATGTGCACTGACTGTGGTCCAAGAATGTGCACTGGACATCAGGAGATCACTTACAACTAGCAAAGAATAACTATCAGAAGTAAACTGAATGAAAGCTGCACTTCTACCCACCTTCTCGTTTCCTGCTCCCCCCATCAGTGCCCCAGGCTTGCTGCGTGCCGCTTTATGTTGGTGCTTACACTCATAGTGCTTTTCATATGTAGGCAGCATATAGTGTCTTGTGGGTACCTGCTGTGGCTTTCAATGCACAAATGGTAAAGTATTGTTTCAATTTTTAATTCAAAACTATTTTTTAAGTTTATTGTTTTAGCCAGGTCTCGGCTTGCAGCAGTAACTGCTCGAAGTGCTGTCTTGCATCTAACTGTTCAATGGTATTATGACACACATAATCTGAAATTAAAATAAGGATGTTATGTATGTTTTACCTGGTAATAATAGAAAATTTTAATTAATGTCTTCAGCTTTTTATGGACGGGCAGTTTAAGTAATTCAGAATACAAAGAAGGTAGTTCCAATACCCTTCTGGAGGCTTGATCTTATTCAGCAATTTGTACATTTTGTTTTTTAAAAAAAGTCTAGGTATTATGGTTTCAGAACAAGTCTGCTAAACGCTTATCTCTGTTGCTTTGTTTAAAATTACAGCTAGCAAGCCAAAAATACATGTTCCAACTGACCAGTTGGGAAACTATCTCTGGATCTGAGTGCTAGCAATGCAATGGTGACTGCCATTGCAACTGCCTCAGGTGGCACTGGCCTGTAAACAGGGCTAAACAAGATGAAAAAATGATCTATCTTCTTCCAATCATTTCTGGACTGTTCTTGACCAGTGACTGGTTCTGTTTGAAATACACCATTTCCAGAGTCTGCCTGTGAAAACTATTCCAGATACTAACAGATGCACTTTTTAATAAAGTGGTTTTTTTTCCAGACTAGCCTTTCCCTTGTACTATTTTTTTTCAGTTACTCCAAGGATCTAGTAAGCTGCCAGAGGAAAAAACAGCAGAAGTTCTGCAAGATGGAGAATGGAGAACTAAAGTAAAGGATGTGGGGAGAGCTACTGCTGGTAGAAGAACTAAGTAAAGGAAATATTTTTTGGTGAAGGCAGCAGCCAAGTGTGCCATACTTATCATTCTGTCACCTCTTCTCTGCGAGTCACGAGTTGTTTTCTTCCTAGAGCTTCATTTTGTTTACCTCAACAATGAGAACAAGCAGAAGGTCTGGAATGATTTGAATCACAGATCAGTAGGTATTTTCATACAGGATTTCCCTGTGTTAGTGGGCATTCATGCAATCAAGACACAGCTGCAGTCAGCTACCTGTCAAGCTTTTGGACAGAAATGACCACTCAGCTCTACCAGTGGTTGTATCTACAGGACAACAAGTAGCCAAGACTTTGACCTTGCTTGCCTGAACACCGCTCCCAGAAACCAGCTTATTCTTATCCCAGACTCATAATTTCAAGGTTTCTTTCTTTCCTGGGTGCATGTAATTTCAAAATACTTTGTTTATTTTTGAGACTTGGAACTTTTATGAGACTAATAAAATAGTAGGACGAAAGGCAGGAAAAATGGTTTCTTTGTATACTACAATATCACAAACCACCTGACGGACAACGAGATGTTACACTGGTTATGCTTACTCCTACGGGTCAGGTGCAATCATTTAAAGGCACATCCTTATCAACCCAGTCTTAGGTTTTAACCCATCCACCAAATCCCATCTGTTTGATATATTTTTATGGCTGGTCTGGTTTTGGCTGGGATAGAGTTGATTCTCTTCCCAGTAGCTGGCACAGTGCTGTGTTTTGGATTTAGTATGAGAATAATGCTGATAACACACCAATGTTTTAGTTGTTGCTAAGTAGTGCTTATACTAAATCAAGGACTTTTCAGCTTCCCATGCTCTGCCAGAGAGGAGGTGCACAAGAAGCCAGGAGGGGGCACAGCCAGGACAGCTGACCCCAACTGGCCAAAGGGATATCCCACACCATGTGATGTCATGCTCAGTATATAAACTGTGGGAAGTTGGCTGGGGAGGAGTGATCACTGCTCAGGGACGGGTTGGGCATCGGTCAGCTAGTGGTGAGCAATTGCACTGTGCATTACTTGTTTTGTATATTATTATTATTATTGTTGTTGTTATTATTATTATTAGTAGTAGTAGTATTTCTTCCTTTGCTGTCCTGTTCAACTGTCTATCTCCACCTATGGGTTTCTCTTTTTTTTTGCAGTTGTCTCCCCCATCCCACTGTGGGGGAGGGGAGGGTGAGCGAGAGGCTGTGTGGTGCTTAGTTGCCAACTGGGGTTAAACCATGACAATGATACATATGACAACTTCCAAAATGAGCAGAGCAAAAGCCTAACTGTTGAGACAGCGAATATAGTGTTCCTTAAACTTATGAAAATGTAGCATCTAAAGGCAGATGAAATGACAGTGACCTGAAATAACAGGAAGCTGGCCTCAGTTATATATCTGGCAGGGGCTGAGGGTGATGGGACCTTGTGGGTTGATCCAAAACCATGAAATATAGCCCTGCCCCTGAATGAACTGGAAGGCACATTTCACCCTTCAGCAAGCCAAGGTTCAAGCACCACTGGCCTTTGGGACGTCTGTTCAGTCCTTGTTCAGATCCAAATGCAGAAGCTTTGGAGTGATCTTTTGACTCTACTGCTGAATTTCAGTGGCACCTAAGTCTTCCCATTTATTCAATTATGGGCTTTCCCCAGTGCCTTCATTCATATTTCCCATGTGAACAATGGGAACAACAGAGAGACTTGGCAGTGATAGGTTAGCGGTTGGACTCAATGATCTTAAGGGTCTTTTCCAACCTTAATGATTCTATGATTCTATGATAAGTAAATTCTTGTATTAACACAAACCTTCCCCCAGTGATCTGGAAGGGAGTGCTGGAGAATCCAAACTTTTGCAACCCTTTTTTGTTTGCCTTGGAATACGCAATGTTTTGTGAAATCTGTTCTGCAAAATGGTAGCAAGAGGTGAAAGGAAATCTCTAGGAAAAAAAGAAAGGTGTAAAGTAAAATCACAGCCAGATAAGAAAAAAATTGCTTGAATCTAGGAATCCCTGAATTCTTCCAGCAGAGAGAGAAGAAGCAAATTAATTTTCTGTATGGAAAAGTTGTCTGTCCTGAAGATTTAAAGGGCATGAGTATTTCAGAGATTCACAGGGTATATCTGCAGATCCCTGCATCCAGTTCAGATGCAGTGGCAGCAGTAACAAGGCTTAGCCTCCCTCTGCCCATCACCTGTTCCCAGTTCCCTTAGTAAGGAATGACAGCTTTCCAGGGGAATCATCAAGGAAGACAGTATGCATTAAAGGTCTGCAATGAAATACCAATGTGCCTAAGGAAGTTTGATGGGGAAAAAATGCAAATACAGACAAATACAGTCTGACAGGCACATTGAGTCAAAAGGTCTCTGCTCAAAAGTAACCACAATTCTTCTAACTGAACACTTATTAAAACTTCTGGCTGGGCCTCTTTGCATTCAGACACATCACATACACCACAATCACATGGATTCATGATGTGCTGAGGCCAATCTAGATGCTGGCTCTCCCGCAGAAGGACAGTTTTGTTGTCCCTGATCCCCTGCCTGTGTATCCTGCCCTGTCCCGTGTGTTGGTTCAGCAAGCCACATCACTTCATCCATTGACTGCTTTGCTCTTCATCACTGCCAGCTTCCAGCCAGAGCAGCCAGCAGAGGTGGCTCAGCCTGGCCATGCAGCAGCTGAGGACCGGCAACTGGGGAGAGGATATGTAACTTGGACCAGAGAAGAGGAGAGCTGGCCTCTTTCTCCATCAGCAGCTCATAGCATAAGTTGATAGTGTAACTGCATCCCAGTTATAACTTATAGAGGATATGGGGAACTGATCACTTTGTGCTTGGAAATAGAAGACTCTTAATGGGGCTGAGCTGTTGCTCATAGCAGTGGTGTTCATGCCAGGGTCTCCAGATAAAATTGCTAATGGGCGTTGCTGTTGGTATGATTTAGAGGATTGCTAGTGCTTTGTTTAAATCTTCTTTGCTTTGGTGGGCCAGCACTGGATCCCCAATCTTTTGAGGATGGTCCAAAGTGATTTTAGAGCTCATACTCTAAAAGTTTCATCATGCCCTGATTGTTCATTGTAGGTGTATAAAGGCAGTGTAAAAGGAGGAGTTTTCACAGCCCTTCCTACCTCAGTGCTTAAGTCCTTTGGGTTTTTCGTGGTGATACACAATATTTGGGTAGAAAATAGGTTATGTAACACCAGAGAACAAAGAATCAGAGGGCCTGGGCATCCTGCTATGTAAGGAGTATTTCTAGTCTTGCCTTCTATAGCTCTGCTTAGAGGGGAGGACAGGGATTTTTTCACTGGCAGTTGCCAGGATTTCTGCCATGACCATTGGTAAGGACTCAACACAGTGCCCCAAGATCACTGCTGCCAAACCTGATAGGTTTGTTGGCTCCCTCAGTTTGTGGGCAATGTTCCTAATTCACCCACTGTAGGACTACAGGACAGAAGGAAAGATTTGCTTTTCCAAGGACTGGAGGCCTCAACCCCATACACGATCACCCTAGAAACTACTTCCCTTCAGCCACCATGTGCTTTTGTCTAGGGTCTGCTGGTGGCACAGCTGGAGGTGGGTGTTGCGTGAACACCCAAGATGATGGGCGTATGACACCAAAATGACTGTGACTATACCTTCTGGAAAGCATTCCCTACAGGACTGCTGTATTTCCATCTTTGCATTTGAAAGATCTAGTGCACACTCACATTTTAAGCATCACTGGCGTCAGTGCATTAAGCTGTGAGAGATTTACAGACCACATTCAAAACTTTAGCCTGCCCATTTTTTTAAAAAAGGAAAGGGGTAGTTGCATAAACACTGTAACCATATATTACAAAAAATCTCTCTGATATCTGAGATAGCCCAAGTATAGTTTGGCAAGGTATTTTTCTTTAAGAAAGCATAAGGCATCTTTCAAGTCTTTCCTTATTTAAAGACGATTCCAATTTATGAAAGTGGGGCTGTATTGTTAATTACAAGTATTTTGTGTGTGTGCAGATATGGAATTACCTGCAATTTCTGCCTGACTGTGTTTTGATATACAACACACAGATTGATCTTTCAGCCTTCAACTTGCAATCTTTCCTAGTAGTCATCTGAAAAATATAAAAGCATTGAACCTGGCCACCTTTGAACCACCAATGTTATTGTGTTGATTTAGGTTTTCCTTTGAAAATGCTGAAAGAAGATCATACTCCAGCAGGAGAAAGATAAGACCCAGTATTTTTCCTGTCTGTCTTCACAGCACTCACATATTTGTTTCTGTATTGGTAGTGATTCATATCACAAATGCCTTTGTCCATTTCTCCCTTTCTGCTACAATAGCCCAAGTAATTAACTAAGTGAAGAGGCTGTCAATTAAACACTGATACTAATCTTGGCATAAAAGCTCCCTTAAGAAACACTGAGTTGGAACATATTTTAGAGCGTCACCACTGCCTTCATTCAGCTCACTTCTTGGACAATTAAGTGCTCCAAATGTTTGAGTGTCATCCGGGCAACATTAGTAGCATGAACGACCCCTGCTATAGATACAGTCCCTGCAAAGAATGCCTGGGGAATACAATGCCTATTGTGCCAGCAAGGCTGATTTTATCAAGCAAGGGACATTATATAGTTAATTAATGCCAAGATCTTTAATGATAAGATTGTCAAGGACAATTAAAAAGATGATTATAAGTGTCCTTGGTAACAAGAATGCAATACTGATTTTAGCTTACTTTCACTAAGTGTGGCTTAAAGGTCAGTTTCTCTGAAGTGTGAATACTTAAACATTCTTCGGATAGATGTCATTATACATTAATCTCAGGAGGAAAACACATTTTTCTAATCTATCCATGCTGCAAATGAAAATTACTGTGAAACTCTTGCTTGAATATTAGGGTAATATATTTCAATAAGAAACATCTTGCCAGTGTCGCATACTCAGCGACAGCTCTGGACCCATGCTCTGAGATGAATTCAAGGGAAAGACTCAGTCCAGCTTCAGCCCACCTGGTTCAGGACCGTGACCATGTAGTCAGTAGGTGAACAGGCCCTCCTCGGTCAGACCACCTGCACTCGGTAAGCTGCTTCTGTTTCTCACTTGCCCAGTATTGGATCCAGCTTTACTGTGTCTTGTTCATGCATCAAAACCAAGCTCAAATGGAATTTTACATAAAACCCCTCTGTGAAATGGATAAGCTCACAGAAGAAAAGTGATGGAAACTAGTAGCATGGATTGCACCTTGAATATTGAAATCAAGAGGTGAATTAATTTGTCCATTAGAACTAGAGAAAGACACGATGCAAGAGGATGTTTCAGCCTTCTACGAAGACATCGTCAATGCAGGGCACTTTATGATTTAAAGTTTTAAGTAATGACATTAATAGATGGATCTAGTACTGCATGTACGTTTAGGGATGAACAAATCCTACTATGCCTGTCCATAATCCCCCCAGCTTCTAATGGACACTTTACTATGTTAGTAACAAAGTTCTTATAGCTTTTGTAAAAGGAATAAGAAAGAGAGGTTTCTTACTGCACTATCCCTTAGAGGTTAATTCAATATTTGGCTTCTCTCTGGTGGGCACAGGATTAATCATTGACTTTAAAAATAAAATATAAAGAAAACATGTTTGCCAACGTGAGAATATTTGAAATATGCTTTGAAATGTTCTTTTATGTGATGGGAGCAGACTAGAGCAGAGATTGGCATACCTGAAACTTGAATCTTCCAAAAGATTTTAACAGTTCCTAGCACATGTGGAAATCAGTTTTAAACAGGAATTGTTTGAGGAATGGATGACCAGTAGATACAATTCCACAGATAGGAAAAAAAAAAATTGCTTAGAAAAATCTGTCTTAGTTAAAGGAAGATATAAACATTTGATACACTTTTTTTTTTAAATAACAGCAGTTATAAGAAGGAAAGAAAAGGAAAGCTTTCTACTATAAAACGTAATATACAATTTTCATTCAGAGAAATGAAAGGAATATCTAAAATGTCAGTGGCCATTTCATTAAAACTGAAGATAAGGCATTAAAAAAGCATATACAATAGATAAAGCCACACCAGGCATCAGGTTATATATGAACAGATGGTATAATTAGAAATAGGGTACAGAAAAATTAAAGATATTTAAGAGAGACTGCTATGCCACCTTTAGAACAAATAATTCTATATGGAGCTATAAATGAAAGAAGCAGCTTATTGTCTGGGAGAAAAAGAACATGAGGAAAATTTTTGTTAAAATTACTTATTTTCAAAACCAACAGGTTAAAACTTACATCCAAAATCCTGAAGCATAAGCTAAGGAGCAATTCAGATCAGAATTTGTTGTTAAGCACTCAGTAATAAACTAAGAAGATAATAATGGGTGGAAAAGTGACCTTTTTCTTTTAAAGAAAGAGGAAATGACTAAAGAAGTTGACCTACGGAAACTTGTGCCAATTACCTGGTGTTAATCCTGAGCAAAATAATGAAAGTCTGTTCAAGACTACCAAGAAAGAGGTATGTTCAAGTCTACCCAGACTAAGAAACTACAAGCTACAAAAATATGGTAAAGGTAATCAGCACGTTTTGTGGAATGTTAGTCTTCTTAAACATAAAAAACACTGGACTACACATTTGGTCAATAAATGCAACTATTTTCTGATAGTATAACTTGGATTTATCTCAAGTATCTGATATAGTCCCAAATGCCATATTGTTTTTAAAAACCCAGTTCACTCTAAACTAGGGACACGTGCTGTGTGCCAGTGTCTGGTTTAATGGGTTGGGAAGCCTGGGCAGCACCAGGTGGATGCCAACATAACAACAGCATGTGACCTTGAACACTGCTTACATACAACCTTGCTCAGTCACCCCAGAGAAAGTATAATATTTTTTAAAGGGTTTTCCAGAGGAAACAAGATCTAGCCCTTCCTTTTAGCATAAAAAGGCATTTCAAACAGTGTAGAAGATGATTGCCATTCCGCAATGTAATCAGATCACATAAAATATCTTTTCTTTTCACTTATGGTATAGTTAACTATCTCCGCTTTAGCTGAGACAATTGCTCTCCAGATTTTAGCCTCCACAACAAAAACACATTCACTGGGGCATGCCTGTCAGTCTGTAAGCTGCTACGTGCTGAGATGTTGTTTCTACACCTATTTTTATTTCAGAGGGGTGATGCCCAGTCATGCACTCAGTGTGTCATGGAAGCTGAGAGCTCACCCTGTTCTCCCCAGGCATTTCCCGAACACATGGCCGCACACAACCCCACAGCTGCATCCCACCATCAGAAGACGTCTGTTTTGCTTAAGGATGTGAAAAGGGAAGCTACCAAAGGGCTGCATACACAAAACCCCACATCTCCCATTTGAAAGGCTCCTTTTCCCTTTTTTCCCTTTTGTTCTCTCATACAGCAGGTTCACTTCATCTGTCTGTCAGGTCCTAAGCTGGTGGACAGGAAAACATGATAGAAAAATGTGTTTTAGGCGAACACAGGCTCCACACCTCGCGGCAAGAACAGAGCTAGGAGGTGTTGGAAGTCAAAACGGGGAGTATAATATTGATAAATATCTGTTACAGCTGTCTCTACTTTTTCTTTCCTTCTCTCCCATCCCCTCTCCAATTATTATTTCCATTTGGTCCTGATCTTTGCTCTGCTCATCTCCACACCAAATGCTCTGAAGACTACTTAGGGCTTTCTGTGAAAAATGTTGATTCATAATTTAATTTTCAAGGGGGCAAATGTTTGTGTCACTACATGTGCCAGCACAGCTGTCAGAGAGTGTCCCCTTTGCAGCCATACCACAATGTGCTCCACCGAGAAGAGACTCAAAGACAGAAAATAAATAATATTGCAGCTCACCGACACAGAAGCCAAATTCTCTGCTGGTTTACTTCCATGCTTAAGCATGTTTCTGAGTAGAGAACAGATGTAGTGAGCAAAAGGCTGAGCCTGGAAGCAGAGCCACTTACTCCCTTTCTACCAGAAGCTGTGTGTATACTAGCAGCTTCAGAGCCCACCCTTCAACTTACTCTGCACACCTGGAAAATTGAGAAGTTTGTTTACATGTGAGAGATATACAAAAATTTTGAAGCACCAGCAGTAAAAAAAGAATACACTGGTACTTTTTTGCTACACACAAATAAATATATTTGCAGGAAGCTGGAAGAATAGTAGTGAACAAAGCCAAAAGTGCTAGATTTTTGCATCAAAGATATTTTGCCATCAAGGATATACTGACACAAGCAGCAGCTGCTGTTCAGCCAGTCTGTTTTGCTTAACTACCTTATAATTCCTTTATTATTAATCAATCAGTTTGATTCCAGTTAAATTGCAAAGAAATTGCAGTTCTGATTGTCCATTGACACACAACAGTTTTATTCAGCAGGCTGCCTTCCTGGCAAACCACTGGATTGCTTTTGCTGGCTCAGAAACTCGAACACGCAGCCTTTCTGATGCTGACAGATTCCATCTGCTCCCCTTTAATTAACATCTAATATGTAAACCATCTAATACATGTAACACTGCATAACAAGGGATTAAGAAATAGAAGGTAACCCTTCATCATAGAGTTGTGTCATCTCTTAGGATCTCATTACGAATGGTAAACGGTACCAAAATGAAAAGGGAACTGCACACTAGCAGAAACAGCAACATGTAGGTACTCTCACTGTGATGAGTATAAACACACATGAATGCAGAGTCAAAATAAAGTGGAAGGTGTAACAGCTTTCATAAATGGATTCACATAGGTACTGCTCCTGCTTCAGACATCAGCTGATTTAACACAGTTAAAAGGAAGAATGGGATCTACTAAATTGTGTTCCCTATTATTGCTAGCTAGGTAAGAAGCATTGTTTCTATAAGACTCTGGTGCAATCCATTAAAGGCATTAAAAGTGCTAATTAATTCATGTTCTACAAATTAAGTGTCCAGGCTGTCTAATACCTGCCAGCCGCCAAAAGCTGGGGATGAAAATATACAAAGAACACCTTCTAAGAAAGCCCTGTAACCAAATTAAGATGTCAAAAGTAAGGGAGATAAAATGCTCCTCTGCATCACAGCAGCTGATGAACAGGCATGAAATTTATGTGGCTGGGGGACAGGGCTTGCCACCATTCATGGCTAGCTAAGTTATGTGAAAGGTCAAGGCTGCTAGGTTTTCATGATAACATCTAAGCAGAACATAAGCATTTGGAGACTCTCATCCACACATCTATCTAGTGAGTTAGATTAAACTCATGCAGAACAGCTGCAACAAGCCATGCAATGCTTAACAAAGGGCAGGAAGATTATAGACCTCGATAATGAGACACGAAAGACCCCAATGGCAAGAGGAGAAGGGGAACTGTGCTCACTAACCCACAGCAATGACAAAATCATTATTTGAAGCCTCTTAGAAACGACTGAAAGGGAGGGGGAGGGGGGAACAGGGGAACAGTGTAAGATCAACACCTCCTGGCAGGGTTGGCCTTTGGTTTTCTGCAGTATATGAGCTACAATCCTGCGGTACGAGCTCTTGAGCTAATAGTATTAAGTTGTACCTGTTGTTTTCCATTTCCTCAAAATGTATCTGGGAGGCCAGTCCCCAAAAGCACACTCACTGAAACTGCTCTATACTGCGGGCTGAGCTGGTCTCCCACAGGAGAGAAGAAAGAACTGCTTTCATATCATTAAGGCATATAGATATTTATTTACATTTCCCTCTTCCCTGCTTCCAGTGTTGGGAGGTGTGTAAACACATGCCTTGCTCCAACCCACACAAGACAGCACAGGAGCCCTTCTTCAGCAGGGATGGGTCAAAATCTCAAGGTGAGCAATGGGGTTTGCAGTGGGGTCCATCCCACCTGGGACTGATTTTTCAATCGATGACTATTGTCATCAAAGTAGAAAAAAATGAGATTGCACTGGAGTCAGTGCAAATCCACATGAGCTTACTTGAGCATGTGCCTCACACGTCTGTTTCTTAGAGCTTGGATACCTAATACTATGCATATTTAAGAAGCAATGAAAATAAATAAAGTTCACAAAGACCACAGACAGATGGCAAGGAAATGCCTCACAAGAAATGTGCCAATGGTACCAACTACGCTAACGTGCAGAGATCCATGCTTACTGCTAACAAAAGACACTAGAGTTTTATCATGTCGGAGGTACAAATAGTTCTCAAAACAAATAGTTCTCAAAAGTCAAAAAGTTTCTGATCTTTGCTTTGTTTTCCATCCACCTTCCTTAACTTTCCTCTTTACACCGCTGATGTTTCTGAGTGCTGGAAAGGTGTATCTTTGTCAAGACTGTCTGTTCATATACTTGTCCTGCCCTCTTCAATCCTGTTAATGGTAATGTTTACACTGTCGCAAAGGCAGTGTCTCAACACTCCTTAAAGAAACACTCATATCAATATTGTGACAAGGCACAAGTTTCTCTTACCTGAATTACGTACTGTTTAGGCATTATATACTCTGTGCTATCTGTAATTTAGTACTGTCTTGAGAAAAGACCTAAAGGGGAAACAAAAAAAAAACAAACCCCAAAGCCTAGTTTTTATTCAGTTCTTCCTAAAATAGGGTTTTTTTCTTGTTATTACGTTTATTTGCTAAACATAGAGATAAATTGCTTTCTGACCCTGTTGTTTTCTCTGAATGTTTTTGAAGAGAATGAACCTTCTACTCAGTTAATTTGTGTGCTGAGATTTGCTTCATGGTAGTTTTAAGATCAGTCCTGGATTTCCTAACCCTTTTCTTTTTCTTTCTTTCCTGCCACAGGCTAAATGCATTAGATGGTTACACGATCATTTAGAAACCATTAAATCTTCCTTTAGAGAAGAGACTCTCTAGGTAGAATTTCACTCTTATCTCTGTCTCCGATCGGAGGAGGAAGTCCTGCTATAGGGATCCTGCCTTGAAGCCTTCCACCAGTATCCCGTTCTTCAGGAGAACATGCATCCTCCTCTCCGCACCCCTGTGGCATCCAAAGACCTTGCTAAAGCAAGCATTGATTATCTGCCTGATCTCTGTGTTTGCTCTCATAGGGAGTGGCCACCCCGCAGTAAGCAAGCTGAAATGCAGTTTCGCTGTGGCAGAGCCTTGCCCCAAACAACATCCCGGACAACATGGGCTGATTTCTGGGTTTGAAGCCGTGCTCTTTAGGGGAGGAACCTTATCCTTGCCCTTTCTAATGGAGGATGTACTTCAGTAAGGTTGGGGAGTAGAAGTTAAAGGAGGGCTTTCATGCTGATGAAACAAATTAATCATAATGATATCACAGATGAGCTAGTCTTTTGACTATGTGATATTTGTCACCACTTTTCCTACTTTGGAAAAGGCTTTGGGTTAAAGCCATCTCCTTCCCTCAGTAGAACTTGGACTCTCCCATCCCTTTTATCCATTTCATCCCTACTCAGTTTCAGATGTAAGTAGCTGATCCTTTAGGGCTCAGAGCCAACAAGGCTGACTGTTCCTCCATATCCCTACAGACTATCTTTGTAAGGCATGGCCGGGAGGCAGCCCTGGTTGCAAGGCCCAGTGCAGCACGCTGCCTCGTGACCATGCACTGTGCTGAAGCACAACCCTGGAGCAAACTGTCTCCACGCCAAGGGAACTAGTTAACCAGCTGCAAGTGAACTTTAGGAGAGAGCTGACAGTGAGCAACCGGTGAGATCAGGGCCAAGCAAGTAGCACAGCAGTGTAGCAGACACGTTTGCAAGCATCAGTCTGCAGGTTATTGAGCCCTCACTTGGTCCCGATCAGCTGCTACATTCATAACTGCTGCAGCCAGAGCAGCTCCTCCACAGGGGTCCCAGGGGCTGGGGGGGAAGAGGAAGGGAAAAAGTTTGTTAGAAAGTAACACCTGCAGTGGAAGTAGAGGCTGGCAGAGATGGCCAATCCAGCCCTACCAGCAGGAGCAGATGAGCAACACGAATTCAAGCCAGTAATCCCATGAGCAGCAGAAGTCATGCAGAGAGGCTTTCTATGGCTGCCTTGCATGGATTTTCTGTTCCCTAGTAATCCGGTTGAGCTCACACTTCCCTTTGGGGACAGTGCTAATCTCAGTTTGTTTGCTACACTTCTAGCTTTCTCAAGGCTCAGGAGTTTGATATCATAGAGGTCTTTATTCTTCATTCAGATGTTTCTGAAACGGACAACAGCGGGCAAGCAGCCACACATACAGACTAGGCAGGCCTTACTTACAGAAATCCTATGTTTTAGCAAAACAAGCTAAAAGTGGTTTGACAGCATGCACTCGAAATATAGCAAGCTTCATGAAAGGCTAGAGTACAATTTGGGGGAAAGATCTCACTCAGTCCTAAATTTTGACTACTTATTTTCATATGGTTTTACCCATTTTTTTTCCACCCCAATAGAACTTGTAAGATTTCACATGACAAGTAATAGCTCTCCACAAATAGACAGAGTGACAAACATCAAAAGTAGATGAACTCAAGCTTATCTCTCCAACCAACTGAACTCAATCAGAGCATATGCTTTGTACACCTTGGTAATATCATGCCAATGGAAGGAGAAAAACTGTGATCATATGTCACTGAAGTTTTTAAAATTGTAAAAAAACTGAAGAGCTATTTTCCAGGCTAAGCATTGTTGTTTACAACTTTTGCATTTGAGCAAAGACTGCAAGCAAGTTGAATTCCTGCAAAACAAGTAGCAGAGAAGTTATCAGCTCCTGTGTTTCAGACAGGATCACTAGTGGATTTCAGGCATTTCTGTCTTATTTAATCACTGTTAACTGCAGCCTGGAATGCTGACACAATGTGTAGTGAAAGCAAAGAGTGTAAATTGGGCATGATAGAGGTTTCTTGGTGCAGGAAGGAAGTAACATAACACTGAACACAGCTCAAGTTGCACTGTGAGAACAGAATGAACAAGCAAACCAGGTCTCTGTCACAAGGCAACAGAGAACAAAAATGATATAATTAAAAAGAGGTTTAGCAGGGAAAGAATAATGAAATGTTTCATTTTTACTTTACATCCTAAAGTGACCTTTCTAAATACAGGGAGAATGACTATAGCTTTAAAAGCACATTATGCTTTAGTTAAAATAGTAATTTAAACAATTACACGTGTCAGTTTTAGTGAGAAAAATCTTATGGGTAAGTGCCAAAGTCTTTTTTTCCAGAAGTTTCCAGGAGCCCCACTCTTGTCAGCTCTCAGAGACACAAAATCATAGAATCATTTAGGTTGGAAAAGACCTTTAAGATCATTGAGTCCAACCATAAACCTAACACTGCCAAGTCTACCACTAAATCCTGTCCCTAAGCACCACGTCTACACATCTTTGAACACCTCCAGGGATGGTGACTCTACCACTTCCCTGGGCAGCCTGTTCCAGTGGTTGATAATCCTTTCGGTGAAGAAATTTTTCCTAATATCCAATCTAAACCTCCCCTGGTGCAACCTGAGCCCATTTCCTCTCTTCCTATCACTTGTTACTTGGGAGAAGAGACCAACACCCACCTCACCACAACCTCCTTTCAGGTAGCTGTAGAGAGCGATAAGGTCTCCTCTCAGCCTCCTCTTCTCCAGGCTAAACAAGCCCAGTTCCCTCAACCTCTCCTCATAGGACTTGTTCTCCAGACCCTTAACCAGATTCATTGCCCTTCTCTGGACACACTCCAGCAACTCAATGTCCCTCTTGTAGTGAGGGGCCCAAAACTGAACACAGTATTCGAGGTCTGCTCTCACCAGTGCCAAGTACAGGGGCACAATCATTTCCCTACTCCTGCCGGCCACACTAGTCCTGATACAAGCCAGGATGCTGTTGGCCTTCTTGGCCACCTGGGTACACTGCTGGGTCCTATTTGTCCAGCTGTTGACCAACACCTCCTGTCCTTTTCCATTGGGCAACTTTCCAGCCACTCTTCCCCTAGCCTATAGCTGGGGTTGTTGTGACACATTCAGAACTTCAGAGAGGGATCTTCAGATGCACCTGCTGTTTTGCTGAGAGCCCAACACATGTGGATATGTGTGAATAAGAGTTCAGGATATAGGTCCTGCTGAAAAATCAAATGCCTAAACCCTGCTGGCTTAAAGTTCCCACAGTGTATTTTAATATGGGAACCGCTTTTCAAAGCTCTGTCCTCAGGTCTGTGATGTTATTGGTTGCTGATGTTTAAACAAAACTCTTGGAAGCGTACTTGTCAAAAAAACCATGGATCACTCTCTACCTTGTGCCTCCCTGGCATCCCCCATACAGACAGATAGCAAGTGACTTTGTGTGGGCCCTGGTAATGATCAGTTGCTGTTTCCCTGTGTCCCAGCAGATTGGCCCTTCTCCCAGCCTAGCTTTCCTAGGAAGACTTTCTCCACCCTTATGCCCTTATTCTCAGATGTCTTTCACTCCGGTGCTGTTGGTAGCCCAGTGGTCTGACGCACTTACTGGGAGTCTCATGGGAGGCCATGGCACTGGACTTACCCAGAGCTAGCAGCTGTCAGTGGTCACTGGTCATCTGCCACATGACCCTCCAGATCTCACTGGGAGCTTTTACCCTCGTGCCAGCTGTAGGCAGTGGACACTGGTGCTTACACGCAAGATCAACAGTGTTGCAGTTCAGTGATGGAGGACACCCCAACACACTATCAGACATCAACCTCCACTGTGAGGTAGAGCTCCAGGAGCCAGAACTCAGTAGCTCCATGCCTGGGAGCATGGTGGAGCCCATCCAGCACCCCTGGGGCCACTGCCTGCCATGGGTGGTGCAGAGAAATTGTTGCAGGCTCGTGGGAACAGCTTCCTGTGCTGCCTTTAGTTAGACCAACACACATGTGTGCTGACCCATGAAGTGAGGACAACAGATCAAGAATGTCTAACACATTGAATACCCAGTGTCAGGCCCTATAGGTCACAAATTGCCCAGAGATATTGTGGAGCCTCCATCGCTGGAGACACTAAAACCCAAGTGGACACAGTCCTGGACAACCTGAGCAGGTCACCTAGAGCAGCAGGGTTGGGCTGGATGATCTCATGAGGGACCTTACTACCTCAGCTATCCTGTGATTCTGTGAAACCCAGTTAGGAGACCGCAGAGTGGGGTTTGCAGCCCCGCTCCCTGGTGGCATCCAACACATCTTCACCAGCAGCAAGAGTAGCATGTGGACAACCTGCACAGACATCAGCATGTGACTTCAAAAGGCCTGGTGATACATTCATCCTGCCACGCAGGACCTGTGCGAGGAATGGATGGTCCCATGGACGCAGGTCATTAGTGCAGTGAGTGGAATGCCCAGAGGTCTCCGTGGAGCTCAGAGGAAGCCCCATGGTGTCACCTGAAGCTTCTGTTAGAAGAACAGACACAGGAGGAAGGGGGATGACAAGAAGCAGCCTGGCATTTCCCCCTTGTTCCCTGTGATTGTGCTTCTGTCCCTAAGCCCAAAACTCTGAACCTTCTCCTTGGAAAAAGACTTTGGAATCTTATTATCTGCCGGGTATTTATAATTAGGCCTGTTTTAACAATTAGGGTCACCCCCACTGGAACTAAGGGAGTTATGGAAAAAGATTCTTTTTACTGCACATAGTTAAACTCTTGCAGCCCTAGCAAATAATTTTTCTCTGAAGCCAGTGAAAATCTCCCCAGGCTGAGCAAGACCTTTGCAAGCAGCCAACTCAGAATTATCCTAACTTAAAATCCTGAAAAGGTACTGACCAAATTTACAAATCATTCTTTAGACTCATCCACTCTTTTCAGAACAAAAATTACTGTTTAGCTACTCTGAGATTGACAGCCTTGTTCAGATATTCAGCTCCATATGAAGAATGCTCCAGAGAAAACTGCCATCAAAGTCTGTAGTGTATTTCTTAGAGCTGTTACATATAGACTCCACGTTATTTGTTGTATCTGGTTACACCACACTACAAAAAAGCCTCTCCTTTCTATTACATGCATTTGCCACCTCATTTTACCTTCATAAAGAAATGTTTAGGTTTCTATCCTTTTGGATGTGGACCGAATAATGCCACTTTTTGTTTATGAAGATATATTTTGAATTTCAACGATAGAACACAAGGACAGACCCACTGAACGGCTCTATTATACTTAAGAGATTGAGTTTCTATTCATAAACATCTGAGTAGCTCCTGTGAGATGGTTTCCCATACAAAAACCACTGAATACCTCCAAATGAAGCTGACTATATCAAAACACTAAAACATGAATAGGATTTCTTCTCAAAGGAAAGACTGAATCAAAGTACAACTATACTGATATATCTTCTAATACAGCTATTTGCAGTCTAAGAAGTACCTTTACCTTGGCTTAGAATCACTCTGATTTCTGCTACAATGTTTTTGTCATAAATATGCGCCTTATTATACAGAAGAAGGGCTTCTATGAACAGCATAAAAGACACATTTACAGCACATGATGTTTGCCATGAAATAAAATACTTGCCATTTTTCAGCTTTAGAACACCTTAATTCTGTGTTCATAATTTAATTATCAGCTACTACTTTTAAAAATATGTATGTGAACAAAAGTTACTGTAATAATTGAGAATTTTAAAAAGAGTTATTCAGGAAAAGAGGATTTAATTCCCTGGTTCAGTGACATGAATTGTCTCTTGAGTGGCAAGTCTTAACCAACACAATAGAAAAGAAAAGGGAGAAAATAATTCACTTTGTATAGAAGCCACATGCAACCTTATCAAATTGTGCATCAGGCAACAAAATACAGTCTTAGTAGAAATTTTCAAAGATAGAAATTTTTCAGGGATGCAAGCACATATTCCGGACAATGCATATGATTGCCTGTTTTCTCAGTGAGAATTTTTCAATTTGCAAGGGGTGTGCAAAATGTTACCATTGATCTGTTTGTGCTCAATATCCTTTCTGTTTAGTTAGAAGCATAAGACAGCATGCACGCTAATGGAAAGACTGGCTCAGCAGTTGTAGCAAACCTTTGCTGAGTATCAAGAGGGTGAAGCACCGGTATCCCTAATTCAGCTCTGTACTACCCAAGAGTCTCCCTGTGCCCAAAAAGCAGAAAGCAATGTCCAGGGCTGGCAGGCACATAGATGGTGGCTATTTGGCTGGATTTTCCAAAAATGAGGCCATAATAACCAATCCACTCACTAATAACTGACAGAGCACATATCAGTGAACAGGTTCCCTACTTCAGTTTTAAGTGTAAATGAATAATGGATACTTCATTGAAAAGTTAATATAAACCCAGAGGAAGGAACAAGAGTGTTTTTCATCCCCAGCCTAAAGTGTAAAAGGCAAAGATCAGTCATTTGGTGATGCCACAAACTTTTTTTTGAATATTTCTGTCTAAAATGTTTAACTTCAAGAAGATTTTTGGCTTAAAAGGTTCTGTTGTTGTTGTTGTTTTGAAAGATCTACAACAGTGACCATGTGCTTCAACAGCAAAGCCACTTAGGAACAGCAGTATTTCTGCTAATGGAAGCACTGTTCAAAGAAAGAACACTACTCCTTAGTTTGCCTCCATAGCCAGCATTTGCTAGAAGGGAAAAGACATTGACCTCTGACTGTGGTGGGTAAATGTTAGATTACATTTAGCAAGCGAAAGTCAAAAGTGCTTTCTATGTGGCTTTTTAGTTAATGGCATCTGCTCTGTTATGACAGAAGCAGTTGTTGTTCCTTCTACTCTAAAATACATATTTTGGTCACAAAACCAATTCTGCTGTTACAGTGGGAGCGTCCCACCTGTGTCCACCTGTTTCACTTCATTTCTGAAGATCAATGAGAGTTACCTTCATTTATGAAAATTACATATAATAATTTATTTGTGATTAAGGTTTATAAGCTGTTGTTATAGAGTGGCTGTGATTAGTTACAGACAGATAGGAGAGGGTTTATTACTGTTATCAAGTTATGAGAAATTGGCAGTGAGGAGTAAACCTGCAAAGATTTTGCTCAATGCCTCTGTAGACTGCATTACCCATTAGCTTGCAGTGCAAATTTTTTCCTGTGTTTCCCCTCCTTGGAGTCAAAGGCAGAGCAGGACTAGAGCGCTAGCTTTTGACAGTGGGAGACCTTATTTTAGGCCCTTTATGTGCCACAGATTTCTTGTGCGTTCTCACAGAAGTTGCATGAGTTCAGCCCTTGGGGTCTGGGAGTGGAGTTCATGTGCCCCCTGAGACCCAGGGATTATGATGACGGAGAACGGAAACAAGCCACACTGAGGAGCAATTCTATCTTTGAATTTCTGCTGCCTTACCCAGGTTAAGTGCTTTCCCACAGCCCAGAGTTTCATAGCCCTGCATCTTCTCTCAGAAGGTGCATCTTGCTGGGTGGGAGCTGGCAACTTACTTTCTTAAGTAACAGTGCAGAGCAATAAGGCAGGGAGTGGGAGGCCCTTGGGAATGTTCAAACCCTCAGTGCCTAGCCTGCAGGCTCTGCAGGAGTGCACCTGGCCTTCACTGCCCCTGAGGGGCTCAGCCAACAACTCAAAGGGTCAGCAAGACCAAGATCATGGAGGCAGGAGCATGACTCCATAACCAGGTAAGTGCATTCACTTGAGATCAAAGTAGGAGAGGAGAGAGAGCTGCTCTGACCTCTGATTCCTACCGACAACACTCTTGTTGGAAAATTCATATGCACTTCAAGGCCAAGGGCCAGAACACAGGACCTTCTCTCCCTGTGGAGGGACTCCCTCACCAGGCTGCAGAGCAAAAGCTTATTTTCTCTCTGACTGACCCCATTAACCTGATAGTCCTTGCTGAACAGTGGCAGAACCTCAGTGCAGATATGGAGAATACTTCTGATCCCTTGGTCTCACTGAGGTGAAGTTTAATGGCTTACTCCTTCTTCTTTCTGGGTGCTTTTGTGAACCTGGGGTTGAATGTTCTTGTGCCTCGGCTCTCCCACTCACACTGCAGAAATAAGCGTGTTAATGTTATGAGCTGCACCACGGGAATCACAAAAATGACAGCTTAGTTACAATATATCCCCTCAGCACAGAAAGCAGCTGTCAGAGCACTTCAGCTGGCCACGAAAGCATCAGGTCAAAATACTTTAAAAAGGTAAAATACCTTTTAAAAAAGGCTCCAACAAGAACCTTGCAAAATGATTGCAACACAGACCAAAATTTTCACAGAAGGGTAGATTTGTACTGTCAAAATATTTAACAAATTCAAGTTTCACAAAGTACAAAAAATCAAAACCATCAGGATGCATTATCTGTTTTAGCACCTTCTAATTTTGCAGTTCATAGTGATTTTGTCAGTGCTGATTATTTTTTATTTGAAGGGTGCTTGATCCAAAAGAAAACAAAAACTAGTTTGAATAAAACATTTAATTTTGGTTCTTTGATAATTTCATTTCAAACAACCCAAAATGAGAGTAAAGATGGCTTTTAGTTGTCTGCTCCAAAGTCAAATGACTTTAAACTCTGGGTTTATGCACTGACTATTATGTGAGGTAGACAATTCCATCTAGTCTCAATGTGTTGCCCTAATATTAGACTATGCTGAAACATCTGGCTAATTTCAGATTTAAGATGCATATTACATGAACTAAACATCACTTATTATACATTTCCCAGTGTGAAGTAACATTTTCATGCATAGAATTTACAGCCCCAGGTGCAGCAGTCACCACAAATGGTGGATTTGGGTTCTTCTCAGCATTCCCTAACTCAGTGTCAGCAAGCAGTTCCAAAGGTTGACGCCATGATTGCTTCAGAAGATAACCTAGCAAATCTGTAATTCACCCACCAAAAAATGAAGGTGCATTCAAAGAGTTTGTTTAATAAAGTAGTGGTAATCTGCATTTCAGTCCTTCCTTACTAAACCCATAGGTTATTTCATAAACTCTGAAGAAACCACTTGCCAATAGGAGTTCCCTGATAGGTTAGGTAAAAAAATCCACTGCGTCCCTCCCTGGTGCTGTACTCCTGTTACCAAGGTGAGACCCGAGCTAGTCCCATACTTGCTCTCTTTTTCTTCAGCTGGTTCCAGTGTCACACAGACCATCTGAGCCATAAACAGCATTTGTCCCACATCACTATTTGCAACTCTTTCAAAGCAGACATCATCTCAGCTCTCCCACACACATCTCAATATTTTTAAAATTGGTCTATTTCAGGGGATCACAAAAATCCACTGCCACACTACAGACCAGAAACAGTGGGATTCAGATGTTTTCTACAAGGCTACATCTACCCTGACACTACACAGCCCCAGCCTCTTTAGGCTTCTGCTACGTAAAAGATGCTGTTTAGTTCAGTCTTCTGCAATTCATTAGCAGGCTGATTGTAAGTGAATTGAGAACATTTATTTGAACAATTTAGAAAGATAAGCCAGTATGGACAGCCTAGTGCCTCAGGACTACCCAGCTAAATTAACCTTAAAGGAAAACAGGAGGAGCTGCAAGAGGTATGCTCCTGACTGTGTCTTGAGTTCTGTTCCATACTAATTTTACTTGAAATATTTCAGAACTTTGGCATATAAATTAACCATGGCAGGCTGACAGTAAGCAGGTCCTCATTATTTCCATGTTCAGCTATGTGTTTAATTCACAGAAGTATCAAATACAAACTCTCCACCACTGAGGGAGAAGTCGCACATACTCACGCCTGGTGCATATTGGTTAAATAGATTTGAAAGAAAGTACAGTACTGATTTTTTTTCCTTTCTTTACCACCATCCCACTATCTGATAAAGAACCTGGCATCCCAACGTCTGCATCTGTACCTGCTTTCCCCTCTGGGAAGGGGACTCCCCACTCCCCGGCACAGAGATCCAAGTGATTTTCTTACCACTCAGTAATCCTATAAACAGGAGGATTTTGGCATTAGCCTGTTTACTTCTTTCTTACTCAACACTGCATTGCAAGGATTAGTGTGAATTTAAACTGGAAGTGCAAAGTGACAAAATGGGTCTCCAGCTTGCAAATTCATAGCTCAGGCTCAGCCCACACAATGCAGTCCCTTGGGTTTGTTTTTTTCTCTTTTTCTTTTTTTTTTCTTCCTAATTTACAGACAGCACAAGAATTTTAAGAATATGTAGAATGTCAAAATTGGCACCTCTAATCCTTCCCATACAAGGGAAATGGTGTTTCTGCAGCTCCCCTTCCTTTTCTGCCTGGATTAGCCACAGACCAACAAAAGCATATGGATTTTCATTAAGGTTGGCTGCCTAAAACAGGGCTTGGTGACATTCAAGACAAGCCAGGTGAGTTTAATGTTTTGTCTATTGATGTCTTGCCA
This sequence comes from Phalacrocorax aristotelis, assembly GCF_949628215.1. Classification (NCBI taxonomy): domain Eukaryota; kingdom Metazoa; phylum Chordata; class Aves; order Suliformes; family Phalacrocoracidae; genus Phalacrocorax; species Phalacrocorax aristotelis. Next base: position 54,933,328 of record NC_134278.1, read on the forward strand.
GTGATACCACTGTATCTTCAAAGGCCGTGTCACTCAGCTGTCCCTCAGAGGGCTCAGCACTCTGATAAAAGCTGTATGAGTAGTCTAAAGTTAAAATAAGTTCTTATTGACAGAGACACCACGTTTCACAACCACCTCACACACCCCTCTCCTCCTGTAGGAGGGTATGTGAGAATTTCATACCCACGTAGCCCTTTTCAAGGAAGTGCCCAGCTCGAGCAGGACCCTTGGGAGCCTTGCTGTGTCTGGGTTCTAGTCACCTCTCACTGCAGAAGCACAAAATCAGGTAGCAACCATTTTCTCCCTACTGCATCTTGTGGTTAGCTGGGAATTGGGCATAAGCAACAACAGCTGATACAACAGCAAACACCATTTAGGGCCACCATGACACACAGAAGTCAGCCATGAATTTCCATTTCTCATTTACATATACAGGGAGCTGGCTGGCTCTTGTGTTCTCATACAAATAATATGGGACATTTTAGTATTACGAAAAGTTTTATTAGCAGGTGCCCTCACGCAGCTGACCCCCACCTTGCAGGTATTCAGCAGCTTCTTCATAGAGGGGACAGGGCACAAGGGTTTGATCCAAGAAAGGGACTGTATGTGCCATTATTTCCAGGGCCTCAGAGTAGCTGCACTGCCTGAGAGTGATAATCTGGAGTCAGAGAAATCAAACTACCTGTTTTGTAACTGAGAGACATGCCAACCCCTTGGCACGCCTGCAAGTGAGTGTCAAAACACAAAAGCATTTGTCATGTTAGTGACATACTCTGGGTGAGTTTGGAAACAGAGAACATTGCTGATAAATAGTTTTGGAGAACTCAGATGTGGCTGTGGAAGCACCAGACTAGTGGAGTGCTCGCTGTACACCTTGCACTGGGACAGCAGTATGCAGTCTCCTGGTGACACCAAACAGAAAAGCTCCCTGCTTAGTTATTGTAAATCAACATCCCAGAAGTGCTGCTACATGAAGACATCACAGAAATTAAATTAGCAGGGCATTTAAGAAATGAATTTTACTTAATAGAGCATTTTAATCCTTTTATTTTCTTTTTTTTTAAATAAGCAAATAACATGTTTCAGTGGTTCCATTCCTTTTGTATGCAACAACTAGTTTTAGGACAATTACACCAAAATTTAACGTAGCCAGCCACATCTCATTTGGATATATGGTTCCTTTACCTTGGCTATCATGACCAAAAAAGAATTAGACTTTTAAGAAGTTCTTTAATAAGAACACCGTTTTTCCGATGGAAAACAACAACAAAATGTAAAATCAGTTGCCCAGTAAAATACTTTTTCATTAGAATACAGAGGCAGGAAAAGAGAAAGTAATCTTTTACATACAGGATTAAACCCATACAAAAGCTACATGCATATATATATTTGTGTGAATTCGCACAAGTTAAACACTTTAAAAATAACAATTACTTCAAAAGCAAAACCAAAACAAAACAAAAAACTGCACAAAAATTTGTACCTTTTCCATTTTCTAGCTAAAGCTCGTAAATATATCTGGTTTTAAAACCCAGTAATTAATAAGTGCATTGACAAGAAATTAATAAGGTGGACTGTCTATAATCTGAATAAAAAATCAGTAGTTTTTTCCTTATTCCTCAAAGACTTTATTTGAGGATGCTGAAGCAACATCTGATGTTAAGCCTTTGCCATTTTACTAGCTGCATGTGTGTAAAGTATTATGATAAGCAGTAGAACTAAACTGCAGTTGTCCAGCTGCATCAACGCAGGACTTTTTGGGATGTGCTATTCTTGCTTTCTAATTGTCATAACTGACCAGAAGCCAGAGTTTTACAGGTTTTCAGGTGCTAGTTCACTGGAAGTCACGGAGTTTAGGAACCTACGCCAGTAAAATATGGCAGTGAGAGAGAGGGCACACGAACATACCTTTTGAAATCTGGAACTAATTGATTTCTCAGATTTCTCCACACGCAGTGTCCTCTAAATGCAGAGAACATCTGCACCATCAGCACATCAGGGTCTATGCTCAGCAACCTGCCTGTGCACTGAGGCAGTCCCTTTGCAACAACATCTAAGACAACGCTGGGAAGATGAAAGTCTTGCTTCTATCATACCAGTCTCCAAACAAGTCTCACAAGCTGCCTTCTGTCTGGGTATAAAAAGGACTCCTAACGAATATGGACCAAGCCTACCTTTGCATTTAGACATATAAGGATGTCCTTGCTCAAGTCATAGTCGCTTAGGTCAGTTTATTTGCACAGACAGAGTCAGTGCATACAGATAAGTAAGGCATTGAAAATGCTATTGAAAAGGCTGGAGGGTGTATGAACTTGTGGTTAAACCTCTGAGCTGTCACGTAGGATGTTTGGTTTCACTTCTTACCACAGATTGAGCTGTTTGATGCTGGATGAGTGACTTAATTTTGATATGCTTCTACCTGTAAAGCAGAAGTAACATCCACAGTCCTTAATCTCATCAACTTTAGGCATGATCTTTGCAGAGGCATAAAAAACCTCGTGCTGAGTATTTGAATACACACTTGACTTTTCCCAAATGGAAAGTGCAGATTTATCATAGGCAAGGCTGGGGAGGAGGGTGGCAGGAGAAGGAGGGGGGGAAAGTCACCTCTGTGTGGAGTACAATAAATGAGCCAAGACCCACCTCACACAGCAGGGGAACCATTTATCTTCACTTAAGTATCACTTTCACACTTATATCTACCCCTGTTCTTTGGAATCTGCTATATATAAGCAGCAAATCAGTGATAATGTGAACCAGCAAGATTTATGCCTTGATTGGCGGAATTCAATGGATTGCAAATGCAAAACACAATATTCTGTATTACATTGGATTATAACCATGATTCAGGAAGTTATAGGCTCCACTGTTGCTTTTCCTTTTTTTTTTGCAAAAGCAAATTTTACAATGACAGTTTGTGTAACAGCTTTCCAATAAGCTACCTCTTGCAAGTAATTGTCTAGAGTGTGTGTTTGAGGCATATTTGTTTTGAGGGATTTTAAGCTGTAAAGATGTACGAACACTAGGCATCCGCTTAATCTCAGCTGTCAGAGACAGGTTACCAGGCAAGATGGATCTTGGTCTCTGAGCCGGTAGGGCTGGCCATACTTGCAGCTGTATCAAAAAGAACTGAGACATGGAACAACTTCTGTAAGTCACATGGCACAGTGCATTTTAGTCAAAGGGAGGAAAAAGAGAAAACAGGAGGAAGGAAAATTTATCCAGTAGTTATGTTTGAAGGAGCAGGGAGCAAACAAAAGAGCCACAGCATAGGAAAGGGGCAAGTGAAAAGCCATTGCTTCCTTCAGGATGCACAGCACTGTTCGCTGTGGGGGCAGGAACCAAATTCTTCTTTTTATAATCAGCATAATCCACCAGAAATAATATATAATTCCTTGTAACTGAACGGCTGTCTCACAGATGGATGGTGTAATGTGTCCCCTGCTTCCCTCGCTCTCCCCCTTCCTTTCTTTCCCTCACTGGAAGTTCCTGTAATTGTCACTTTGTAATGTATATACCAGCACATGGACATGCAGAATGAACACTGCGTGCTCATTTTGTACTATAAATGATGTGTACTGCCTTGTGTCACAAACAGTAAATCCTTTATACCAAAAGCCTGCTCATTTTCACACCATTCACTTGTTCAGTAACAGTTGTCCAGATTTTTTAATTCAGCTCCTTACACTAATCCAGCAACTGCTGGTCTTAGACAGGTGCAGGGATCAAACAGGCTCAATAAACGAAAACATCTGGCCTGGAAATGATAATAGGCCCTTTTACTCTCCAAAGCAGAGGAGGAATGCAGAGTTTTCAAATGTTAAATCATGCAATTAGCTCCTGTAATCTTAATTTTTTTTAAATGAAACAATAGAGTTTTCTATTCAGAGTTTCATTCATTTCTTAGGTCTCTGCTCTCCTCTGTGGTGCAGGAGATGACAGGCCAAAGAGGCCAAATCACCATCTACTAAAAAAAAAAAAAGACACCCCAAACCCCCCTCAGAATAGTAAACCTCAGCCATGTCAAGAGGCCCAGCCATGCATTAAGCCAAAAATTAATTCTGGAGAAAATTTTGGGAGGGCCTATGGCCCATAGAATGGAAAATCCTTGCACAAGGCCAGTTTTGTGAAGCCGAGTCATCTCCAGCCATGTGAAAGCTGGTAGCAGGAGAGATCTAGTTGTAGACCGTCACCCCATTATCTGGATGACACCAGAAGACAGTTGTCCTCACACTCCCTTCACTGACAAGACTGCAGTCAGAGCCAGACAAAACATTTTAAACTCTGAAGGTGTTTTTAGAAGTATTTCTGGTCAAGGTTGTCCAGATTTGAAGCAGATCTCACCACAATTGTGCCTGGGTTTGGTTAGGCTGAGCCCAGGGTTAGGAGGTTCATCATGCCCTCCTGCAGCCATTGCTCCCAGCTACTGTCCCTCACCTTGGCTTGCACATGGCTGTCACAGTGCCCCTCAGACCAAAATTAAGACCCTCTACAGAAAAGAAGAGCTGTCAGAAGTTTTTATGCCTACAGCTAAGGGGATGTTTTCTTCTGGCAGCCCAGGTATGTGGTCAAGTAGGAAGGATAAGTATGTTCCCATGCCTGTATTAGAAAATAAGTTTCCATCTCTTATTCAAAAAGATCTCCATCTTCTTGATGAAAATGCTTTGGCTTGACTAAATAAAATCCTTTTAAAAAAGTTTCAAACAGGCCTCACCTTGACTACTAACAGTCATTAAATCTCATGAGAAGAGTTGGTATTTTTATCCAGCATCTTTGCCAAACTACAGTCTTGGTAACCCTGCACTGACCAAGTTTTCCTTTACACTTGGAGCTGAACATGTCATGCTTCTTTTGCGTAAACAGGAATGTTCATCTTCAGCCAGAGAAACCTGGAACCGAGTCCTGGGTCCCACTCCAGCCTTTGCCTCAAATTTCCTGTGAGGTCTGAATGCTGGACTTTCAGAAGTGCTGCGAGCCTGGTTACACTTTGCTTAGCACATCTGGGCCAGGCTTCCAAAGGTATGCTCAGTTCTTACCGACAATCCAGCCCTAGAAACCTCTTTTGACAGCCTGGCTTCAACTCTGAAAGGGCCTCTTGAAAATACTGTCTCTAGGCTTTCGTGGCTTTTGCTTTCAGAAAAACTGAGATTGTAATAGCAACACAGCATATAGGCTCTGGATCAACTATAATGCCAGTATCTATTAGGCACCAATATATAAAGGACCGATGTCATGAAAAGAAAAAAATAAAACATTCCTCCTCACTTCTGCAGGAACAGACGCTGCACTGTTCCCACACTGCTGGATGTGGAGGTGCAGCCTTTAGGCAAGAGGCTGAATGCATCACATAGGTCCAGGCCATAGTCCGCATTTTACTGCATGACTTTGCTCAAAGGTCATGAGTCTTCAGCTAAAAACACCCTAATGACTGTAGTGCTGCTGAGCACACAGATTTCCCTCAGTCACTGTTGAGAGTCACTGGCAGCTGTAGCAGATCTGGGTTCTCATGCTGGAGTTGATAAAAGGGACTCATAAGCCTGGCAAAGAAGGACTCAAGGAAACTCCTTAGTTTTCCTGAATTTTTACAGAAGGATTTCTTTAAGGGCACAAAACTATGACAACAGGGATCTCTAAGCACATGCTAAGTCATCATTCATGTGTGTTAATGGCATCTGTGTGATGTAAATGGGAGAGAGCAACTAACCTAGAATTAAGTCAGTACCAGCCTTGAGAAGCAGTGTCCCTAGGTCAGGGTCAGGCTTAAAGTAGATCCAGCAAGAGACTTTAGTTCAGACCAGGGCTCTTAAATGCTGAGTTCTCCTTGTGTGATGGACCTTGGACTAGACAATGAGGTTCACTAAGGAGAGAGGTGCCATGCAAATCAGAGAGGCTCTGTATGCTCCCAAGGGCATCATCCTCACCTTGCTGCAATGACTGGGTCAGACCCAGAACCAGCCACTGCATTCAGCAGCTGAGGGAGCTTGGGTTGACCCCTAAAGGGCAGGATTGCCACAGCATGTCTCCATCCAGACCATCAGTAGAAGAATGCAGGCAGACATCGACCAGCTTAACCCTGTACTCCTTCCTTTAAGAATCAAATGATGTCGAATCAGAAACTTGTGACCTTAGAAAAGTTGCTAGAAAGAGATTTCTTTGCACAAGGCAGATGGCATGTCCCTGTGTTATCTTTGCTGTTCCTGGAAGCCAAGAAAATCCTTATAATCTTTGAAGGAAAGGGGCAATTAAGAGCAAAATTCTGTATTGCTACATATACAGCCAATGTCTCGAGACATTATAGCTATATATTTGCCGATTAGAGTTTTAAAAGTTTCTCAAGTTGTGTTCACATTTACACTTGTAATGATTTGTTTCAAACACATACAGATTAAAAAGTCAGACTTGTGTATAGCTTTCATTTACTCGTTTTGTAGTGCTCATTTTGTAGTGCTTCAGCTTCCCAGGTAAGCCAAACATTTTTAACTTGTGACAAATTAAGCAAGTCATTTACTTTTACTGCTACAGGGAAATGAAATTCCTCAACACATCCTTTGTTGGTCTCTGCCATCAATCTGCAAGTCATATGTCTACTTCAAATAGGTTCAGTGTTCAAAACCAACGGCCTATGGCCAAACTTAAATTCTTTATGAAGGAAGTTTATACCTCAGGGATGTTAGCATTGGAGATAATGTCAAAGAAAAGTGTGGTAGAACAGTATAAAAGAAGTCTGTGCAAAAACCAGGAAAAAATAATTTCTCTTCAGTCAGAGGTGAGAAAGCTTCTCTAGCTGGTTACACGGAAGTCGCAGGGTCAAGAAAATTTATCAAAGCTATAACAAAGTGTGTTCCAGCATTCTGAAGGAAGGGAAAGAGAAGTAGTCTCTGGAAAAACATCTTTTCCTACCAGAAAACAGAGGCCAGGCCTTGATTCATTAACACATAGCTCCTAGTGGCACCTACCAGCACTAGCCCATAACTCCGTAATTTGCCACATGAACGCAGCCTGGGCGCTGAGGGATTACTTGATTTCACTTGACTTGTTTGTGGGTGCAAAAAACCCACTCACTATAAATTGCAAGATCAAGACCATAAGTTTAAGAGTAAAACAAAATCAAGCCAGACATGCTTCTATTATTACAGACAAAACCAGCTGATTTTGTGTAGATGCCAGGAATTCAGTATTCCTTTTGACACATTAGATACTCCGGCTTGTTTAGCCCTATCATCATGTCCTTACAAGTCTTCAGTTCAAACGCTCACTTCTAGTACACTAAATCCATCCTATATATCTGTTATAAATAGGGTACTGCACATACAGCAAGTGCAATCCCCACTACACACCCTTGTATGATCACTTTAAATAGCACACATATTCTCATGTTATATTTAGCGCTACATCCACAGTAACATATCATCACATCATTGTATACAAAATGGCTTCATAAAAACAAACATCAGAGCAAAGAAATGGGTTTCTTCAGCTTGCATTGCCACAAAGTCCTCTTGAAAGCTTTATTTTATTTAGTTTAATTCCATTTACAATAATTTTTAAAGTCCTAGTTTATGAGACTCCCAAGCAAATTCAAATGACAATTCTTTATCGTAGCAGATATGTCCTACTAGATATTTTTAAGCACTTAGCTTACCAGTTTGTACCCATATTTTCAAAACATTGAAGATTTCTTAGGAACACAAGCATAAGTGGACAGTATTCAAAAGTATTTGGAAAATCAGGCCATAAGCCACAGGAAAACCATGGAACTGTTTTCATAGACCTGGCTCCAGTGGCAGATAAGGGTCAGCTGTAGATATGTTCTTGAGTTCTTACTGAAAATCTGGCTCTTTGGGCAACTTCACCCATGGAACATGATGCTCCTGATCATTTCATACCTTTTTTTATTTTTTTTATTTTCTTCTTTTTAAAATTTCCTTTCTGTTTATTTCCACTCTTTCTCTCATAGCTTATACTACTTAGTTTACAAAAAACTCTAAAAAAAAAAGACATTGATGACATTTCTCCAGACAGTACTTCTACATTTGAATCTAGTAACACAAATGAGCTGTTCAGGTAATTTCTACCAATACAAATTGTCTTCTGTTTTGAACTTCGGACTATATGAATCAGCATATTGGCAAGTTTGGCAATTTGCACGTAGTCACTGGCATAAAGGTGTAGTAGTAAATAAGAATGGAGTAGTAATCTCCTTCCACTTCCAAATGGGAAATCTGGACAGGGATTCTGCTCTGTTAGATAATGCATCGACTTAGAGTAAGTATAGAAAAAGATATGAGCTTGAGAAGAGGTACAGTAATACAAAGTTGTCTGATACAGAAGTCTACAGACTGAGCACACCTGCTATTTGTCATCATTATTTTTGCAGGATTTTTCCTTCTGTAGGTATCAGAGCTTAAAGGATTCTTAAGAAGGAGTCTCAGGGAGGATAATAACATGGATATGAGGAAGCTTCCCTAACATGGATAACTGCATGGGCAAGAGCATCTTGAAACTGAGCATATGATGGGAGCTGGCAGTAGGGCGCAACTGGAGATGGAAGTTGATATTTTGAGATCAATTAAGAACTGTTGAGACAGGATAAAAAAACCCAGGAAGGGCCTTGATTTAGAAATGTTTAATGCAGCAGAAAAATGGGGAATTGGTGGAGTCTGCATAGGGAAGACTTGTCCGGGGAATGTGACAGGATAAGAAAATGGTCTTTGCAGCAACACTGATGAGACAGGATGGTATTTCATCAAGATCAGGGAAGATAATTTTGCAGTAACAAAAGCTGTATGATGAACAAAAAATGCTATGTTAAGCTGAGGTCCAGACTGTTTCTCCCCAGGTACTGACACTACAGCCCATGAAACCTCAAAGTGAGGTTCTTCAGGGAATAAACCCAGCGGAATGCTAAATCTTCCAAAAACATCAGGTTTGTCTTGAAGCAGCACAACTCACTGAACTGCCTGATGTGCTTGCACCAAATCACAAACAGTGTGAGAGTGAGGAAGAACATGGGAGCGGGGTCAGGGTGGGCATGGCATCCCCCAGGAGGCCTGCGGTAAGATGTCCCACATTCAACCCTCTGCCAAAAGCTGGGAGAAGTGTAAGGCTGAGAACAGTCCTGACCACAGGATGATAAGCTAGTACACTCTTGGGAGAAGAAGGTTTAGAAAGTGAAAATGAGAAGTCATGTTTTAGCTAGATAAATCCTGAAGTGATGACTAAATATGCATTAAGTGTTATAGCAGAAAGACAAGATCTGAACTTGGGAAGAAGATAGGTTGGGGATTAGATGGTAGATCTGTAAGTTATCGGTGTTTTAAATCCTATTTAAAATAACTCATCTCCACATGCTGCTGTCTGAAAGGTCAGACTACCCTGAAAGCAACTGTTAGAGAGATGGATTTCTCTGCCCCTACCTGCAAGCTTTTGTCTTTATAGCCATAATATTACCTTACCTCTTGTCCCATTACTAATGTTTTCTTAAAAGCCTGTTGCAGAGGACCAGCTGAAAGACCCAAATTTCCTGTTATTATTGCTGTAATTTCTTGTCTTTGATCGTTGCAAGACGATTGTTTTTAAAATGTTTTCAGCTGCTCCAAAACCAACTTAGACTGGGCTTAAGCTCATTCCTTCTGGTAGTTAATTCCACTCCGAGACTTCATCCAGTCATGCTTTTTCCTTAGCTACAAGGAGTTTTATTAGGCACCATTAGTTTTGTTGGCTCAAAAGAAACCCTGCTGCAGCTGAGACAGTTTCTAAAATACTCGAAAGATTTTTCATGGAGACTGAGATGAGAGCTTTAAATTGGCCTCAGAAACAAGGGAGCAAGTAGTTCTGTGGAACAATCACATACTGTGGTCCCACTAAGATGTCCAGCTGCTGACTGCTGTGCAGATCATTACTTTGAAAAAATTCTCAAGTAACTCTCAGAGTAATCCCCCCAAACCTAAAGGCAGGTAAAGAAGAAACTAGAGAAGGCAGGAAGAAGTGTAATGAGCAAACATGCAGCATGCTGTCTCATACAGTGCATGACTGGATCATGATAAATAACTTCCATGAACTATTTTAAATTAAGATAAATGCAATTGTATGGGTCTCAAGATGGTCTTTTCCCATCATGACTGAAGAAGTTTTTAGAATCTTAAATTAAAAGCAAGCAAAGAAAACAAGAGTTTTGTAAGTGAAATACTGGAATTCTTTTAACATTTTGTCTTAGAAGGGACACCCACCACCAGCAGCCAAGAAACACAGGCGCTGCCCTGCCAGACCACTTCTCAGCTAATTATCCACAACACATCCCACGTGCCCAGAGCTGGGCACCAGACTTCTGCAGGGGACAGCAGAGCATCCCGAATAAAACCAGTATCAATTCACTCTGAGGTAGACATCTCCTCTCACATCCATCTTCTGCCTTAGATGCTGGCAGCTGCATCACTGACATCAGCCCAGGAGGTGAGTTCAGCCGAGCAAGACTGGACAACAAAGCTGGTCTAGTGCATCAGGAGAAGACAACAGAGAGAAGCTCAACTGCTGGTCCCTATGTCAGTCTATATGTAGAACAAATCATACTGGCTAAAGACTTATTTAAAAGCTTACTGTAGACACAGCTGCACCAGTATAAGGTGTTATTGTACCCTTGATAATTTATTGCCACATCCACTGCTGAGCAGTCTTGTGCAAAATCTCTCCTCTGCTTCAGAATGAATTCAGCACATTCAGTTAGTATGTAATTAGCTCTCACTGGTGTCCTTCTTCACAGGCAGAAGCTTGGGATGCATGCAGTTTGCATACAATTTGGAAAGGGCTGTAATTTAAATTAAAAAATTAAAAATCATGTATAATATGAGAAGTGCTGTAAGAATAGTGAGATTTTCACAGCTTTTTTCAAATATATCTGGCTGCATTTTACAGACAATGATCTGCTGAACTATGCCTGCTTCCTCCATAAATGTAAGCTGTCAGACATGAGTACTCTGGTTCATTGGCTACCCTTGATCGCAAAAGACAGTCTCATTCATAACACATTTTAAGACCACAAGAACAGTTTTGTTTATCAAAAACTGTCTTTCAAACCCTCACTTGGTCTATTTTTAGAACAAAGGAAATGAACTACAGCTAACCCACAGCATACTATGGGATGATTTCTGAGGTTGCTTCTTGTGTCCTCTGGAAAGTCTTCTTATGGACACGATTGGAAATCAAAAGCAAAAGATGAGCAGACTTCAGCAGCTGAAATTATGTTAAGAAGCTGGTCTCTTCACTTTAATATCTATAATCAGTTTGTCTGGACAAAATGTAGTATGGGCATCAAAGACGTAAACTTACACTCAAGTCTCACCCTTTAAATATAGGACTATCAGGCCACTAGCTCTCATGTATTGCTAGGGCATAATGTGACTTCTCTCCGCTTCAGGATCCCAGTGGACTGGATTATGAACCAGCTGTGCCTGGCAAGCAAGGACTGAGAGCAAGAAGAGTGGCCTCAGCATTACCCCGCAGCTCCGGAAAGCATACATAAGAGCATGTGGAGAGAGGTGCTTCTGAAAGACTCATGTTCAGCTGTAGCAATTCATCACAGCCTCTCTCTTGCATGTGTGTGTGTGTGTGTGTGTGTGTGTGTGTGTACACCTTATTCCCAGACAGCAAAAAAACTTTGCAGTCTGACCATATTAACTGTCTTAGCTAACAGTGCTGGGAGGGAAAGGGCAGGTTTTAGTTGCCTAGATATAGGTGGTACGTGAAGCTGGCATGTCCTAGAGGTATCCAAAACTTCTACATGGGACTAGGGGATTAAACACAGGATTAAGGCTGGGGACCTCCCAGCACCTAAATGACTCCTGATGCTCATGTTCAGGCACCTGAGCATATAAGATTCTGACTCAGAACCTCATCATAAGTAACTCCTGACAAAAATATTTTCTCTGGTTGAAATTCAAATTCATACATTTTTTTTCACTTGCCTATCTATTTTCAACCTGAAGACAGACTGGATGGGGAGGACAAACTGTCAGTGCCATGCAGAGAGACAGGCTGTAGTACCACCCTGGTGCAGACATCAGAAAATCCAGCCATGAGAAGCAAACCTTTACCAAACCAAACTTTGACATCTTGTCAGTTTAACTTTTCACTGCAGGACTGAAACTTCAGAAGTGTTTTGTTTTGCACTTGCTATCACTAATCAATGGGCCAGCATTTTCAATAACTAATAACTGGGCTTCTTCAACCTTCAGACCTCCAAATCAACACCTGTATTCCTTCCTAGGGCTTTTCTCAGCATGGACACATGAGCCTATGCTCCTTGACCATGATACAGGTCACAAAGTACAGAGGGATGCTTCACGCTCTATGACTTTGAGACCAAAGGGATGTGTTCAGACCACCTGCTATGGCACTCAGGTTCAAAACGACTGTTTCGGCTTCCAACTGTCTAAGGCTGCCAGATGCTGGATGAAGAAAGAAGTGGACATGATACATAACTTACACATACAGATATATGCACTTCAGATACAGACTCTGTCCCTTTCCACTGCGAGATGCTGTAAGGAGCCAGCAGCGTTGGGTAGCTAGGGTTGTCTGCACATATGGTGGTCTCTTCTTGACTGGAAACAGACCTCTCTCTGACCATTGCAATCTCTGCGTTAGGATAGCTATTTTAATATGGGTAAACTCACTCCACCTCTCTATGCCTCAGTTGCCCTATCCACATAGCTCATACCCAATCTACTTGAAGCTGTAAATGTGAGACATGATTAATTAAAGACAAAAAGTATTATAGGTCTTCAGACAGAAGGAGCTGAGGGAATCCAACAGGAGCATTATTATTACCACAGAGTCAACATCTCATATTCAGTGATGAAAGCCTCTCGGAGGAGTAATGCAAACCTATTGCTGGAATTAACACTCCCGCTCAAATTTGATAGTGCCCTTTATACAGGATTTTCATTTGTATTCACAGAAAAACATAAATAAGTGCTCAGGCTGGCCAATCTATTTCCTCTGTAACTGGCAGCGTTCACAGTCACTTTATTGTATGAAATAATGTCTTGTTTTTTCCTCCCTTTATCTTGCTTGTGCCTGACCTTCCATTAAAAGTTGCTTGGAAACTGCTTAGAGAATAGTCAGTAGTGCTTCTTATTGATATCTTCCTTTTGTGATTTCTTTGCTATTCTGTCTTTTTTATTCCTTTCCAGAAGCTTTTTAAGCTAGAAGAAGATGAAAAGAAACCAGAGAATCAAAGCCTAATATTTTTCTTTTTAAAAGGAACAGGAAAACAATCCTCCCTATACACATTCACATGTTAAACAAGAAAGAAATGCTCTTCTAATAAATGCTCCAGCAGGTCCTTAATGTGTGTGTTATTACCAAGTGCTTTACACATTCTCTTCAGCACCTTGGTAGTTAAAACCAAGATATACAAAGTAACTTGTGTCCCTAAATACACCTTGCCAGTCTCATTGTACAGAAATGGTGGAAAATGGACGCTGCTATGACACCCGTTTTACCGGAGAGGCTGTGTAAAGGTCGTTTGAGCTGACTCCTAAAAGGCAGAAGAAGCGGCTCAGAGGATTAGCCACTGGACAGCAGTGATCATGGTGGATAGTGGGAATTTAAGGAGCGGGCTGAGGGAAGGAATTGTTTCCTTCTCCTCTGCTCTTGTGAGGCCACATTTGGAGTTGTCAGGGACCAGCAGGGGATGGGGGCTCCCTGGGGATCAGGAGCAGGCGGACCTCTCCCTCGGTGGCAGGGCAGGACCTGGTAGCCAGAGCCATCCCACCACCCCAGCCAGGAGCAGGGCAGCCTGGGGGCAGCCCCAGCCCTGGGCATCGGGCACCTCCCTGGGGACAGAATGGGATGTCATCCCTGGCCGCGGTGTCCCCGCAGTGCTGTCTGGCAGCCTCTGCCCACAGTTTCCAAGAGCATGCTGAGCTCCAGCAGCAAGCTAAAGGTCACATCAATTCACAGATGTCAATATGAAGCTCTTACCTGTTTCAGTCCAGAAATTCCAGGAAAGATACTGCTTCCAGAGCAGTATCTTTCAGGCTAGTCTTTAAGATAGTGGCTGGCATCAGATCTACAAATATTAAAGTGTTTATGTCCCAGGAGAGGTGTCCCCCAGCCCCTGAACCCTGAGAAAATTATATTTTATTTTCTAAGTTGCTCTAGTTCTGCTTTTTTTAAATTTTCCTCAGGTTTCCCTGTAGCTGGCTGGGTTACCTTATAATTATTTTAGTAAATGGGCACATTGCTGGCAAAATTTCTTCTTCTCAAAAACACTGTCTGACACTGACTTGAGCCTGAAGACCGCTTTCTACTCACAAAGATTGCAGTGATATTGTTCTGAAAAAACCCGGCAGCAATGCTTTGTTGTTTTTATGTGTTTGCAGTATATCCTTTCACCTTTATAATACCTTCACATATTATATTTTGGATATACATCCTCTGAAGGAGGAATATACAAATCCTAGATCTACTCATCTGTACACAACTGGCAGAGTATTTTGTAATCAGCTGCTTTTTTTTTTCTTTGTGAAAACAAAGCAAAGTTCTATTGCAAGTTAAAGGTGTTGACTGTTAGGAGACCTGCAGACTTTCAGATTTTTCTGAGTCTGGATATTAGTTTTGTTTTATTTTTACTGCCTTATGTACTCATTTTAAGTAGCTTCTAAGTACATCCCACCTGGTTTACTACACTGGCCAAGCTCAGGTCACATCCAAGACACAGACGTGCCCTGCCAGAGATGCTGGCAGGACAGACAATTGACTTGGAGGTAAAGGACCTGTGTTAATAGAAGCCACTGACTATCTCCTTTCTGGGGCTAAGTCTAACAAGAAAACACTTGAAAAATTTTCATGGCTGGGCAAGTCGTGCTCCGCAAGGCATGGGGCTCGTGTGCTACCAACGTCCTCCCATCCCCCTTTCTCCAGTCCAGTTACACCACCCCTCCTCCCTGCTCCTTTTCACACAGGTGCCTTTGCCACGCACAGCCTCTGGGGTATCCATCAGGGCAGTGCACTGGCTGTGCTACTGTAAACCACGTGGCAGGTTTTGTGCCACAGCTGTGTAGTTTCTTTCCCCAGTTGCCCTGGGTGTCAACCCCTATAGCACTTCCCCTGCGTTTTCCACAACCTTTTGCATTTCACTGGGGCTGTCCCTCTGTCCTTGTCATAGGCATGGCTTCAAAGCCTTTCCGTGGACATGGCTGTGGATGTGTTTGCAGCAGTGGCCACAGCTGAGTCTCACTGTCATTTGGGTGGTTCCTTGATTTGCTTGTACACTAGTCCACATGCCCCAAGGGGCTTGGGTTGTCACCTGACATCTTGATGGCCTCATGTCAGAGCACAAGAGAGTGAGAAGCAGTTGGTAGCGGTCTCAATCTACCCTCATTTAATGACCCTCTGTTTGCCCTACACTGAAGCAAAATTAACATTGCTCTTTGGGACCCATATTCTCTAATGCACTGAATATCTAGCTTGCAGATGCATGTACCTGTGGCAACTGGAGATGTATTTCAAACCAGGTCCAGTTCAGATGCAGACTGGTTCATGCTGGCTAAGCCCACAAAGACTTCATCAACCCAGGGGAACAAGCTCTGTCTTCCAGTCCTTTTTTTCTTGGCTTGTTCAAGGTTCTTTGAACTCCAGATTTAGGTATCCCTCCTAATTAATGATCCTTTCACAGTGCCTTCAAAAGCCATTGGATTTTGATTAGCCAGCAAATAAAGATGGCTTCATTTTTCTCCTCCAGGCACATATTTCCTCTGTCTCCTTAGCAGTTAATTGAGTAGGCGAATAATAGTCCGTGTGCTTTAACAGGCTGCATAGGAAAGGCAATACCAGCCTGGTCACCAAGAGAACTTCACTGACATTAAGCATTTAGCAAATGCCCTCTGTTGCATGGAGCCCTGATGGCTCCTGTGCAGCTGGTGCCTTGAAAGTGTGGCACAGAGCCTTTCTTTGCTGTGGATGCTTCAGCTCACTCCTCCACCCAGACCTCATTGTGGGAACTATTAGAAGATGGAAAGATAAAATATATTCTTGTTTCTCCTCAGACAAACGAGGACGTATTCATCTTTGGAGATGTCTAGGTCAACTCCACTGAAGTTGATGTGGTAGCTTTTTCACAACTTAAAGACAGAAATCTGAAAAACAGTGAGATGCTGTTCCTTTTATTTGTTATTACTCCTAAGTTGTTGCACATTTCAACAACACTCCAGGGCAAAAACAAGGGCAAGAGAATCCCCTCAAAGGTGGTGTTATTCTCAGTGCAGTGGTTAGGCAACAGGTATGTGGAAACAGTGAACGAATATGCCAACATCGTCACTGCACAAACCAGGTAAAATACAGAATGTGAAATCAAATAGGTGTTAAATTTGCCCTGCAATGAAGACATTGAGAACAAGGAGTGCTGATTATCCTCCAGATCATCATAATACATCTCATTGGCCCTTATTAAAATACTGCTTGTGTAGAAAACTTACTGTCATGCTTTCAAATGAGGTGCTAAGTTCAGAGGATCAAGCTGAAAAAAGGAAAGATTTCAGCAAGTGCTGGCTTTGAATTCTCTTGGCCTTGGTGTGTATTAAGGCATTGTGTATATTAAGTGTAAACAGATTGACCTACATATAACCAAACTGACATCAAGAGGTGCTGAACTTGCTTCCACAGCGCTTAAAGCAGCCCTTCAGCTTTTATAGGGATGAAAGGTGTTTTTATCACTAGCTTCAGAAAGGACACGAATATCAAACTCTTTGAACATAGCAAAGCCTGTGCAGTGATTCAACAAGCAAAAATATTTTTAAACACATTCTGGAATCCTTTTTATTGTTCAGTTCTGTTTGTTGGATTGTAACAGAAAAGGTCTAGAGTTTTCACAGGAGGTCAATGATTGGCAGTCACTTTTTTGCCAGTGACAGTTGTGCATCTCTTCAAATATATTAAAATACCAGAAACAAAATGCTGTGACACATCTCTTTGGGAAGCTTAACTATCTTGTATTATTTCCATGAACAGATCACACATTACTACCTGTTTGCTTTCCTGCTGAGGAACATGAGTGAATGCCTGACATTGCTTTTCTATTGCCAGTGAGAGGACTGTTGACATGCTCCAGAAGAAGCCATGAATCTACCTCTTCTCACCACAAAATGATGTGCTGCATCTGATAACACCAACTCTAAGGAGGAAATTACAGAGGAAGTTACCAAAGCCAATTAGTTAACTTAAAATATTTGAATGCAAAAACATTTACAAAATAAAGTTTGCATATGTGTATCCTGATGGACCAAGGTGCTAGGGTCTACTATGTGACTGCTAGGGGAGTAAGAATAGTGCTAGAAGAGATCTTGAAAGGTAATGTAGCCCCGGGGTAGGGAATAAAGTCAATGGCATTCACTTTCATACAAACAAGAGAATTGACATTTTATGCATAGAAGACACACTTAGCTATTCTTTCCCTCATGCAAATACATAAATTGCCAAACTATATTGACAGACATTTTGAGTCCATTCCCTCACTTTCTGCCTTATGCAGACATGTTCACTTTTCCCACAGAACAATGCATTGGTACAGAATCATGGATAAAGCAATGGTGAGGCAGCATTTTGTAACAGGTGTAAAAGCCCCACAAGTGGGATTAAGAAGCTCAACCTACCGTAGTTTTATTCTGCCTCATGACAGCTGCAAAACCTCCTCCTCTCCTCTTGAGATGTGTTCATTCATCAATAGTCACCAGGAGACGTGGCTAGTTGACACTCGCCAGCACATCGTGGGCACAACCGTGAACATCTCCCGTTCCCACAGGCTCCCATCTGTACATATGTGGTCACAGAAACTCTTAAGTTTTTCTCTCTTCTGAGCTGGGACACCTACAACATAAACTATTTCTCTGCTCTGGAACAGTGTAAAACAAGCTAGTAACTGTGGCCTTTCAAGGTGTTGGCATTTAAAGTGTAAAATTGGTCTGGCATAATTGGTGTGCTTTCTACAACATTTTTCCTCAAAACTGCCTGATTGTATAAGGAAATTGGACAGTGACTGCTAAGCCTTCTTTTGCAGATTTTGGTTCAGAAGTTTTCCCATGATGGACACAGCCAAGAAACCAGGTAAGACCCTAATTAAACAAAATGTTTACCTCAGTATTACTGTCTGACTTGAATTCTTAAATAGTTTGTTGGCTAAATGTGGAAATGATGAAATGTATTCACAGGCCGAAGCAAGGACACAGTGCTGCCGTTTTGTGGCCCAAATCCTACAAAGGCTTTTTTTGGTTCTCAAGCTACTTTAGTCAACACAACTTGTCCCACAGAAATCAAGCTAAGTAACCCTAAAACTGATGGGGAGAGGAATGGTTAAAAAGTAAAAATGATCCTGAATGATAGAAACTTTAGTCAAGACCTTTATTGAAATGGCTGTTAGAGCTGAAAAGTAGTTTTATACACTAGTAGGTGTCTTCTGCTCATCTTCATGAATTAAACATGTTCATAAGTGTAGCCAGGTCCAGGACCTTGGCTTATCAACCCTTCAGGAGAAAGGCAGGCTTCGTTTTATTTTGTGTTCAGCACTAATTGCATTACCAACAACAGAAAATCAAATATAACCTCACTCCTCAGCCAATGAAAAAAGGAAAGGTTGGAGGAGGCAAACCACATTTTTGTGCAGTAAACTCACCACAATTCCCACAGCTGCCATTTTTCAGATGTATAAGTAATTCAGCACCACAAGTTGCACAGTACCAAACAGTTCTGTGTTTTCACATGGCATTGCTTTTATTTACATCCCCATAACACTGGAGGGTTGAGAAGCTAAGACTGAGACAGGGACCTCATTCCCGGTCACTGACGGTTGAAATCGGTGAGAAGAGGAAGTGCAGGGATGGGAAACAGCGGCTCTGGAAGATTAAATGACTTCTTCAAGGACAAGCAGATCTCTGGAGGCACAGGTGCGTCACAGAGCAAGAATAAAATTAGCAGTCACCTGATGTCTTCTCATACTCTATATCCATGAAGAAATACCACTTTTCTGCAACAAGTATAATCCTAGAGCATAAGGATTTTGATAGTTTTGAATAACCTAAAGGTCCACTGATTGCAGAACATGCTGGCTCATGCCAAAAGTTCTGCTTAAAGACAAAAAGCACAATTATTAGCTCTTTGAGCCCCATGTTTTGTCTGAATTGTTTGGTCTCACCTGCAGAAGTACCGTAATTGCTGCTTTCTTCAACAAATAGCATATACTTTTATTCCCCTGAAAAAAATTACTCCAGTGGATCTTTCCTTATTTCTCTATTACTGCTGATCTGATGAAGACAGCTGTAGGTGTTATTAGATCTGTGTGACAAGGACCATCTTGTTTTCCCCAAGGCAATCTCAGCCTGACCTTTAGCTGGCATACCCAACACGTTAGTCCACCAAAGGCCAGGGAATTTCTTGTTGTGCTGCTGCCACTGGGATGACCCCTTGCTTTGATTTAAAATATTTGCTACTGTCGCTCACATATGGCAAATAGATGATCACTTTGGTGATGGCATCATTTCCTCAAGACTTGGAAAACCGTGAGGTGATATTTTTCAGAAGTCTATTAACAATATTGGTTTTGCGAATATTTTCCATTAGGGGAAGAAAAGGAGAAAGCAAAACCATGACATGGCAAGAAGCACTTACATTCTGTGCTGAAGAGTTCTCTTTACTTATTCTCATTACTAACGGGCACAGAGCTCTTTCCCATTTCTTTCTTCTTAGTCTCATCATGCTAAGCTCTCCTGCAGCTCCACCATTTCCCCTCCCCAGTGTGGGGCCATGCTCCAACGCCTGGCAGGCTGCTCTGTCCCCATCTCCTGCCTGCCCCAGGAGCCAGCAGCAGCTGTTGGGCCCATGGATGCCTCTCAGACCTCTGAACGCCTCCTCCCAGGCCACAGCCGCCCTGGCCAGGGGCCAGGAGCTGCTGTCACCACCAGGCCCAGAGGAGAGGAGGCACGCTCCCTGCTCGGCATGCCGCCCAGTGCTGCGCCGGGTGGGACGAGTGGGAGGGGGATGCTGCAGGGGCAGGAGCTGGGCCCCCACTGGTGGAGCAGCCTTCCCCAGAGGTGCTCCTCCCACTTCATTTCTATTACTAACATGGGTCACTTCAATGACCCCGAACTATGACTGCCTCAGGTGTTTGGGTGGGTTTTTTTTGTTTTACTGTAAATAATAGCAACAGCATGTTGTTCTTTTCTTGAAAGACGTAGCTGGACATGGGCTTTTTGCATCACTGAAGGCTAGATAAGATAAACAGCCTAAAGTGCAACATAAAATTCCAGGACCTGGCCTTTCAAAACTGTGTACAGCCAACTTGTGTGCATATATAGTCCTCTAATTATCATACCCTACCAAGGATCTCCTCCTTTGCCATCCCTAGAGTCACTTCATGGAATTCCCTCACATCCAAAGAAAATTCAGACAAACAAATTCAGAGAGGTGACAAACCCCATTTAGCCTATCCCTGAAAGAGTAAGAAAGAGATATTAGGAGAAGAGAGCTGAAACTGGACAGAACAAATTGGATGTTCAGCCTTTAGGGTGAGCTTCAACTTCTGATAACTTTTCCTTTTCTTTTTTTTCTCCCTACCAAAACAGCAGTACGCATGCTTGGTTATGATCAGGTTCAAATTTCAAATCCTATTGCAGGAACAAATTCATTTTCCCCTCTTTTCAGCAGAAAATCACTTGGATGTATTTTCTTCCAAATTCAGATATCTTCCTGCACCTGTTGATACAGCCACCTAAAGCCTTTTAAGGGTTTATGTGTGTGTGTACATCCTGTATCATGGAAACTGAGTGTTATGAAACTACAGTTTTGTCTGGATTGTCCCATCTGCCTATAAAATATCACCATGTACAGGGGTAGGCTGATAGATGTTTCTAAGGCAGAAGACCTCAAACCACGTTTGGCTTTTGTTGTTGCTGCTGCCAGCTGGAAAAATGGACTTTGAGTCCACGATGCTGGCAGTTGCTAACAGGGATGAGAGAGGAGAAGGAAGAGAACTTGAAGAATAGCTGAAAAGAGCTCAAGGAACATGCATACCAAAAGACTTGCCAAAGTACACAGTGCAGCACTACCAGTAGCTCTCCAACTCGAATAGATGCTTATGCATTTATTTTGAGATACACTATGGGAAGTACTGAATGGGACTGGGACCTTATCACTGAAGTGTTCAGTCTGTATTGCAGAAACACTGGGCAATGAGTCCTTCAAGGCACTACATCTTGTCATTCTGATTAATAGCTCCTTCACTATGGCATGTTTTTATGCCAAGACACTTTTTCATTACTGTGGTGGCAGAGTGGTTGGGAACTGCAGAGAGCAAAATTGGATTGGCAAATTCCTACAGGGTTTACCCTGAGTTGCCTGGAGGTCACAGACTTTTTTTTTCTGAGGAGAAGATACCACGCTCTAGAAGGAAAGATATCCATACCAGATCCAGGGTGAAAACCCCATACCATACAGTGTGTGTGGAAAGAAAAATCACATCCAGGAATTGGAGAAGCCAATGTTACAAAACCTAGAGTAAATTATCTTTGGAGTCTCACTAACCCACTTCCAATCTGCTGACCTGAGACCTAACCTCTGGCCCCCCCAAAAAAGAAATGTAACCTCATTATTTTACAAAGCGAATAAATTTGCTTTGCAGCCTACTCATCATTCCCAGCTCAATATTCCCTTGGGAAACAATATTGATAATATTCAGAAGCACAGCTGTAACAAAGTACAATCCATTTTCACAAGAGTCTAAAATCAAAAGTAAGAAAGCAAAGTGGTGCATGCTTACAGGCATCTCTGATCAGCATCCCCTGTGCAACCTTCTCTTAGTGATTCAAAAGGAACATAAAAGATGCCTACTAGGTAGAAGAGAGAAAACAGTCTCTGTTAAAATACACCTCATCGATCATTTAAATTAAAAAAAAACACAATGGGGTTCCACTTTGCTGCAGTCTAGTCATCCAGCTAAGGATCCCACACAAACAGGGCAACAGATTTTGCTTGTACCTCTGGAGGCAGCATTCAGATGGGTGGAAAATGATGCCTGATCAGTCTATTCTCTGCTCAGTGCTTGTATTTTGCCTTTCCATGCCAGAAGCTCACGTGCCAGGAGCTCACAGCATACCAGTCCATCAGGGATCATATTAGCAATTGTGTCTGGCACCTGCAGTTGTGGAGATGAGAGAGGACCGTGGCACTATGATACAGCAGGTGCTGCTCCCAAGACCTTGGTTGCTACCGGGCATGGATCCTGGGACAGAGGGGGACAACACACATCTCAGGAAGGAGCAGACAGGTTAGGGCAGCGGGGTGTTGCACCTTGTATTGCAGCTTGCCTGACTTTAACAGTTTCCCTGCAGGTGCCTGTAACCTGCATGCTGGGGATGGTGAGAGCAGGGTAACTAGGTTTGGGGGGAAGGAGAGAGCCTAAATGTTCTGCTGAATTCAGTCTCTAGGACTGTGGCAGGCTATGGAACATGGGTATGCTGGCTGAGTGTCTGGGGCGCACACTGGAAGGAGGGAAACACATCACTGAATTAGTGCTGTGGACATTTATATACCAGAGCTGTAACTGAGGAGCTGGGAGGTGGCAGAGGGTAGTGACAACTGTGCACAGGATTGCCCATTCAGCGTGGAGAGCCCTGCTGCCCGCTGTGTGTCCTGTCCCTGCCAGTTCTGTTCATCCTGGGCACGTGAGGGCAGAGATGCTGCACAAAACCCACAGCACTCCCTTGCTAGCCACTTGGTTTCTCTACCCTTCCCCACGAGGGAAGACCCCTACCTGGGGGCCGGCCCTGGCTCTCACCGGGCACAGCCACATGCCCGTTGGCACTGGCGCACGCAGAGTTTCCACCGCGCCAGCCTGGGCGCTGGCCGGGGTCTGCGGCGTAGCCAGCCCCCCGCTGCTGCGGCTCGCTGCCTGCTGCTCAGCTGTCCCATGCAGCGGCCCCAGGGCTTGGGTTACAGGACAGTTTCTAACTTTGTGCCTGTCCCAAGGCATCAGGGCAGAGGCACATGATTTGTAATTTATGAGGACACCCATAGAGCTGTCACTTTCAAGGCAGGTGTTGAGAAACTGGCAAGTGGCCCGAGCAAAGAAAAAGACTGACCTCACCCCGCAATAATGGTGGCCAACATGGTCACAGGACAGAGAGCATTGACATAAGCAAGCTTTAAAAATAACTAGGTCATCCTGCTAGACTAGCTCACTGTCTTATACAAAGAAGCCATGAGGTACCAATTTATAGTAAAAATAGGAGTGTAAACAGCTATTCAAGGATTTGACTAACGTGTAGCATTTTGAGTCATCATTTTATTTAGCTTTTTTAATTCTCCTACCCAAATCAAATTTTAAGTCACACCACTAGACATAGCATCAGAATGAGAGGCAAGCTTTCAATGCCCATGCACAGCAGAGGCACCAGACGCTGGGCGGCAGTGATTGTAGAGTGGTCATTACTCTGTGTTGTGGCTACAGCCACCTCACTTCGAATCTGAGTCACAGCAAAATCCTAAAATGGTTGCTGGACTAGGTGATTATTGTACGACTCTTCCAACTGAACTGTTCTAGTTGAAAGTGAAGCAAAGGCCACAAATATATATAGATTTTGTTGCAAAGGGAAGTTGCTGAATATGTGCTAATAGAACCTGATCTTAGGAAAAAAAGGAGAGGAAATCCAGAGAGGAAATGACTATTTCTTTACCTAATCCAAACTTTACAAAAAATCTTGAAGCAGTCCGTTCTCCATTCAGATCTGAGATGGGCCTAAGCACTTTCAAACAAATGTTGTTTTGCAAAACATGCTTCACACCTCCTAAGCTCAGGACATTTTGCTGCAGTTCAAAAGGGAAGAGAAAAAGGATTTGGCTTAGCCGGAGACCTCAAATAGTTTCAATAGTTACGACAGTTACTAAAGATCAATAGTGACTTAGGTTTTGACATCCACATCCAACACACCTCTTCCTGGATTTATTGCATCCATTTCATTCCTCACACAGTTGAAGAGCACTTACTGATTCTCCTGCCCTCTCCAGCTCGGTCTGTCATTGGAGAGAGAGAAAGGATGATTTCCCTACAGAAATCTCTTTAAAAATAACTCTTTCATACCACCTGAATGGTGCAAAAAGAAAGAACAAGAACAGGCACTGGATATTGGCTACTGCACCTCTGTGAGAATACATTCACTGCATGCCCCGGAATGGGAGAATTAAATTCATGTACTGGTTAGCACTATTGGTTTTGTCAACAACGTACATTCACAGCAAATTCTTCTCAGTTTTTGCTTCCTAAGGGAAAACTGCTCCTCTGCAAGAGTATACAGCATTTAGCAGAGCTGCTTTTCTCAGCCAGGAAAACAGAAACAAGTGATACCAACATGGAAAACACTTGCTTTTGCTCTGACCAAGTGTGCCTTTGAGTCAGCTGTTAATGTTTTGTCACATGGTGACCGTTCCTCATCTGAGTAACTAGCGAACTACCATAAGAAGTCCCGTATCGCTGGCATTAAGTTGTTTGTCAAGCTTTTAAAAGCAGTTGCCTAAATCAAGACATCAAGTTACCAGAGGTCAATAGATTGCTATTTCACGCTTGATTATTTCCATGCTCCCTCTAAAAAGTACTTGCTAATTTTCAGTTTCTCAGCTAACCCTTAATGATGTCAAAAATATCTTGTCCCAGTGAGGCACCTATTCTGCTGCTTCACTCATTCAGTTTTAGCATTCTCAGCTCATCACCCCAGAAGAGAGCAACACCATGCCCCATGCACCATGTTCAATTTACATTTAATTTTTCTATCGCAGCTGGCATCATGAGCACAACTCCTACCTTTGCAGTTGTGGAAGACTTCAGTAGCTCAGGAGTGAAGGTGTCAAAGTGAATGGCAAGAACAGTTAAAACATACCCAGTATGCATTTTAATGCCTTTTTTTTTTTTTTTTTTTGGTCAGAAAAATAGAAGAGAAAACCCTGTTTCTGGGACCCATTTTGTAAGACAGATTGAAAACAGGCTATAAGCAGTTTGCAGCATTTCATGGCAAATTGTAATTGACAGGCCAATTAAAGAAGAAATACCCTCAACAAAGCAGATTCTGTGAGCCCAAACATCTTATCAAAGTGACAGGCCTCCTAATTAGCTTCAAATGGAATTAGGAGCTTGCTCCCTCTTTCTTTTCCAGTAATATGGCCATCCTAATTATCCATACCCTATTTCATTCATTTTGACTGTAAACACCTTTCCAATACAATAGATCCCTTCTTAATCAGTGTACTACAGACTAGGCTTGAGAAAGCCACGATGCCCATGCAGTTGCTCTAAGTTGGTGCAACTGTCTTTGGTGTTTTCTCTGCTACAACATAACTGAGAATGACATTTACCAGCCAAATAGCTGTAATTTCTGGATAGGTAACTAGGAAAAGATTGACCCTGGAATAATGTCATTCCCAGGCATGTCAAAGAGCTACTATAGGCTGCCACAGAGCAACCTTAGAATCTACAAGGTGATGACCATATAAACTCTGAGATACCTGTAATTTGCCAGTTTAGCCCAGTCAGTAGGTACTTTGCATAGTATCTGTCCCAGAAAGACTCTTTCTTATTATCTTCGCCCATTGTTTTAGTCACCTGCTCTGTGTGTGTTATGTTCAGAAAAAGGAAACTAAGTTGGGCTTTCATTTCTTATCTGAACAACAAGTGGGTTTGAACCTGTAGCAAGAAACAGAATTAAACAAGACATACAGAGAATATTAAAGATAAAGTCTCATCTCTCTCTAATTTACTGACACATTTGGTGGTGGTGACAATCTAGGCACAGAAGGATCAAATACTGTACATAATACCTTAGAGTCCAAGGCTCCATGGCAATCTTCTACCAAGCATAAATGACTTCTGCAGATAATATCTATCTGCCTGTTAATTATATCACCTGGTCTGGTATTACCCTTCAAAATATTGGATAAAGGCAGTATGAATGGATATTAAGTTGTAGTATTTGGCTTACCGCTGGATGTGTAGATTTTCTCTGTATGTGCACCTAATAGACCTTATAACATTAAGTAAAGTGGAAGGGCAAGTGTCAACATTCTCTAGATTTGTGCTGCTAAATTACTTAGCAAAAGGTGAATCTAACTAGTTAGAATTTTGTAAATAGGGAAAATTTTACAAGATCATATTAGTGAAAACATACAAGGGAGCAGTCAGTTAACTAGTTCTCACAATACTGATCCATAGCGAGAAAAAACACCCACAGATATCTCTTGGGACATGGGCACACAGCCTCCAGGCACAGCTCTGTAATTTACCTGTTGAGTTGTTAAGCAGAGCAGGACTGAACTCAGCACTTCCAGTATCTCAGTGAGCCCTTCTTTATCTCATGTCCAGGGAGAGGGATGGCAGGGGTGTGAAATTTCATTTGGACTGCTTTCTTAAGCAGCCAAAAATAAGTTCTGGACAAGATCGCTAAGAAAGCATACAAATAATAGCTCATTTTTGCTAAAGCTGATCACAGTTATGAGTCAACAGTAAACCGTCTAGGCAGGTGAAAGCATCGCATGTTGCATTTTTGTACCAGACTAGCTAAACATAAATAATCTCCAAACAATAGCCAGAGTTGCTGGGAAGCTACTTGAAGCTTTACAGTTATGCTCATTATGTTACAGGTTAAGTAGGTCACATGTTTGAAGGTAACCCACCAGCAGACATCTTGATTAGATATTTCCAGGCTGACATCACCCACACGTTTCACTTCTCGATAATTAATTCTACACATTACGTGCATTGTTGCAGTCACGTGAAAGCTTTCATTACGATCCTGACACCCTCGTTAAGATTGCATTAAATTTTGCATGAAAAGAGGGATTCCACCTCTTTGTAATTTTAGAAATAATATACATTCACTACTCAAAGAGCAAGAGCTTTAATTTTGGAAGGGCACTGTATTTTCAACAAGGAAAGATGCTCACAGAGGTAAGATCTTGTTTGGTGGAAACACTAGTGTAATTTAAAGGCTATGTCAGGCAGAAGAGTATCTGAATTATTTTACAGCTGTATGACATTTTCTAATATATGCTGGTATAATGTTAATATACTGTGGGTATGTTGATTAAAGCTTGTTGTACAAAAGTGAAAGCATACAGTAGTCCATGCTTATTATTCTCTTCCATGTCTAGTTGGCTGAGCATATTAGTGAAGAGATGAGAACAGAACTATTTTTGATTTCAATGAAATTTCCCTTCTTGTTCTTAAACATCTTCCTTGCTATAAGTGCAATCAATGAAACAGTAACACTGGTTTTGACCCTAGTGCAGGTTACAGGTGTTCTCCTTGGCACCACAGGTATAAATGCCTCCAGCTTCCCCAGCACAGCTTCCGCTGTGTGCACTCAAGACTTCCCAGCACAGCCAGTTGCCTGCTTGCTCTTGCAGTCACTGAAGCAGCTTAGCTGCTAGGGAACAATCTTATGGAAGTGCTTTTCATCATGAAAATTGGGTTGCTGGCCTACCATATTTTTTCCCTACTCTTTCTTTTTTCCCTAATCTTTGCAATAAGGGATATTTCCAGCTCAGATATTATTAGGAGAATGACACAACATAAATATCAAAGGTGCTGTACACCAAACTAGGTCCAGAAGACACTCTCATTATCGTGCCAGCCGTCTTGCAGCAAGCTGGGTGGCCAAGAAAATAATAAATCTGATCCATGCAAAGCAGTTGGCCTGGAATGCCTCATTACCCAGAGGCAAGCACAGGATCCAACTGACTAAATCCTCATGGCATCCCAGAAGGCGGCACTTCTCCTAGTCTTCACTCAGCAACGTCTGCAGTTCTTCATGGCTGCATCAATGGACCAGCTTTTTCCCCCACTCTTCCTTTCCCTTTTGACTCTGAAGTCAAAAGGGTTGGTGGGTTTTTTTGTTTGGTTGTTTCTGGTTTTTTCAGCCAGGGCAATTCCTTTGTCCTGTCTGCTTTCTGAGGCTACTTTGTAGAAGTTTTTCTGTCCAGCAGATTTAGGGCCCTCTGTGTCCAGAACTACAGGGTACTCAGTAACCCAAATTAAGCTGGCACTGTTGCAGTGGGTGTCCATACTAAGCTTGATGCAAAGTTACTCTGTCACTAGCAAAGCAATAAAGCATATTTTCAGTCATTAAAGTTGGTTGATTATACCAGACTCAAAATTTGAATTGCGACGAGGAGGAACATACAGAAGTATCTCTACTTAATTCCCCCAATACATAAAGTATTTGGATGTTCAAAGTTCAGATGTTCATAGATGGTCAGATGTTCAAAGTCTTCAGATGTTGCAGTGTTCAGTGTCCACTACATAAACAGCTCACAGTTAGACTCAGAAACCTGCAGTATATGCTCATCTGCAGATACTTTCCTTCATTAAAATATCCCCTCTTTCATCAGCTACAATAATCTGTGCTGTCCTTCCGCAGAAAGCTCTGCCCAAGATGTTGTTACTCTGTTAACACCTGCTATATCCCTAAGGGTTGTGTAAGGGTAAACTGTAACCAGTTCTAATGCAACAAACTTCTATTATTAAAGCTAATTTCATTAAGGAATGGTAAAAAAAAAAAGCCAAAGTTGTTTTGTTTTCTGCGGGAATCAAATCTCGGTCAGAGACATATTCACTGCATTGGCTAGAAAAAAGAAGCAACACGCTACCTCAAAAAGCCAACAGCTTAAAGTGCTGCTAGAAACACTCTGTTCGGAAAGAAGATTTCTTGGATTTCAAGACATACCTTTAGAAAGAAATCACTGTGGTACTGCGCTTGTTCATAACTATCTGAACTGGTTTAAAGAAAAGAACCCCAAGTCTCTGGGAAGTAAGGCCTGGGAGGACAAAGTGGAATGGATATCTCTCAATGGAAACCTTGTAGGCTCACATTTCACAACCCTGTCTGTCCCCATTAGTTCCAGTTGCTAGAGGGTTTGAATGGGCTTCCCATTAAATGTTACATTTAGCTCCCTCCCCCATACCTTTTACACAGCCCTGCTCCTCAGAGGACAACTTGGTCTGAAGCGAATATGACTTGCACACAAGATTGTGTTTTGATATAGCCACGTAAAAGATTTTTTTGCATGTCAAAATGAGAAGAAAAGTAGTAAAGATCTCATCAACTAAGGTATCCATAAGCTAAACACAAAAATATGTCAGCCAACCTTCATTTGGGGAATTAGTATGAGAGTATTTTGGAAACCGGACCATGTTATAGATGTGAGATAGCATACATTGGAACTTATTATTATTTATTTAAATTAAAGTATAAGTGGACTTTTTATTTGGTGAAATACATTTTAAACATTCAGGGCACAAAGTTGTATGTTCCCTGGCTCTGGGTACTAAAATCTTCATTTTTAGAATCATTTAACTCTGTTTAGGTCCCTACCTATTCAAGAAAGCCCTTCCTTAAGTGCAGATGAATATAGAGGTACTTGAGCATGTGGTTAGGCTGTTTTCTCAATTACAATTCAGCTTTTTAGATCTAAAAAAGCTGTTCTTTAAAGTCCATTTTGTGCAGAAGCAATTAGCTGTCGTCACTTCTTGTGACCTAATGAGTAGAAAAGGTAGGGTTTAGTTTGGTTAACACAAGAGAGTAGGCCAAAGCTGTTGATGGCAGGCAGGCTAGCACGGTCTGGCTGGGAATGTACTGTTCTCATCTCAGCATTTTGCTGCAAGCCTTTCACCTGTAAATCCTCAGTGTGAGGGAGGCCAGCCTCAGCAGCAGCAGTCAGCAGTTGCTGCCTCTCATGGCTGCAGCCCAGCAGGGAAAATGAGCTGGTGGTCTCAAACCAGGTGTTTTGTGCATAGCAAAAATCCCCAGCACTAACTGATACCCTTGATAGCAGAACCAGGACCAAAGTAAGCAGGGAAATACAACAACCACAGGACCCCACTCTCCTCTAAAAGGGAAAAGTTTCTGGAGCAAGTCATACAAGCGGGTGAGTGTGGTAGGAATTGGTGACAGTGTCCAGGCCGTACCTTTTAGACACACAGTGCCCAGGAAAACCCAAGACACTTTTCTAGACAAAGTAAGATTTTGCACAAAGAAAGAAACAGAACACAGCACACCATACAGACAGTCTGGAGATATCAAGCAATCCCTAACTGATTTTGAGATACAGCTGCAAAAAATTTGGTCCTGTATTCCTGTGGGACAAACAGGGAGCTAGCAACTTGATAACTTGACCCTACATCACCTAGAAAATCTTCATCACAAATTAAAGCAAAAGTTCAGGACTACTAACTCTCACCCCCACTGAAGTCTTGTCACTGAAACCACAAGTACAGCCAAAGTAATTCACAGTAAATTTTTCTTTAATTCACCAGGTGGCAATGATATGGAAGGAAGAAAAAGCAGCAAATTTCCCTTCTCGACTATTAGGAAGAAACTGGTCACAGGAACAAGATATTTATGGCTGCTTATTCAGAGACAGCCAAAAGATGGAAAACACAGCTATTAGATAACCCTCCAGCTCCTCTCATCTAGCTGAAGTGCATGTTACCACATCGTCTCATACACATTCCCAGCCACTGCTAATTCATTACTTGCAGACCTGCCCCCTTTCCCTAAAAATGACAGATGCCGGTGCTCTAACATGGGTCTGCCCAGATGCATCCCCCCGCTGCCTCAGCCTCCGCCTGGCCGGCCCTGCGGGAGGCTGGCCGGCATGGTGAGTTAAGCCTAAGATTCTCAGGATTCCCCACAACATAACAGCAATGCTTTGGAGAGTTTCTGCAGCTTGTTATGGGGGATGCCATGCATGGTTACCAGAGGGTATATTTTCATTTAGTCTGAATGCTTGGCACCCTTGGACCGTAAACAGAAGCCTAGGTAGAAATAGATGGAATTATTTACTTACACTCCCAGTGATGAAAATGATTAGTCAATTAACTTTACTAATATACAGTAACTTGTGAGAAGATAAGATGTCAACAAGCAAAGCTAGCCTTCAGATTGTGTCAAAAAGAACAAGCCCGCTAGTATTTAGGCTGATTTATGGTGAACTATGACAAATATGCAGATTATGAGAGTATCCTTTTATGTTTACATTTGTGCATTTTTTGTTGGCTATTTCTGATGATAGGCAGATTAGTGCGGCTACTTATAATTTGTTGTCACTGACAGGAGACCATTCAGCCTGGAGAGATGTCCTGCAGCCCCAACTTCCTGTAGTACAGCAGGCTGAGGGCACCGTGTTGGTAAATAGTTTCAAGAGGAAAATGGCAGCTAAAATTAGCCACGATAACATTACAGGCATCACTGAAAAAAAACCCAGATGAAAAAAGTTTATAATATGAGACAGATTCAATTAGTTATTCAGTTCATTTAAGTAGTCCAGCTGGACAATTATAGACAGCTACTGATTCCATTACATAACCATGAAGCAATGTCCTCATGAAAGTCTATTTGTGCATCACTGTATCTGTCCAGGATCTCTAAACCTCTTTTCAGTTCACTTGTCAAATCCACCATCCCTTGTACAGAATAGCTCCTGGGCTATAATCCTGCATGTGTTACCCACACTACATAATATAATTTCTTGGTGTCTCAAGCCATGTAGGTGCTTCAAGCTTTCTCCAACTGAACAGCCAGGTGAGGTATGTGGTATGATCATGTATGATCAGATGGTATGATCATGGATGGCCTGGACCAGAGGTTTCCATTCATTTTATGCAAATGTAACTTCATCCTCTAACTGCACTTTCACCCTCCTGGGTGGTTTTACTCCTACTCTGCTAATCCCCTGATATTCTACCAAAGGAATTGGAGCCCTACAGATTACAGTCAAGCAACATGGTTCCCTCAAACGCAACTAGGTGAGTGGAACTGGTTAAGGAATGAATATTACAAACACTCCTTGGGTCAAAACTGCCCCAAACTCTCAATTTGACAAAAGTCGCATGAGAATTCCTCCCACAGAAACTCTGTGAACTCTCCATGTCTTTCATTTCAGTGGGCACTTTTAGGTGAAGAGTAAATTGAAGTATGTTCTCCGGAGAGCAGGCTTTAGAGATTTCCTATAAACTTTCATTTTCCATCTTTGATGAGAGTCACTCAAAAAATTTGGACTCTCTAGGATATTGAGGGATATCCTATCTTTAGGCTTCAGATAACCAAGACGGCACTCCCCAGGTGATGGGCAACACACAGTCCTGAATAGAAGGAGCAACATGCCTACACTTGTCCATATGCCCATATAAACCCCAAACTGTTTGTGTCTTCCTGGCTTTTTTTGTGCATCTGGATATCTCATCTTTGCTAGCCCCTGCAGATGTGGTCTAGCATCAGCAGCAAGCAGAAATTTCTTATAATGGGCAGCCCCGATTTTGGTGCATTTGCTTGTAGGGAACTTTAACTGCACATATGTGAGGACAGTTTGAGGCAACACTCAGGCCATAAAAAATACAGAATATTAAAGAATATTGAATAATCTACTATTGAAATGATATTTAGTATCTGTGTAATCAATTGCTGAGTGTGGGCCCACCTCACAGTGAATAGGAACATGTTAAAACAGCTCTTCAGGGGCTCATATTTTAAATTCATCATGTCTCCCATTTCAAGCCCAAGCTGTAGATAAAAATGGCCCTGACACAATAAGATAAGTGGTGGTAACAAAGCAGACCCACTTTAAGATCTTGTCAGGTTGTACTTAACTGAATGCTTCATGTAACTACCAATTTTTTCGTTTCTGGCCTTTGTCTCCAATGTATTGTGCTGTAAGATATTCCAGAGCTTTCAACATTATCAGCTACTAATTCATATTTTTTTATGTATGTCAGTAATCCTTTCCCCACCCTGAAAATAAAAGAAAAATACAGTTTAAATTTATATTGCTTTAATGTGCAAAACAGCTCTTGATTTGAAAAGTCATTGTGTCATCAGGAAAAATTAAATTTTCCATTGCAAGGCTGTATGAATTATCTGGAAAGCTCTCTCTCTCCCCTAAAGTCAAGTAATGCTCAACCTCACAGCAATAACCAATGCTGCTATGCTCCCAAAAAACTGAAAGGCGGTTCAAAGGGCAGCATACCCTAGCACAAGCAGAAAAGTCAACTCCAGTTTAATTTTTTCCAGCAAACATAACACTGCGAGGCAACCTACAAAACTGCACGGTCACTTACGTTCCCAGCCACCAGCAAGGCCTCACAGGGTGAGCAGAACCCATGCAGACACAACTGAGCTCCCCAGTGCAGCTTCTCCATTCCCAGCCCATCTCCATTCCTGGTGAGATGACACAGAGTTCTCCTTTGGCCCTGGCCAACAGTCGGACACAAAACCCGCCGGCAGCCCCAGGGTGTGCTACCCTGTGACACAGTTTCCACCCAGGGGAGTTTCCAGCCCCTGCAGCCCCATACCGCTGAGAGGGAGCTGGGCTCTGGGATTTTTCCAGGCAGTAGGCCAGAGGAAGGAAGGATGGGATATCCCCATTCAGACTTGACTCACTGGAGATGGATTTCAACCCAAGGATGAGGGCAGGATTCCCCAAGGACACAGATGGCTGTCACACATTCTTTTCTCCTCTGGACAGACGACCTCAAAGCACAGGACACAGCCCTAGCCTTTGTGACCACATATGGTCAGTGGTCAGAGGTCACCCCATGACAACAAAGCCCTTGTTTGTGGCCCCCACACCCTCCATCTTAGTCACTTATTCAAGGGCAGGATGTTTGTGTATGCTCTTCCTGGCCATGGGTTCTTTCCCTTTAACAGAAAGCTAATACTATTACTGTTACTGTTACTGTTACTATTGCTATTGCTATTACTGATACTAACGAGATAAATGAGGGAAAGTAAAAACACCTCACATGTCAGTAGCCAAGCAATTATTACAATGTCATAATTGACAACTCTTGGCCAGAAAATGTCCTGAGTAACCCAAATTACTTGGATCTGACTTCAGTCTGAACCTCTTTCACAGATCTGTAAAACAGTTAGAAGGGTGTTCAAAGGGCAGCATGCCCTAGCGTAGGCAGAACAGCCAACTGCAGTTTAATTTTTCCCACTGGACACTACCTACAAAGCTACCGAGTCACTGGTGTCCCCAGATGTCTTCAGTGAACAAAACGGCACATCTCAACACTCCCAAGGTTTGAATTCAAATCTAAACTTTGAGCAATTCCACAAGCCTAAAGATGATACAAAAAAAAATTCTCATCTGAGTTAATCCTGAGAGTTTGCCAAGCACGGTCACAATATCTTCAGGGAACAAGAGTATTTCCACAGCATCCAGAGGAATGAAGGGGAAGAGGCAAGGTAACACCGCTGGTGTCTCTCTCCTTGTGTGGCTGCCGCGTGCTCCAACCGCTGACACCCTTTCTGCCAGTAACTACAGAGGAGGTACAGCACTTTTGCCAGGCCCCTGCAGGCTGCTTAAAGAAGTGAGGCCTGTTTTCTTCGCCATTTTTTTCTGTGGATGGCTGTGCAAAAAATTGGAAAGCTTTGGAAAAATTAAAAGGAAAAATTTTCCACACGGAAGAGATACCTTCTCTTGGAATGAACAGTGAAAGAACATTTAGAGTATTTTAAAGGACGTAGCTGCTGAATGTCAAGCAATCAATTTTCTCTCTATAAAATTAAGCCTTTCACATGATGTTACTTCACTGGAAAACGTGCAGCTTTGAGTTATTAAAATTCTTCTATTCCTGAGGTCAAATGACTTACTGTTGTGCACTGTTAGCGATACAAAAATATCTCCACATACACATTCATGGAGTAAAGCTGAATACTAGCTATTAGTTCTATTTTCATTATTCAAACGCAAAGAACACATATATAAACATGAAGGTTTTAAAAAGAGGTGATGTAGCTAGACAAGCAGCTAAGAGACATCACTTTTCTTGCAAAGTTTGTATCTTTTGTATTCTTAAACCACTCAGGATTGACCACTGGTATTTTCACAGAAATATACACCTGTTTTTCTAACTAAAGAGTATAACTCCCATTCTTAAAATTAAGAAAATTTCATTTTGATTACAAATAAGCCCACATTGATGTTTCAAACTTCAGTCACTAGAAAATAAACAATTACAAGAAAACATGAAAAACCTTGGGGATAAATGTTGCTTCCTGGGGCTTCAAAACTTCCAGAAACCTTCCACCTCTATCTCTAAGGAGAAGCCAGCAGAAATTACCCAGGGCATCAAAAATACATGAAATAAACTGCTGAGAAAATAAGATGTTTTTAGTTCTTGGTTTAACCACGTTATGGTTCAGCTGGTCACATAAAGTTAGAACATACTTGATACAACTTTATTAAGCAGAGGCTATCTCAGAAGTTGAAATGAAAGAGGAATCAAAGTTTGTTCCTACTCTGGAAGCAAAGCAGGCACTATCAGGATAATATAATTTACATATCTCCCTCCTTTTCTAATAGATAGGAAGAAAATAAGAGTAAAGTAACTGATTCTGAGAACTGCTAGCCCTTATCTGCTGTCATGAATATCTACACAAGTCACTTGGAGGCATGTCGCTGCAGGTCCCTGTATTCCTGCCAAACCACTAGTACTTCTCCAGTATAATAGAAATAACGTGAAATAAAAATGTGAGCTCATCACATGAGCTCATTTATCCTACTGGGCCCTGAGAATAGTAACATGGGATGGGAGTAAATGCTGGGGAAATACCCATCATTGATTACTGCTTATAAATGAATAGTCCTAAGTTGAAAGCTTGACTCCATCTTATTTTTAACTTGCAGGTGGTACATGACCAGCATGTTGTTAAGCTATCCAAATCCTTAGTCAATGTCCTCTGTTTAAGCTGTCCACGAGTGCCATTCTGTACATTGACATCTTTTGTAACACAACTTATATGTAGAAGCTTACTTGACATGCCATGTCTGTCACGTCTATCGGTAACAGACACTGATGAGGTGGTACCAGATACACGCACACCTCAGGGCTCTGTGCTAAGGATGTAGTTAAGGTGTATGTTATTCAGTCACACAGAAATAACCCATTTCCCTTATCACGCAGCCTGGGGAGTGCACTGTCAACTTTCAAAGATATTTTTTTTTATGTTTCTGCGTCAACTGCACGAGTCTTAGCCTGGTTTCTACATGATCAGTCAAGGCCTCAAATATTCTGACTGCTGACCTATAGCAGCAGTCAAACCTGGATCCATAGGCTCCAGCCCCAGAGGATCCCCTCATTTTAACTTCCATTAGGCGCTGAAGTGTGTCTAAAATACAGGTTGCTGAAGCAACAAACTCCTAACTTTTGAACAAAAACAGTCACCTTCTAATTAAAAACCCAGTTCTCACCATCTCCATGGATAAGTCACACACAATAAGGCATGCAGTCAAAATCTTCAAGAGTCAGTAAGGCATTTCTGTCTTGAAACCTGTCCGGAGAAGGCCTATTGACAGAGACTCCAGGACTCCGTCTTTGGATACAGTAAGAGTTGCAGCAATAGCAGGAGTGAGATCTTTCACAGGAGCCAGCCTGTGCAACCTCCCTTGGCAGTCACCAACCAACACTACATAAAATAGTCTCTGATCCAAGTACGCAGCTCATTTCAGACACACTTGGCCATGCAGCAACATCTGCATGTGTGTGTGCACACATACTATTTCTAAGATATCAAACCAAAAAACCTCCCCCTTCTGGGGGAAAGATGAGAGAATAAATATGGGATAAGTGTTAATTGCATTGCATGAAGGAATACTGTAAGATATTTGGACAGTCTGATGATAAACATGGTAACTGAATATACGGGGAGTAGAACTGAATTTTAGCATAATATCTTTGAATTGGAATTTGCGCAATCAAATTCTGTAAAACACGTCTAGACTTGCCTGCTGCTAAGAATAGCACCAATCTGAACAAAGAGCAAACTACATTCATTTCTGTGTACACTGTGGTTGAGATCGTGTTGATGGTCCTTCATTTTAAAGGGTGAAGTATGGCAGTCTTACTCCTTATGGATCCAGCTCAGCAAAATATCTTAACTTTAAACACAAGCTTCAGCCCCAAGGAACTGCTTGCCAAATGAAGGCTTGGCTTGATTAGTGCAAGAAATGAGCGAGTTTCAGAAGCATAAGATAGACGCTCTTGTAAAACTGTAACTTTGCAGGACAGCAACAGGCACCTCTCCTCTTACATAGGCAGCTGCTCCAGAAATACTCACTTGTTTACTGTCGGCAGCGCCTGCACGAGGAGAGCACGCCTCCACTCCTGTGTCGCAATTCAAAGGCGCACGTAACGAGGCAGTGCGTGCCTGCTGAATCCTCCTGTCAGCAGATCTTCTCGGTTTTCACTTCTTCTTTGCTACTTTGCAAACTCTCAGCTATTTTTCCCCAAGCCATAACACAGGGGCTCTTAGAGATTATTGCCGTTCTCCCCCCTGCCTGTCATACACCTTGTTTCCAAGTATGGTCACTATGAGGGGACTGTCGCTTGGAGCCTTTGTGGAAAATTAATGGCAGACAGGAAAGGGCAAAAAAGACAGGACAGATGGCTCTGTCACCACCAGCAGCCTGATGCCATGGGAGTGCTTCAGTGCCGTTGCAAATGCCACTCTGTTCTGCAGACTTACGCTGAAGTTGATCCGATCGCACCCTTGGCAGCTGTCTTTCTTCTTTTTTATAAGATTTTTCCTTGTCCTTTGACTTACCAGGCTGATCGACATGGCGAATGCAGAAGGTCAGTTTTTAAATTAGTGACTGGGTGCTGATGGTCTGAAATACTGTTTAACTATAAACATATTGGCATCTTGCTAGAAGTGGTGTTGAAGAGTGTTGTTAATAGGGCTTGTTTACTTGCTGGTTAAAATCCAAATCGGGTCAGCTGAGACCTGAAGGCGCAATGACTAAACTTCTAATTTAGTAGGCAAACGGAGTGATGTCACCTCACTTTATTCTTTAAACAGCATTCTGTCTAGTTTCACTTTCACAGTGAAGCACACATCCGTAGTATACTGGGCGCACATTGGAAGCACGAAGAGATGCGTCTCCTTATGCAAGCAGTGCCAGACAAACTGTGGTTCAGTTTATGCTTATACTTGTATAAAGATATGATTAAGATTTTATGCATTTAAAACACAATAAACTTCAATAAGGTGAATAA
The DNA here is from genome assembly GCF_949628215.1 of Phalacrocorax aristotelis. Lineage (NCBI taxonomy): Eukaryota > Metazoa > Chordata > Aves > Suliformes > Phalacrocoracidae > Phalacrocorax > Phalacrocorax aristotelis. The sequence continues at coordinate 54,971,414 of NC_134278.1, forward strand.
ACTGTGATGTGGCACCAGGCTGTGTGGTCAGAGTCTGCAGAGAGAATGCTGATACCCTATCCTCTGGAGAAGCCAAGCTATAATCTCTATTTGTGTAGTTTCAGCCTATGTGATTGTAATTATAGGAAAAGTTCTATGTTGCACACATCCCAGGGCAGTTCACAGTTAGGAGACAACAATTCATGTCAGGCATATTTGCTTGCAGAGACTGGAATGTTTGTAATATTTTGTTAATTAGATGCATGGTCAAATGTTGTTCATTTCCACCACTTTTGATATTGTAGGAGAACATTTCCAGGGTTGGGCAAAATTAAAAAACTGGAGAATTAGACTGACAACCGGAAGAGCTAGTGCTCCAGTGTGATTTGTAATGGAACCATTTTTCTACTTGTGAAAAGGTGTCACTGTCCCAAATGTGCAGACAGTATTCAACTGTGCCCATTTGATGTGAAGAAATATCCGAGATCTCGCACAGTCCCAGGGGCATTAATGGGAATTCTGAGACAGAAGTAAACAGACCATTAATCATGGAAGATTCTTGCCATTCCTTTATCTCAGTCTGGAGGAGAGGTAAAGGCTGTTTCCTTACTACCACGTCTAGCCCCTGCTTGATGTCAGCTTTTCCCATGATGGTTTTGCATCAGATACCACCACTGAGTACTAGAAAGTACTCTGCTGGAAGCACAGCTACAGATTGCTTGCAGGGAGACAGCTGACACCCCACCTTCTGGACTGGAAAGAGCTTTTTATATTGCTGTGAAGCAGGGTTTGGGTTTTTTTTTGCCACTGTAGCACTATCTCAACAAGTCAGTGATGTCAGTCCTTCCTTATGGAGAAGCCTGCTCTTGCACATGCTCAATCAGGTTAGTTTTGTTTTCCTAATCCAACTATCTTCAAACCTGATTCCATGAAAAGTTACAATGTTAAAGTTTTAAGATAAGATGAAGCTCCACACTGGGCAAAAAATAATCATTCTGTAGTGACAGGTTACAACTATGCCTGAATATAAAATATTAAAAGAATTTACATGACCTTCCTGGAAAGTGGACCTGAAGTAGTGGAGTTTGCTATGTTGTAGTACTGAGGTTGCCAGCACCCAGAATTAATCCAGAGAAGGCCACTTTGTGATAATCTCCAACAGGGATAAACTCTGGTTTTATGAAAACAGAAGCTGAGCAATTTATGTAATAGCAGGATTTCAGGAATATCCAGGATGAAGTACTCTTCCTATCATAAAGCAGTCCTCGATAAGTTTTCTAGATTTACTGGAATCATTCTGTATTCCTCCTGTTTCTTTGAGCAAGAAGAAGCTATAGTTCAGTTACACCATTTCCAGCAGACCTCACTTCTGCTTTGTGTTTAAACAGATTAGGACAGGGGTAAATTTTATCTTTGGGATTTACTAAGCAAGATGGTATGCAGTGAAAATGTCACTTACGAGGTTAAACAGGGAAAATGTAAGTCACTCTATGCCAATATATCTGCTTAACAAAATGGGAGCCTTACCTTGTCTGGGCTTCACTGATATGTCAGCACTCAGTGCCATGAACAATAAACACACTGCTCAGTTGCAAAGCCTACTGTAGACACCATTACTGACTCTGTTGCAACCAAAACAAGCCCCCAGAGCCATTCACCTCAAGGCCCAGAAAGGTCTGTTTGTGTATTCTGCACCCTGTCCTAACTTTAATCGGAGGTTGAAAGCAAAATGGTTGCGGGGAAGGATGCAAAAACTGCAAAAACTGCAAAAACGTAACTGCAGTCCAATATTCACTCTTGGTAGTGGGCATGCTGATTATGGGAGATGCCACGCTGCAGTCCCTCATGTAGGAACTTCAAAACAACTCATAGATGAAATTTCATGTCATATATTAATTATGCAGGCAGCTTCCACACTCCCTAAATTCACTGAAGGTCATCATCTTTGCCTTTTCCAGGATGAACCAGAAATATCCACCTTCCTTTCCTAATATATTTGCCTCATGATCTCCATTCCTCTCCCTTATAATTTGTCTTGAAACTTTCCCTAATGCATTACCCCTACTCCCCCTCTTTAACTGGTCAAGTATTCTGTCCTCAGCTCAGCTGGATGACTTGGCTTCCTCAGCCCTGGCCTAGATGTGACATTTCTACTTGTTGTCCTTGAGGAATATAAATAATAATGTGTTGTCAACAGAAGACAAGCACAGGACTTTTGTTTTTGCAGATGGAAGCTTTTGTTCATGTTTTCACCTGCTCGATATCACTTAGACATATCAAAATGCATCAGATAATTTCCTACTATTGCATTTCCTTGTCAACAAATGCTATAATCCCCACAGGAAAGTTATGCCATGATGAATGGGAGGGAAGAGTCCCCTGTAACCTCCATGGGAGGACAGACACTGTGCCATTCCTTAGCTTCTTTTTTGTATCCCAGAAGCACAGCTACCTTGGCCACGCTTAATTCTTGTTTTGTGTCACCTTTTTATATGGCAATAAATATATGTCACTACCACGAGATCTCACTAGGATGGTTACAGAGGGAGTTTATGAATATCGGGTTCTTAGGCAATCTACAAAGCCTAATGTGAGGTTACTTTTTCCAGGCTGCAAGCCTGAGTCAGGTGCTTGATTGAGGGTAACTAAATAACATCTGCCAGCTTAGAGTGTATATTTGAAAAACAAAGGTGGTGTTAGAGTAAGCTTGGAATTATGTGTGCAAACTTGGACTGCAGTTCCTCTCCTTGGCAGTAAGCCCTGGTGCTGTGAAGAGCCTACATGAGGCCTAATGAAAAAGCATGGAAAATAAAAAAATACTTGCTATTTTAATTATTTCATTTACCAGATAGATGAGGAAATAATATTTTTCCAGAAAGAGCCTCAAATTCGAAGACGAAGCTATATCCCAGGACTGAATGGTGGTGGTAACTCTTCAGTGGCACTGTGTGGAGGTTAAGCACCAGGTCAAGATTCTCTGTTTTAGGAACAGACAAACCCACTGCGAGTGGGGAGATGGACCCCCCCCTCTATTTCACTCGTTCAGGTCCAGGGTACTGCAGGCGAGAAAGGAGAGTGCCACCTGGAGGTATAGCCACAGTGAACCAAGAAGAGATCCAGAAACAGCTGTGGGAAGACACATTGCCTCTCCCCATCAGCCATGTCTCCTGTTTTCTCCCGTTTCTGCCCAACTCAGCCTTCTGGAAGAGCAACCCGAGTGCTTCCAGTGTCGCGGCAAGAGAAAAGAAGGCATAGATTAACAAGTGGAAGAGGTCTTTCTGTTTTTACTACTCCAAAACTTACAAGCAATACTGATGAGCTACTGCTAGCTGCATCTCATTAGGGGAGAGAAAGACATCACACCATCCCTTCTTTCTGCTAACGAAAAGTCAGCATCGATAAGCAGAGACCAAGCCTTTGCCTTTGACTGAATGCAGTCCTGTGGATCAGAAGTGATGTGGAGGCAAGGGCGGTCACATCACAATGACAGTGAAACCATTTCAGTGTCTACATGACACACAACTGCCTCATACCCTTTGCAGTCTGGGGAATGCAGAAAGACAAGGGCGACTCAAAATACTGCTTCCCAAACATCTCATCAGATACACTGTGTTGCAGCAAAGGGCTGGAAATAAGGAGGTCATGTACAGTGACTCAGAAATCATATTCAGGGTAAGCAAGTAGCAGAGAGGAGAGAGGAAGGATGGGGATGCTGCATGGGGCTGGCAGAGAAAATGTTAGAAGTCAGGACTATATGAACATGACATGCACATGGTCTTAGTAATACAGGATACTTAGAATAGACAGGATGCCTAGGAGGCCACAAGCAAGGTGTTGGATAACAAGTTATTAAATGTCAAGTGAATGAAGTGTGTTCTACACTGGGTCAGGTGAGTGCTAATTAATTATGCCTGTGTCAGCAAAATGGGTAAGCACTTACAGTTGCTCTTGAAAAGCAATTACATGAGGTTGAACAAGATGCCTGTATCGCCTGGATGTTTAGGGCAAGAGACATGGTTTGCATGATGTGATGGTTACAATGCCTTTGTGAGGTACTTTTAGTCCTTATGAGCTACAGACAAGGAAAACCATGGAGACTATTATTGAAACTGTAGAATAGGAAATTAATGTGGTCAGACCATTGACTTGGATGGCTTCTATAAAGAGGAAAATTAATTAAAGAGCAAAGCTTAAGTAAAATGTAGCACATGTAGGTATATAGGTGTGTGTGTAGCCTGAGGGAAAGGAAAAAGAAACAAAGTCCCCCTAAGACAAAACACAGCCAATGACCTGATTACCCCTAGACTGGTCTCCTAGCCCACCAGAATTTGGAACATATCATTTCTTCATTTGTCCTTATCTGCTCTCTGGTATCAAAGATGTATCGCTCTAATATTCCTTCAAAAAGCCTGCATTACCCTGGTAAGCTCACGGACAACCCAGACCTCTCATCCTACAGGCTGGTTCTTGTTTTCCAAAATAAATGCTTTGAAGGGGGAGGCTGCTGAGCCCATTTTATTTATCATCTTGGAAATACTTTTTAGCTCCCTGTCTCTGAAGTTGGTTTTGGAAGAGCTCAAGAACCAGAAAAGTGTCACTAACATTTTGAGGCAGCAAAGTGGAAAAAGAACCAGAAAAGTTTACCAACAGTTGCTGACCATGGAGAGGAAGCTTCTCTGCTCAGCCTGAACTGGCCATCTCTTGGGAACAGTTCCTCACCAAGTCAGCAAAGTCAATGGAGGATTAAGCAGCTCCAGCCTGCACAAGCTTTAAGCAGGGATTGAACTGTGATAATAATTCATAGCAGTCTCCAAGGTGCTGTACTAAACCTCTTGCTTTTCTTTCCTCCATTCCACAAGCACATTTTGTTAGGAAGGATGCAGGGAAGGGTTGTTTTCAGGGAAGGGCACTGTTAATGACATTTTACAGGAACAAATGTAGAGAACGAGCACATTTTTGGAACATCGTCTCTGTCATGTTTAATACACTGTGAAAGGGAAGTTCTATCAAACCAATGGAAAGAATTCTTCCATATTTCCGAGGACCCTGGGAATTCAGAGTGTCACTTAGCCACCATCAGCTTTTATTATTTGATCTGACTCTTAAAACATTGGCAGTTGCAATTAGTCAATACATGTATCCAGAAAAACAAGCATCAATAATGTCAGCCAAAAGAGATACGTGAGTAGCTTCTGTATATAGATGACATTTGTTACTACTGTGGAGACTGAGATGAATAGCCGTATGTGACCAGTCTCAGGCCACAGGCTCTTCATGTCTGCACGACAAGAGCTCCTTAATGACAATTTGGCCATCTACACGGTTATACGTTTTTAAACCTTTTCAGAAAGCTACAGTCAGCATGCTGCTTGATTCACTGACAGCAAAGTCAGTCTCCATTAAATAGGAAGTGCACTGTCAAAAGGAAGCAGTAAGCAACTCAGAGGTGGCAGGAAAGAGCAGCTGGGCCAACACTGCTCAGGTCATCTGGCAATAGCAAGCAGGGAAGGTGAGACCCAGGAGCAACAAGAATGGATTTAAAAAAAAATTAACAGAAATCCCTCCTATTCAATTAAACCTTATGCATTTGAAACTATTTAGCAGCTCAGCTCAAATAGGTAACATAGATGCTTGGGTATTTAAGGAGGAATCAATCTATGGCCTCCACCAGACATTCATGACCTCTCTGTGTCCTTGCTCTTCCATAGGCTTAAGCCAAACTAACATTATCTCTCTTTCATCGTGTTCATCATGCAAACCAATTCTTGAATACTACCTTTTCTCTTTGATTGAGCAGAATGACAGCAGTGATGAAATTAAGTAGAAAGTTTGCTTTTGTACAAAAAATGGAACTAGGGAATTCTATTTTGAGAAAGCTGTTGAAGGGATGATTTAATGAACAATTCAAAATCCTAAGCTACTTTTCCAGGAGGCAGGAATCTGTAGCACCTCTTGTAATAGCTTATCATTCCAAACAACCAGAAGCCATTGAGTGATGCTTGGAAGGTCAACATTTAAATTTATGTTAATAAGCAAACACACCACTTTTCTTGCAGAAGGAGCCAAATGTTCAGAATCAAGAGAACAGAAATAATAATGTGTTTTAATGGACTCAAAGAAGCGTACATTAAAAGATGCTGACACTGCGTCTTTTAAATAAAGGTGGCCCTGTTGAAGGGGGATTTTTGCAGATTTCTTGAAACTCTAGATTCTGCTGTTAGAACATTTCATACAACTTGACTGAAAGGTATCAAGCAAAAGATTTAAGTCCTAAGAGTTAACATCTCACTAATGAGGATGTACGTATAATCACAAACCATGCCTAACTCCTGCTCCCCTTGGTGACAGCCCCCTTGCCAGCTGGACAGGTCAGCTTTGTCTTGCCTGGAATTTTCCTGATCTTCTCTCTTGAGTGGCAGCTGCTGGCACCCTGTGAGCACCAGGAATTCACTGGCATATTATGAGTCAGGCTCAGTGGACACCTGAGCACAGCAGAAAAGCCAGCTGGGACCCTGCTAACTGAGGGTGAAGAGCACTGAAAGGAGAAAGAAAAGGGAGGAGGATGTTGCACCAGACCTGAAGGTCTAATGGTTTTTTAATTACTTTCTGTCCAAACAGTCACCAACCCCATGTGCCATTTTCTGCCTGGACCATCCTGATTAACCCAACTGCAGTGGCAGTGTGTTAAAACACCCACTCATGCACACATGCCTGGTGATTGCTAAATTCAGGTGCCAACAGGCACAGCCACCTCTCCATGGTGCCATGCAGCAGAGGCAGGAATATCCCAGATAATCAAAAAGTCTACTACCTTGGGGTTGGGTTAGCGCTTCAGTCCCCTGGTCCCTCCATCTGGCTCTGTGTGGGCTTAGGTAGCACAGGCACCACGTTGCATGCAGACCTGGAGCCAGCTGCACCTCACTGCACCCTGAACCCAAGGTAGAGCTGGGAACGCTGTGCTGAGGTGTCTGACATGGATCTGCCTCGGCGTTCTCCCATCCAACGGGTAGCACACATTGTCACATCTGAGTTGGCACCTGGAGTTTCTCTGCCCCTGCAGCATCGCTTATACCCACAGAGTAATCAGCCCATGGGTATCAGATGTATTTCCTTTGGCTTCAAAGCTTTCATTAGACTGGAAGCATTTAAAATACCAGAATGTTAATAGCAGCAGACATTTGCAAAAGCACAGCAGGCACATTTCTTAACTGCTCTGTTGTTTAGCAAGTGTATTTCTTATTAACTTCAAGTATCTTGCTTTGTGTTATAACTGAAGACCTCTTGGAAATTTCTGTTAGAGCAACATATCTCAGGCTGTCTCCTTAGCAGAGTTTTCTACAATTAACATGTTATTCCAGCCTGCACTACCTACCATGTTTTCCTCAGGGTAAAACTTTGGTTTTTAAACAGCTTGGGGGTTAGTTCCCTTAGAAGTTGGTTATTTCTTTATGCAGTCAGCAGAGATCTGATGGGGCATTTCCCATCCCCACCTCCCCAGTATCCCAGAGAGCTCTCTCAGCCTCTGCTGTGTGAGGGGGTGCCTGCCCTTGCAGAGGAGTATTCCATACCAGCCCAGGCTGCAGTGTCCGGTGTCTGTGCCCAGGGCAGGTATGTTCCTCCTCACCAGCACAGCTGGCAGATACTGCTATGCAGCTCTCAGGTCATCAAGAGGATGATAAGACCAAAAACTTTACACATGGTTGTAATTTTTTTCCCTGGGGAGAATGCTTCAGCAGAACAACAGACGTGATCCTGTAAATACTGGGATTTTGTCTGGGTAGAGAGTGTCTGTTCTACTTTCCATTGATTCTTTCTGGTGTGGTAGCGGAGGCCAGGACTTTTCAGGCAGCAGTAATGAAGACTGCCTTGGGAACTGTAGGGCATATAACTTAATACATTCCCCTCACAGTCAATATTGCACAAACATGCATTAGGAAAAAGGAAATTTAAAAAAGGGAGAAGAGAGGGGAGGGGAGGGGAGGGGAGGGGAGGGGAGGAGACGAGACGAGACGAGACGAGACGAGACGAGAGGAGGACATAGTAAATTCACTTGTTAAAAGGTTTAAAAGTCTTACTTGGGTGGGTGGTTGTGTCGTGCAAAGACTTATTACACAATGGAAAGGATGAGTTTATGGGACATTGCCATCACACTCCTTGGTTCAGTTGTTGGTGAGCAAGACAGAGGCTAGTGGTGATGAGGTAGGGTACAGTGCCTATGTGGAAACACATGTTCACTTCTTAAGCTCTCTGAAAGCAAACAAAACATCAACCACTACAATAGCCTTCTCACCCAGCCTGAAATTCCCTAGCTGATTTCTTGGCTATATCTCAACATGTAGAAATGGCTTAGGAAGGAGTTTCAAGGACAGGTAATGGTCTTTCATGAACAGATTCAAGAAGGGCATCTCAGGCTATGGGAAAGTACGATAAAGCCCGGAGAGCTGTGCAGGACCTTGCCAGACAGGCTGCTGTGGCTGGTGTCACTGGCCAGGCAGACAGAAGTAGGTGTGATACAAGCAGAAACAAGTGTAATAGCTGCCAGTGCTGCATCCAAGAAAGTCAGCCATACGTACACAAACATTTTGACTGACTTGTTTTTGACAAATGGAAACTCCTTATTACTGAGCAACCATTCTGGTAACATTTGGTTTTTAACCAGCTAGTCTGCTGCTGTTTCAGTTGGAAATAAATGTTCCCAATTAAAATATAGCCCTGTGGAAACCAGATGTCCTGGTTTGTCATTCTCAGGTGAGGAGAAGTTGTCCATCATACAACTAGATCATGGCAGGGTGAGAAGCCAGGGTTATGGATTTCTACCACGAAAAAGCTAATGGCATAATCTTATCTTTAGCAATCATTACAGGAAGTCTTTGGTCAGAAGGAAGCCAGAAAATCCTGCTAAGTCCTCTCCATGAAGTAGATCAGCTGTTATCTGACTTATAGGAGCCCAAACTGATGAATTACACATGGCGCTGACATTAAATCTTGGTGCGTCTAGCTCTTTTTTGGTTTTTAAATATGTCTACCCTCTGTTGGAGAGTCAGCATGTGTTGTCACAGCTCGGCTGCCTAATTTTAACCACTAATGGGGCTCACTTATCCCCGGGATCCAGATTTGGGCCAGAAATAGGAAGCTGAGTGATGGTCATGTGTTTGACAAGGAGCCGGGCAGCGGGCCAAAACACATTTGAGCTGGATGGAATTTCTTGCCCCTGTGAAAATGCAGCGCTAAATCTTCCTCCCCCACTTGCCTCTTTACACACAAGTGGATCCCTCTAGTACAGTGAACTGTCACCCGAAACTAACAAGGAGGATGTGTCTCCCGGCAATCCGAGCTTCGGTCAAAAGTTCACCACTTGCCAGCCCCCCTATGCCAACTTGGACCAAGATTTCTGGAATGGTTAGAAAAATATTTTAATGTAATTCACCTTGCTATGCTATTTCATTAATAACCTCTAAAAATGCAAAGAGTGCGGCCTTAAAATTCCTTGACATCCTCTGCATATGACTAATAATAATGAAACTTTCTCGCTGTCAGCAGAGCCACTCTGTGAATGCTCTGTTTTCCCTGGAGTTTCATGGAGCCTCTAGCAAATGCAGTACATTTGCCGTGTCCATTTTTTTACAGCCTAGTAACTGCTGTTCGGCCAGGCTCATCTGAGCTAGCTCTTTGTCCACCCCACCAAACTGCACTTTCCTTTCTCCCTGCACTGTGCTATTTTTCTCACAAGAGTATTTCATCCGGGCATAATTTGGACATGCGTGAAATATTCTTTTACCCGTTATGTCTTTCTTATTTTCTCTATATTTGTTTAGAATCCAGTCTCTCAATGTCTTCCAAAATATGTCGTCCATGTGAAGCACGGAGTTGTTACCAGCCCAGGACTGTGTGTGCTCCATACGGCACCGAGTGAAAAGGGCTCAGCCCTCGGATGGGGGCAGAGCGTGTCTGACATGCCATTATATAACATGAAACCAATGTACACAAGAGCGTCTTTAAAAGTACATTTTACAGAGATCCCTATTTCTATATCTTGCTTCAGCATTTCTTTCTAAAATAGCCTTTTGGGAGTCAGTGGACAAGACTCTGGGGGTAAGTCCAGGGCTACGGTATTGCTTTCCGCTCCATGTCTGCATTCAGGCTGCTCGAACCTGGAGTTTCTAAACCACTGGGTGGTAGCTAGAACTAAATTAAATCTAGATTAATTTTTTGCTCTTTGCTCTAGATTTTGCCCAAATGGCAAAAGCAGAACAGAGAGTCAAGTGTTTCATTCTCAACACCTCTCGAAATAGTGATAAAACATAAATCCTCTCATCCTTAGTTTTGGTAAAGCCTGTAACAAGGCCTGTTACAGCCCATAGAGTATACTCGCTATCCATCCTCAATAGGTGTGTCTCCACTGCACACCCAAATCTAATGGGATCATGTTCCACAGGACCCAGTTGACATGCAAGTATTTGGAGATGCTGTGCTAAGTTATTGCAGTAAATCCTTTACCCAAGCAAAGCCTCCTTTGGACCTTGGAGGTTTGCAAAAACATAGTTTTGCTTTGGAGCTGGCGATTTTCCCACCATGAGGTAAAATCAAGAGTGCTACCAACAACCATGGAGAGTTATAATCTGAACATATTTGCTCCAGAAAGCTTAGCCAGAGAAACAGTTCCCCGGGGGCCACCCCGTGCAGTGCCCAACTGCGCAGCTGCCCTGTTTTGCAACGTGGGGTCTGTTCATACCACACCCCACCAGAGGCAAGCAGGCAGATCCAGAAAAGTGGAGAAAGGGGAAGTGGCTAAAAACTATTTTTATAGCCTGGCAACCTTTCACTGTGTTAATTCTGAATTATCCCTTTCCTAATGAATCCCGGTTTTTTCCTAACCCTGCCCTGTGCCTGCCTCAATTAACAGTTCATTTTTAGATTAAAGCTGTGCCATATGCACTGAGAATTTATTTCCGAGAACTTCACTCACTAACAGATGTAATCTTCTAGCACAGGTGAGGTTGGCCAATGAAAGAGTTTTCCAGAAGTGAAATGGAGATGGAATATTTTTTTCAAAAATATTTCCCTATTTGTTCAATATTTTCCTATTTGTTCAAAAATTGGGCCCAGGACAAAACTGTAACTTTCCAACCTGCTCTAGAGGTAAGCGAAAACTGGGGAAAAAAGAAACAAAAATTTATCAAGACTGTTTAGTGACGTTTTAAAGTCCAGAATATTCAGGTACTGCTGTAAGTATCCCCAGCCCCAGTTGCCTTGGATTTTGAAATAGCACAGACAACTAACAGTGGGTTGGAGAGTGCACTTCTGGTGGCGTGGACATTTGATTTGATTTTTAGAAAAAAGACAGAGATTAGATTTCCTCCAAAGCATGGGCAGTTGTTACGCTTCCACCAAACACTTCCACACGAACACAAAGAGTGCTTTGGGTTTTTTTCCCATTGGTTTGGCCAATGTCTCCAATCACCATTTATAACCCACTGGTACATGGTGCAGGAGCAGCTGCAGGCTGAGGGTAGGAAGTGTTCTCTTGCAGGGGCTCTCTGGAAACAGCCATTTTCCATGACTTCTAGGAGAGAAAGAAGGACCTGCTTCTGGCATCTTCTGGTTTCAGAGAAGCATCATCTAGTGGCCTGGCCACATGCTTTATGTTGAGGCAGTTCTTCAACTGAATACCAGATTTTGCCATTTTTTAAGAAAAGCATCCTTTCCCCACTTCTAAGTGAACAATTCGTTGGTTGCTGATGATTTGCATCTCCAGACTTTCACTATGTTTGCCAGAGAATGAAAAAGAATATGTGCGTGTGTACCTGTCTATATATAATGTATATATACAGGTGTGTGTATGTATATTTGTATACACACACACGGACACGCTTTTAACTGTTTTTATTGTCTTCTTCATGATAAACTGTCCATTTGTGACAGTGTGTCAGAATATGTTTATCTGGGAGTACATCCCAAGTGGCTGGTATACCAGTGGTGTACGACTCTGAGAAGTCACAAACCCCATTTACCTAGAAAAGCCAAATGTACATGTATTGTATTTAGCTTGATTGGTGGAAAGCAGTCAATATGTATAAATTAATCAAGAAACAGTTTTTGGAAAGAGCTGTGGCTATAAAAAGGATTTCTGCAGGCTCATTCTTACTCCACTTGCTGTTGGCCCACGGTGCCAATAGCGTCCTTCTGAAAACTTCTGTTCTGAAAACTGTGTGTACTCTTCCACTCCTTTTCTTCCTCCTTTCCCACCAACAGCAAGCCATTTTCTTGTTTTCCCAACTGTTGTTCACTGTGGGTCAGCAAGTCTGTGAAGCTGGAAACATCAGTGCAGGTGGGAGCAGGCTGTCAGAAGCATTTTTCACATATCAGAAAGACCTGCCCTGAGTAGGTTTACACAGCATGGTGTCGAAGAAGGTTGTAACAGCCAGATGGCCAGCCACGCTGGGAATGCTGCTTATACTGGCAGGGCTGAAGATGAGGGTGCAGGTTTCTAGGAACATGTCCCAATCCAAACCAGACCAGCAGAAGAGAGGGACACCTGCTGAAGGCCCACGTGAAAAGAGATCTCACCACAAAAACTGAAGGGACTACATTGGACTCTCCAGGAGCTGAGACTTCAGCTGACTCCAGCGAAAAGGGTGAAAAGGATGATTCTGGTGGAGGAGGGGGGCACAATGTAAAAGTTCCCCCACCGTGACAGAGGGACCAGCACTAGAAAGCAACAGCATGAGGGAAAGCCCTGTCAAAACTACCAACTACAACAGAACTAAATGATGATCAGCCGTAGTGCATATTGTACAGCTGAATGCTAACTAGCCTGTGCTAGGGTTTTTAAAAATTCTAATGTTCCCAAGACAGAGAGATTTCCAGCCCTCCTTAAAAATAAAAGAGAAAAAAAGGAGAAAGATATTAACTCAGTAGAGCTGTGGGAAATTAATGCCTTTGGTTTAGGCCAAGTGTTTCCACAAAAGACAACAGCAAACTGGACATGTTATGGGTCCCTGAAAGAGACTGGAGGCGAACCTTGGCCACGAATCTGCTGCATATTATTGTTCAGGCTGCCCAACCCTGGTAAAACAAAAGTGCTCTTTCCAGTCCTTGGTTTAGAAATTCCCCCATCATATCTTTTAGATCTGAAGGCTTGACTTCTAGATACTAGGTGCTCAGCCTTCCCTTTCCATGAAATCCCTTTCAAATTGTCTCTACTTAGCTGATAATTGTAAGAAATTTGTGTAACAGGCTATTAGGCAGGTAGGTAGGTAAGATTAGATAGAGAGAAAGAAAAGAAAGAAAAGAAAGAAAAGAAAGAAAAGAAAGAAAGGGAGGAAGGGAGGAAGGGAGGAAGGGAGGAAGGAAGGAAGGAAGGAAGGAAGGAAGGAAGGAAGGAAGGAAGGAAGGAAGGAAGGAAGGAAGGAAGGAAGGAAGGAAGGAAGGAAGGAAGGAAGGAAGGAAGGAAGGGAGGGAGGAAGGAAGGAAGGAAGGAAGGGAGGAAGGAAGGAAGGAAGGAAGGAAGGAAGGAAGGAAGGAAGGAAGGAAGGAAGGAAGGAAGGAAGGAAGGAAGGAAGGAAGGAAGGAAGGAAGGAAGGAAGGAAGGAAGAGTCTAGTAGACATGTAAACAACAATTTCCAAAACATTTTGGGCTCTTCAGTGTGAAAGACACTGTAAATATTTTGTACATGTTTTCATATATATTTTAAATTTATTTTTTTTTTCTGAAAAGCAAAAGGATCAACTCTGTGTTGATAAAGAAATTTGTAACCCACATATTTCAGGATAAATGGTGAGTACAGAGGAACATAGTTGAAGAAAAAAAAAGTGTTGGCTTAGAAATAATTGCTATTTTACTAAGTTCATGAAGATGGTAGAGTATTTTTTTCTACTTAGGGTTTTCCTGTATGTGTGGAATTGATACTTTAGCATGTGCTCTCTGGATGCAGAAGAAAGTGTGGTTCTGACAAAAGCATGTATAACTACTTGGATGAAAACATGCAACCTCAGGATGCCCTGAATGCCCTTTGGGAAGTTCATTTTACCCTTGTGGCAACTTTCTCTCATCTATGTAAAAGCTGTGAGGCAGCATCACTGATTTAGGATATTAACACTGATACAATTCATGGAGTGGGAGTCATCTTGCTTTTCGCAAATAACAGAAGCATACAGAGGGTGCCACAGGGCAGTTGCTTTTCGGTTGCTGCTGGGACTGAAAGGAAGATATGCATTTTCCAGGGAGCTTCAGGAGGGATCCCTGAGCTGGGCAAACTGGAGAACCTGGACAAGCTCAAGAAATGGGGCCATGTGAAAATGTCCTGCACCTGGGTTGGGGCAAGCTCCAGTATCAATACAGGCTGGGGGATGAAGGGATTGAGAGCAGCCCTGTGGAGAAGGACCTGGGGGTACTGGGGGGTGAAAAGCTGGATGAGCCAACAGTGTGTGCAGCCCAGAAGGCCAACTGTATCCCGGGCTGCATCAAAAGAAGTGTGGCCAGCAGGTCGAGGGAGGTGATTCTACCCCTCTGCTCTGGTGAGACCCCACCTGGAGTGCTGTGTCCAGCTCTGGAGCCCACAGCACAGGAAGGACATGGACCTGTTGGAGCGGATCCAGAGGAGGGCCACAGAAATCATCAGAGGGCTGGAGCCCCTCTCCTAGGAGGACAGTCTGAGAGAGTTCTGGTTATTCTGTCTGGAGAAGAGAAGGCTCCAGGGAGACCTTATTACAGCCTTTCAGTACTTAAAGGGTGCTTATAAGAAAGATGAGAACAAACTTTTTAGCACAGCCAGTTGCGATAGGATGAGGGGTATTGGTTTTAAACTAAAAAAGTGTAGGTTTAGACTAGATATAAGGAAGAGATTTTTTACAATGAGGGTGGTGAAACACTGGTGGAACAGGTTGCCCAGAGAGGTGGTAGATACCCCATCCCTGGAAACATTCAAGGTCAGGTTGGACAGGGCTCTGAGCAACCTGATCTAGCTGAAGATGATCCTGCTCATTGCAGGGGGGTTGGACTAGATGACCTTTAAAGGTCCCGTATAACACAAACCATTCTATGATTCACAGAACACTGAACTGCTGAACACTACACTATTTCTACAGTGCAACTGACTTTTGACACTGTGCCAGGGTAATGCACAAAAGTAATATGAAAAAAAACTGGTGGCCAACCTCCAAAGCTCCACTGAAGAGCAGGACACACACCCCAAACTGGCTGCAAGCAGAAAAGAAGTAGCATACCCATAATTCAGCTTATATGGACTTTGGGGCAAGAAAAAGCATAGGGGCAAAGAGGTTATAACATCTTCTCCAACCCTGGCTTCAAAAAGTGTAACAGCACGTGCAGGTCAGTCGAGCAGGCAACTGGGTGTGTTTTGCTGAATAATGACTGTTCTATTCCCCCACGAGAAGATGCTCACCTCGAAAAGAGCACAACACCCATTAGTCTGTGTGTGGTTTCCCCTGGAAGTGTGGCTGCAAGCTGTGCTCTGTAAGGGAAGGGGCAGGAGCTGGGTGTCCCGCGCTGCGGGAATGTGAGGACTGTGGAGTTTGCATGGTGCTGGAAGGCGAGAGACTGAAGTATGGCTTGGCACGCGCTGGCTGGAAAGACACGGCATACTGAAAGACATGCTTCTGCCCTCGGGTGTGCAGGAGGCTGGGATGCAGCACAGGGCGTGTGGGAGAGGACGGAGCCGTAAGGGATTCCGGGGGCTCCTGCTCTTGCTCTGGAGCATGGAGTTGATGTCAGGCTTTCCCCAACAGCTCTTTCTTGCCTGTTTCTGATTTCCCTGGAAATCAGCCTCAGCCCGTTTCAGCTGCCTTGCTGGAGCAGCCCGAGCAACTACCAGCCCGACCGGGGAAGGTGCACAAGGACTCCGGGAGGCGGCAGCATTCCTGCACAGCAAATCCAGTAAAGCCAGGTCCCAGGCTATCCCCAGCTTGGGAGTAGAGGAGCAGATCAGGACAAGAGTCACACAGACTGATAAAATTGTCCCCGTAACTAGCAGTAGACATTATAACAACCATTAATGCCTTAATTGCATAATTAAAAGCTTGTTTATTTAGTGCAGCAGTTGTATTATTTCAACAGCCAGGGACACAGAAATAGCTTTGAGCTGCCTTCCCGTTGCACTCTGCGTTTCGCCAGCTCTTCAGCTTTCATATTCTCCTCTACAATGGACCATCCTCCCATCTGGTCAGTGAACAGTCTGTGAGTTAAAAATCAGTCTCTGAAAACTGTTATTCAAAAAGTTATGCCAAATTCTGAGCCTAAATGAAGTCCCACCTATTCACTTCTTGTGCAGCAGCAACTCCATACTTGTTACCCTGTGTGCTTGGCCCTTACCAGCTAACTCAGAACCTCAGTAGAACCTTAAATGCAATTTTTAAAGCTTTCCTCAATTGGAATATCTTTCTGAACTGAAAATTGCACTTTCTTACCTTGATATATAAACTGGATCTGCATTTCAAAAGCTTAATTTGTTAGGACAGTGTCTCCATAAATTTAACTCAGTAGTCTAGAAGTTCTTTAATACACACAAGCCTTCTTTAAGGAGGAAAGCATAATCATGGGAGAAGTATGAAATGGCTTACTTTCTCTAAATTGACTGCTCTTACCTCCTTTGCCAGCTCACTGACTGATGTATATGTACACGTAAAACACTGCAATTCAGGAAAGTGCCTACCTCAGCATGAGAAAATATGCTTCTTTAAAATGTGCAACCATCTCATATGAAGATCCCAGCACATATTCCTGGTGTGCCCTTTATGATTTCCCTTTGAGGGTGTGTTTATTGTGTAGAACTTCAAAATTTCATCCCTATTCTAGTATTTCTGTGTACAAGCAGGGGCATGGGGCACAGATTACATGTGTCCTCAACAGAGCCTGGCACATCATTATTTATTACAAATGATTCATCTGCATAATATACTTTTCTTATACTTCCATATTAAATATGATAAATCTACATAGACACTAATATGAAATTAAGACAGAGTTTCCAGCTGGGCTACAATATACTAATATGAAATTAAGACAGAGTTTCCAGCTGGGCTACAATATGGCTATGTATAGGCTGGTTTCCAGTGGATTGGTCGACAGTAAATAGGTATTATTGTAAAAATCAAATGACATTTTATTTTGTTCCCTTCTCCCTCACACAGACTGAGTGCATACCTGCAGTGGCAGTACCTTCCTTTCTTTCTGTCTTCCTCTCTCCTGTTTGTTTTTCCAAATGAATTTCTAAAGATGGGGTTGGCTTTTGCAAGCATCAGGACTAAGTTCTCTGTTAAGTATGGCCATAAAAATTTTAAATGTGGGCTCTGTTTGGTTTCAGAAAGTCAGGATATTTTCCAGCCTCTGAAATCACACCTATTTACGTTCAATCCAGGAGCTACGTTATTTGGGGCAATTCCAGGCGATGAGAACACAATTCCCTGTACCATGGCTCCACCTCCAGTATTTTGGTATGAATTTTCCTTTTACTTCATTTTGCACTTATTTTGCTTAAAATGTAGTACATTAACATTTTCTAGTGACATTTTCTCGAGTCTTAGCCAAATAGGCATTGAAGAAAACAGAACTGAAGCAGTGAGCCCCTCTAGTATGATATAATGTTGCCCACTCTGAGCAATGAAAGTTTCCACTCAAAGAAGGGTTAATCATGGAAGTAAATGAAAGCCTTTCTTTTCCTCATCCCAGCTTCATATTGTCAGTATGATGTGAAAGTCTGTACAGATAAAAAAGCCCATACCTTACCTGATTGTGCCCTATTGAATACCTGATTATCTTGTCGTTTCCTTGCATCGAGCCGCTTACTCTCTCAAGCTGCAGTCTTTCTCTGCCACCTACCTCCCTCTGTCTGAAATATTATCTACAAAAGTGGAAAGAAAGACACTTCTAAAACAAAAACATTTCTAGGAATTAAGGCCTTTGCATAAAACTACTTTCTTTTTCAAAACAAAGCACGCAAATGTATAACTGTGTACCACCAAAACCACTGAGACTGGATATTGCAGAGGACCTACATATCACAATTATATCAAGAGTTTAGTGCATATATTGTATTAATAGGGCTGTGGCTTAAGCAACTTTGACAGAGCTCAGACAGCCTGTTTCTACTTTTACATTATAGCAATTAAAAAAAAACCAAAAAACAGGAAAACCCCCATTTTGTTCTTGGGGGTGATTCTTAGGGAACATTTTGTCTGAAATTGCCTCTCTGTTCTCAGCACAGCTGAGGAAATATGTACAATGTATCTTATATACAAATACAAAAATATTTGTACTGTGTCTTGGAGAACGAATCTCAGAACAATTCACCCACCGATGGTTCAGTGCCGGGGGGTAGAGGGGTGCACAGAGATTCAGCTCAGATCCGAATGTGCCACAATACCTGTATCAGAAAAGCTGCTAGCTCTACCTCTGAGGACAAAACTGAGCCTATTCCTATGCCGATTCATGAAAAAACTTCCATAAGCTTTCATATTGCAAAATCAAGCCCTAAATTCAATGCATTCAGTGTGTTCTCACACATGTTAACATATTCCCTCATGACAGCTCCAGATTTCCCTTCCAGCCCTGCATAATGATCTCTTCATCTGCCGCGATCAGTAGAGGAGAGACAGGTGATGCCTCGGGCCCGTAAGGGTTGGGTAGGACGGGTGAGTGACACACGCCAGATGCTGTGCCCTGAGCCGGGCTGCAGCTCCCCTGTAAATACATCATGGAGTAAAAATCACCGCGTACATTCCAGCTGCTGCAGAGCATGTCACTGGAGTAGACGTGTTGTCATATATACAAATGTGCACCAAATAGTATCTGTATGCGTGATTAATTAGCAGCTAACAGTTAATTCTTTGAGGCACAGGGGAAAAAAGAAGGGGGGGGGGGGAAGCAAGCATGCCTACAAAGGAAGATTCAAATTAACTATACAAGGTCTCTGAGGTTGAAAACTAAAACCAAAATAAAACTGGGTTCCTCAAGACAGTGAAGGAAACAAGGAAGTCAGTGATATGTGTCCTTGTACTGGTTTCCCATACTGATTTTTATCTTTAATTTTAGTTAATTCCGTGCCTGTGAAAACTACCAGGCCAGCAGCTATTGAGCCTAAAGTCTTCGGCATCAATACAGACCCAGAGGCTGCACCTCAAAAACGTCCCTGGGAACACCATGGTAACAGTTGCCAAGCCTTAAAAAAACCAAAAAGCTTTTAGGGAGACAGAGCACAAACACTGGCAAGATAAGAAAGAAGAACAGCAATATTGATCTTAATTCATTTCAGCCAAATTTGACCCATGCAAACCCACAAGTAGTGTGTTCAACTGAAAGTTAAGTATGTATGTGCTGAATTCTACAGGCAGATTGAGGCATTAGAGAATAAAACCGAGAGCAGAAATAGGAAGGCCAGTGAAACCCAAGTTATCATCTCATGGAGGAGGCAGTGCACAATATGAATGATGCACACCACAGCAAAGGGACAAAAATTGCAAGGAACTGGAGTCAACTGAAAATCTTTAGTATTTAGGAGTATGAATACTGCTATTTAGGAGTATAGTATATGAACACTATATAGGAATAGTCATATTGTGAACTGTGAAAGTTGTTCATCAGTAACTTGGAAGTCGATATAAAATCACAGCAATAAATTCTGCAGGTAATACAGTGACAGGACAACTGGTGAGTAAGGTAGGAAGTGGGATATTCGGAAAGACCTGAGTCTGTTGCTAAGTCTCTTGGCGCTCTCAAGAACAAACAGCACACGAATGGAGCTGTCTGCAGCATTGCACATCTAGGACCAAGGAAGGCAGGTGATGGAAAGGGTCCTGGAAAGGATGACTCTGCAAGGGGTCACGAGCAGACGTCATAGGCTCGCATAGGATCACCAACGCTTTCAGCCTGGTTACTTGCAATCTCTATCAGCTATGTAAGAGCTCAGGAGAAATGCCAGAAACATGCCTGCACCGTCAGTTCCACACCACCAAGCAGTCCATGGTTTTTACAAACTCATAGCAGTGATCCTGAAAATACTGTGGTGACCACAGTGGGAAAGCACGCCAGCGTGACGTGTCTTTAAAATTGCGTTGCGACAAAAAAAAACCCAACAGCCGTAAGCATCAGTTGCTAAGAAGGCGTTTTGCTTTGCGTATACCTTCAACAAGAGACATGTTAGAATAATAACAAGTTCTTGTGTCAATATTTTTCAAACAATGTTAAAAAATTGCACAGCGTGAAAAAAAAAAAGTACAAAAATTATCTGAGGGCTGGAGAAATTGCTCTAGAAAACGAAGGAGCTGCATCTATTTTGGCAGGAAAAAAAAGAGATTATTATGTGGAATAAAATAAGTTTCATAAGAGAAAATATTACGTATGAAAGGACTGTTTAGCTAAGTGAAGTAAGGCGTTACATGAACCAACAGCTGGAAGCCGAAGCCAGCCCAACTCAGGCTGGAAGTGAGAAATACTGAAGGCAGCTAAGCACAGCGGCAAGTGGCTGCAGCAAGGGCTGGATTCTCCATCTACCTCGTGGTAGCTTCCAGTCAGGAAAGCATGCCTTTCTGGAAACAGCAAAAGTCTCCCTGACCACCTGAAAAAGCGTATCATCAACAGCATGAAGTATATATGTGGTCAGATTGATAAAACAGACAGGTCCCTCGTGACTAATAAATAGTTAATCCTTTTATTGAGCATTATGTTTGCGGCTCAGATGTTTGCACACCGGCTGCTGGCACTGGGCATAGGATTTCCAGAGAAGGTGAGCAACAAATGTGGCCAGTGCTATCACACTGCCATGATTTTTTTTGTCCCAGTCTTTCTGAATGTTGATGTTTTGTTTGAAGATCTGTTTGCCCATCCAGTGAGCCGCTCACAGTAATACCCTGTTCTTCTTTTGTGAAAGGTTCCAGCTCAGTGAGAAGATAACTCCTACTCACTTTATAGGAATATTTTCCGAGGGAAGTTGTAAATTCCTGCATCTTGCTGTTTATCAGAACCCATATTTCTTTATTCCTAACAACAAGGTTTTCTTTCGCATTAGTGCTGTGAAACGTTACCAGTGTATGACCGTAGGAGTAGGCCCATGCCAGTCTTTTAACAGTACACAGCCAATTTTTCACCCATGTCCTTCCTAAAAGTGTGCTTTCCCTCATTGCTGTCATAATTTTCTCTCTGAGATATCTCAGCTGTTTTTTTCCAAGCCTTTGTAGTTCCTTGTGTGGCTCAACCCACCTAAAATTCTTTAGTTAGGACCAATAAAAACTATTTGTATATAATTGTAAATATGCAGTGAGATCATTAGTGAATATAGTTTCTGACACTTGGTTTCCAGGATAGTTTCCTATACCAGGACTGATTTCACAGAGTGCACTGAGAAGGCAAAACAATGCCAGCTCTTTCACACAAATGTTTGCATTGCCCTGCACTAAGGCACTGAAGTGTGTTCGTGTCTTTGACTGGACAGTTTTACAGTCAAATAGCTGTTTATAAAAGAAACTGAATACATACCAAGCCTCATCAGACCTGATTCCCCTCACATATACTTGAGTGTGAGGCAAAAGCCCTAAATTCAGCCCTGGAAAAGAGATTCTCCAGGGGACTCAAACTAGTTGCAGTCGCAACACCCAGTTGCACATGTTGCTACTGCACGTGGGTTTTTCTTCACAAGAAGCAAACGCTCAGCTTCGGCAAGCGTCGGGCCCTACCTGTGCCATTGCATGAAGTCATTGGTGAAGAGGTCATACAAACAGCGGGAAGGTGAGCTGTGTGTTCAGAGTATGTGTTCAAATCAGACTCACCTTCTGAGAAAGGGGCTTCGGGTTTATTTTTTTGGACATTGCCTAGCATACCGTTACCTTTGAACCAGGCACAGATGTCTGCGTGGT
This sequence comes from Phalacrocorax aristotelis, assembly GCF_949628215.1. Taxonomy (NCBI): domain Eukaryota; kingdom Metazoa; phylum Chordata; class Aves; order Suliformes; family Phalacrocoracidae; genus Phalacrocorax; species Phalacrocorax aristotelis. Next base: position 54,993,257 of record NC_134278.1, read on the forward strand.
GGGAAAGCTCCCTGCCTCTCGGGAGCAGGGACACACAGGAGAAGCGAGATCCCACCGGCTGAAGTGAGGTCCCTCAGTCCCTCGCTGCGAGGAGCGGAGGGGCGTTCCTTAGCCGACTGCCTTATTTTGGATGGCAGCCACAGAGCGAGCCCTTCCTCGTACCGTGGCTATTCGCTTGCTACTCAGGAGAAATAAAATGACAGAGCATGAGATACATTTCTTTTATTTAAGGCCTAATACCAACAGTTCTTCCCCTCATTTGCTTCTTGACTACCGACACAAAATTTGCTCTGATGGGGGAAGGAGCAGTTCTGGGGCTGCCCCCCACAGCCATGGTGTTCCAGCCTGCATTGCAGTATGAAAAACAAATTTACCCAAGTAGAAGAGGGAGAAAAAAATGGTTTAAATATGAATTTTAACCCTTGCACTTGGTGCAGAAAAAATTGAAACTTATGCTCGTTAGGCACTGAAATACGATTTTGGTGAAGGACAGCGATCCAGAACAATTCCTAGCATTTGGAATATAAAAATTAAATTTTGGGGGGGAAACAAAATAGAGAAAAATATTAATATTTTAATTATTAACTAACATTTAAATTGTGAGCATTCTCTGCTAAAATTCCATTAAAGATTTCCAGTTCTTCAAAATTCAAAGTGCTCACTCTTTTCATATTTTCCCCCACAGTTTTGTAAACAATCAGCATTTGAAAACCAAGTAATTTTCTTTCTCTCTCATTTTCTGTCTTTTCTGGCTTTATCGCAAATGCGGAAAACATAACTTGCCTCTTTTCACCGTGGCTGAGACCCATACCATGGAAGCTGAAGGTTTCGAAGAGTTGATACTGAAACGAGCACTTACATCTCTGTTAGAAACTAAGCTCCCTCCTACGCCCCGCCGCCAGGCTCAGCAGTTAGGATACACGCACCTATTCACACCTCCGCGCGTCGGACCCAGCAGAGAGCGCGGGGGCAAATCCCGATTACCCTCACCATAAGTTGCTCTTTTCCACGTGCCTGTGCCCTCGGCGTTGTTTTAGTTTCTCTTACACGCAAAAGCATCGCCATTCCCGGCATTTGTAATGACTCAAAATTTCTGGGGCGATCCCTCCTCGGGACACAACTGATTTTTTCCTCCTTCGGTTCATCCGACCTTTCGGCTCCTCTCGCTTTGGTGGCGGCGGCTTCAGCCGGACGCGGGACCGGCTGGGATTTAGGGGCGGGGGGGTGGGGTGTGTGTGTGTGTGTGTGTACCCAGATCCCTGCCCTCCCCGGAGCCCCACCTCGCCCCCGTCGGCAGCGGGGCCCGACGGGGCGGGGGGCGGCGGGGTCCGGCCCGGGGGGCGCGGGGGGACCCGGCCGGAGCCCGCCCCGGCGGCAGGGCAGCACCCGGCCCGGCGGGCACATGGAATGAAAGAAATGAAACGAAAAGCAGCGGGCGAGGGGGGCTGCCCCGCCGAGCAACACCCCCCCCCCCCGCCGCCCTCCCGGCCCCCCCGCCGCCGTCCCGGCCCCCCCACCCGCTCCTCCGCGGCCGCCGGCGGGTCCGGGACAGGCGGCTGTGCCGGGGCTGCCTCCCCGCCCCGCCGCTCCCGGGCAGCCCCGGCTGCAGGAGGGAGGCTCTCCCCGCCTCTCCCCACCCCTGCCACCCTCCGGGCTCGGGGCCGGGGCTGAACCCCCACCACCTCGGTGCCCCCGGAGCCCCTCCGGCCCCAGCGCCTTTGCCGAAGGGAGCCGCGCTATAGGGAGGGAGGGAGGCAGGGAAGGAGGGCGGGGGGTGGGGGGTCATCTCAGCCCAGCGCGGTCTCATCCCCCCTCACTCCTCCCACCACCGAGTGGTGCCTCTTAACCCCCGGGAGCCTCCCTCCCGCGAAACACTGCTCCACTTTGCAGAACACGAGTTGATGAGAAAAAAAATAATCCTCGGCGGCGGCCAGCCATGAGCTGTTTGGATGTTATGTACCAAGTCTACGGCCCCCCCCAGCCCTACTTCGCAGCAGCCTACAGCCCCTACCGCCAGGTACGCGCGGGGGGCAGCGGTGAGGAGGCAGAGGGTGGGAGGGGTGTCGTCTGGAGGATGGCCGTCTGGGGCCTTACCAAAAGGAAAAAGGGAAAAGGAGAAGGGGAGGGGAAAGCGGGGGGGAGATCTGCGAGCCTGCGATGGTGAGCGGAGCAGAACCGCATCCCACCTTGGCGCGGGGCTCGGCACGGTAAGTACGCCGGCGGCGGCTGCCTTGGGGGGAGAGGGCGGTTTTCCCCCTGCGATGGCTTTTTAAGGATTTTTTTTTCCTTTTATTTTTTTCCATTTTTTCTCCCTTGGCCGGGAGGGGCTCCACCCGGGGGCGGGGGGCAGCGATGCCCGCGGCTCGCAGGGCCCGGGAGGGCTGCCGGGGCATCGCTCAGCCCGGGCGCGCCGGCATCCCGGCCGCCGGCCGACCCGCTTGGGGCCGGTATTTCACCGAGCCGCCTCGGAGCGGGTGCTACGGGGTCACCCTCTGGAAGCTGGGGGGGCGGGAGCGGCGGGAGGCGGCGGGGTTCCCCCGGTTTGATGCTGGGGGCTGGGGGAGGCCCCGGCCCCGACGGGGCGGGCAGCAGGGAACAAGGCTGCGGTGCGGCGGGGCTGCGGGGATGCTCCCCACTCCCGGGGCCCGCTCGGCGGCGGGAGCCAGGCCCGTTCCCCGGCCCCGCCAGCGAGACCCGCGGGTGCTTCGTGGCCGGGAGCCACGTCCCGCAGCCCGGGCATCGATTAATCCCCGGATTTCGATAAAAGGATCCCGCCGGCGGCGGGGGCGTTTCGCGGCACGCACAGCCCGCCGTGCGCGGGGAACCGCCCTCCCCGGGACGCGCACGGTCCCGCGTGGGTCCGGGCTCGTTTCCCCGGGCTGCACCTGCTGCACGCCGCTTTCCCTTTTGCCCTCTGGTTTTCTCCCTTTTTCCTCCCCTTTTCTTTTTTTTTCTTCCAGAAACGAATTCCTTCCCCCTCCCAGAAAAAACGAAAGAGGGGGTGGATCGAGGGAGCCGCCCGGCGGGCCGGGGCCGGGGATAGCCCCGGCCGCGCAGCCCCCGCGCAACCCCCGGCGGGGCGGCCCGGCCGCCACCTCCCGCGCCGGGCTGGGGGGCCGGAATACCTGGTACAAATAGCAAATGATGTCTTCCCCCACCTTGCCTTCCCACCAACCCACATACACATACACCCCAGCACCCCCCCGCCCCCCGCACACGGCTTCGTGACATTATTTAGGGGGATGATCATTACCTCAATGGCCGAGCCGGGAGCCAAGTGGAAAGGCGGTTGTCACGAAGGAGTGACGTTATTAAATATCTCGCGTGTCTTGCCCCGGGGCTCTGAGCCGTCCCCCGGTGCTTCCCCCGCCGCCCGCCCCGCGGCTCTGCCCGCCGCCGCCACGCCCGGGCTCCGCCGCCCGCCGCTGGGTTCCAAGAAACTCCCGGGAGCGGCGGCCGCGCTAACGCGGAGAGGGAGATGGGAGACGTCCAGCAAACTTCCCAACGCCCGCTCTTTTCCCACCTTGAGGAATCCAGTACAAACAGCCCAGTCTTGTAGGAAGTACCTGGAGCTTCCACCTGGCCGGGGAAATGCTTTTTTTTTTTTGCCCTGAAATGTGTTTAGGGCTGTCTTTTTTTTCCCATCCCCCTTCCTCCTCCTCGCCTCACTTTTTGGGGCAGATTTTGGGAGCCCACCCCCCGCCGCATCTCAGCCCCTCGGCGGCCGCCGTGCCCCCGGGGAGCCGGCCTGCAAGGTGCCTCCGTGTGCGGGACGTCGCGCTGGGGACCCCCCGCGTGTGACACACACACCCCGCCCGGCCGCCCCCCCCCGCCCGGAGGCTGCCTTGCTCCATCCCAGTCGGCATCTCTCGGTTTGGGTCCCCCAGACCTATTTGCTATTCGCTGCCTCCCCGGGGGGAGCCGGGAGGGGGGGTGGCTCTGCTGGCGGGGCGGGGGGCGGGCATCCTCTCGGGAAGGGCGGCGGAGCGGGCTCGGCGCTGCACCCCGGCTGGCACAGGGAGGGCCAGCGCACCGCGCCGCGCTGCCTGACCGGCTCTCTCCTCCTTCCTTCCCGCCCTCCGTCTTTCCTCCAGAAACTCTCCTTTTACTCCAAAATGCAAGAAGCCCCGGAGAGCGGCAGCAGCGCCAGCGCCAGCAGCTCCTTCTCCAGCCACCCCGCGGCCAGCATCAAGGAGGAGGACTGCAGCCCCGAGAAGGAGCGACCCCCCGAGGCCGAGTACATCAACTCCCGCTGCGTCCTCTTCACCTACTTCCAGGGGGACATCAGCGCCGTGGTGGACGAGCACTTCAGCCGGGCCCTCAGCCAGCCCAGCAGCTTCTCGCTGGGCAGCGCGAAGGCGGCGCGGAACGCCGGCTCCTGGCGGGGTGAGGGCGCGGTGGGGCGCGGTAGGGTGGCGGAACCCCCCCGGGGCACCCTCCTCCCCTTTGCCGGGCCGAGCAGCCCCTAGGAGCCGGCTGTCCCGGGTGGCTTGACTCTTTTCGGGGAAAAAAAGCAAAGAAAACCCCCTTCTGTTGGCGCCGTGCTCCCCACCGCCCGTGCCAAGGGAGGCGGGTGGGGAACTGCATCGCCTTTACAGAGCGGGGGTTTTACCTGGCGGGGGCTGCAAACAAACAGGGAGGGACCCCCCGACTGTGGCCATGACAAGCAGCTCCCCTGCTGACCCTGCCAGGGCAGCTTTACCTCTAGCGTGGTGGTAAACCTGGGAGCAAAGCAAAAAGCAAACATGGGAACCATCTCACCAGCTTCCCACCGCTGAAAACCAGATTGCGTGCGTCCCTGTAGCTTGTGCGACGTGCATCACCACCCTGGTTGCTGATGATGCAGAGACAAGGACCCTAAATTTCTGTCAATGAGGGCTGTCAGACCTGCCCACAGCAGCAGCCCTGTGCTGGCAAGGCTGAGGCCACGGCCGATGCGCAGCTCTCCACAGCCATGCCCGATTCACCCTGGACGGGCCCGTGGGGGTACCCGGGGTGGAGGGGAATAACCTTCCCTGCCCTCCGCCTGCTGGAGAGTTAGGGCAGGCACTTCTTTTGCAGCAGTTTTGGGGACCCTCTCTCGCAGGGCCACCTGCTCAGCCAAGAGCCGGTTTCCCAGCCCCCTCCATAAATTGCTGTCGGTAGTTTCTAAGAATGAAATAGTAGTTTAAATATTTCACGGGCGAAAGATATTCAGCGCTGGAATTGATGGCAGGAGAGGAGAGTCCTTTGCTTGTCATTAATTGCTTCCCTTTCTCCTGAGTAATGCCAGGGCGCAGAGCTGACATACCACCCTGGCAAACATGTATCAGGAGCACGTTTTTATTTGTCCCAGCAACACCGCACATTCCCAATTAATAATGCGTAATGTTTGTCTCTGCGCTGTTAGTAACCACTAGTCCATCTCGCAGGTGGCTTACCTGGCAAAGAAAATGCAGCATTCCTGTCCTTTGCCCTGCCAATACCAAAGGACCTGCAGAATGCTTCCCAAATATGTTAGTGGTATAGCCAAGAAACAGGCGTTAGTCCAGTGTAATAGATGGGGGAATTGCCCCCAGATGTTTAGAAAATTCAAGCCGGCCTTTAGTCGCATCTCCTGCTGTTCCTGCCCACTTTGGAACTGCACTGAGGAAGCAGCAGCTTTCCTGGCAGGGCCAGGCGTCATCAGAGGTGCTGGGGTAAAGGCTTAGACAGGGAGATTATGACCAAAGCAAACAAGAAAAATCCAACCCTGGAAATCGCTGCGGTGCACAATAGCTCTGACTCAGTTGCCACTACTGAGGAAAAGATGTTTCCCTCACCTTAGATAACAGCCTTTTCCCTAAATACATGCTAATAGAAACCTGGAGCAAATTGTTCCAGTTTCATGGGTAAGCCCTGGGCTAGGTGTGTTGGATGTTTTGCTGGAAAGGAATCTGTACTGGCTGGGAGCGATTTGCTGTGTTTGACAGTTGTTTGGGGGATAAAGGGAATGCGAGGGCTGGTTTGTGGGGATCTGGGGAGGGGCAGAACCCTAGGGAAAGGAGATCAGGGCTTGCTGGGTGTGCTTATTGCTGCCTTTCCTTTCTTTCCCACTCCCTTCACCCAGATGGCTCCTTCCCGATGAGCCAGCGGAGCTTCCCACCGTCCTTCTGGAACAGCACGTACCAGCCCTCCTCGGTCCCAGCCACCCTGAGCAGCCCCCTGGCAGCTGCCGCCCACAGCGAGCTGCCCTTCGCCGCCGCCGCCGACCCCTACGCACCGGCCTCTCTGCACGGCCACCTGCACCAGGGTGGCCCCGAGCCCTGGCACCATGCCCACCACCACCACCACCACCACCACCACCACCCCTACATCGGGACACAGAGCACTGCCTACCCCCGCCCCACCGCCATGCACGAAGTCTACGGGCCCCACTTCGACCCCCGCTACGGCTCACTCCTGGTGCCCACCACCTCCGTCCGCCCCCATCGTCTCACCCCCGCCTCCGTGCCCACACCAGTCAGCCCCCCCTGCGAACTGGGCAAGAGCGAGGCGGGCACCGCCGCGGCCTGGACAACGCCAGGACCCTTCCCCAACACGGCGGGGGACATGGCACAGAGCCTTGGCCTCAATGTGGATGCAGGTAAAGAGCTGCCTTCAGCCCTTCTGGGTCCCCCCCAGCTCAGCTGCACCCCTGCTCCCCGCCTCCCTCACACCACCCACAGCAGTGGGGATGGACCCCCCTGTGGTGGGGCAGATGGGATGCTGCTGTGGGGGAATAAATTGGGGGTGGATGCCCATGGGAGACACCCGAGCTCTGCCCTGGGTGCCCTTCTTGGGCCTTTCATGGCAGGCAAGCAAGGAAGGGGAGGATGGGACATCACCCCCATACACAATACCCTTTGAATTTCTGGTGCCCTCAAATGCGCCCGGAGGGTGCTGGTTGCTTTGAAGTACTCCTGTCCTGGCCCTGGCCCTGTTCTTGCCCAGAGCAGTAAGAGCTGGGAGCAGGACGGAGCCGCCCCAAAGGTCACTGCTTGGCTCCCTCCGCGGGCTGCCGAGAGGGCAGGAGTGCGGGCAGATGCAGCAGAACAGGCCCGTTTCTAGACCCCGCACAGGTTCATAATCTGCCTCCTCTCCTCACTTATTTTTACTCCCAGTTTTTGAGAGGAAAGCACATTGCATTTGCTGAGCAAAAAGGGCTATGCTTTTTCCCTGCTACTGGTATCCTGTGCCTGATGGGGAGCCATAGCCGTGACAAAAAGGTGACGCAGGCACAGCCAGCAGTGGCAGTTCCCAAGTCAGTGGTTGTGGAGGCAAGGAAAGCCCTCTCTGGTGGCAGTTCTCCGTGCTGAAATTGGGTTACTGCAGCCACAAGCAGCTCCTTACAGTGACCTCACTTTAGGCCGGTGGGACGTGTGCCCGCCTGCGGTTTAGCTTGGGCTCTTCTCCTTGCTCCACAGCTTTCTGGGGCTCTGGGGAGCCCATGCTTTAGACTGATTCTCTGATCTCAGCTGGCAGAAATGCAGTTTGTCTTTCTCTATCCTTAAACGCCTGTACCTATTTTTCTTCTTCCTTTTTTTCTTCTCTTCGTTCTCAGGTTTGCAGCCTCAGGATAAAAGCAAGGATCTGTACTGGTTTTAGAGCTGTCCTTCACTCTTCTTCCCTTGGCTCTCCCCTGTAGATCTCTGCCTGTTAGAAATGGTGGCATTCAGAGCTGAAATCGGGTCAGTTTGTAACAGCTTCTGATCTTGGTTTGCAGCTCGCCGTTACTCCTTCTGTGGTGGATCCCTACTGAGCTGATGTGCTGACTCAAAGACTCCCAGATCCCCACTTGCCCTTTTCCAAGCCCACCGTGGCCCTGCAGCTCGGGGAAAGACAACGGGACTTAAAAGGACCTGGCATTGCAAGGACGGTACTTTAGACTTATTTTGGAAAGGAAAATCCTTCGGTTGCAAAAGGAGAGCCAAAGACGTTAAACTTCTATTTAAGCAGACCCCACACCCAGAACTGCAGTCAGACTACTCTAAAAGAGTCAAATGACATCATGGACAGTGATGAAAAACCACTGGCCTTCGTACAGAGGGCAGACGAAACCGTGGCTTTTTTTTTTTTTTTAGTGGTGTGAATATTTTTTTATGGCAGCGAAAATTATTTCTTGAATGCAAACATGGGAAAGCTACTTAGCAGTTTTGAACTGGATTTTTACATTATAGAAAAGTAAAAGGAGAAGAAACAGGAACTCATGAACATTTTTGGACTATCAAGGAACTGGTCTGATTTTTTAGCTTTGTGGTTGTGAGTGGCAAGTGTTTGGCCGGGGCCAGCTGCCCTGGCCTTACAGAGATGCAGCTGTTCCACGCACAACTGCTCAGACCCCAGAAAGACGAAAACCAAGGTGGCACTTCTCAGAGTTTGGCACAACATTTGCATTGGATATATAACGGTTGTTTGGTTGTGGTTTTTGGTTGTTTGTTTGGTTTTGGTTTTTTTTTTTTACAAGAAACATCTTCTGGTGAAAGTCAAACCCTCTTAAAGCGGGGGGAGGAAGGAAACCCGTGAAGAACGGCTCGCCCTCAACCCAACAGCCTTTAAGGACAACACCAGAAGGAAAGGCACGTGATGGACAAATAGGTCTGAGTTGCCTCTAACATTTCTCTTTGTCTACTTGTTGCTGTCATTTTGTCACTTTAATAGTTGTTTTGTTTTGTTTTGTTTTGAAAAGGGAAATAAGATATCTATTTAACAGTAGGAAAGCTGCATTAAAGGTATCTCCTTCTTTTACCCCATGTGCTTTTATGAAGAATTAAAGCTTAATAAGAGAAATGAGGCAAACTGGAAACTTGAGGATGAAATAGGAAAAATACCTGTTGTGTGGATGAAGTGAGTTATTTTATTACTTTGCATTAAAGATAAACAGAAATCCTAGCAGTTGAAAATATTTTCTTAGTGAGTAAAAAATACGGTGATAAATACAAAAGATGAGAAAACGCAAGACTGTCGCAGTGCTACATTTTAGTGTATGGTGTGTGTAAGACGGGTTAAAGTAAGGGGGCTGCTCCATAAGAACAGGTGTTTCTTCATGAAGCTGATAGAAGAGGGGACCGTAGCACTGCTATTGCACTGGTAAATTAAAATGCTGTTACAGGGTGATGAATAATTGATGAAACAGTGAAGAAATGGAGATTTCCCCCTCTACTTAAATGCTGACTTTTTTACAGGCAAAACATCTGATCCCAACACTACCACGTTTTGGGTTTTTTCTGTTTTTCCTTAATGTAATGTCTTCAAAGGCTGACAAATTTCAATGCATCTAAGAGGAGAGTCCTTAACATTACCCCTCTGACACTAGGAGAAGCAGTAGAAAATGGGCTTCTGTGCTGTGAGGAGAGGTTTTGTCTTCCGACAGTCTCACATGATCTGGCATAATGTTTACCACATGTCAGAAATGGAGTTAAGAATAACCCAAACTTGCTTCTCCTAGGTGTCAGCTCGGCAATAACTCCATTTCTGGGAAAGAATAGGAATCCTAATAGTAAGAGTATGGTAAAGCAGTGTGAGTAAATCCTGTTAGAAGCTGGCAAGGGGCAATGTGTGCAGAGCATCCCCAGCCAGAGCCTGGCAAGTGGCAGGAGGTGACTTGCTGTGATTCCTTCAGCCAGACGTACCCCTGAGCATTTCGCCCTCAGCCTCCAATTAGCCAGAGCCCGGACAAGCTGTAAAGGGCAAGGGAAGGACTCCAGGAGTTACATTACCAGTTTAACAAAAAATGTTCTGAGGTGTCTATTAAGAAAGAAGGCAGCAGCACTTTGCAGGAGAAAAGCAACTAAAAAATGGCATTTAACTTTATTGCCACAAAAGCTTGGAGATAACAGGATCATCCTGTAAGCATTTGCCTGTGGGTTTTTTTAGGCTGTATTTAAAGTTTATTTAACAAAACGATTAATCTGGCTCTATCACAGATTGTGCTTCACCACAGTTGTTTCTTTTGTCTTTCGTTTTTCCCCCTCTCCTCTGCAGTTCATAATGAGGACTGCAGTTTGCCCTCCTAATTGACTAATGAGGCGATACAGCCCAAATATATCTGTAAATATTCATGTAAGCAAAAACCAGTAATTTACTTCATTGGCGTTTACAATTCATTTTGACTGTGAATATTTTCGAGCATGAGAATTTATGCAATGATCACATATATATTGGTTTCGACATTTGTCCTCCAGGTACTGTTTTTTAATGTTGTATTGTGAAAGCACCCAAACGCCACAGTCCAGACTGTGGCTCAGGGCGTTAAGATGTGCAAACAACTTTTTTAAAATGCTCCTACACTGGATAGACTGCAGTATGAAAGCGCGCATGTCCTAGTTTGGCTAATCCTTGCAGGGTTTTGCTCACTCTGTGTTATTCTGACGCCAGGGGGACTGCTCGCAGCACCTACCTTTAAGGCTTGGGCGTGAGTCTTTGCAGGACTGGAGCCACTGCTCCTAATGCAGTAACAGGGCAAAAAACCTCCGTGCCATTTCACAAGTCTGTTTTATTCCTCTTTGCATCCTAGGTTATTACTTGCTTAATCATGAATGCTTGCAGGAAATCTGGAAATACACAAGCGACCCTTCTTATATGTTATGTATGTCTTACCTGCCACACACCCAAAGAGCAGGGCTGCGAGTCCCCAGTCCTGCAGCCTGAAGAGCAGATCCTCCCGCTGACCCTTTCCGAGTGTCAGGCAGAGGTTAGCACCGGCTTGTGCACTCTAGCTACACACCTGACAAACAGACCAGCCTGGCTGGGACAGACACGCAAACACAGCTCCCGACCTGTTTGTGCAGAGTCCAGGGAAGGAGGCAGAGAGACGGGATCTGCTGCAGAGCATGGCAGTACTGGGCATAGCGAGAGGATCTGCTGCCGCCGAGGGGGAGCAGTTTGTAGGGGTTTGCAGAGTGAGCTCTGGGCATGTCCACTGCAGGCATTTACTTCCCATCCTAAAAATGACTGAAAATTAGCAAAGCATGAAGGAATACTGTGTCAGTGAACTCTGAGGTTAACAGTGATCTGTCAAGGGAAGGATGGAAGTAGGGATGGGACATAGTATTTGCGGTCACAGCCTCCACTTTATTTTAATGATGGTTTTGCTTCAGTATAGCTGTAGTTGCAAAAATGCAGCACAGAGCTCTTAGGCACATGTATATGTGCCCCTGCACTTACAGTCTAACGCTGGAGAGCTTTAAGGCAATGTCACTTACTTCCCACCTCCTTTTCCAGTGGGTTTTCCATAGAAGCCCCCAGCAGAGGAGAAGGAGGGGAGGAGAGAGAAGGTAAAAGGGAGTCTGAGTAATCCCCTGCACCTCCCCTGGACTGTGTGCTGCCTGTCTCTGGGGAAATGTATCTGCCCTGTCTGCTCCTTGGGTCAGGAGGGACTGCTCGCCTTCCCTTTGAAGTCCTATTTAGGTTCATGACAAGCTCGAGTGAGGGCTTAAAGGTTGGTCACTTCCTAGAAGGGAGGAAAAAGCTGCTGGTGCCTTTGGATGCGCCAGGGTTCTGTGACTGGCAGTTCTCGTGCATCTTTTTCTGGGCAAGGGTTGTAATTAACGTGCCCTTCTGATTACAGAAGGGCGAGCCAGCCCCTCTGGGGGATTGTGGTGTCCTGGCTGGCTTCCCTGGCCTGCCACCCAGAGGAGCAGTTGCAGCAGGGGAAGGAGAGAGACTTGCGTTGTGATTATTTGGAGGAGTAAGGTATTGACTGTGTAGGCTAGGCAATTTTGCATAGAGAAATAGGAATAGAGGATTGTTAAAAGGAAAATAAAAAAGGAAAAAAGGAAAAAGGAAAAGGAAAAATAGACAGAAAAAGGAAAATAAAAAAGAAAAAGGAAGAAAAAAGAAAAACAAAAAGGAAAAAGAAATAAAAAGCTTTACTTCAGTCAGCCCCCAAGTTTTGGGGCTACAGCCTTGGGAATTCTATTGCTAATTTAGTTTCTAGCATGGTAAGACAAGCAGCTCAGGCTAGCAGGGTCCCCCTGTTCATGTCCATCTCTAATCATACAGGAGGAGTTCCCTTTGCAGTGCACCTTCTCCTGCCTCCTTAGCCAGGCATAATCCATGACCGACCTGCACCAAACCTGTGAGCACAAATGGTAAGAGAGAGGTGCCAGGGTGCCATGTTCTCCTCCTCCTGCCCTTTCTGCATCAGGTCCTGCGGGGGAAGGCGCTGCAGGCACCTGTGCAGGGTGGAGGGGTGCGTGCCCCTGGGCCCACTCTCATGTATGGGCACCTCCCTTTGCTGCAGCCCACAAAAGTTTTTGGCTGCAGCCCACAAAAACACAAGCTGATCGAGGACTGCAGCATTTCTTCAGGTACGTGCCTGTTGCTTATTTACATTCATGGTAAAGGCAGGATAAATACCAAAGAGGAGAGCTGTCCCATTAGGAGATGTAATACCAAGCTGGACGTTACTGAGGGTGCCCGTCTCCCCACTGTATGGCACATTTCCTCCTGCCCCACCTGGCCCAGGTACGGCTGCAAGGTGCCCTCCTTGTTCATCACCCCCCCTCCCTGACTTCTTCTCTTCTGAACTTCTGTCCCCAGCCCTGACTCCACATCTCAACCCCTCTCTGTTCTCCTACTTCACCCAGCCTCTTCCCTCCTGCACTTACTGCTCTGGCCCCACGCTGCAGCAATGAGGAGCAAAGGAACAGTGTTAGGAGGGACACAAACTTTCCTGTCTATGCTGTTTGCATGGAGTTGAAGCATCAGTATTTCTATGATAAACAGAATTGGACAAGCACAGACCCTCTCTGGAAGAGCTGGCACATGGGCCTCAATCCTGCACCATGCCCCTGCAGTAGGAACCAAGCCCAAATCCCCCTATGCAGTGGAACAACCTCTTTTTTTCACAAGTCGAGTCCTAAAGAGTTGCAACAGCCCCAGTTGCATGCAGGCACAAATGATTATTCTCTCTTGACAGACCTGCACAGCTCCCTCCTTGTCTTTAACTGCAGTCCCAGTGAGCTGGATCAGGAAAGAGACACTTGATAGCTGCTGTTTCCGTGGTTGAAATATTTGTGAAGTTAACGCATAATCTGAAAGCAGAAGCTAATAAATTATAGGGTGCTAATTGGGGCCGGAGTGGAGCTGTCAATCATATTATCCTAAACACACAGAGACCCTCATAACCTAAAAAGGCAAGAAAGCCTCCAGGAACAGCTCCCAGTTGTCACTAGCCATGACCTCCACTTCAGTGAGAGCACAGAGAGTCAAGGCAGAGAGTTTATTCTGCTAAGAAAAAGCAAATCCCGTGTTTAAGAGGGCATTTGTATTTGCTTTTGTTTGCCCTCTTTGGGAGTGTATTTCCCAGGGCACTTTATTGTTTTGCTTTGACACTTAACTTGCCACTCTTGCAATTTTAAAAAAATGTGTAAATCAGATAAGAATTTGCAGGTTTTATATTTGCGTAGTCCTTGGAGTAACAGTCATAGGTTTTCAGTCAAAGTTCAACCTCTTCACATATAGGCCTGTCCTCTAAAAGCCATCTTATTGCTCACATTTCTTTTTTTGCTTCTCATGCCACAGAAACATGTAGACTACTTTGAAGTTGCAGGAGTCTCTGATTTGAGCCAAAACACAACTGTGCAAACATGGTAGCAATAGGGCACTTCCAGCTTTAGTCACTTTTTCACCACCTTTTCTTATATTGCTTCCATCAAGATCCAGTATTTTTCTCATCATGTCATATAAAATTGAATCAAAGAGTGCTGAAGAGGTTCTTAATAACACTTTTCCCCAGAAACTAATTTCTGTACGGAGACAGACAGGCATTTCAGAAAGCATTCCCTGGCAAAAAGATCTGAAAAATATTAGAAGCTTCCCAAAAGTGAGGAGTGGGAAAGCTTGGTTTTGGTGGCAGTATGACATCTCATGCAGGCCTGACATCTGAGCTACAGTAAGGTCACATCCTTTTCCTGGTGACACCTCACCCTGCCCTAAGTGACCGCCTAAGCTTACTGTTGCAAAACCACATGATTAAATGTACAAAGACTTTTAAAGATATTTCTAAATCTGTCATTTTCCCCTCATTTTTGATGCCTGCATTAATTATTTAATGCCAGTCTTGAATGCTGGCAAGAAGTAGGACCAATAGTCCCTTCTCATCTTGCTTCTGTGAAGAAAAATGACAGCGTCTAACCTGGTGATGCTGCCACTAAATCTGAGTGGGGTAGGCAAGAGGATGTATTTGACAACTGTGGTTTATCATGGCCACCAATTTTGTTTTAGTAGATTCAGGTAGAGGATGATTCTTCGTGCTTTAAGCAACAGACTCAAAAATTATGAAGTGGTACCTCTGTTAAGGTTATCTCTGTTAAGACTATGTCAGCAGATGAACCGAGGAAAGCACAAAGCTGGCAAGGTCCTACCTGAAGAACACAAGGCTGCACTGTGTGAGTCAGTTTCCATCCTTGGGGATGTGGTGATGTCAGGATGAAAAAATATGAAGATGTGAGAGAAGATATTCTCATAAAGGCTAATTCTGTGGCTCCCAGAGTTCTGCCTCTCCTGTTTCTCTGTAAGAGAAAGCTAAATACATTTGTGACTGGAAATTACTGAGAACTTACATATGGTCAGCCCTCCTGGAAAGGTGTGAAAATTGGATACGTGAAGAGAAATACACCAGGAGATTAATCAGAGTAGTGAGATTTCAGTGCTACAAAACGATGTTGAAACTTCACTGACGGATGAAGAAGCAAATGTAGTTGGTTACTGTACCTCATAGGCCAACAAAGGCGTTTCAGCGGCCTCATCTCTAATGAGCACTATGTGACTTGTACTGTCAGGGAGGATAGGGGAGAATAAAAAAGCAGAAAGATAAAGAAGATCCAGCTATGTCAACAACATTGCAAAAGGGATTGGTGTCCAAACAGGGAGTGGCTATTTTACTGCTCTGTTCTTACCGTAAAAGATAGAAGGCAGTGATGAACATCCTCCAAATAGAAGATGTCATCTGAAGAAGAAGTTAACACATTATAAAAAAGGTTATTTTATCCAGTAGTATCAGTCATGTCACTGGCAATAATGACAATATTTTGGCATCATCACTTGGCTTTGATGCACTGGGTTTCTGGTTATTTATTAGACTTAAAACATAATGTCTGTTAGAGGTGCCAAGTGTCATTATAAATAGAGCCATGATCGTTTGAAAAATCCACCTGGTATGCAAGCTCACTCCAGTGTGTGTGTAGAAGAAAAACCTTCAAGAATCGATTAAAAGAAATGAAGGTGAATTAGGACTTTTTAATCATTAACAGACCTGTCAGGGCTATTTTACAGGCATTCTTTCTATAATGACTATTTTCAGGTCTGTTATAGCTGAATTAAGATCAGCTTTGTACAGAAACAGGTAAATTTGGGTCTAGAAGAAAGCTTGCCTTCACAGTTGTTATTAAAATGCATAGTCCTAAACTTGAATCTCAGAGAATGAGTTTCACCCAGTTATGCTCAGTAAAGCCACACCCGAGGACTCAAATCATCATAGGCAGTATGCGCAGGTGTCAAAGAAACAGAAAAAAAAGGAAAAAACCTGGAGATGTTGGTCAATTCAAATCGATGGTAAAACTTTCTCTGCTGAAAACAAGTGAAGCAGGGTGCAGTGGCCCTGCTCTAAGGATCTTTGTGCCCTTCCATACAGGTGGTGAGGGAACCAAATTTTGTGGGACCTTGTGATCTGGAGGTTGTTAATAGTCTCTGTTATCTACAGTAGCAGGAGAGCTGAGGAGCAACAGCTTTAGTCTCAGCCCTGGGCTTCTCAGATAAGCAAGGCTATAGGGAGCTCAGCTCTTGCCTTTCTAGTCCCTGCTGCTTACTAGTTTTTGCAGGTAGCAAAAACTAATAGAAAACACTTGTGTTAGCAGTGTAGCTGCACAACCTTTTGCCTTTCTGGTGGTCACTTCTAAGTTCCCTGAATCTTGTGATGATGTCCGTGAATGTCTGACAATAAAGTCTCCCAGAGAAGATGAGACCTGAATGCTTACTGTAAAAAAGGCAAAGAAATCATCTTGACACCCCAAGTTTTTCAGTCCTACATGATACAAGCAAACACATCTTTCGCCTTCCATATCTCAAAAAATCCTCTTTTGGAGCTGTATAAGTTTTCCCTTCAGAGCTCTTCACAGCCACATTCCCATAGCTCATGTCAACCTGCTGAGCACTCCCTCTGTGGCACACGGGGATAAGCGAGTGATCCCACTGAAGCCTGGCATATCTCTCAGCAGTGGTTACACTCAAACTTTCCATAACTTTATCTTTGACCCAGTAAGAACTCAATGTTTTTATCATAAAGCATTGGTTTTTCTTTTGTACGGTCTTAAATGTGATCCCAAATGGAAAGGATGAGGTACATAGGTTTTGGATAGATTTGGTCATCAGTATATGCTGGCTCAAAAGCCCCTGCAAGCAACCTTGAAAAACAGAAATGCACTGGCAGTCGGGTGTTACCACCTGCTGTAGACCAAGGGGACTGAAGATAGCAGACCTAGAATTGATGCCACTGAAAATGCTGCCTTAGTGAATAAGCAACATCTGCCCTGGCCCTTCACATTTACAAAATAATTTACAAACTTTAATTAATCACCACAGCATTTGTGTTATGCTGTAGTAAATACTTTTCATAGGTAGCAGTAAATATTTTTCATACATTCATATGGATGTCAAGTCTGCAGCTGAGAGATTAAATAAGCCAACTAAAGCCACATAGTATGTCCATGTCTGTCCAAGCACGGCTCAGAGTTCAGTCATTGCCATTTGAGAGCCCAGCACTAGTGGGTTGCATGTGGCATCACATCCTGAAGCATGCTCACCATCGTTTCTCAGTGGTCTCGCCAAGTGTCTGTGCCAGCATCAAGGAAGAAGGAAGATCCTGAGACAGTAACCAGCTGTGACCCAGAGCCTCACCTAGGGCATCCCCTGATGAGCACCCGGGGGCACACATCTCCTCTTCCTGGGCAGGTTAGAGTTTATTTGCTTCATAGCAGCTCGTCTTGTGTTATGTTTTAGATTTGCAACTAAAACAATACAGATAACACACTAATGTTTTAGTTATTGCTGAGAGGTGATTGCACAGCACCAAAGCCTTCTCTGCTTCTCACTGTGCCCTCCCAGTGAACAGACTGGGGATGGACAAGAGGCTGGGAGGGGACACAACCAGGCAGATGACGTGAACTAACCAACGAGATATTCCACGCCATATAATGTCATGCTCCGCAATAAAATGGAGAGGAGGAGGCTTAGGGAGATTAGCCATCTTTTGCTCAGGAACTGGCTGGGCATAGGTCTACCACTCTCAGGCCCAATCTTGAGAAGCTAAAGATTTGGAGGCAGTTTCCTCACTGCTGTACATCAGTGTAGCTTAACATATTTAACCTGATTTACAGCAGGTGAAGATTGGGTCCAGCTGCTTTATATTAGCCTGAGAATGACGCTTTTGTTAAGAAGCTTTTGGAATTGCTTACAGGAACCCCTATGCATTTATGATTCAGACCTTACTTTCTTATTCCTCCAGCTCTTGCAGAGGGAATCTTCCCAGGACAGGTTTATCCTCTTATTTAGGTGGGTTCCTCTGGCTTACAAGGGAGTCCAGAAAGAATTTCTCTTATTACATGGCTTTGACACCCTAGACTCAGTCTCAATGTACACCTTAAACAAAGAAGGTAAAAATGCACGTTATTGCCTCTATGCTTGAGAATGAGTCTCTCAGCAGTATGTCACACCAGTGTGGTCACTTCACTTGTAGCCTTATCTCACATTTAACCTTTCTGGTATGTCAGGATCTTTTCTCCCCAAAACTCATATATCCTTTAAATTACATTATCACCCTTAAACCCATTTACACATTTTAAAACTTATAGCCCTGAAAGCCAAGACACTTGAACTCAAGGCTTTCTTGACTCTTTCCCTTGACCTGCCGCAGGAGGAGGTACCAACTATCAGTGGCAAACACAGGCCAGGCAGTGCCCATTTCCCTGCCCAAGAGAGAATGTGATAAAAAGGTCTTTCATTCTCATCACCTCTTATATGTTTGTCTCCCCTACTGTCTCCAAAAGTAGCTATGAAAACTGTCATCAGAGGCTGGCTGCTTGAAGATGAGAGGTGTCCTCCTGATAGCAAATAAGAGTTGATGAGTAAAACATGAATCATCATGAAGAGTTTGGATGAAGCAAGGAAGCATCACTTCAATGAGATAGAGAAGGTGAAATGATGAAGAAGTGTAAAGAGAAGGGTGATACAGAAATGTGAGGGATTAAGAAACTCTGCAAGTAGCATCATGGGTGGATGCAAGTGAGCTAAGTTTGGACATGTCTAATTCAGCTTTACCATAACTCAGCAGAATAGTTGCATTTGCATACTTAGTCCTCTAAGGCAGGGAAATGAGAGAGGGAGAATGGAGTGACGGGTAGGGCCATGCTCAGAGCTGACATTGTATCACTGAGCATGCCTCAGATCACTGCACTTACAAGGAAGTTTAGGTACTGCGTCTTCCACTTAATTCAGTAAGTAATAGATCAGGATCCTTAGGTTTGGGTTCAGAAATTTGTGTTTTATCCAGCCCAATACATTTCCCATACTACTCGGTGCAAAAAGTATAGAACACTGGTCAATATCCTGAGCTTTCTTTTATTGGCAACTTGACGCTTTCTTCCTCATCGTGCTGTGATAAACCCTTGTTAAAACTAGTCTTGTCTTGCAACACTTATAAAATGTGGACAAAACAAGACCTACCTTCGCTTCTGTTCTTTCTGTGCTGCTGTGGGTTTTTGTGAGTACTTCAAGACCTAAAGGGCATTACTTCTGATTGGTGCCTGTCACTGATGCTCACCTTGCCCACTAACCCCATTCACCCATGTTGGATAGGCTCTTGCATGATTGTCATCCAACTCAGACCTACACAAAACTGAATTGACTTGGGTTATCACATCACAGATGTGGTCACGGGGCCTGTGAAAAATGTTGCCTAGAAAAATTTTGGCAGGATTGAAGGCTTCTCCTGCTGAAGAAAAAGGTATCATATGAGGTCCTGTTGGTTTTCAATACCTTTGTTTGTGGCTTGATGACTAAGCATCTTCTTCAGTTAAAAGTCCAGTAAGTTAAGTTAGTCTAGTTAAGTGGAATTACACACGTATGGGAAGTCATCCAGGTGTGATAATTACAGAACTGGGATCTTCCTGGTCTAACTATGCTACTGGTTAGTAAATACTACTCATGTTTAAGTTATTGAAATGGAAGGAATGGCTGGACAATCAATAAAGCATCACTTGAAGAGGAAGGAAACATTGTGCAGTATTTACTGTTTATCCATCACTCACGGTGTTGCAACTGCTGTTATTAGCAAATCTGGCTTTTACAGTAATTTGTAGATGAAGAAAAAATATTTATGTAATTATAAACTGCTTGAGTGGGCTTTGTCAGGGACTTTGAAGATTCCTAATTCAAAAATTTTCAATTTCTATTCCATTCCATTCCATGCTGCTCTAGGTGTCCCTGCTCAAGCAGGGTGGTTGGACAAGATTATCTCCAGAGGTCCCTTCCAACCCCTGCCATTCTGTGATTGTGTGATTTGAGTAAAACTGTCAAAATTTCCTGTTCATCTGTGTTGGATCTCCATTTAAGAAACTTTTGAAGCTTGATTTCAGTGGAGTTACATCTTAAAAATGTATACATTTTGACACCAGATAGTGCCTTTACTACTCTTCAGTGTCCCCCACTATCAAATAGTTGCATAAAATCAGAGCATGCTTCTAGCTTCCTGACAGATGTCAGTGAATAGCTCTGCATAATTTGCGAACTACTGCTCATGATGAAATGTTCCAAAAAGCTTACAGCTTCTTTCATTCAGTAATGTTTTATGTATCATTTTATTATATACTTTGACTGGATCTCCAAATGCATCAAGGAAAAGTATCTCCCTTCACCCAGTCTGATAAAAAATAAGCGAGGATGGTAAACATTAAAAAGGGAAAGGAAGAGAAACGTAACAAACCAAGACTGTCTAGATTCACAGATCAATCGCTGTGCAACTTAGCATTCAAGATGTAAGTATTTGTTTAAATTAAATAGTGAAATAGACTATCCCCAGCAGTGCACAACCCAGTCACCCTTTTTCAATTACTTTCTGACTCGGAGTTCCTAAAAATGTAACGAGAATTTATGTCAGTTTTTCAATTTGTAAAATCTTGTTTGTACACAACAAAGCTAGATTTCAACTGTTCTTTCTTTTCATTAGAAAGTTGCTCCCTTCTTTGAAACAGCCTATCAGTACTCCCTTTTTGGAAGGACTGCCTCTGCCTGAGGCATATGTGATTGCCTAAGTTTAATCAACACCACAATAAAACCATTTGCTGCCTGATTACATGTTTTATTCCCTTAAACTCTCTCCAGTGAAACACCCAAATCATAACATGCAGAAAATCAAAAGATACATAATTGCTGTCTTATTCTGCTACACATTATTCAGTACCTTATGGTATTTTCTGGTAGTATTAGTGTTTTAGAGAGGTGCTGTTTTTTTTAAGAAATCTCTGAAAGTATGACGATGTGCAGAATATTTTTCTTGGCTTACATCTTATTTGGTAGAGCTTTTCTCTTCTTTCCCTCTTTCTTCCAAACACAGGGAACCAGACTTACATAAGTTCAGCTGAACTGATGCTTCCTTGATCTTAGCTGCCTTCTTTGATGAATCCCAAATAATTTAAGCCCTCTTGATCCCTTGTTTTCATTAGCATGGCTGAAAGAATACTGTCCGAATCTGCACATGGAACATCACTATCTGCATTTTAAAAAAAAACCAAAGACAACAGCCCAGTGGCATACATGTAGTATTAGAAAGCAAACAAAATCAGACAGCTGTTGGAGAAAGTTGGTCTGGTGGCCATATAAAGAGTGGCTGATGATTCAAATTTATTTTCATATTCATACCTCCACA
Source organism: Phalacrocorax aristotelis (assembly GCF_949628215.1). Classification (NCBI taxonomy): domain Eukaryota; kingdom Metazoa; phylum Chordata; class Aves; order Suliformes; family Phalacrocoracidae; genus Phalacrocorax; species Phalacrocorax aristotelis. Next base: position 55,014,177 of record NC_134278.1, read on the forward strand.
GGCAGCAATACGGTTATGAATACGTGGCTTGCTTCTTTTGGTAGTAAAGAGAGCCTGCATAAAGCCAACATGATTTTAATCTGTACCTTTGTGCAACCCTGCTAATACTACTGCTAGAGAGTCCTATAACATAGGCAGTTTTCTACCTACTAAATCATTATATACTGTCTCTCTAGGGGACTTGTAATATTCTGTCTTCCTAGAAGCTTGAACTTCACAGTCCAGCGTGTTTTTCCCATTTCTAAAAACTTCATATTTTTTCCTTAATCTGATGTTGTTCACATATACAGAGTTGCCTGTAACCTATTGCCAGTGATATATCATTTTAAGAATGTAAAAAATATTAACCGAAAGCTCAAGCTATAATTGTTACTTTTATTTGCATTTATTTTTGTAACATGTACCTTCTTTTATTACACTCCCTCCTTATTTTACTTCACAACTGGAAAACGAAGCACGTGACGTTCAGGGCTATCTGTTCAAAAGAATCGCAAGCATTGTGCTGTTGCACCAGGCAACGTACAATTTATTATGCCACTATAATCACATACACCCCCGAGCTATAAAGTCGGAAGTCTGTTCCACATGCTAAAGTCCATTAGGAAAGATTATCAGGAAAAGACTGAAGGAGAATTTTTCAGGTTTAGAAACCTGTTAGCGAGATGGGGATTGGACATAGAGCAAACTGTGGTCGCATACCGTGATGACTGACAGCTACGAAAAATCATTTGATACTCACTTTGTTAGTTCACGACTATTATGGCAATATTTAGTAATTCAATCCTGACTAAGCCTTTAGCAACCAGTACCGCTCTTCTTTGTGTTTGGTTTTTGTTTAATAAAGCTTTTAATGGGGACCCTCAGGGGCAAGTTGCTTTGGAAAAGGCACACTGGCCAATCCTGAGGGCATGTTTGCAGCAAACTCTTAGGAGAGAAGCCTTAAAATACGGACCCAAGTAAAACTGGGTATTTACAGACCAGACATATGCCGGCTGACCTGCCTAAGTATAGAACACTAGAGGAGCATTCAGATTTGTTTCCTGTATAAGTATCTGGAACTGATGAGGTGATGTTTACACAAATGTGAGTATGAGGTCACTGAGATATTTTTACCAGATATATAGATACATTACTAATTCTTTCCCCAATAGGTCTGAAGAACTACAGAATACATAAAATATTATAATCCTTTTCAGCCTATGCCCTACTGCATTTCTCATTATAGAGAAAATGAGCTAAAAAAATCAAACACCTTTCCTTGGTTTTACTTTTGGAGCTTTGGGGACAAAATAAGCAAGAAAGACTATTTTTACAGAATATTCTCACCCTATCCAAAGACAGAGGAAGAATATAATGCTGATGCCATTTCTCCTATGACATGATACATATAAGCTACACTGCCACTTTCACGATGAGATTTTTGACTACAAGTGCCCTTTCCTCTTGTGTCACCTCTTAGCGCAGTGTCCAGCACCAATGAAAGCTTAGCACCATTCTGCTGTATAAGCCAAAAAATCTATGCAAAGATGTCAAGTTATGTAGTACAATGCTTGCCTCTCATGTAAGTCAGCACAGCAAGCAAAAAAGTTTTGCTCACTTAGGTATATGATGGATGGAGATAGATGATACTTAAAATCATTATACTTCGTGAAATTCCCCCAGGAATGTGAGAGCTAGAAGCACCACCAACACCCTGGGAAGCCACAAGCCAATGCAAAAAATTCTGAATAACCTTTGGAAGCCCCTTCCAGAAAACATTAAGAATTTGAAGGAAGATAGAGAGAAGCTCGAGTGGGGAGGCAGGTCAGTGTATTCATGAGATATCATTCTTTTCTCTTCAGTTTTAACATTGCTAAAATTAGTTGATTGATGTATAGTCCTGCTGGGTTATACGTGAGTAAATGCAGGATAAACCATGTGATGTGATCCCCTCAGATTTCACAAGCAAATCCTGGCTGAGCCAACAAAACACCCCGAGAGGAGGCGTCCAAGGAACACCTTCATGGAATCTGAAGTCGTGCTGGGGAGTTAACTACAAACGCTTAAATCCTGAGGGGTTGTCTACACTGTGGACTGCTGCATGAGTGTAGAGTTACCCACGTTCACTTTAAACAACCTACCTCAGGACATGAGGCAGGCTAGCTCTGGCAGTCTAGAGCTTTGTACAGGCTGAGAAGTCCTCTGCTGAGAAGCAGGTTCCCACTGAGCTCTGTGCTCGCTCAGGTAGACTGCTTCCAGTAACTAAAATGGCATGTTCAAAGCTCAGCACTGTACTTGCATAGATACCTGTTTCAGGTCTTAAATGCATGTAGGTTTGACCTTTCTGGACACTCTTCCTAGTCGTGGTGTGCTTAAAGCACAACATCTGAGCCAAACTGCAGGTAAACTAATTACAACGCATCTCTCCAGGGGTAGGCAGAAGCTCACTCTAGAGAACCCCGCATTAATTGACACAAGAAACTGTGATCGCCTGACTCATACTAACGAGGGATGGAGTTTGCTTGCTTAGCATCCTCTGAGGATACTGGTCCTAACCTGATAAAATCTGTGCTTCCCCCCTCCCAATCTCAGCATTTCAGTCGGCTGCTTCCTGCCACAGGGCAGCCGTGGTACCGAGCTGGGTCATGTATCCTGCCTCACAATTGCAGAGTGTCTTTCCTTGCCTGCTCCGTAGGCTGTGTGGGCTCACAACATGTTTTGAAGTCCTGCCCGGAAGGGTGCAAATTTTTATGATGTCTTGATAAGCAGATGGTTTTTTTGGGACTTTAAGTTCAGAAGGTGACAACATATAAGAAGAAAAAAAAAGCAGTAGAAAAGCCAATTGGTAGAGACTGAACAAACTGATCTAGAGATAGTGATCTTCTATTACAGCTATTTCAGGGCCAGATCCTCAGCTAGAGCAAATTAAGAAAGCTCTGCGGAAAGCAGTGGGATGCCACTGATTTACACCAGCTAAGTAGCCAGTCTGAGATGTTACTAATTCTGGGTAACACAATCCCATATGATGCTTAGCACCTTCAATATGGTAAGGTATTTAGATGTGCTGCCACATTTACTTTTTCCCACTAATATCCTCTTGCTTTTTTCATACATACTCTGCCCTTTGTCCCTGCCACACAATGTATGTGGTAGCAAACAAGAGACTGGCTGACTTACTGGCATGGCTGAAAGATGTAGCCCACAGTGAACACAGTCAAAAGAAGCGCTTGATGACATATCTTTGTTAAGGGTGAAAAAGGTGGCTATTGAACCCTGACTTCTCCACCTCAGCTATGTTGGTCAGCTCAAGGAGATAGTTCCTGTGTAGGGAGTATTTTCCTGATACCTGCTGGCCACCTGGAGCTGGAGGTGCTGTGTTTCCATTTCTGCACATTGCCAGTAAGAATATAAATAGAACAAATATATATCCGTTTTAATACTCCACTCTGTATTATATATCAGTGAAGATATATCTGTGTTTCCTGTCTAATGAAGCATATGATCTTGCATGGTTTGAGGACGACTCACCAAGCTTTGCTACCCTGTCAGACGCTAAAGGTGCTAAAAATTAGGATTTTGCTCATCCTGCATTTCCACTGCACTAAACTGCTTGAAGCATCAGCTGCCTGTCTTTCTACTTATTTTAATAGATTTTTCAGAGATCTGTGGACTGAGACCTCTGAGTGCAAGAAGCTGTCTTGGGAAATACAGATATAAACCTGTTTATTATCTTGTTTATTATCATTTAGAATATAAAAGCACCAAAAAAGTCAGTCCCACATTTGTTGCAATACAATAAGGCTATATAAATAGAAAAGCACCCCTCCTTTCCAGGTCACAAAGCAGGATTCATTTTAGTAAGTTTTAATCACCCAGATCTTATGTGTCCAGTTTAAGCTCCTTGCCTAGGCTGCCTTTACAGTCAACAGAGAGGGAAAGGAGGAATAAGTCCCCTTGTGGAGATGCTTATTTCACATTCTTACCTTTACACAATAACATCCTCTGAATGTGTCTGCAACTCTCTGGTGACTGTCGAACAGCCTAGACGGCCAGCATAAATGCAGTGCCTAAATTTTAGTCGCTTACATCTATACACCCGTACTACACAAATGTCAGCTCATAACATTATACCATCTTATTTTTTTTTCCTTAGTCCAAGGAAAAATACTAGCATGACTTTCCCTGCAGTATCATATGGCTCATGTGCGCTCTCTGGAATCAAACACCATTTGTCTAGGGCACAAATAAGAAACGATCACGCCACCCAGTCCCCCTTTTCCTGCAGCATTGCAACCACTCACTGTTTTGGAAGAAGCCTTTTCTCTGACCTCTGCTGGCTTTGGGTCAGCCACTCACTAAGCTAAGCGGGGAAGAGGATTACTGAATTTCAGAAAAATACAAAGGAGACTAGATACAAGGTTTTAAAAATGTCTCTTATCAACACATCTGCTTTAGAGAAGCTTCCGTTTGTCCAAGTGATTAAGTTCAGAGAGGTGCGCAGAATAGTTTTTAAAAGGTAGCTTGTTTTAGGAAAATAAACCAATCACTCTTAGACAGGGAACAGCAAACTGGTACTGCTCAGCCAGCAGAGAGGGCAGGCATATATATACAGTTAGCATTTTTATAGTTATAGCTATATAAATGGTGAAATCATTGATTCCAGACTTTAATATCAAATCCCTTCAATACAAAGTTTTGCACTGAGATTTTAAAAAAAAAAAAAAAGTGGTATTTTTAGCAAGTAACTTAATTGCTGAAAAAAGTAAATACACTGAGTCAGTGGCTTTGGAAAGAAAAGTGAAAAAAGGAAATATTACAAAATTCTAACTGTTTTATCTTCCCACATTTTTCAAGCAACATCTCCAGCTTAGGGATTTTAAAAATATGGGTTTGAGGCCAAATGTGTTTCTTTTTAGTCTTTAGTCTTTTGCCCTATATTTCCTCAGGCTACCTCCAACTGCCCTGCATCTCCTCTCACCCAAGGAGGCACTTCAAGCAGTAAGAGTGTGCTGCTGTGTCACAGCTTCTGAGCAATAAGACATTTTTTCCTTATAGGTCCAAAAGAGACTGTGGGGAGCAGCACTGATAAGAATAGTCCTCCTGGGTCATAAAGGCAAGGAGCCGCTCCAGCTGCTTAATGCCCAGTTGTCTGATGTCGACAAAGGCGTTTGCCAAAACAAACAGGTGTTTCCATCCGTAAAGGGGCACGCTTGGGACCCAAAAAAATATAGCACTGTCTTGTATGTACAAATGTAAAAAGTTATGTCTGAAAATAGATGGACTGGTTATTTTTACAGCAATGCAGGGCCATCCTGTTTGCATGCTGATTCATGAGGTTTCATTTGTACTTCTTGAAACTGGGGAAAGAACAGCCTATCTTTCAGCAATGAATGGGGACTCCGGTGACAGGGCCTCCGCTCAGTCACTTCCCATTGGATTCAAAACTCACTGGTGTCTCGGTCCTCCAGCTGGAGAGTGCTTCCCTCACTCAAAAAAATGCTGTTAATGCTACTTAATGCCCATGATCAGTGTCCTGGGAAAGGCTGTAAGTGCAAGAAGGAAAAACTCTAAGCTGGTAGACCCATTCCTGGTCCTGAGTTTGCTTCTCTCCCTTCTGAAGCAGCAGTGCCAGGAGCTGCTGGTATTGCTCAGGTATTTATTGCCACTCGATGCCTCCTTTAGAAGGTAACTCTTGCAATAACAAAGCCAGTGTCCCTTTTGCCGTCCCCATGCTATCCTGTTGGCGTGCTGTCCAGACCACTAACATACTGTTTGTATTAGTTCACCCACACTTGCAATCTGTGTGTCATACTGCACCAGCATTAATGTTGTTGAGAAAATCTAACGTCTTCCAGCTGTTGCCCCTATGAAATAGCACCAACAGCAGGTACAGACCTGCTAAAGGTGTGGCTACCCACAAGTAGGTAAGGCTCAACTGAATTTGGAAGATGTAGGAATCCATGTAGGGTTAAGTATCATAGTTATTTTGAGTCCTGTCATTTCACTTTGCCTGACATTTGGCTCTTTCTTTTGGAACCAAGTCTCCTGGTAAGAGCAAGCATTTCTTGGCGGTAGGCTCATGACAGGAGTTTCATTACACACAAAGGCCAATGACCGCATAACATTTTTGGAAAATGTTGTCCAGGACAATCCATCATGGAACAGTCTTTTGGATAATTTGTTTTGGCTGTCATCTTCCTACTACTACTACAACCACAAGAAGTACTTCACATAGTCCCAGCTAAAAATGAATCCAAATTTTAAAAATTGCTTGCTTATTATACAGTGTTTTTCAAGTCACAGACTGAGACATATTCCATGCCCCAAACTGTTTATGTCAGGGTCAAAACGGAGCATGCATTTTAGCCAGGAAGCCCGACTAGAACCTGAATTGCCGGTTCTTGCTTAAATCAATTGTGCTTCTGGACCTTACCTTTCACTGAACTCTGCTGCGTGAGATTTACATTGCAGGCAGAAAAAAATGTTGATTTAATTTAAGGCTGGAGAGCTACAGAAGACTGACATGCATGTGTTCCTGATCAGGATAATCCAGCAACGTTAAGACATCACCAGGACTCTAGGCCTTCGGTCAAGTATGCAGCATAACATTTTAATGGGCTTATAAAGACTGTACGTGGGGAAAGAGTGATAATCTAGAGGTCAACTATGAATATATGGAGAAAAAAGTATGTCCATTATAGAGACGTGTGTAGAGGTTATCAAGTGTTTAGTCTTTTAAAATACATTTACATGAAAGGATGATATGTCGATGAATAAAATTCAAGCTATGCTGTTTCCTGATGGACATTCCCTATATGAAAACCACCAGATGAGCCTGAGGGGAAATTAAGGAGGAGTTTCAAGAACTGAACCATGAAAACATTGAATGGAAGCATGAAAACAGTTGCTTTGTCTTTCCATCCCAATGCAGATCCAGCAGTGGGTCTGTGGCAACAACAGCTGGGCAGAGCCTATGGAAAGGAAAGAATGGGGGGAAGCCACAAGAGGGAATAGGGCGTCTGGTGGGCAAAAGGGTAAGGCTCGGGGAGAGAGTGTGCCGAGCAAAACAGGCTGGCTCTGAGAGCTTTTGCCAAAGGTCTGTCTGCAGTGAATTGCCCTGCTTACCACAGTGGGCCAGATTTTACCAACTACGTTATTATACAGGCTTAATGGAGTCTGATTTAAAAAGTGACAACCGCCAATAGATTCCCTGAATATAATGTACATTATGGAGTACCACTATTATTAAGACTACCCTAAAAGTCCATTATACAACCACCTTTTCAGTAGTAAACTGTTTTGCCAAATTTTAACCATTCAAACTAGAAACTTTTCATGGAAGCCTCAATCCATATTTTCCTTTTCAATAACTCAGCCATTTCTAAGAACACTACTTTTGTCCCTGACAAACAACTAAGGGAGTGGCTTTTTCTCCATGACCTTTCTTTCTGCTGTGTGGCAGAACCTGAAATTTTGGCAAAAATAATGTTTTTTACATTAAGAATACATATTTGTCACCCCAGTGAAAGTAACGATTTGCCTAGATTGAGCAGGTTAACAGCAGGGGAAAGATCATGCTTAGCTGGCACATGCTAAGCAGAGACTTGCACTGAAACTAAAATCCTTGCATGTTACATCTGTGCCAGGTCTGCTCCACCAAAAGGATGACAACCTATTTTCCAGCCCCTTTCCCCAACTCCAAGCAGCAGAAGGGCAGGTTTGTATTTAAAATTTCAGCCCTGCTAAAGATTTTAACAGATATTGATGTAATGCCACAAGAATTTCTTAACTCCCTTAGTTTTCATGTCTCTGTTAACCGTGTTGTTAGGGAACGCAGAGCAAAAACGTCTAAGCTAGGAAGCCACACTAGCTCAGGAGTAGACGCAAGCAGTCAAATCAGTAGAGCCCTTTGTCCAGTGGATGTTGTGTTCCTGTAGCCATCTGAAAATTAAACATCTAGTCCAAGATGCTGTATCCAAGTCAAATATGGTTAGTCACCTAGATTCCAGAAATCATCACCGGAGAGAATGGGAAAAGGGGATCCCTTTCATGCTATGATACATGCCTAAAACATAGGAGTGGTCACTCTCTGGAGATGTCTGTTTCTGCTCCTGGCTACAGAGATATCTATAAGAGTACCTTAGACAAGACCCCAAGCTTCTAGACAGCTGCAGTTAGGTGAGATAAAGTCTATCCAAAATGTAAGGCCTATTAGCCCGGGCATAGTGCCTAATTAACTGGCTGTACTCCTCCCCTGAGCTAATGCCAGGCTTAGATTTGTGCCGGATCAAGTATCTCTTTCCTGAGCTCCAATATTCAGAGCAAAGATGCCCTTAAAGAAACCAGGAAATTACACTGCATGCAAATACACAAAGCTTTTCATTATAGCATAAGGGTGCAAAATGAGTTAAAAAAACATTAAATGATAGGTTATCAGTGCTGGCTTACTTTGGTCCCATCATGTCTTGATAAATTCTTTAGTCTTCTAATGACATATAAATGTCATGCACAGACTGTATCTGGCATAGAGAGAAATCACAATGATGATAAATTGACATTTGTAAAGCTACACCAAATAATAAAGATTAACAAAATATCAAATAGACTATCATTAACTGAGCATTGGACAGTGCCAGTGAACTGAATATAGGTAGAATCCTGTAGAAAAATTACTATGTAGTTGTGCAGTTGAGTACTGCGTCATTCCTGGAATGGATCAGGAAGTTTTTAGGAAATCACAAAATATTGATGTAACAAAATTATTTATGAAGCAGGGTGAGTCCCTAGTTCAACAATGTTTTGTGAAGAAAAAAAAAATCAAAACAAACCAAAACCTTTGGATATTTTAGAAACAACTAGGTTTTGCTTTTTTGGAATGCAAAGTAATCCTTTTAACAGGAAATATTTTTCATTAGAAAACCACAGCCTGCAAACAGGTTACAATTTTAAAAACCCCAATACCCTGTGGAATAAAAGTTAAATATTTCAACTGATAAAACTTTCTTTTTGCAGATTTTCAGATCACATTGTTTACTAAGACTTCGCTTTTTCTCAAGATTTAGCCAGTCAGGAATGTTCCTTTACATGTTTAGATTATTTGGACACAGTTGCACAGACAACTTAAAATCTAGCATCGCCTATTTTTTTTTTAATTCCTGTCTTCACAACCTTAAGAAAGTTCTTATATAGCTGGGCTTTGTTGTGTCCCATGTCTTAAGTATATCTTCCCTAGCATCACTTTGTTTTATTTTTTCACAGTGTGCAGAGCACAGGCATGGTGTGGCTTCTGGGAGGAGCTATCACAGTTCAGGCTAGGATAAAGGCTGCCTTACCTAGGTACCTAATTTATGCCTCACTTTCAGGCAACTACTGAATCAGTACTCCTAAGGTACGTGCCTAACTGCCATGTTTAGCTGATGGAGAGGAAGTAGATGCCTTTGAAGTTGGAACAGATTTCCTCCTGGAAGCCTTCTAAAGCTCTCCTGGCTGTACAAGGAACTTAAGCATTTACTTTAGTGGAACAGGGTCATGAAGTGTAAAAAATTTAGATGCAAGCTGGGTATCTCTGTGAGGCAGGCTCACTTGCAACCTCATAGGGTTCTTTTTGCTTGGTGATCTTCTATGTGCTTTACCTAATGCTTCATGCCTAATGGCACTTAATAAATCTTTACAAGTTCATTATGAGAGAGGTAAATCTTTGCTGTTCCCATTTTATAGGCAGAGAATTTGAGGCAGCGACAAATGCAACAAAGAGAACTGTTGAATCCCACTTTGTTCACAGGGAAGAGGCCATGGGGACAGCAGGTGCTGGCCCAGACTCACCTTCAAAAGCATGGTTGATGACTCCAGTTCCTGCCTGTTTGTCTTCAAGGTAGTAGATGAAGGACAGTGGAAGCAAGTTTGGCCTAGATTTTCAACTTCCAAAAACTTCGTATGTGGTACAAAGATTATCATCAGAGGCTGAGGGATGGAAAACCAGATTAAAGATCAGTTGTCAGAAATACTCACTATGAATGTTTTATTTATCAAAGACAGATATTTTTGAGCTTGGGAACAGCTATAATATTTAAAAAAAAGACACATTTGCCATTAATATCTGCTCTCACAGAAGAAGTCACCAATATTTTCTAAGAAAGCAGACAAGGAGGTAATTCTCTCACAGGAAAAAAAAAATATGTCTAAAACCAGAAATGAACTTGAAACTATCATCTTATTTAATCCTCCTTCAACTCATGCTCCCTCAAATTTAGGGGAAGGTCAGGGCACCCTCTCCAGCACAGAGAGGGTTAATTGAGGCTTCTGCCTCCAGACCAAAATAAATAGGAGTAAGTTTTCCCATCAAAGGCGAAAATGGTATAAGTTTCATCCGGGTGCAGGGATCCTAGCCCACCTTGCACAACACTCTCTGTGCCATTCAGTGGAAGACTGCCCCTCCTGTTTGTCTAAAGGATAGGGCTGATTTATATTGCTTACTTGAGGTGAGTCCAGGCTACACAATACCAAATCCTACAAAAGCCAGGGGGAACCAGGCTGAAAACAAAAACATAGCCAGCACCTGGATATGCTAAGTGTTGGGAGTGGACGGGGGTTTTATGGTCTCTAAACCAGAGAGCAGCATTTGACCAGCCAGTGAAAGGCCAGTTCAGGAAGCTGTTACTGGAATGTGGAGTATTCACCTCTAAGCCCTAAGTTCAAATCCTCCCCTGACAAACAGCCTCCCAGACCTGCTGCTATGTGATACCAGGCGTTACTGAGTTATGTGAAATGAATTGGCTTACTCAGATCCACACTTACCCACCTTAAAAGTGAGACTGCTGTCCTTCACCACAACTGGGTGTTTTACAAAACCCTTGGTGACAGGTGGGAAAAATCTCTTGAATTCTGATTTTTCAATTATATTTTTGATTAAAATATTTTGATTGAGTGAGAAATGTGAGTATAAAAATTGTTTCAGAACCACTTTTCATCAGCCTGTATTACATGGTTGTGGAGCTGGACAGAGTGATTCTGTCTTTTCAAAAGGATCTAATGAAATGTTGAAAATCCATTTTAAGAATCTAAAAAGTGCTAGTGACTTCCTAACCCTTTGAATCACTTCATGTCCTCACTTACGTTCAGGTGTACTAGTTACTGATGACACTGGAAATACAGATGGAGAAGTACTGAATAGGACTCAAAAATGAGGTGAAATAACTCTGGTTTTCCTTCTGCTGCCAGCAAAGTGTCTGTCACATTGAATTCAAAAGACAGCTTTGGATGCTGGGAGCCAAATAATCTGCTTTCTGGTTATGCTTCTTGGTAGGATATTCAAGAAAAAAACATGACTTCAGGTGCTGTGCTCTACCAGGTTAGCGCTTGGACTCTCCTGAGCAGAGCCTTGTGCAAGGTGCAGCAATAAAGTAAAAAAGCTTACTGAGTACACTGCTTCTCTAATGGAAAGGAAGAAACAGCCAGCCATAGGCCAACAGAGGGAGAAAGAAACAGGAAATGATACGTAAGTCATTGAGTTATAGAATGCCTTGGGTTGGAAAAGGCCTTCAAATATCATCTAGTTCATCCCCCTGCCATGGGCAGGAACACTTTCCACCAGATCAAAACCCCATCCAACCTGGACTTGAACACTTACGATGATGGGGCAGCCACAGCTTCTCCGGGCAACCTCACCAGCCTCATCATAAAAAATTTCTTCCTTATATACAATCTTGCTCTACCCTCTTTTCATTTATGAAAGAAGAACATGACAATTGTGGATTCTGAAAATTTTTATATTCCTAAGAAAAATCACTGTCTTTCTAAATAACCAATTTTTTGTTGGACAATCTGCTTTATAAAGCTGTTCAGTTTTGTTACTGAGTGGGGATATTTCATTGCTGCCAAAACATTCAGAACTGGAATTTTCTCATTTTAATTATATTCCATATTCTTATTTCCTAAATCAAATTACTTGCTGGCTGGCTTAGAATATTAATACAAGATAGAACTGATATTGTTCACAAAGTATTTAATTCAGATAGGCTTTATGTTTCTAATGACAAAAACTTTCATGCTGTCTCAGAATATATCTGTAAACTTTGCATGGACAGCTATTTGTGGCATGATATTTAGCTTTCAAGGCATGTTGTGACATCCAAAGTTTTAAGTCACATGGCATAAACTTTCACTGGCCCAGAAATGCATCAGGATGAGACCAGTGAAGAGGGTGAAAGCCAGGTTAATATGCCAAGATGTACATGAATGACAGCTTGAGCACATTCCTATATTTCCTTGGGAGCCAAACATGGGCTAGCAAATAGTGCACTGCTTCAGTATGAGGAAGAGACTCAGAGGATTCCCCCACTTCATGGGGAAAGCCTTTCAGGAAGAAATGAAAAATAACATATTCAAACACAACATCAGCTAAAGGTTTGCATTAGTTTTAAGAACTAGCCTGTACACCTAGATACACGCCTACACACCTACAATTCACATTTGTGTTTTATCTGAGTGGGACAATTAATAACCATATGTCCAATAGGGCTGCGTACATGGGACAAATAAGAATTTGAGAGCCTGGAATAATATTCCTTATAAAATACTGGAGGCTGAAAGTGAACAATTCCTGAAATGTGCTTTAATGCACAGAAGCTGCAAGACATTACCAATTCTTTCTCACACGATATGGAAAATACAACTGATGTGGGGATTTTCTTAGAAGAAAATTTGTTGGGGTGAAGAAGAGCCCCTGCCTTCATCTGATGCATTCTGAGCAAGTCCTTCTTTTCTCCCACCCTCACCAGAACCAAAAAGTAAAAGCTTTTAGTTACCAAACTAAAGTTTCTTCATCAAACTCCGTTGTGTTACTTTGCATGGGAGTGAGCATTTGGTGAAACCTTCAAGCTTCAAGGCAGAAAGTGGCACCATGCTCGTACAAGTTCTCCTGACTGCAATCTACAGGCTTCCAGGATCTATGTTAAATTAGCTCAGTTCAGATCAAAATTTGGCATACTCTTGCGTGCAAGCCTCACACCCATGTGGCTGTGCCAGATGTGGATCTCTAACTGCAAAAGTAGTGTCATTCATACATCTAATTCATATTTCAATAAATGTGGCTCATTTACAGAACCCCAAGCCCCTTTTCCAATTCATTACCGAGTTTTATCTATCCACACTTCTTTGGAGGAAAGTGGATGGTTATTCCCTAGAGTAACATCTTGCGGAGGCAAGGGGGAGAATTTCTCCCCCCTGCCAAAAATCCCCAATCCCACCTCCTTAGTGCTTTTACACCCCGAGGTTTCTGTGTCAGCCCTACTTGCCCTTGCAGTGTAAGCCTAGCACAGATTCCTAAACACTTCTCAGCTGAAGCAGTTTGGCCTTTGAACTCTCTTCCTATCAGTGATGGTTTGTTTTGTTAAATGACAATGAGCAAGCCAAAGTGCTGAGGAGACAATTACTGACTGCTGATGTCCTGATGCAGGTTCAAAACCACAAGAAGGGAAGCAGGAATGTCAAGAATCCCAGCATGCCATTAATGACCTAACAAAGTATCAAAAAGCTATTTATGCAACTGACAGAAGCTGCACGCAGGTGCTGAGTGTTCACCAAAGGAGATAAAAGATGGCACAAGAGTCTAAGGGCCCATTCAGCCCCTTGGCTTTCAAAAACTATGTTACTGCTATTAGGTCCTGATCCTACAAGTTACAACAGGCACACCAGTGTTTAAGACCTACCTGCTATGCTAAATTTAAAATCTGGGACCTTAAAAATCATTTCAAGCGAAGTTTATTTTATTCTTCTGAAGATCTGGTCACTTATTTTAAAGGCAACTTATGAGCCTTTGTGTGAGCTTGAATATCAAACTACATGATATACATTACCTCCTATGCTTTTTTATTCACAGGACAGCTATCAGGAAACCTTTTTCAGCAGAAAATATTGAAACTGGAATTGTTTTGAGCTGTCATTTGTTCTGTGACTTCCAGTTTTCACTCTGTACTTAAAACAAAACCCTAACCTCTTCAGTTCTCTAGTTCCTCCAAGTGCTAAAGGTTACTTTTTTGTTGTTGTTGTTGCTAATATGGTATTTCAGCTACACCTACATAATGATAAATAATCACCCTCTCTGGAACTCAGAACATGGTAATTCATGTGAGACCTATCACAGATATCCAGGCTTGCCAATCACAGAATTTTTCTCATGCCATTTCCTCAGCCCCAAGAGTAAGAACTGTGCACTTTAAGTAGCCTCTCCTTCCATTTGTAGGCCCAGCTGTCAAGTGCATTGCTGTGACTTCTTATGCAAGGTAGGTGATAGAGGAATTGAGACATTAAGTTAGATAATACTTAGTGATCACTGGGCTCAAGTTCACCTTCCTCCCTTATACACCTCTGACCAGTATGGGTTTGATCCACAATATGTATTCATTTTATTCTTTTCCTTGTAAGAATTTTGCAATTAAACCCAAATTTTGTGCTTAAGAGGAAATTGGAAATTAAAAGTTTTGTTTATCCAGCTCAACTAAAGACTGACCAGAAGTGCAGACTTCCCTTTTCCTGTACTGCTTCAGCTTTTCTAAATAGCTTTTGTGGCAGTTTTATCTGCAGAGAGCACAGTCTATTTTCCACATATGTCCTAATATTAGCCTAATTCCTGCAACTACCAATGAGAAAGCCAGTTATACCTGCTATCACACACATGGGGTACAGGGACCAGTAAATTCTTTCTTAAAGCCATCTTAACTTTTAACCAATACCATCAGGTACTCTTAGCCAGTTATCACATTACTACCAGATTCATGCCCAAGACTGACTTTATATTATCTCTGAAAACCAGTTTAAAAGACCAATATCCACCTTTCAACTTCAACATTTAAGTCCTTATACGCAGGCTGCACTGCTGGTAATTAGTAGCAGGTTGGCAGCTGCAAGTGCTAGCTGTTTTATCTGAAAAGAAACGTGGGGGATGTTGAACTCTGCATGGGCATAAGTAGTATTCAAAATGATGACCACCTGGCAATAAGCCTCTTGTTTCTTGTAAATATTATCAGCAATATTTAAATAAATTAACTTACAGGTCATCAGGACAATTATTTGGAGATTCCAGTCTTCCTCCTGATTGTACATGGTGTAAAACTTCTGTATTAGAGAAACCAGGGTATGGCTGTTGACCCAAAGTTAATGTTTCCCACACTAAGACTCCAAAAGCCCTAAAAAACACACACAAAAATTAATTACCATAGTGATCACAAACAATCTCCCTATCAACAGTTAAAATGTCTCTAACCTAAGAATAAGATTCAGTTACAAAAATTAGGAGTAAGACGTTTTAATTTTTTTGTGAAACAATTCATACATCCTTAAGCAAGCCTCTGGAATAGCTATTTATTGAATATATATAAAATTATACATGTTCCTTTTCTGGGTTAAGTATAGGTGGCCTGTCCACTTTGGCAAAAAATGGTGATTACTGTCTTTGGCAGGATAGATGACACATCATGATTCCAAGCCCCATGTCAACCCTACATACTACCACCCTCTTATTTATGTTTTGGTTGCCCTCGGCTTTTCTAGCTCCTGACTTAGATAGATAGAAAAGAAGAATCAGTTTATTTAAACATCATTAGGTAACACTTTTGCAATACATTAAATCATTAAGATCTTACAACAGTTCGTGCTTGACTAACAAACATACACACAATGTCCACTGAAGAGAACAATGCTCGATTCAATAAAAGACGAGCTAACATTTCCTGTCAGGAACTGGAGAGTCCTAGTTCTTTCAATAACTCGTAGTGGCCTTGATACCATTTTCCACGTGCACCTAACGGAAATCCCATAAATTTAATAATCTTTGAGTTTGTCGGTTCCTGAACTTGGTCTTTTAAGTGTTGATATTTCTTAACTTTTTCCACCACTGCATCCACCAAGGTGTTGATTTACTCTCATATCTAATCAGGTTGTCAACTACCAGGGCTTGGTCTCCTTTAACGAATACCAGGTCTGGTTTATCTAATTTATTCTGTTCGTCTTTCAGCAGTGGCTTTTGGAATACTACCCAGTCCTTCTTTTTAGTCTCCTCCACCAAAAATTCATGTGTCTTTTGACCCTAGCCTCTTGTACCGCTGGGCAGTATCCAATAAGGTGTATACAGGACTCATTCTCCACATGACAATGTCGACAAGACTTAATTTGACTCTCCTGCCTACCCTTTGCTAGAAATTCTCTTGTCAGGTAGACACTGGCTCTTAGCTGTAATGCGGTGATGAGGTTCCTGTGGGGAATGCCCCTATAAAATTCTAACAGGTTGTTACTGATCTTATCCTTCTCAAAGTTGGAAATTCCATGGCCCTGGGAAACAAACGTGGTCCAATTCTCAAACTCTGTTTCTGCCAGTTACAGGGTCTTGGAAAGATTACTTTGGGGCAGGTATCTCCCATTCCAAGGCTGGTTTCTCACTGCCAAGATCCTCAGATATCACCATAACCACACTCTGGTTGGAATTATTTCCTTGTCTCTTCATGCTGCAATCCACAATTTTTCAAATTCTTTCTCAGTTCCCTCTTGATGAACCACTGCTCTTATCATCTCATATGAAGACTGTCCAATTCTGTGTAGTCTTCGGACCTGTACACTGGGAATCAATCCCAAGAGCCTGGTAATATCTAGACCTCCATCCTGGGTGCTGGAATATAAGATGGTGTCACATGTACTTACGGCAGATGAAACCACTCCTTGACAACAGCTTGAATTACCAAGTCCAGGGTTTCTAGGTATGTGGCTTTCATGTCACCTTGGTCTGCCAAGTAGATCAACGGTGGGATAGCATATCCTTTCAAGATATCGAACTTCTGAAATGGCTTTCGTGCAGCCTTCCCAATCCATTATAACCAACCATTCACTTTCGCCAGTAGTTCTGGTTTTGATATTCCTGTCCACGGGTCAATACATAAGCCCACATGCTAAAATAAATGTGCAGAATTGACCCACTTCCCTAGACTCACTAAGATGTATCTTAGAAGACATTGAGTGCCCACAGCTTCCCTGGACACCACTCTCTGGTTGAGCATGTCCTTGCTTACGTTTAGAAATCTCTAGAGGCATCACTGGAAATGGAGAGAGACAAGTCCTCATAAGTACCACTCACAAAGCAATCGGCACCCTATTTGGTTAGGTACAGAGCACTAAATGGCTTGCTTAGATAAATATGAGTGTCAGTCAAATGGATGGGCTGTAGGGGCTGAGGACTTGGACAAGATTGGTGGGCTTTAGCCCGCTGTGAGTACCCATGGCTGCTGAAATCTAAACTTCTGTGAATCTCAGGTTTATCAGATCTGGTTTGGTTTGGTTTGGTTTTTTTCTGTGGCTCCTGACAGTGGGTCCCTGCTTTTTCACCATAAACTCAAACCCACCCAAATACACACTTTAAGTAAGTCTCCACAGGAAAGTGCTATGGCCTTCCCCTGATGATGCTGAGAATTTTGGGCTTAAAATAAAGAAGTTACCAGAAAGAGTGAAATGGTAGGGAGAAAGTATTTGGTTGTAGGAAGGAAATTACAATTAACCTAATGGAAAACAAAATGGAACAGGATGCAGGCAGTCAATTCACTGCCCAGTCAAGCAAAACCGACATTGTGGGCCTAGAACAAAATTGTCTGACTGAGGGACACTAGCTCTTTCCAGCCAGAATCCAAAGCTAAAGCATCAAGAAATATATCCATGCAGGTACTGTCATGGTGTGAAACTTCTCATTAGATCATGGAAATATTGCTTAGGAAGAAATCTGCCTTAGTCTAAATATTATTAGAGATGGCAAGAGACAACCTTGTCATTGCTCCTGTAAACCAGTATTTTCTTGCTGTGGGATTTAGTGTGATTATTCCCCCAGGTGTGTGGCTGCTATAACTCACCAGACATCAGAGAGATTTGTAAAGACACCATCAATAAGGCTTTCAGAAGCCATCCACCTGACAGGGAGTAGGCCTTCTCCTCTTTTCCTGTAATAATCATTCTTATATATATCTCTGGAAAGTCCAAAATCACCAATCTTTACTACCCAGGAGGAGCTCTTATATTCCTTCTCAGACACAAGGCAATTGCGAGCAGCCAGGTCCCTGATTTGTAAGGCAGAAACAAGAGGATAGAGTTAGCATTGCAGAATAATCTCTGAAGGTTATCTGGTTCAACACCCTCTTCAGAGCAGTGCCTACCTCGAGGTCAAATCAAGTGGCATAGGGCCTCATGCAGTTAAGTTTTGCATATCTTCAAGACTGGAGAAGTCGTGGCCCCTCTGGGCAACCTGTTCCAGTGATTGGTCCTGCACATTGTGAACAATATTATCTAATTTCCCTTGCTGTAACTTGTGCCTATTGTTTCTCATCTTCTCCTGGTGCACCCCTGAGAAAAGTCTGGCTCTGTGTCCTCTATAGCTACCCATTAGGCAGATGAAGAGAGTAAATGGATCTCCCCACTTGCCCTTTTATTTGTTGCCCTGGATATGATTCTTGCCTAGGGTGCAATGAGTCCTAGATTCTGATCTTAGAGTAGCCCACCAGTTTGTGAGAGAACTGTGGGTGATTTTCAGCAGAAAAAGATAACATTAAATCTTAGTCCAGTGCTCTCACCTTCCCTGTTACATTGTGACACCATTCTAGGCATTTTTTCCCAGGTAAAATAATTAGTTCTGATATTGTGGGTAAACCTTGGAAGACTAAGGAATTAAGTTCTGTACCTGTGTATAAAATGCATATTCTCTAAATAGACACAGCCTTTGCAAATATCCAAACATATATCCAAGAGGTCAGTCAGTGTCAGTAAGGGACTCTGGAGCTACAAGAAACAAAACCAGAAGTTAGCAATGTCTTCCAGCTTTACAAACTCAAAATGACAACCTCCCTATGCAAAGATGGTATTGCTTCCTCATTTGAAATGATTAGGATTTTTCCAAAACATGCAAAGCACAGGTGCAAAATCTCTGTATATCTGCAGAGCGAATGCTAATTATCTGCAGGCTAAACTGCTAAATCGCTGCACTGCAAGGCAGGGGAACAGATCCTGTTCTTTGACTGGGGGCTAAGAATATTCTAGGTCCTTCAGAATTGATTCTTCAATGAAGTGGAAGAAATGGGACCTTGAAAACTTCCTCCCACTATCAAATCAGGTTTGCTTGCTGCTGTATTAATCAGTATAATATATTATTCTAGTAGCATACATGTATATATATTTCAGTAGAATTCAATGCCGACAGTGGATTTCATCTGATCGTGTAAATGAACTAGACAATTGCTATAATGCTATAAAATTTCAGTGTCAAGCCATTTTGACCTACAGTCCTACCATCCATATTCTTAAACTGCTTTCTAATTACCGAAAAAGTTTACTTAACTGAAGACTTTTACTCTTTCTTCTTTTCTCCTCTTTCCTTCTAAAGAATCTGAGGATATAGGCACAGGGACAGTATCTTATATGCCTGGACTATGACTAGCACAGTAAGGATAATGCTGTATTCAAAGGCAACCCCATCCCACCATGAGGCCTAATGCACCAGATACATGACCACCATTATTTATGATCACTTTTCAAAGAATGGTTCATGGTATTCATAGAGAGAAATTCAGAAGACATCTCACAACTGAAAACACAGTTTGGGTCTGTGGTCTAATGACATTCAACCGTCGTCACAGGAATTCTGAATGCAAGGTCAGCATTCAACACTGATCCCAGGGCATCAGGGAAAACCCAGGTCAGACCTAGCAGGTACAGAAATAGCTGGACATCAGAACGGCGTTTGAGGAAGGGAAAAACTGAGAAACTGTGGGCAGTTACAGGTTAAAAATATGAGTCTCATGATCTTTACCCTACCTTTTGCTTTCTGGCTCCTCGTAAATAGCTAAGTAGATCCTCTCCTTCCATTAGCTCCAGTATAAGGTATTGAGGTTCATTTAACAGGCACACACCAAGTAACTTCAGAATGTGGGGGTGATCAAATTTACTAAAGAGAAGGAAATTACTATAAGATTACATATGAGTAATCCAGCTGGTTGATAGCTAATGAAGTGCATATCGCTGCAAGCAATGAATGAGCAGTTTGGCCTTTACAATCCTGCCTTTACTAACAACATGATCTAGTAACTCACAGTGCCTGGATTTGCTCAGTCATGGGGAGAGTTCAGGGACATCCTTTCAAAACACAGGCTTACACTGTACTTTGGCGGGCACTCTAATTCATGCATGCATATTAAAAGCACACTTCATCATATTTCCAGGAAGCAAAGCAAAGTAGCCAAACGGCAATCTCATCTACGAGGAACATTAATTGCTGCCTGTACATTAAAGGCATCTACATTATTTTAATAGAATACTTTTACTACTATATTCACAGTAGAACTGCTGATTCAGAGAAATGCACAGAGAAAGGTAAAAGCACAAGGTACACCATCTTATTTTCACAATTCAGAGAAGAACTGTTTCTCACAGTACATTTTCAAGAGAAATAAAATATGCACGAGGAATACTTGCACATGTGCAAATAATTGCCTGTGTGTGTCCAAAAAGATAGGGATTACCACAGAGCAATCAGCACTCTCAGATCTAGTACTTTTCAAAGAATAAATATTTATTGCCTCTATCAGTGCCCGTGTTTTTACAATCACATTTCTTATGTTAGAAAATGGTTTTCCCTTCACGCTGCTGTGTGAAAGGGCTTGTACCAGCTGTCAGAGAAACCTGACTCTACTGGGGAAACTGGTGGTGTCCAAAGTATTGTCAAATGCATCAGTTGAGGGACATTTTCCTTGTATGGTCTTTTAATTCACATAAGCTTAGGTGTGGGCAAAGACCTTAGCAAAAAGTGTGATTTTGAGTTTGACAGTTCCCCCCGGCCCCCAGCACATACCTCTCCATCAGACAAACTTTGGCACTCTCAAGAACAAAAAGAAGGGAAGGAGCACCTGGCACCTTCCTTAGAGCTCACATGGCCCTTTCTCCACTGAGCTGTCATTCCTTACTTCCAAAGTAATGGGATACACCCAAGAATTTTCTACATATGTTCGAACACAAATGACTCACCAATAACCAATATCAAATGACTTTTTGAAATAGGGGCATCTCAATTTACTCACTCTGCATAGCAATAATAGAAGAAACAAATAGCCCTTGCTTAACTAGGACAGTATGCATTAGACTAAAATCCAAATTTTAATAAACATCTGAAAAGGCAAGCAAAATAAAAGTTGCATTTAAATATCTAACATCAAGGTTTGTAAACAATCAAGTCCATTTATTTTCTCATTCTGCCCTTGGTTTAATTTATGAGACCTTACAGATGAACATCAAGAAAAATCATTAAGCCCTCCACAAGGGAATTAAATAATTCTTTTTAAATTCTTTTTAATTTTAAAAATGAAAGATTTAAAGCAGGTAAAACAGCAATTTTTTAAATTATTGTTTAATGGCTACTGGAAATATTTAAACCTTTCTATTCTCTTTCTTTCTATGACACATTGTATTAGTGTACATATGGGCCCACATCCGTGTTTACATTTAAATGTAATAATTTCCAGTTTTATATTTTTCCAGGATTTCTGGTTTCGGATTTTTAGGTGCAAAAGAAAGCAGAATTGGGGAAGCTTCAGAGACTTTAACTATGAGCATATATAATTTACATACTACACAGAAGAGACCTTAACTGGGTTTATGGCTGCCAGGTAGAATGGAAATAGATTGTAGGGAGTTTACACACAACACTCTTTGTCACGAATTTACACTTTAAAGACATAGTTCCATTTTGGTTTTCACAAGCCTCTTACCTTATTCAATGTACAGTGTGTGGGAGAAGTTAGACCAAAAGTGCAAGATATTCTTTCAAAAATATGTAAACACAAAAGAAGAATGTTGTGAAAACCAATTTCAAATATAATAACACTATGTTTTCTGTACAGGATATAAAATCGTTCATTTTCCAAAACATGCTTCTAATTCTGCACTTGTGAAATAAAAGTAGGAGTGCATCTGCAAACTAAACCAAACTCTCAGTCTTATGTAACCAGCTGAAAACTTCAGCTGAACTTCTACTTGTTTCTGTAGAGACTCTGGAAAACCAGATTTCTAGCTGACACACAGACCTTTCTGAGTGAAAATCTCACACTGGTGGCGTGCATTATTTTTTTAAGTCTACCTCAATAGAAGAGGTATGTGGCAGCCTCTAGTGGTAAGTATGCCCATTTTTTAAAAAACTGTTTCCACAGTAAATTGAAACTTCAAGGCATCAGCTTGTTTTCATATGTTTATATTTGTAAAATGGGATTAGCCAGATGTTGTCCAATTGCCTTTAACAACTAACTCAGTTTTAGGGGAGCAAAGATACTGAAATACAGCAGCCCAAACCCCAGTAAATTCATGATATGAGCATATTAAACTTGCAGTCTGTAGCTTAAATTTTGATAACCAGTTTTATAGCTTTATTTCCATAAGATTCATCAGTAGTGATTTAACCTTTTAGCAGAAATGAGAGAACACCCAAAAATGACACAGTAATTTGTTTAGAGGAAAGTGTTGCTTTCATTCCTCTTGAAGGCCACTACTTTCACATGTTACTGGCTTCAAAGGGTGCCCAGTAGCAAAGATGTCCCTACCTCATTAAGTGTGCCTCCTTCAAGAATTCACTCTTCTCGTGGTCTGTTGCACCCTTCTTCAAAGTCTACGCAACAGAAAGCAAAACACTTAGGTCACCACCACCATTATCACATAGCACTTAAGTAAAGCAATCAGACATGGACATGGCCTTAAATATACCTTATTTTCCAGCAATAATTACAAGGAGATAGGCTTAGGTTTAAGTAACTTTCAAGAAATACTGTAAGGAAACACCCAAACCTGTCAACACCCATTTCTGTGGTATAACCTCTGAACCAAATCGTTCTGCCCATCCCATTCTGTTGCCCCAGAAATAAACAGCCGTGATTACCTTGACTGCTACTTTGGATTCTCCACTTCCGTCTGCCAGGATATCTACTGCAGTTCCTTCATATACCTCTCCAAATGCTCCACTTCCCAAAAATTTCTGAAAGTTCAGTTTGTCCCGAGGGAAAGATGGCAATGATTCAATCTCTGCTTGAGAAGGAAGACCGCTACAAAACATCAATACTAGTCACTTGTTAGTACTTAAATGTTTGAAATGTTATTAAAATTCTTCCTCAAATGCATCTGGTACTATTTGTCTCATCAGGTACATTTAAGGGGATCTTAGGTGAAGCCTGGATGTTTTGGAAGCTACTGGAAAACACTAGGTCTTCTTCCTTCCCCGCAGAATTGTGTTTCTTGCCAACATGAACATGAAGGGTGGACTAGGGGCAATCCAGGCAAGGGTGCACACCAGGGAGCCAACATGGCAGGGCATACCTCAGAATAGACCTGCCCTGAAGTGCAGATGCAGCCCTTAACTCCACCTTGAAATGTCAGGTATGAGTGCACTGATGAAAACCAGTCCAGGGAAGCCCTCTTACATCATTTTGTCCTGAAAATATGTTTGCTCCAAGGACATACCTTATGGCATAACAAGCATTGGCTAGTCCCACTGTCTCAGCCATCCCCCTGAGTTGAGCTAATTCTTTATCTTCCTTGATAAACAATATCTCTCTAGGCAAGGCCTGTTTTCTGGATTTCCATCTTCAGTGCCATACTGAAACAGAAAAGCTGACCATCAGATCACTCTGAGAGCATCCCAGCATGCAACCGGTGGCATAAAGGCTACAGGTTTTTTGTTGTTCTGTTCAGCATGACCCCACTGAAGCTCATGTAAGCAAGACATTTCCATCTGGCCACCATCTTTTTCCCACAAAACACAGACAACTGCTCCTTGAGCTGAGAAATCAGTCAAGCATCCACCTCTGTATGTGACAAGACCCAAGCCTTAAGGGCTGCTGCTATATCCCAAGGAAAGGATGAGAAGTGATAAGGCAGGACCATCACATGTGGAAATCTACATTTCAGCGTAACCTCTACAGGCTTTCTTCAGGGACAATGCTTAAGAGGGAAAAAATGGGACCCCTTGGTGAATAAATGCAGTAGGCATCTTGAGAATTGTACAGTACAAGTATTTATAAGGATACACAGGAATATCAGAGTTTCTTCAGCATTTCTGTGCACTCTCTGCAGGGAATCAACAGCAAGAAGTGCCTGAGGATGGAGTGAATTAGTATCCTGTCCTTGATACTGAAAATATAACCAGCCATCTCTAGGGCCTCAAAGGATGAGAATATGCAAATTCATGCCAGCTCCCACCCTGGGGATTGTTCAGCATTTCCCTAAACCTGGATCACCTCCCACCATCTGAACTGCCTTTACCTAGGCCTGCCAAACCAAGGATATGCATAAATCTCAGCCACATACCAAAAACAAATGACACAACCGCAGTCAAGCCCAGCACAACCACTCCAATCACAGTAGCAATGACAATGATGGTGTCTGGGGAGATCATAGTATCTGTTAAATAGAAGGGGAAAATTGGTTAATGACTCTGTATACAAACCATATCAATCCTATGGAGCTGAGCAAATTTGAGAGAACCCTTGAGCTGCCTGTTGCGTAAATGTCTGCCTCCGTAAAAAGCTCTCTTGTAGGCTGTACGTAGATGTCTACATTTGATCAGACTAACCCTCCTCCCCCAGCTCTGGGCCATTCCTGTGGTGTTGACCTACTGTGTACATAGAAAGAGAAAATGCTGAACTGTTTGACCACTCAAGGTGGGATTTTCAAAAACACCGGCAGAATGTAGTTCTAACATTCTGGCTGAAGGCAAGAAGTAATCGTCACATCCTTACCCTGTGTGGGAACTTGCCTTTATTTCAAGCATCATACCATAATACAGGGTGCAGTACCACAGATACAAACCAGAATAAATGAGCAGAAGCAAATTTCAGGCCCACTGCTCTGTGCAAACAGCCTGGATGAGCACTAGCAGCTGGGGTCACCATATAAATGTCACCATTTATTAACTCTTAGACATATTACTTCACTTGTGCAGCAATATCATTACTAAAATAGCAGGTCTGTCTTCATAAATTGGTATGATTATTCTAAGTAAAAACATGATTAACAGAGTGTGAAAGTATAGGACATACCTTCACCCAAAATTATATCCTTGCTTGTGTCACTGTATTCACCAAGACCCAGCACATTTGCAGCTGCTGCTCTGAACTGGAAAGTTCCTTCTAAGTTCTTGGCCTTCCATCTGCAAATACTGGCACAGGAGCCATTGTAAACCACCTTCCACAAGGACTTCACTTCACTAGTGTTGTAAGACTGCTTCCTGCAACAGGCACAGCAAAATAACACAGGTATGTCATTAACACAGTGAGGGCTGTTTACTGCTTCCCCCTGTCCCATTCTTCGCTTCAGTTCTATGGCCTTCTCAACATCTCTCTGCCTGCAGGAAAGCTCAATCTGGTCATGGGGTTTTGGCTACTGAGAAGAAAATTGTGCCATGCCATTTCAGCAATGCTAGGAATCACACATCTTTAGCTTGGCATTGGCAATGAAATGCTAGAATGTTTTAGACATAAAAACTCCAGCACTCTTTCACCTGTTAGAGTGTACAGAAAAAAAATAAGCATTTATTTTTGTGTCCTGTTAGAGGTTTTTGCTTTCCTGGCCCCAGAGTAATTCAGTGGCTCTTGTGCATCAGGTTTCACAAGCTAAACAGGAAGCAGGTCATTGGCAGTGAAGACACAATTCTTTAGCTAGCCAGTTCCCATAGTATCTGCTGACTGCTGGGTATATTTCTTCCTTTCTCCATTGGACTGAGATTGATTGCTCACAATAAATTCAGAGCTGATTATTCACTAACCAAAAGAAGACCATGTATTTAAACTTGAAAGGCCATATCTGAAATATCATTTCATGTCACACAGGACTGTGATATTTCATGTGAAATGACCTTCAAGAGCATGTCAATCATTCTCCCAACACACTTTCATGCAGAAAAAAAGGTCAAACACTTCTAAACCAGAAAAACATGGGAAAAT
The DNA here is from genome assembly GCF_949628215.1 of Phalacrocorax aristotelis. Classification (NCBI taxonomy): domain Eukaryota; kingdom Metazoa; phylum Chordata; class Aves; order Suliformes; family Phalacrocoracidae; genus Phalacrocorax; species Phalacrocorax aristotelis. The sequence goes on from NC_134278.1 coordinate 55,040,150, forward strand.
TATACATTCATGTCCTTGGTGTGTACACATCCCTACCAGAGCTGTATGAAAACCAGGGGCTATTTCAAAGGGCTATGCAAATATTTTCTAGACCACTATGCAACTAACCTAACATTTTTCTGCCTGGTGTAAAAGGACCATGAGTTTCAAAGCAAAATTTAGTCAAAAACATCAGCATGTGCATATCCAAACTGCAGGAGAAAAGCTTATTTCATTAAACTTGAAAAATAAAAACACTTCAGTGAAGCATGATTCCAGAGAGGAGTAGGAAGCTGGAGCCTGGAGAACACAGCAGCTAAAGCACACCCTGACACAGACCAAGGGACTGTCCTTTCTTTACCCATCCACAGCAAGCCAGGTACAAACTGGCCGTTGGCATATCGAAATTATTGTGGTCTCATAGCATGCAGGTCAGTGCTGCTGTATGCTCACAGAACTGTATGGAGGAAGCTTACAGCACCAGGAAAATATGTCTGAGTGAAAACTTATATATGCCTGGCTCCACAGCGCTGTCAGTCCTCAGCTTACATAAGCACAGAGTTAATTGAGGAAAAAGAAATAATAGCTGAGTTTAAAAAAATTGCTTCCCTTCCTCACTCCTGATTTCAAACAATGTCATAGGAATATTTCAGAAGATGGACTCTTCTCAGTTTTAAATAATGCATTAATTAATCCTTGCACTTACTGCCTTAAACAGACCCCTCCAGAGTGATGGTCAAAAAATGAGTTTCAAAATCTCTGCCCACAGCAATATACTCTAACCTGTCCATCCAGCCCGTCCAACGCCAGTGCAGGAATAAGTGTGAATTGGCACTCTATAGATACCTAACGAATGTGACATGTACATTCCAAGTAATCTGTATTTGATGACAGAGCACTTTAAATATTATCTTCTCGTGTTGGTGGAAATATCTCATGATTCTTTCTGTCAGCCTTATAGTGCCTATCCATGAGTCCTGTGAACACTAAGATATTTCTACATGTATTTTAGCCAAAAATACATACTAAACACCTGAAGTTTGATTTGAAAAGATCTCCAAATCTTCTAATTCACCAACATATATCCAAGTATATCCCTGTATTTCAGTGCTCATCTGGAAATGTTGTTAGTGCATATTTTCTTCTAAGTTTTCCAGGAATTTCTGGAAATGATGGCTACTTAGCTTACCTGAGAAAAAGATCCCATAAGAAGGGCCATTTATGTCACTGATATTTCATTCTTCCCTTCAGAGCCAAACTGAAAGCCCCCGTGCACACAGTGATTTGTTCTGGGCTGCTCCATACCAGAAGAGCGCCTGCACGCATAGCTTACCTGCTTTCCAAGATGTAGTAGGTCAGGTTGCTTCCATTGTCATCAGCCTTTTCCCACTGCACAGAGTTTTTGGTGTCTTCTGCTCTTTTTGGAACTCCTGGCTTACTGGGAACACCAGCTTTGGCCAAACGGGGAAGAAACAGAACCCTTAAAATGTGTTTATAGACAGACAATGGGGTAATGGGCAAAGAGCAAGATTTAGATGGGCACATGGGTGTTTAGACATACAAAAGGGCTGAGGATCTAGATCAATAATCCCCATGGATAATTAATCTTTGACCTTGTCTTTGTAGTGGACAAATTTCAAAATTTTCATTCACATGCCGCCTTTCACCAGTAGTTATGAGTAACATGACAGTTTCCCTCACTCTTTTCCTCTGTTCCACTTGGAAGCGAACCATATTTCTTTCCTCCTATTACTTTTGCAGATATGGTGCCATGTTATTTATTTTTCAAGCAACACAACTATTGGCTTTTAGTATAAGAAAATTGCCTGCTAAACTTTACAAAATATTTTGTTTGATTATCCACATCCTTAAAACAGTCTTAAAATCATATTATCGTATACTAAGCGCTTACCTGTAGTTTTGAAGCTTGTTGAAGAGGAGGTGCTTTTCACTCCTGTAATATAAACTACTGTTACTCTTATAAGGTAGTTGGTTGAAGGAAGAGTTCCTGTGAGATTGCATGTGTAAACAAGATCTGCTTGTGCGTGTAGTGCTTGCAGGAGAAAACTAGTCACTTTTTGTATGCCACTAGAAAAAATATTATCATGGTCAGCTTTCTTGCTCTGCTGAAAATATGTCACAGTTCTATTCATGGGCAGATTAACTACTTTACCACCTTTTAATATCATAGGGAAGAGATTATGCACGTGCTGTTTCAGTCACAGGACTTTGTCCTCTTAGAGACCAAGGACATAAAACCTAGTTTTTTCTTTGTTTTCAGGAGACCTACAAGTCTTGGCAGCCAGAAAGAACAGATTAAGTGACCCCTTTGCACAGCCAAAAGGAGCCTTCCCCTTGCTTATGTCTGTGCAGCTTGTATTTCTGGATCACCATGACGTGCCCGTGAGTTCAGCTTGCCATGATGCAATTGAAAGGAGGTGGTTTAGTGGAATTGTGCTATGACATTTGTTTTAGGGCAGATGGCAAATGTTTTGTGTAGGCCTAATAAATCCAATTATCTATATTAAGGAATCTACGTGATCCAGTTTAGCACATGACATTTTCTGTGTTCAGTGGTCCAGACATTAAAACCTGAAGCTTCCATCTGTGCCGTTGTCACTGCAGCACTTACTTCTACAGTGTGCAATACTGGACCCAATTTTCTCTTCTGCATTTTCTTGTAAACTCTGTCACAAGAAAATATAATTTAGATACTAGGTTGTAGCTGATAATTAATGCTGGAAACCCCTTTCTTTTCTTTCTTGTGCAGAGCAGACATACAATTTGTAGCTACCAGCCAGGTTGGGGGAGGGCAGTGAGAAAAGAGAGAGGGGACTCTACTGAAACAGGAGACCCTAGAGGAATTCTAGTGGGGTCATCCAGGATGTCCTTTGGCACTATGGAGTATTAAATTCTGCAGCTGCACTCCCCCTTGTTCCTGGCAAACACTGCCTCCATCCTGCCCCTTCTGAGCCACTAAGACCAACGTCACCATGCCCAAATTAACCACCGAGACTCTTCATATACATCCTGCCACCCTCTCCTGCTCACCAGGACAAAGTGTGTTAAATTTGCTCTGATCTATAAAAATACTAAGGGGTATTTTTACCTTACGCAGCTCAAACCGGAAGCTGGTTTCATTGACATGTAGAGGAGCTCTCCATTCTAGCTGGAAACTGGTATTTCCAGGAACTATGTTGACAGGTGCAGGTGGAGTCTCAAAAGTTTTTGCAAAAACAGGGACACTTTCAGAAAACCAGTTCTCATCAGGATGAAAAGCAAGAACCTAGTAAGGAAATGGATGAACTGGACAGTACCAGACCAGTTGGAAAGGTGGCTTTAGCAGCTCCGAGTGTTCAGAAGACTAGCTATTTTCAAACAAGACGATATTCTGGCAATATAGATATAGGTGTAGAGATATTTTGAGCCTCATAGCTGCAGTGTAACACATCTTCAGGCTGGAAGTTCATGGCCTAGAGTCTACTTCCTCAAAGACTCTTCTTAGTTTCTCATTTCATCCTCCTACTAAGACCCGTCTCTTTCTAGACCTTTTTAAAATGCCACAAGCTCTTACACAGGCATGCAGATGTCACATCAAATGCTGGGCAGTGTTTTAGAATCACAAAACACAAGGTGAGGAGGTGCCTTACCACACTGCCTTCCACTAAGTCACAATCAAATATGACTTATGTTTGGGTATACATAATTACATACATACATATAGGTGTATAGGTATATGTATATATATGTATTCCCCATTATACCATCCAAATCATTAACAAAAGCACAAAATCAAATTAAGGCCAGAACATATCCCCTCCAGCCATCAGCTGGATGTTCTCCCAGCCCATACACGAACTGTGAAAACCACTCCCTGACTATATTTGTGAAGCACCCAGTGTGCATTCTGCAGACAACTGGTTTACGTGGCTGCTTTTGAAAATGTCACTATGGTGATAGCCCTGCTGTCCAAATACATCATGTATTGTTTCCTTTTAATGCTCCATCTGTAAAGGGAAAAGCAGTATGTTTTGTTCTTATGAATCCACACTGAACATTTCTATTCCTCTGTTATCCTCTAGATGCTTGTATACAAACTGTTTACCATTTTGTACTACTATAGTTCTAATAATACCTATATATGTCCTAATATAGTCTTAGTAAAACTGTATATGTCATTAAAATAACTTCAGGTACTGAAGTCACACAAAGTGGTCTATAATTTCCTTTCTGAAGCTAAGCGTGACCTTTTTATCACTAGTTCTATGGGACTTCCTCCCTTCCAAAAGTTACAGAAGATAATTGTGAACATTCACAGACTGTTTTTAACTATCACCTTATGTAGTTTAAGGCTATCAGATGCTGTTGACTTGAATACATATAACCTACATAAGTATTCTTTAACCTGATCTTTCCTTCTTCTGATCTGTTGTGCTACCACTGGCTTCATGCAGTTGTGTTAAATATCTAGTCACAGATCTCCTGTTCCTATAAACTAAACAAAAAAAGAGCACTAGATCCTGCAACCTATTCTTCCTTTTGTCTTCCTCTTCAGCATACTAACAGAGCCTTCTCAACTGCCTTTTTAGTCCTTGCTACTTTGAACTCCTTTGGTTCCTCCACCTTCTTGATTTTATCTCCACGTTAAGTTATTCTTTTCTGCGCATCCTTACAGCAATTACGTGTGTGTTCAGGCATGTAATACTGCTATTACTTCAGAATGGTGTTCCCCCTGCACTTGGCTGTCCAAAAAGCCTTGCTGTCTGAGTCTGACAGCAGGGGTGGCAGGGGGCCTGATGTGTCTGCCCCTCAGTTCTCACCATTCATAGCCTGGAATAACTACACAAGCCACCAAAGTTTTAGTGCAATGCTGACATGGCAGTCCACGTGAACTGCAGCAGCTGATGGATGGATATCCCATTCTGCTGCTTTTCCTAGCTAGCCAGGGGCTATATTTCCTGTCTTCCTCTGCCTATGACTTGCCTGGATAGTGGAAGAAACCACTTCTTCTCTTGTACTGACATCATCCTATTTCAGTTAAATCAAAAATCAGAGGGTTTGCAACCACCCTTCAATATTCTTGTCTACAGAAATTGTCTTCAAAGGCCACCAAATAGCCAAGTCCCTACCTGCATTTTTAAGTCATTGTTAGTCCTCTGTAATTGTTAAAGGGCCAGCACTGAAATATTGTCCTTGTGAACTTTGCATGCATATTTTATAACATACTTGTATTCAAAATGTGACTGCTACAAGACTGAATCGGTCAACTATTAATTCAGTTATCACCTACACCTCTATGGATATGTCAGATACTTTTTGGTTTATTGGACTAAGAAAAACAAATAATTTTTTTGCTAAATGAAAAGCTATTTATTAAAGGAAGAGCAGCCATTGGCAAAATGGCCGAGTCTGCTTTTGATATAACATATAGAGGTTTCCCCTTTAAGAAAGTTTCAGATATGTTGCTTTCCTGAGAAAAGCCATTATCTTTTGGCCATGACCCACTTGCACTCACATAGCCCTGTTTATTGCACTACACCTAGTCCTTCACAAGCAGGTCACAGTTCCAGGCATCCTCCTTTGAGAACAGAGGTTACCCATCACTTGACACTCTCTTAGTATGTTGCAGGACAGTAACAGCAGGATTGCAGCAGAAGCTCCTATTTACTCTTGAGATCTGTGACGTGCTCCACAAAGAGAAAAGATATCAGTTCTAAGGATTCAATCTGAACAACCTATGTAGAAATAAACTGTAATGTTTAATTTTCCTTAAAACTAAAGGACTGAGAGAAGTCTGCCAAGTTTTGAACTCATATTTTCAAAGCACACATACAGCTTTACAGAAGAACAGTCTAAAGATTTGCAAGTTAGTGAACAAACAAGTAAAACTGTGTGTAATTATACCTTGAATAAATTGGTTTTTCCAGCCTGGAGGCTACTGACAGCCCAGGCAAGCATTCCGTTTGGAAACTCACTTTTTCGCAAGGGTATCTCTGGGACAGGAGGTAATAAATTGACAGAGATTTGATAGCGGATGGATTCTGGAGATCCATTTGGCTTCAGAGGTTCACACCAAGATATGTTGATGGTGGCGTCAGACAAAACCACTGTCTTAATGTAATCAACTGCCTCTGGTACTGAAACAGAAAGAAAAACTAATCTCCTTTTGGGTACAGATCTCACTAGAGGTATTTTAGAGAAGTCAACAAATGTCAATGAGGAAAGAAAAAAAGTTATAAACATATGATATGATCCATTTACGGGAATGACACTCTAGATATGTAAAACTCATAGTCTTGTATAGTCAGTCAGCTACAGACAAGTTCAAAACATTTTGAAGGACTTTTTTTGTATCTCCTGGCTATCCTACTATGCAAGGAGACAAAAAATACTGTCCTATACCTCTACATTTACAGTCATATCACTGAAATCCTGCCCTCTCTTAGTTTCCTAATCAGGGTCTCAGATGCCAGTTTAGTGTGGTGCTTACTTGGATATGCACTATGAAAAATACCCATGCACTAGTCCAAATGGAAAGTCTTTTCTTGAACAGAAAAGTCTGAAAGACAAAACTCCAAAACTCAGCATTGTTTGCCATCATTTATAATTTTTCTCAGAAACATGTGGTCTGGCTGAGCTGGGTAAGCAAGAAACTGGTTTGTTGGTGTGATGACCATGACAGCTGGTTACTCACTAACTGTTTTGGAAAAATCAACCCTTCTTTTGAAGCTTTGAGATCACATACTTTGAAATGGTATACGATATGCCCCAACTCTACATTAAAAATTCTTTTCTTCCTATTGAACTGTCCAGATAGGTAAAGAGTTAGCGAACAATTGTAGCTAGAGTTGAGTAGTTGTAGTTTACTACAGCAGACTTAGTTATAGTCTGAGTAGAGATAGTAAAATATCTTCTAGTAGCTAGAACAAGTCATTGCACTATCTATGTTCCCAGCATATCAGAATGAGGAGTACATATGCTATAATTCATACCCTAGTAGCAAGACTGCAGATTATTTAAGTGAAAATGTGCAGAAGCCGGACTAGTAAGACGTCTCGTTTCCCTAGCAAAAACATATGCGGTGTAACAGCGACACTCTGTGGCAAGAGCCATGCATTAATTTTTCCAAGTGTCGTCCTTTTATTTCATTCCCTCTACCTTGCTATTTGTTGGAATGTACAGATTAATCCAAGCTTCCTTCATTTAGTTAGAGAACTGAGGGAAAGACAGAGGGAATTCACACACCTTCAGAGGTGTGAAATAGTGTACACGCTTCAAGAGGCTCTAGCAGCATCTGATTACAATTTAAACTAGCAGTTACATTCATGAAATTGAGAACATAAGTAAGTGCCAGGACACATACACATTCTCCCTACAGGTGGTTGGAAATTTTTCAACAAATCGTTGAAAATTGTATCTGAATGCTGATACAAATACATATTAAAAATGCTCAGGGTTTGGGGGCTGGTGTGGGTTTTTTTTATTTTTGGTTTTGGGGGTTTTTGTGTCTAGAACTTTATTTTGATCCTGACGTTTTGTTTTGCCCCAACTAAAGAAGCCCGTTCTGAGTTTCATGTTTCATTTTAACTTGAGACTGAAAAATTCCATTTCAGTGGAGCAACCCAGTCTCCCATTTCATATGCTACCTCTATGTTTCATCACTGAAAGGGTGTACATTGCTGCAGGATGGCTCAGTTTACCACTCAAAGAAGCAATGGTGTGAATTCTTGCCACATCCCAATAGTATTCAATTTTATTCAACCAGTGTGTCAAACAAATTTTACAATACAGATGTGGAGTCCCATGAAAAGAATTGAAATCTACTGATCATAAGTCAGCTTTTCTTATTTTTTGCCATAGGCTCCTTGGGAATATGCTCATAATATTCAGAGATCCACATGGAATGAGAGCCTATTTGCTTGATGCTGCAGAAGCTAAGAGATTTGACTGTTAAGAGGAAAAAAATAGCATGGTTGGAAAAGAATTTCCAAAGTATAGCATCCCTGGATCCCAAAAGAAGAGTGGCAGTGTGCCTGCACCTCTTGTTCCACTTTCATTTGAAAGAAGAAAACAGGTTCAGCTTAAACAGATGTTTTTTTAAAGTGAAAAATGCAACTGTTCCCAGGACAAGAAACAAGGAATGATCTGTACATAAGAGGAGCCACTGGAAGCTCACAGGTAATGCTCTCCTGTGGACAATGGTGGCAAAAAAAGAGGTTACTTTTTTCATGGATGAGACTAAAGAAACTGCAGAGTGCATCCCCAAGAGAAGAAGAAAGGGAACCAGGACCCCGGCATGTACTTTTTGCCAGCTGTTCTGGATAAACTGTTTCCTTGGGCACAGTTGGTCAGTATGGGAAAGAGAAGTTGAGACAAGTAAGAAAAACACAGTGGTGGCTGTGCTGGTTTCAATTCCATTGCTTCAGCACCTTCTGAAGCAGCCGGAAGCCAAGCAGAGGTAAAGAGAGAGAAGGGGAAACCTTAGGTCTCCTGCTGTGGTGTGGACAGCCCTAGATGCATGTCACAGTAATATCCCCATAGCAGCACAGTCTGCACAGCTGTATGTCATCTACAGCCAGCCCTGCTGTAGCTGGGTTAAGTGAGCAAATGCCCAAGGACCAGGTGCTACTGTGCCTGTCAGTTTCACTACTTCACCCTCTCTCAGAGAACTGCTCCAACTCTGCAGGACAAGAGCCAGGCAGGAAAACTAATGAAGACTTGGCTATAATTCTGCCTTGCTGACTTGGCTATTATCAGAGGTGCCTGACGGCTCTGCAAGTGATGAGCTTATGTGGGTCAAGCTGACCCTGGCTGGTAACAACAGGCACAATAAATCGAGAACAGCTGCAGAGCAAATCTGACACAACAGAAGAGCAAGCAAGTGCTATGCATACTACAGGGAATAGCTAGCACTCATTATAGTTTTCCATGTTTTCATCAAGTGAGTCCAGCAGCATCACTCCAATGATGAGAAAATTATCTGAAGAGTGGTGCAAAGGCAACTCCTTATGAAAACAGATACAAGTGTGCACGTACACACGTACACATGCAAAACAAGAAAAAGTGCTGAGCAAGGTACTTCGGTTGGGTTGGGTTGTGATGCAAGACAGCACATGCAAATGCATAGCATGCATCTTCAGATGATCCTTTTCTTTCTGGGAAATGACAAGAGCTTCAGGGAAACTGTGACAGTAGCTGCCCCACAGCTGCAAACAGGCAGAGTGAAGCAGGGAGTGAGCAGAAGCATCTTCCTGCCCTAATTAGGGTATTTCCAACCACAGAAGGCATCTAGCTCAGACTAGTAATATTCTCAAAGAATAAGGACATCTTGAACTCGGGCTGCCTATGAATCTCAGTTGCCCTTGTGGCATTTGAGGAAAGCTTCTGGGCCTTGTTGGCTTCAAGGACAGAGGGGAGACTTGCTCGCACTCACGGTGCCAGCACCTGGGTCTACACTGACGTGCAGGAGAGCTGAGTTTCCTCACTATGACATACCCTAAGTTTCATCAAGTATGGCAAAATGAGCAGTCAGTAGTTTGGTCTCAGAGGTCTGAACACAAAAGAGCACTGCTGGTTTCTGTTGGGGAACTAAGGCAGCACCAGATCTATGTTCTGCAATGGAAACTCCAGAACAGGGTGCAGAAGATAACTATGAAGGTAAATGGTGGAAGATAAGTGCAAGAGGAGAAGACACAGTAAGAAATATAACAGTGACCAGGCAAAACCGTAGCTTGCTATGATCAGCTGGATAATCAGTGTGTGCTGAGTGGAGTTAAAGATCCCTTCTAATGTAACACAGGCTACACATCAACAGCAGAACTCTTACAGAGGTCCCCCATTTCATTTTCTGGAAAATGTGCCCTAAATAAAATAAGTGTGTTTAACATGATTGAGTTCTCTAAGAGCGCACTGAAGAGACAGACAGTCCTTTGGAATATAATAACAGAAAGGGAAATTTGCAAAATCACACACCCAAAGCAGGAAGTAGAGGAGGTGTTAACCTAGACATGTTTCTTGAGCTACACAATCAGATAATAGAGCACACATATGTATTATCTGAGGTGGAAACTGGCTTTATAAACTAGACATGCTACAGTAGTGTGGGCCCAGCTCTCCAATAATAAAGAACCAGCTTGAACAGCAAGCTATATAGAATTTAGATGCTCTTGATCATGCTTTCTTTTCTTTTCTTTTCTTTTGTTTCTCATTCTTTTTTTTCAAAAGCAACTTTGTACTCAAGAGAAAACCTTTAAAATAAAAAACACCTTTCACTTGCATTGCATCTCGTCTTGTATGGACAGCACTATGTGCAGGTTTTCCCCAAGTGTAGCCTTGGCTTGTCACTTTGTGAAACCTTTCTGCTTTTCTGTTTCTAGGCTGCAGCTACTTACTCCCTTAGATGCTGCTACAAGCTCTTGTTCCTCTCCTCTTCCATTGCATCAGCAGGTCACACCTCATCACAGAGTACAGAGTAGCTCCGCTTTACATTTGGCTGCCTTTCCATCCTATCTTGGCCTCTTGCCTTCACTCATACCTCTGTCACCCATTCACTCCAACCAAAGTTTCTGAGCTTCCCTCTGCCATAATTAGATAAGAATAAATAAACGCATCAGTAAACTTAGGTAATGCCTAACCAGTCTGCTCTCTGCCCTAAATGAAACAGTGAACATTCAAGTTCAAAGCACTACTCCTAGGCTGCTGCTTCTAGTGTGAAAGGGAGTGAGAAGGGCACATCAAAATTTTTGAAACCAACTGAAAATATGCTATTGGCATTCAGGCCAAGAGAATTAATAATGAAGTGTTATCTTTTCAGGCTGGTTCACAATAAATCAAATTTTCATTACCCTAAGAAACAGTAATTATGAGAATAATGTCAAGCCAAGGGGAAAATTCTTAATGCTATATTAATATCTACCACATGTATTTAAACATATGTAACCACATATACATTCAAACACAACTTATTGAAAATGTTTTAAAACTCATTTTTAAAAAAAGAAACTGCAACTGTTTATCCACTTTTAACTGTAGTTTATCTTTCCTTAGGAAGCCAATGAGCAAAAGCATTACAGAATACATAGATGTCTTATGAATCATACAGATTCACCAAGTCTGGTTGCAAAAACCTTGTGAAGATCTACACAGGTTGCATTTTAAGCAGAAAATTTCTCTATTTTCTGATTTGCAACCCAAACTTACACACACCTTTCTTTAACTGAGATGAGAATTATGTTCAAAATCAGAATAAAATGTGAAACAAACCTCCATATAGTGTAGTGCCAATTGTCTCTTTTCCCATAGGCAGCACTACCTCATCTGAATAGTAGTTTTTCACTGCAACTTGTATGACATAACTTGAAAATGGCTGTAGGTTGTCTATGACGGCTATAAGACTCTGAAATTCCTATAATTCAAAATCAGGTAATAAACGTATTCTTAGAAAAGAGAGTCATATGTCACACCAATCATGTATCAATGAAACGAGTGTTAAAAAACAATGCAGTAGTGCTTTTGTATTCTAATACACTTTAGTGTTTAAAAAAGAATGTTAAAATGATAGTTTGGGTAATAGGTCCCTACAGAAAACACATACCAAAAAACAAGCTGCAGTGCGATTAGCCTGGCTACAATTGCACATTGTTCAGTGGCTGGTACTTAAATAGGAAATGGCAAAGTCAAAAAAAATGTAACAGAAGAAAAACTTAACTAAGGAAAGTACTACCACCAAACACATAAAGACAAGCCATATGGTTGTTGGACAGTCTCAAGAGTTATTTAAACAGATTAATATCAACCACAACTGCTCTTTTTACAAGTAGAAACCGAAGACCCATTTCAACAGGATTTTAGCAACGGCATGTTAAAAATTAGAGGAGTACTTGCATAAAGGAAAGCTAAGGAATCTACCACTTAACAAACACCAAACAGAAAGAATTGCTGCTGGGGACGTAGAAGTGGAAAAACTCCTTAACAGAAAGTAACAGAATGGTTTATAAAATGACAAGGACTGATATCACATTCCCAGTTTATATATGATGACATGTGCATTTTTGTTCCAAAATAGCCATACCAATGTTTTTTGCTGTAGAGCAGACAAACAGTAGCTTGAGTTCCTGTGGTTGTTAGTCATTTGTCCAAGAAATACCAGATACGTTGGCGTAGGCTGCGATATGTTGGGGCATAGCGGCTGTGGTGTGACAGATGGCAAGCTTAATGTAAAACTGGTGTCTGTTGTATCAAGAATAGTAGGTTTCTCAGTGTCTGACAGTAGGATCAGGCATCTTTTGTCTAGCAAAGACATCAAAAAAATAAAAAAAATTAATTACTGCTGGACCAATCAACACTTGCATGGGATCCTACCGCTGTTCCTATGAGAAAGCGTAACTACAAAGTTTTCTATCTGCTTTCACAAACAGAAAAAGAAAAAAATCACACCTGAATGTAGTTTATTTGATTACTTCCATGGACACAAAATTTGCAGACATCAAAGCACCATATCATTTGTCTTTGTTAAGATACAGATTTACTAAGGGTACAGATTTAGGTTCATTAACTACTTAAATACCTTGGAAATACAGATCATAGCTGCTATTAAGGCCAGTATACACTGATGAGTCCACACTTGCTTGTCACAGGAAAGGCAGATATGCAGAATAGAGTGCACCTTTCTCTAGCAATTAAATGTTACCTCTCTTTTCTTCAAAACAGCTTTTCATGTGTAGAGTTCATAGTAACAACAGGGAAAGGGGAGACAAATTTTGGAAGGAGAAAAGGAGTCTGTAGGGCAAAAACAATAGAAAACCATTCTCTGATAATAAACAAAAAGTAACAAAAGAAAAGCTCCTATCACTTGATGTACTTTTAAAAACAAATTTAGAATATATTAAATGGACTTGCTGCCAAGAAGGAAAAGATTAAGGCGCATGCATGGGCAAGATGGTACAAGGACAAATGTTTGCACTTACACCAGAACAACTGACCTCATTGTCTAGATCCTTTCTCCCTAAATAAGCAACTCTGCTATTCCTACCAAAGTCAGGTTCATACATATAAGGGAAGGAGAATAAAAAAAAAAGCCTGTTCAATGCAAATAAATGTAAGGTTCACAGAATCATAGAATCATTAAGGTTGGAAAAGACCTCTAGCATCATCAAGTCCAGCTGTCAACCCAATACCACCATGTCTCCTGAACCATGACCTGAAGTGATGAGTCTACACATCTTTTAAGTACTTCCAGGGATGGTGACTCCACCACCTCTCTGGGCAGTCTGTTCCAGTGCCTGACCACTCTTTCAGTAAAGAAATTTTTCCTAATATCCAATCTAAACCTGCCCTGACACAGCTTGAAGCCGTTTCCTCTCATTCTATCACTAGCATCCTGGGAGAAGAGACCAACACCCACCTCACTACCAACCTCCCTTCAGGTAGTTATAGAGAGTGATAAGGTCTCCCCTCAGCCTCCTCTTCTCTAGGCTAAACAACCCCAGCTCCCTCAGCCACTCCTCATAAGACTTGTTCTCCAGACCCTTCACCAGTTTCGTTGCCCTTCTCTGGACACACTCCAGCAACTCGAGGTTGAATCTTTGTCAGTTTTATAGTTACCTAGAGTAGTAAAACCCCCATGAGAAAAGGCTCAGATGGAATAAAGAATTGACTCATTTTCAGAGTTAAAGCTTCTATCAGGTAGTTCCCTAGAAAAGTGTTTACCCTGACAAGAAAATCCTCCACTACAAATTCAGTCCTCTTCCTCCTGACCCTGAAAAGAAATCATTCTCTCACAGAATCTGTGACAGGACAATAATTTTCATGGAGTACCGATGTGTTAAACAATCAACTGACGTCACATCTCTGATGGCAATTAAACAGGTTAGAATGAAAGGAAACTCTAGCAGTACTCCTAGTTCACATCACTAAAGCAATAATATGCATGTCAGCCAACCCAGCTGGTCTTTGCAAACATCACTTTTTCACATATACACCACTTGGTTTCAGTACTGAGAAGGAGAATAATTTTTTTTTGTTGTTATTTTAATATGTTAATTTACTTTTATCTTAAACTTGTGTGACTAATTCTGTGCATTGCCCTCCCTCCACCAAATGCCAAGGCTGTGTATTCCTCCAAATACATTTGCAGCAGTCAATGTAAATAAGAAGAGCTCCCTGTGGATCTCTGGGTAGAAATAATCCCTTTGGACTGAAATTTGGTTCTTCCCTTTCTGCACCAGCTAAAGGGGTCTTGCAGGAAACCCTATCCCTGGGGATAAGGATTGGTACATTCTGTACCAGGGCCAAACCAGGCTCCCGCACCAATGCCAAGCCCAAACAGACCTCAGGGGAACAAACTTGCCCAAAGTGCTGGTAAGAATAGCCTGGGCACTGGTTAGAGCAGCTGCAGGCAGGAGTAACTCTACTGGCTGCCCAAAACAATGTGAAATTCTTTTATTCCAAAGAAGTACATCCTGTTAAAATATTTTCTTGAATATTTGTCAGATTTTTGTGCAAAACTGAAGTTAAAGAATTATTTTTAATATATTCATCATGCTAGTAGCTGTTCTAAACCTCTGCATTTACAAAGATAATCCCTTTAGGTACCAAGAATCCTAACTTTCTATTAAAACTGATTTTTATTTCTTTCATTATCATTCTACAATGGTTTGTTTAAAATATTAGGAGATCTAAGTGAAGGCTGGGTCTACTAGAATGTAAGCTGTAATTGCCTCCCAGGTATTTCTTTATAAATCATTTTAATAAGCAGAGATCTTATTTCATTATGCTTTGCATACTTGTGAACAAAACCAGAAATCTGTATCTTAACAGGGATCATTATCAAACTCTCGCTACCAACACTTGTGGACACATTTGCTCTTTTTCTGTGCTTTAACATGTATGACATTTTCTAAATCTCCAGGTTAGACACAACCTTGAAAATAGGCATGGTTTGGCGTTAACATCCTGAGCCTTTGAAACATCGGCAGTATTCACCATCATGACCTTCCATGTGATCCAACACAAGGCCAGTCTTATATTGATCCTTTTAAAAATGTGCAGTGTACCTCTAGAAGGTACCTGAATCCATAAATCATACTTCACATTAATACACATAGCACGATTTGCAACTCAAATACATGCTTTGAGATAAATTTGTTACATTTACAAAAGAACACAGATCCCCTCTACCCGGATACAATTGCATTGCAGAGCTGTAGGCGAAGATTTTCAGCTCATTATTTTCTCTCTTCTGAAGAAAGTGTTTTATGCTTTCTTTATTTGCTAGCCAAATTTCAGTGTATTCCTCTGTTTCAGTGGTCCAGTATATAAATTTCTTATCTACAGTCAAGCTGCCAATTTTCTTACCTGTAGGAAAACATCATATAGTTAAGTTTCAGAATAAACTCTGAGCAGACAATTTTACAAGAGCAGATGGGTGCTTGTATTCACAGTGAGTCAATTTGAATGAGTATCTTGGTTACACCATATCTTCAAAGACCTCCTCTGGAAAAGAAATTTCTGATATTTTCCAATAGGTCTCATGAAGCTGAGACACTTTGTTATTTCAGTTTACAGGTGTAGATTTGAAGGTTTTTTTATTACCCATAATAACGAGAACTGCAATTCGGTTAACAAACACCAGAAATAAAACACAAAAGCAAGAGCTGTCTATGGAAACTTTCATCATTTTTCTGAGACAAAAAACACAGTGCTCTGGCATCTCCCAGGAACAATTAAGACAGCTCCTCTGGTAACAGAACAGGTTTAATAGCACTCCTCCAGAACTGAGCTGAAAACTGAGCAACCAAGTTTAAGGGTTACCATTACAAGAACTGCAACATAGATAAGGTGTCATACAAGACTCTCCCTGCATGAAGTACCCTCCCCACATATTGAAGTCCACAATGCCACTTTCATACATAACTTTAGTATTGTGTCCTTTCATTGAGATTGCCATAATAGGTGTATCTAATATGAAACCCTAGAAAATAATGTGTTAATACTATAAGTGAAATCTATTGACAAGTAGCATTTGAAGCGGTAGCATCTCCATTTGATTTACATCTTACTAGAATACATACTTGCGTCAGTAAATATCCTCATACTGCTTTTTCTCCTAGTTTGTATCAACAGGGTACACAACTGGAAAAACAGAACGCAAACTTCTTGTTCATCTTGCCTATAGATGAATCCATTTTATAAAGAAAGCGATTCATGAATGTTGTTTTGCAGAAATGAGCATTGTTTAATGTAGGAGACAGCGAGAATCACAGACTACCAAGAGACATAATGGAGCACTCAGACCTTGAAAACTTGGTATTTTGATAATTCTCCAGCAGTGGCAACCATCCACATCTGAGGCCCATATTTCATCTCTTCCTCTGATAAAGAGCAGCTGGGGATTCTTGGAGTCAGACACATCTATACTCATAGGTCTTCCTAGCTCTGCCTCTGCCACGTTACAGGTGCAGTAGCTCCTCATCTGTTCGTCTACTGATATGTATCCCAAAATGTGGTGCACAGTGTTATTCAGAATATCATAATAAAACATGCAGCTGCCATATTCAAGCTCTTCCATCCAGTACAAGCGGCTATCAAATAAAATGCATTGCTTACAGTAGATTGCAAGAAATTCAATCTGAGCAATCTGCCCTAAATGCAGTCCTGTAAGTGACTACAGTCACAAACCTCCCGAACATCTAAAACAAGGTAACTACAGCAGCATACTTACAGAGTGATTGCAGGTGTCTAAAGGATATTTTTGAATGGAAGATCACAATAACTATTTTGGATAAAATGGTCACTGTAGAAAATTGTTGTCTGGCACTGACTTTCCTTTGCATCACTTAAATAGAAGAACCTACCAGTATTTAAGTATCTTTTGAAAACTTTACTCAAACACAGGCATCTTTTTGAAATTAGATATTTCCAAACTCAACTAACAGTATAAAAGTAGAACTACATCCAGAAATTTCTGAGATTTACAAAATGCAAAAGACTCATATACTACAAAAAGTCCTTTTCAGTCCTTAACAGTTGATGATTTAATGAAAATCATGTTTAAAATATGCTTTAAAAAGTTATTAGTAATATATGCCTTACCTTAAGAAAGGATATGACAACAGAGACGATACAGTTGAATTACTTTTACCTAACTGTATGTTCAAAGCTTTTAGAGATTTTATCTTGAGCTCAAGGTCAATAACAAATATTTGGGTTTCATTCCATGGTGTTTTCAGGGCAAAAAAGAGATGTCTTGCGATCCAGTCAACGGTGATGGCTGTGGCATTGCGAAGATATGCATGTTTGAAAAACTTAGGGAAAAAAAATAAAAACATTACTAAAACTGCTTGAAAGCAGAATTTTCCCACCTGATGCTAGGATATTATGACAGTAGATTTGTTTCCAAAATAATTTCTACTTGGCAAGTAGAAGTTAAAACAAAGAGATTACATGGAATGAAGATTCCAATATTTTTATACCAATGAAAATTATTGTTTCACAAATATCAATTGTTACTTCCATGTTCTTGAAATTAGAATGAAATCAAATTAAATCAAATTACATTTGATGCAATTTTTTTATTTAACTGTGAATTTTCAATTAAATGTCTGTTGAAACATCTGATCAACAAAGCAGATGTCAGTAAAATCATACATGTTTAATAGGACAACTTTACCAATGTCATACTCTGGCCTATTCTAACTGCTGTTGATGGCAAAAAAATTGAAGTCCAAATTTTATTATATTATACATATTTTTATTGTACTGCTGGAAGGGAAAATTATCCAGCTAATCTCTTTCATGTTATGTTTCATACAAAATGAGAGTCACTAAGAAAATTGTGTCTTTCCAGTTCTGTTTTCCCCACCGTATTTTGCCATTAAATGTGCTTTGTTCATCAGGCTGCTTTTTTTCTGTTTCAACTACGCAGTTTTGACTTCTTCAAAAACATAATTAGCCCCAAAATAATAACAATAATGGCCACATATTTTCCTAGATTCTCTCAAGCAAGGGAATGAACAAAGGAATACCTGAAACTTTGAAGTAGTCTGTATATTCAGAAGAAAAAAAGAATCTTCTACAATACAGTATGCTTTCTGATCATTAGCAGTATAGCAGATGTCCTTTACATTTGCCTTTGCTGAAAGCTCCCATATGGTATGATTATTGTCTATGTCAGTAAGAAACAATCTCTTGGCAGAAACAGTTATAAGGGTTGGGACAGGGAAAAGATCTGGAAGGAAAAGGGCACAGCAGAATTTACAAAAAAGATTCTAGACAATAGCAGTCATTCATAAGGAAAGCAAGTACAAGACAAAAATAAACGATGGCCCTGTACAAATTATATTTGGTCATATGTCCCAGCAAATAAATAAAATAATGTGATGCCTTCTTGTCATCACATGCAAACTCCTAAGATATTTTTCAATGGCATTGTGGATGCTTATCTAACAAATTTAAGCCTAGTAAAAACAGATTTGCTAACTTAATTACCTTTAACAGCCCAAGTAGAAATAGCCTATGATCCCTACTAGATCTCTAACTCTTCTGGTTACCTTTCACGATCCATTTAGAAATATTCTATCAACTCTAGCAGTATGCAGATTCCAGATCAAGACCTGCTGTTCCATATTACCCTCAGGTTGCCTAGAGAAGTTAATTTAACATCGTTTTGAGGAAAGGCTTGAAATTCCTGAAATTTAATTTAATGATAAGAAATGCATTAATCATTTCATGTCAGGAGCTGCACCTATTTCCTCTGTGGTGTCTACTGTAGGGTGGAACAAATGTCACACAAAGTGTCAGAGGCTATTTATCACATTACTAAATTCCTGTACTGTTGATTTCATTGGCTATTACACACAAACTATGAGATGGCATCTAAGTAATCCACCTGATGAATTCCTCTCTGCTATATCAGACAAAGGTCCTGGACCCACAGAGGTGAAGGCTTGCACTTGTGGGACAGGAGATTGTTACATATGTTAAGTAACAGCATAAATGATTGCATTTTGGAGCCTGTAGAGTCATAGTTAATGACAAAAACAGAACCAGATCCCGTGTCTGCTCAGCTAGGAACATTTGCATGTGCTCTGTTTGACCTAAGGTTGTGCTAGTCAGTTCAAAGGCTACGTTCAGGGTTGGACCATGACTATGAAGAGAATTTTAAGCAGTAGCCCAGAGAGTGACAATTCATGCTGTATCTATCAGTTAGAGCTCAAAGGGCACCAGACAGTTTTGTCTCCTTCCCCAGACTGGAGTAATTCCTATTGTTGGTTGATGTTGCAACCAACATGGTGTTCTTCCCCATCAGTACTTGGTCTATTACATGCTCTTGTGCTTATAACTTGTCTTTCAAGCACAACACCTGGAGTATTCCATACCTTTTATTGCAATGAAAACATGACCTCTTGGCAAGTTTTAATATAGAAGTCTCTTTCTATGGAAGCCATGTGAGTCCTTGCATTTCTCCAGCAGTGGAACTGCTCTTGATCAGTGGCTCTGTTTTAACAGCCTGTCACCCTGCACCAGCTCGGTCAAATCTGTGTTTAAATTGCAGCTTTTAGCAGTGGCTTTGGGAGACCCCTAGAAAAGTTTCTTTTGGGCTTCACCAAACCTGTGTAATATTGCAGCATGGTTTTCCACCTTATGTAGTGAACAATACAATACATAGAAAGTTTAAGCCAGGTATCCAAGGGTGAGTCAGTGAATCAGCAGTTCCACAAGCAGAAACTACAAGTTCTTGCCTCAAGCCCAATACCATCTCCTAGGCAAACACATCAGGCTGCACTGATAACATCTACCATCTAGCATGAGATAAGCTCAGTAATTTTTCATACCTGAAACCTTATTGTGAGGCTGGGAAGCACACCCCTGAGAGAAAAGAACATCAGGGTTGGTTTAACATTTCTTACGTTCCACTCCGTGAAAGTGCCGGTAGCGCCACTCTTACTCAATAGTTGATAGTATACACTCAACTGCGTTAATACTCCGTTGTCCCTTTCAGGTCTGTCCCACCTGAACTCCACAAGGGCTCTCTCATCACTTTCATGTAGGTTATTTCGTAACACATATATTCTAGGGTTTGTAGGGGCTGAAGGAACTGTATAAAAAAAAGATAAAAACCACAGGGCAAAGTACTCCTATTAAAACACAAACTCTTTTAGTTTTGAACCTGATCTTTATAACCCTAATGCTGACACAGACAGATAGCAATTGGTGAGGTGTAAATTACAGACAAATATCTAAAAGTTCATGGTAATTCCTTCCTGCTTCTCATTTGTGTGTAGGTATCTGATTTTAACTTGCTTAGCAAAAAAAGAGCTATACAGAGACAAATGTACTCCTGCACTCAGATTGGGACATAACTATTTAGCCGAGTCCTGTAGGCAACAATGGAGCTGCAAAATTTCCACAACATAGGGCACACACTATCCCCTCTCCTATCCACTTCAAAATCTACTACAGCTCATAAGCTTTCTCAGCACCCCAGTCACTCAACACTGTATTTTAGCTCACTTAACTTTGACCTGCGTGAGAGCAAAAATACACACTGAAGTAAAAAGTAACAAGTGCATAATGTTTATTAAAAATTTAATAAGTGGTTAAGATATTACATACAGCCTTTGATGGTCATTGCAATGGATCTCAATTTCTCTTTCTTGCTTATAGTGATAGGCATGTGGTGGATGCGTTGTCATGCACCTTCCATTCCAAAATTCTATTACTGCAGTTGTGTGCATTTATATGTGCAATAGATAATTTTCAAAGATACTCAGGAACATGTCCTTGCAACTCAGCCTACAGCTGACTGCCCTGAAAGCTGCTCATTCCTCTCTGGGGTTTCACTTGCTGACATAGACCTGGTCCCAGTACCCCCTACAGGTGAGGAATGGGATTTAAAAGTCTAGTACCTCCTTCAGGGGCTGGAAGGGATACTGATGTTGTTGGTGCCTTGCCCCAGTATGTGTATGGAGTGACATCATGTGTATGGAGTAAAATCAAAGAGTGCAAATGGTTCCAAACAATCAACTTGGTGGGATGGCACTGTTGGGTTATGGTGATGGAGGCACCATTCACTCTCTAAAGACTGTGAATGAAATAAAACAGAATAAAATAAAACAAAATATTTTCTTCCCTCTCAGAAAGTCCTTCAGTTTTCCAAAATGCCCCTTACCAAACTGGTCAACTAAATCAAGACAGAGCTTCTTTTCCTGTGAGTGATCATTGTTTCACCAACTCCGGTGGCACTGTAGCGATGCGTAGCTATCTGCTAGCAATCTGCCCTTTGAATTTAAAGTAAAGCTTGCCAAATGTGCTAAAATAAGGCTAGACTTCATATCCAGCCAAAGGCTGTCCCACTGGCAGCTCAGAGGACACTTCTGTCTCTGAGTTACTGTGAAAGGCTTTCTCACACAGCTTTGAGCACTGGGAGCTCCTCGCCTGACACTTCACAGCCCAGCGGCTAGCCCAGAGCTGCTGCTAAACCCATGCTCCTCCTGTCCTGCCCTCAGTGGTTAAGAAACAGGACAGCTTGCTTTATATTTACAGTTCCTTTTTGTTGCTTGACTGATTTGTAATTGCTGGAGAAGAAACAAACTGTATTTCTGTTTAAAAATAGATACATCAGCAAGTAGATGCAGTAATACATGTAGATATTAAGGAAGAATTATATGAATATCCTCACTTGTAAAGCTTTTGATCCCACACAGTAGAAGACAGTTCCCCATTCCACATTTGTGGAGGGACTCCAAGTGATGTGAAAACTTGAAGAATTTCCTTTAATCCTGAAGGAAGACTCTGGCACTGAATCTGGAATCACTCTTGGTGTAAAAGAAAAAATTCCTGCCCATAAAGAAAGGAAGAAATAATAACAATTTAAAGAATACAAGCGATAGGTAGGCTTCTCAAACCTGACTTAAAACATTAAAGTTTTAACTGTAGCTGTCCTGTAAGTAACTGTAAGTAACTGTCCTGTAGCTGTCATTAGATAGAAACAACAAATAACAACACAATGTATTCTTCTTAGTTGTACCCATCAGCTTTTATAATTGCACATTGCCCAGGTATAGCCTGATATATTTATTAATATGTTGCTGTTGTTCTTATCTTTTGTCAAATGACTAAAGAATTTCAAGAATGAAGAATTACAGGCTGGCAGTGAATGCCTTTACTGAAGGGTTTAGAAGAAGAAAATAATCTACCTGGCAAAGGTTTAAGTGATGTGTGGACAAGGGTAAAGGCTGCAAACTCTGCTGGTTGTGAGAAGGGAATGTTAAGGCTCTGATTGACTTCCTGAGTTGTAACGAACTGAAGACTATTAATCCAGAACAGACGACCACTGTAGTATTCCAGTGCACCCTGAGATATTTCTGAAGCACTCCATGCTGCAAATTCTGTGACGATGGCATTACCACAACTGTGAAAACACATATGAAATCAGCAAATTGAAAACACACATGTAGAGAGAACAAGACTTATGCAATGTTTCACACATTGATAAGTTTCTCATCATTGAAGTTCTTAATACTCATGTAGGAGGCAGGAAAACAAGTTTTCTTTAAGTTCTCTAAAGCGTAACACTTTTCAGAATGGCATATTGCAGGAGCACTTGCAAAAAAAAAAAAAGCAAAAGAATAAAAAAATGAAAAAGCCTTCATTCCCTTTATTTCATTAGAAAACAATTATAAAATGGCTTAATATTCTGATGCATGAATATAGAAAGTTGAGTATTTTGAAAAATCAGCCCATCTTCTCTCAGCAGTGCCACTGAAACAGTGGAGTATATTTCACAGCATGAGATTCATTCTGCTTCATTAGAGCAGGTCCCAGATGAATTTGACCCTGCTAGTTTCCTCGATAACCTTCCATTATTTATTAAAGTTTATTAACATTTTCCTCCACTGGGATCACTGGTGATTTAATCTGTCTTGTTACTTCTATGTCAAAATTTACAAGCCTTTTTTGGCCACAATTTGTCTTCTGAGTAACAGATTAAATATTTTGTAAGAGGCATAATTTTGCCATCTCAGAAATGTGTTTCAGCTTAGACATGTTAGCCAAAACAAATTTGGAAAAGCTTTGACATGCCATCATGTCCATTAGGATGGATTACTTCTAATCTCTCTATTCTGGCATGCCAGGGTCAATGATTTATGGCTGCCAATTGCTTCACAATGGAGCTGCATGTTCTAGCTAAAACTAATCAACATATTTTGATTCTTTAAATATTTACAGTTAATCATAGCAAGTCTAAAAATCAGTCAGGAAATTCAGCTGATTCAACATAAAGCCAGCCTGCAACACTATGAGCACAAGTAAATAGAGATACTGTTCAACTAAGTTTAAGCAGTTTAATCTGAGGCTTGAAAAAGATAAATAAATAAAAATGGCACTCTTCATATGAAAAGGAGCAAAAAAACATAGTTTCATGAGCTACCACTCATCGGGCACTTAGCACTTACAGAACAAATTACCATTTTTCTCAAGGTCTTAGTATGTATTCAGGTTGACCCATAAACATGGTTTTATTTTGGTGGGATTTTTTGTTTTGTTTTGTTTTTGAAACTTTTCCTTTCAGGGGTAATGCAGCCATTTTGTGCTCAGGGTGATCAAAAGGAAATCCTGCTGAGTTCTAATTGCTCAGATGAGAAAGTGGTGTCAGTTCAAGTCCTAAACTCCACGCAAGATGAAAAAGTTACAGCTCTAGGCCCTTGAAAACTGTCAGGTGTTGTAAATGCAAGATAAAATAGACAATAAATGGTGATTATTTCCTTATGCTAAGTCTAAAAATTGATGAGCATGACCTCAGTTCAGCTGAGCTTCCATACTATGTTTCTCTCACTGTAAAACTGTGTTAACAACCATCTCAACATGTAGATTGCCATCAGCTAGCTGTGACCATTAGCTCTTCTTTTTGTTTATTGTTAAATTAGTAACTAGTGTGCCCAGCATTGGACAAAGCTTGTTTTTAAAGAGTATCATAAAAACTAGCAAACACAGACTGTCTTACTTCTGCTACATATTTACTTACCCTTCTTTGCAAAGAGCAACTCTGTATAGGTTTAGGCATAGACTGTCTTGCACAAGCCAGTAAAGAAAACCATAGGTGAGATCCAAAGTTAAACCAACCACCTAAGGGAAAAAAAAGTCCAAATGGCAATTTGAACACACCTTTGCTTCTGAGGTAAAAGCCCTTAGCCATAACTGTTGTCTGGAAAACATCATGAGTAGCTCTTTATTGGCAAAAATAACATTACTATCATGAATGTTTATTCTAACACAAAAAGAGGCAGCACTAGAAAATAATCAGGTCCTCGGTGGACACCTATTTATAGCAGCTGATGATTTTCTAGATAGCATTTTATAAGCACCTGTCACAGTGTTCATCCCTGGAGTATCTGAGTACTTCAGATATGATGGCAATACTGTATCAAGTGATTAGTGGAACTACCTATAAAAGTTTCCAGAACACCTCTGGTATTTTAACATTCTTTGTCTGAAACAGGTGGTTGATATCCAGTCTGAAACTCAGAATCACCTTTTGAAAGAAGTATTTCAGATCTTTTGTCTTTGTTTTCTAGCTTTGATGTTATGCATACAGTATTTAATGTGTTACATTATTTATGGAAAATACATGCAAAATTTTTATTTATGTATTTGGTTAAATAGGAAATTCAAATATTTACATTTTGGTAAATCATTTATTATTAAATAAAGAGTTGGGGGGGGAGGGGTGTGAAACAATCTTCCTGTTCATTACTTCAATATTTCATCTTCATTTAAGCTAGGTGCAAGATTTTTTGTTTATTTTTAAAAGGATCTAATATTTAAAATAGAGCTTTCTTGCTTTTGCAGTAAACAACAGATTCAATACCATATGCAGCAATAAAAGAAATAAGACATCTAATAATCTGTTCTGTGAATAACAAAGAATTTACTTCCACAAATTAGTCTGCTAGATGTTATCAAGTTCAGTCTGTGTCATGTCATTAGCACAGCTTACAAGTTGTTAGGGGCCTCTCTGAACATGTTTTCCAGGAGCTCTCAAACTTCTCATCTGAACACTAGTTGTAGCTTTTCTTTTATAAGCTTAAATTTCCATTATGGATGGAAGTGGAGCAGCCTCTTTTTTTTTTTAACTCTTCATTAACAAACTGCAGAAGATGATGACAGGAAAGCAAATGCCGTATCACTTAGTTGTCTGCTGGTCCTTATGTAATTGCAGTCTTGACATATTTCTGTTGACATTGTATGTCAGAAAATCAAGGTTTGAATGACTGCTCCTGTAGGGTTTCCTGTTAAAAATATCTCACAGCATGTATGTGCCTGAGTGCATATTTAGTCAACTGTGTTGCATTTTATCCCATTTACCTATTCTGTCTCCCATGCCCAACACCAAATTACACCTTCCTGAATCTTTCTTACCTTTTTAAATGTTTGGATCTTCTTTCCTTGCCCCACTTTTTTTCTGCAACTTCTATATTTTCCCATAGAAGTGATCATCTTCTTTCTCCTGATCCCTATATCGCCATCAATAAAAGGCAAAGAAATATTTTTACTATTCATCTTCAGGAGTTAGGCAGTAATTTAACACCTCTCTTCTGTTATGCTTCAAAAAGAGACAAGTTTTCCATTTCATGAGTGGTGTTAGTCTCTGGACACAATATATAGTTGTGATCATGCAATGTAACTCAACATCATAGGACACAACATAAATTTAGCTACTTGAAATACCCTTGACTAGAAATATCGAGACCACACCTAAAGGGTCCTGGCCCCTCCTACATATAATGCACTTTGCTGGTCCCCTATAAATTACTTTTCTCCCAGGCACATTGTACAGTGTAAATGACTTACTAAGTGCTTTAGAAATTCTGTGTGAGATCCTAAGCTGGAATAAATCAAAGTAGCTCTGCCAAAATCAATCAAGCTATGCCAATACCCACCAGCTAAGCTAAACAACTGATTGGAAAATAAAATAATTGTCATAAAAGGATCTAGTTCCTGCCAAAGAAATTAGACTTTCAAAGCTCTGCCTTCATATCTGTTTAGGAAACCTGTCATCTCCATAGTAGTCTCTTCTATTCCTATCACTCAGGTTTCAAGCTAAAAGGAAATACAGCTATATAGTGCTGAAGATCCTGTACTGACCAGCTGAACGGCAATCCTCTATTAGAAAAACAGCTAGTAAATGCCAGTAGGAACCAGTTATGTAGAGGACATGCTCTAACTGATGGATAACAGCAATTAACTGCTACATCTTGTTTTAATATTGAGGTAAGAGGTACTATTTTCAGGATAAAGGACTCCATTGTGCAAGGAAGATACATATTAGTACTTGTGCAAACATATATTTGCATCTTTATATGGGACAGTAAAGACCAGCTTGATAATTCCACCATTAAATAACGTTGTACTGCTTTTTTTTTTTTTTTTCCTAATGGGTTTATTTTGGGTTTTATTTTAATAAACACCTGTCAGCTATAACTGGTCAACTCTCAGTCTAGAGATTTTTACTTGGCTTTTTTCCTGTATGCATCACTGCAGGAGGCTGAGTTCAGGAAGTCAGTGCATAGATTAGGGGCAGCAGAGAAGCAGGAGAGTAGATGTTTGTTTGTAGGAGGTGTGAATAAGTGGATGGTTGAAGGCTGATATCACTGACATAGAGAAAGGTGCAGGAAAAAAAAATGACAGGAGCAGATGAGCAGTCTTACTGCTGCCAAGGTTCTTGAAAACAAGAACAAGAAATCTGAGGTTAGCATGAGGTGATTCAGAGAAACAGGTATTGAATCAAAAGAGAAGGGCAAGGAAGGTGATGTTCACTACTTAGAATAAACTGCAAGTTGTCAGTCCTTTGCAACAGATAACTCAGAAGATATGTGATAAGTGTAAGTGTGCTGTTGAGCTTGGACAGTGTATGTCTTCCCATGAAGACAGTCCACACTGGCCCATTTCCACAGAGAGGTGTGAGGCTAGTACGGGAAGATACAGTGATCCTGTGCAGCACAGACATTTCTCTCTACATGTGACAAAAGTTTTTAATTTCTTCTGTATTTAGGTTTACAAGTATAGCAGGTGCCACACCAGAACCAGCTTTCCCTCTCCTTCCCAAACCCTCATGATTGTAACAGAGATCTCTGAAATCAGCTGGCCTTTCTGAATGTCAACTGCTTTTCAGAGACTAAACCAGGCCTGGCTTTTTTTATAATCAGACAAACACCAGCCTCTTTTCCTTTGAGAAATGAGATTGAAATGTTCTGGGGAATGATACAAAGATAACCAAGAGACATAGATCTGTAAAGTTTACAAAGTGTCATTAATAGAGAACCTGGCTTCAGGAAAAATGGGAGCACAAACTGTGATGGAATAAAAACAAAGGCTTCTTTAGCAAGAGCTCTGTTTTAAAACAGAGAGCTGTTGCAGCAGGTAATACATCTGAGTTGACCTCTTCTGTGACAGTGAAGCTATGCCTCACTCCAGCGCTCGGGACAGAGGGTAAAACCCCACACAGGCTGTGGTTTGAGCTGAGGAGCATTCAGATTTCTTTGAGAAACACTCCATAGAGTAAAAGTAGTGCAACAGATGGGACGGTCCCTCAGCCTGACCTGCTCCGGACAGTCTGTAAAAGGTTCAAAGGTTCACTGGGTCTGCAGCCTCAGTCACACTGACTCTCTGAGTCCTCCAGTCCCTGTTATGGTAGTAAGGGGTCCTCTTGCCAGGGAACTGGGCCGTCATCACTTTTCTCCCAGCTACAAGAGGGGAGGGAGGGAGGGAGGGAGGGAAGGAAGGGGAAGGGGAAGGGGAAGGGGAAAAGGGAAGAGAAGGGAAAGGGGAAAGGGGAAAGGGGAAAGGGGAAAGGGGAAAGGGGAAAGGGGAAAGGAAAAGCACTCAGCAGCTGCTGAAACCCTGGCAGATCTTCTTGTGAGGTGAATATTCAGTTTCAGAGTTCCTTCTCTGCATAGGCAACACTGAATCCCACCTAGAAAGAATGAGAACAAGACCCTGGCATGGCAAATCCCACACAGTGGCAGAGGCAAGATGCGTTTGGGGAAGGCAACAGTGACCCATGAGGAGTAAGCAGTGAACCAAGGCCTTAAGAGAATTGATAGGATATCAGAGAGGGGTGAATGGAGAAGAAAGGCATGGGAGAGGTCAGCAGAGATACAGAGGGATACAGAGGTGTCTGTGAGGACCTCAGAGCATACCACAAAGTCTCCAGGTACTGAAGGGGAGTTAATGGATTCCCACATATTGCAGGGACTTTGGTGAGCTACAGGAGGGAATGGCATCTCTATTTCCCCTCTACCAGTCTGCCCCTACATGGGACCCATTACCCACCCTAATACAGCTAAAACAACACCCCCTACCCCTTTTATCCCCCTATACTGTCCATTATCTTTACTCACACTTGCAAGAAGTCCCCTTCCCTTCTCCCTGAGGAGCTGTTCTGCTCTGCAGCAGCCTCTTACCAGCCTTCTGGAGCTCCCCAGCAGCCTGGAGCAAAGAAAGAGGGGCCAAGCTGGGGCCAGACCTGTGTCTGACTTGGGCAAAGGAGAAAGAGAAGATGGGGAAAGGAAGGGGTGAGTTAGGGATGCAGAGCCTTGAAGAACCCCAAAGCACAGGACTTGCTGTTCCTGCCACCACATGAGGGACAGGATCAGGCAGGATCGGGACTGTCAGTGGGAGATCTGGCACTTTCACCAATTCTGCAGCAGCAGCAACAAGCTGTGCTGGGCTGCAGCAGTGGCCAGCTGCACTGAGTGCAAGTATGGCAGCAGCTGCCGGCCCCCCTCTCTCATCTGCACAGGCAAAGCCTGCCCCTGCAGCATCAACTCTGCAGCCTGAAGTGCAACCCTGATGTCCCTGACAAGTGTCTAGGTCCAAAAATGGCCATGTCAGGACCTGCAGGCTGATGAACATCACAAAGGAGGCAGGACACTGTGGATCTCTGCCTCCTTACTTTGTTAGGAAAGCCAGAACAGATCATTAGAGTTAAGTCATTTGGGAAAAGCAAGTACCTTTCACATATGGGAAGGAGCAACATTACAACCGTAAGGACATCTTTAATGTCACATTTTGTTGCAAGGGTCTGCTGTTAGAATTACAGGCCAAAGTTTTGGTACAGATATCACATGATTTAATTCTTACTCTGTTCTCAAAATCATATAACAATATCGTAAGAAAGGGATGTTATTCTTCTGGTCATAACATATTGATTTTGACAACCATGAACATTGACTATATTCAAGAGATCTAACCACTAAAACATCCCACTTCCCCCCACCAAAAAAAAAAAAAAAAAAGAAAATCAGTCACCTGTTTACCAGAAAACTGTGTCTGCTTTTGCAACATAAGATACTCCTCTCCATTCAGGCGTGCACTCTCCACTGAATACATTGTGGCCCAGTACAAATAGCCACTTACTGAATCCACTACTAGATCCTTTACTAGGAAGCAAACATGAGCCACGACATCCATACGGCCTCCCAGCAGTGATTTTCTGTAGATCTAGGGACAAAAGAATTGCTTTTAGCATCACACCTAAATTATCAGCCATGATCAATTGAGTGTACATAAGTGACTTTTCCACAGCCATTTATCAGAAGCTTATGCAGGCCTTAGGCTTTCAAAGCCTAAACCTTCTGCATTTAGCGTATAAGGATGAAGAATAAGGCAAAACTATTAGTTAATGTTTGCCAGAAAGAAACAAAAGAAAAAGCTGAAATATCTTTTCCCCTTGGCTTTCCCAGTTTTGGCAGCCTTCTGCCTGACAAGAGTTTCTCACCCACTTCATATTCACTATTCACAAGTGTAAATGAGGGTGCAAGGCAGTGTGAAATCTGGCCTCCTAGCTCCAGTTTTTAAAACAGCTTCTGACTTTGCACTTACAAGAAATGAAAGGCATAATTTGACAGCACTGCATAAATTAGCACTGCAATTTTGAAGTCAGATACCTTTTAAATAATTCACATGTCAATGTTCCTGATACGAGAGTGTACAAAGTGCAATTGTAATTACTTTTTTATCTGCAGTGATCTGCAAAATATCACAGTACAGAAGCCAATCTTTAAAATCTCTGCGTAAACAAATCACGTCAAATTTGATTAGGATAAAGTCCATCTACTTCTTAGCTGAGATCAACTTGGCAGCCTCCATTTTCATTATCTTCACTTATTTTTATAATGTTGAATCCAACAAAACTGTTGATAGCATGTTTGATTTGCCTGTTTTGCACCTGGAATCCAGTATCCTGCATTAGTGAACATGTTACTCCAAACTTTTCTATAACTCTAGAAAATCACATAAGGGAAGAAACACTTCCTTGTTCTGCACTATAATAGCAATGGTCCAAATGCATCTCAAGTTGCAAGAAGTAAGGACTATCTTCCCAAATACCGTTTTGTAGTCTTTCTTGCTGACTTTAGGGTTTTTTTCCTTTTAAGAAGCACAACTATACCTACCGTATTTGCTTTGCCAGCCCAGTACAAGCATTGACCCAACCAATCAAACACCAATACCCTTGCATTTCTGACATCAGATACATAAGTATTCTCAGTGGTATCCTCTCTTTTGTTTAATGACCAGATCTGAACTTGCCCCATGGAATTAATCCAGTAAAGAGTGTCATTATACCAGTCGAGGTCTTGAAGAAAAAAAGGAAGATATTAAGCATTTCATAAGCATGTAAATAAATAAACACATTTTTTTAAAAAGAATAAGAAGTAGCCAGATGCTTCAGGTTTTTTTTAAATCAACACAAATGAACAGTTAGGATCAGTTAACTTGAAGATAGATACTTCCTTATAGGACCACAATGTACATATATAGTACATATATGGTACATATATAGCGCTGATCATTATAA
This sequence comes from Phalacrocorax aristotelis, assembly GCF_949628215.1. Classification (NCBI taxonomy): domain Eukaryota; kingdom Metazoa; phylum Chordata; class Aves; order Suliformes; family Phalacrocoracidae; genus Phalacrocorax; species Phalacrocorax aristotelis. The sequence continues at coordinate 55,070,988 of NC_134278.1, forward strand.
ATGTAAATAAATGTATGGCATCTATTGGGATGCTGGAAGCAGAACTATTTAGTTCACAGAGTTGATTTTAGCTCTGCTGTAAATCTGGTGTTGTTAGTAGGGTTTCACTAAGGATTAACTTGAGCCATAAAGTAGAAGAAAGAGAATGGACACAAAAGCTTGGCTCAGTGAAGCTACTTCACTGCACTGCACTGCATTCAATGCTAGACTGCTGCAATGAAAGCTCTTGCCTTTCAGTTCTGTCGATGAAATCTATGGAAAGCTAATAAATGCCTACAAGTCTGTAGCAGCAGCATGCAGTTTGTTTAGCATTTACCTGAAATATTTCTTATACAAGGATAAAGGAGTTGTCCTGGCCCATAACTATCCAACCGCTGCTTCCAGAGCCCTTCAGCCCCCACTGCCAACATATATGGTTCTTCTTCAGCTAATAAAGAAAGAAAATTGCAGTTGTTTGCAGCAAGCAATTGATGTATAATATTTGTATTTCAATAGCAGGGGTTCTCATTTCTGGAAAGTTACAGAAGCACAGTTAAAACTCCCACTTCCCTAAGGAATAATGGACAAAAAAGGCATGAAACTATCATAATTTCAGAAACTCAGAGATTCAGGGCAGGTTTAGGTCCAGAACAGTAAGGCAGTTTGGAACCCTACCAGATGGTTAAAAACCACTGTGGGTTTGGACCTGGCCTTACCAAAGTCAGGCAAAATTCACCCCTAATCTCAGGTGCCAGTCCAGGGCCTTAAGTAGAAAGCTATTTTCCCCTCAGACATAGGTTATTTGGGTAAGCTATGTTTCAAAAAACATTCCAAAGATCTACAAATCTCAGACACTGTGCATACATCCATTTCCCCATTATCTATGCTCAAACCAAGGATTTTCAGTTTTTAGCAAGCCTGTACTTTCCCATAAACTGTCATTAACCCCAAAGGCACTGCTCAAACCACTTAATCATAGAAAGTGCTTTACAGATCACAGGAAAGGAATAACAGCTCTCATACCTTTTCATATGATAGTGTGTCAAATAATGTCTTTGATAGTGTATTTGCTTTAGAAATATATATATATAAAAGTAGGAATAATAAATACATAATACATAATACCATTAATGTACTTTGAGAATTTACTGCTTTAACTAAAAGCAAATTTACTTATCCTGTATTCTTTAATGTTTCTAAGACAATCCTTTTTGTGCCCCTCATTTTGCAGTCTTTGCCCAAAGCCTTGGCCTCACCAGGTGGAAAGCTGTATGCCTAACTCATTCTTCATTTCTCCTGGGTGACAAAGCAATTCTCACCTTCTTTTAAAGTTGTGCCTCTAAATGACTCCAACCATGGCCTTTCACCAGCAGGAGACACAGCTCTGACTGACACTTCATATGCTGTGAAGCTGGCCAGCTCCTTCACTGTACACCTAGTGTCCCTAATGTTTGAGACAACCCATTCCTCCTCAGATGGATACTGAGATGACACTTTCACATCATAGGTCCAGTTCTGCCAAGCAGATAGACCTGTGAGATGAAATCACATTATTACAGAGTAGATGGCTGTAACAAATGATACACATTCTTTGAGAAAACTGTATATTGGGGACTCACTTCAAAAATGCCAGTATTGGGGGAATTAGGAAAGGGATAATTTAAATATTTACACTGTCTGGGTCTGGGACCAACAAAGAGTAGTGGTTCAATCCCCCATGAAGAAAAGTTAGAAAACCCAAAATTTTCCCCAACCAGGTAATTTTTTGCTGTTCAAAGACACGTGCACAGAAGATAGAGACCATAGCAGAGTCACTGATCAAAAGTCATTATGTCTCTGGTATACATTTTCTGCATGATATCAGCAACCAACTGCTACTCCATATCATATTTAAGATGGAACCTTGCTTAAAATCCCTTGCAGATGACAAATGAGTTACCAATATAAGCTTGTGTTAATTTAGGCACACAATTTAGCTATTTTACTGGGAAATTTTGGGTTAAATTTTTCAAAATTAGGTAATTCCACATCATTCAGCAGGATCAGCTATTGAAGTCACCAAAGCCCAGCATCAGGAAAAGAGAAAGCAGAAGGTTATTCCTTTAGAAAGAAAAGGAGTGGATTTGCAGGAAGAAACAACTGAACTTGCTGGTTCCAATAGTGTGTTCAGGTGGTCTCCAGCTGATCACAGCTTGGTCCAATCCAAATAGCACTGTGACAAACCAAGGAGGAGTTAGTAAAGGAAAAGGTTGAGTTGATGCCCCATAGAAAAGCAAGTTGCTGAAGCCAAAGTACTCTGGATACGCCAAATTGCAATCCACAACATACTCACTGAAGCTAGAACTCCCCACAAGAGAGAGCTCCTCATGGAAAACTGCCCAGACATCTGTGAAAGTAAACATGTTATCCTCATAAACAAAGCTCTCCATGTCATTAAATGGCTCGTGTGATCGCAGTGTGTGAAATTCTGAACCATCAAGAAAACCTGACACAAAGGCCTGTTCTGTTTTATTGAAGAAAATAAGTCTCTTAGATTGGAAGTTGATCATGAAGTCTCTCAGAGCACTGGATTTCACTACTGGTGAAGCTGTGGAGGCAGTGCCAGGAAAGAGTGGAAGGTTTGCTCTGTATATGCCATCCTCCAGGAGACAGAAAATGTAGCTGGACATGGAGCAAAACAGACCTAAATAACTACAGTGCAAGAACTCTCTAGATGAGTCACAAACTTTTTAACAGATCAGAGATGTGCCTGTCCTTAAACAGACAACAGGAAAATGTTTCTGGCGCTATTAATATACATCCTGGGAGAATTAAGCACATAACCTTTTACCTTCTGGGAGTTTGGCTGGCAGATTATTGGAGAATATTCTTCCATAATACCTCAAGTGTCAAGCACGGACACTTAAAATGCATAGACCTTCATGTTCATAAAAGCACTCAATGTCTGAAAACTACATTTCTGCATTGGAAATACTCTATCTCCTCTGCTAACACCCTGGGGAACAAAATGAAGAAAACAACACTGCATGGTGTCACTCTTGTTCAAATTGTTTTGTACTTTGTTATTTGTTGCCAACTGCACTTTTGTTTTGGTAAGGCAACAGTTTGAAACAGGAACCTAGATGACTAATGAAGTGAAGAAAATTAGAGAGGAACTTTATAGCACCTTTGACACTTACCCGTTATAAGGATCAGCTAAAACCAGAGGACGAATAGGGGATGTCACATAAAGAGGAGTGATGTCTTCAGCTGCTGTGCGGTTCTCTAAATGGCAGACATGTATCTGGGGAATGAGAAGAAAAACTGGCGATGCATTCATAGGGTGTTTACTAATGAGCAGACAAGTTGACCTGAGATTCCTTCAGGGGAACCAGACAATGAAACACCTCTTTAGCAATCCTAGGTCCTTATGGGCACCTGAGTTGTCAGTCATTTGAGAATAACACTTGTACACAAGTATAAATACATCCGTGACAGCTTACCCTGAAAGAGCTGTCTGTCAGCCATTCCCCTCTTAACTTCCTACCTCTAAGCTGGAGGGAAAAGCCCGATTTGGGGGGTATAGGCAAACTGTACTTTGAAAACGATCTGGCAGGGAAAGGAAAAGAGGGAAGGAAGTGCTTTTCTGATCCTGGGAGCAATACCTTGGGAATTTTCTAACTGCAATGGATTCAGAAATCCCTGCCATTGGTCTGTTCGTCTACAGCTCATTTGTATCTTTGTATCACTACTGCATTTCCTGCCCCCTGTTCCCTGAGGAGTAAGAGAGAAATCAGACATGGCAAGAGGATTGCCCAAAAAAAAAAAAAAAAAACCAAACCAAAAGAAAATCCCCCACTAACCATTTAAGGCAACTTTCTAGTCCTTTGTGCATTATAGGACTACAAAGGTACATGCAAAGTCTGACCATTAGCAAAACTGAAGTTTTATGAGTAGGGCATCAAGTGCAGAGTTGCCATCCACACTTTCACTTCAAGTTGAACTAGCTGTAACCTGAGCTGTCATCACTGGTATGAAATATTTTCCCTCTTGAACAGCTTCAACCAGTTATGAAGGGCATTATAATCACTAACTAGTTATCTGACCACCTTCCTGAGGCAGAAGAGGAACTTAACAGTCTAGATGGACAACCAAGTAACAGAAACAAAGTTGCTTATATTGGGTATGAGGTGGGTGTGAGGTTAGTGTCAAAAACAAAGCAGTTAAAAACAAAGCTTTTTATGTCGTAAGGAGAAAGATCAGACAAGGAGCCAGAATTCCATATACCCTGTGTGCCTCAAATCTGACCTGATATTCAAGCCTTTCTTTTTTAAAACTCTGAAATATGTGAATATTATTAAAATAAAAATTATATTTCTATAATTATATTTTGTGCATACATATCTATATTTAAATCATATTTTCTCATGTAAAATAAACCACAGAAATAGTTCAAATTAAATAAGAAATTAATTAATCCCTCCAGCAGTACCTTTTCATTCATGACAAAGTACATTCTCTAGTAAAGCCAGTCTACTGAGATGGATGTAATATTCCCCCAGCCAGCATAAAAGCGCATTATGTCATATACATCAGACATGTTTGCAGCTCCTTTCACCCAGCTGGAATTCCCCTCAGGAAAATACACCACTTGCTGATAAACATTCACAGAAATTCCTAAAAATAAAGATAAGTGCACACAGATAATATAAGAAATAAGTTTCAGTTTTTTCAGTTACTTTTTCTACTTGCCTTAAAAAGAACTATTTTTCAATCAGCAACCCAACATTATTTGAGAAAAGTTAACTGGGTTTTCTCCTCCAATTCTAGTCTTCTTTCAGGTAATAAGGAAACTTTCCTATTTGCTGTGTAAGTGACATTATTATAGACCATTGCCCTCCTTCAGAAAGTTAATCAGACAAAAAAAGGATGTGTAACATGCAAACGAACTGACACCTAATGCCACTCTCCAGGGCCAACAGATGCAATTGGCATCTCCTCCCAGAGCACCATTCACTCTAGAATTCAAGCTAGACATTACCTGTGTCACCTCTGTACTATCAAAGGGTATTTAGTCAGGGGCAACATTTGTCCTCTGGTGTCCTTGTGGCTCTGTGAAGTTCGGTAGATAATCTCAGATTTCCACACTGTGTCCAAGGACCAAATATGGCACCAGTGTGGATAAGAAACATTAGGGCAGCAAGTAATTTGAGATAACATGGTTATCTGGTGACTTAGGCTACTAAATGCCTTGTTATAGAGCTCTGTGCCCCAGACTAGCTAACACACTAGCATACTCTTCAGCCAGTATCTTTTGACACTTCATATTATTTAATTCTTAAGTATGAAATACTTCCCCATATTCATGTTGAGAAAATACTGTCATTAATCATAGGGAAACATCTGCTTTGGCTTCATCTCACCTCAATTTAGACACCTACTATGTAAAAGACCAGCCGTGAAGTAGCTGCCTAGATTCAGTGAAGAAAAGGTTGCACTGGGGAGAACAATTCAACCCTTCCCAGTGCCTGTCATTTCAAATAGGTCAAATTATGTCCTGAAAGTTCCTATTTCTCCCCATTGGCTATAAAGGCAGACTAGATACTGTCTCAGGCTAGCTGAGATGCATTCTGTCATGTACCAGTACTTAAGGGGTAGCTAGAAAGAAGATGGAGACTCCCTTTTTACAAGGAGTCACATGGAGAGGACAAGGGGGGATGGACACAAGTTGCTCTTGGGGAGATTCTGATTTGAAACAAGAGGGAAATTTTTCACAGTGAGAAGAGTCAACCATTGGAATAGTCTCCCCAGGGAAGTGGTTGACTCTGCCACATTGGACACTTTTAAGATTTGGCTGGACAGGGTGCTGGGCCATCTTGTCTAGTCTGTGCTCTTCCTAGAAAGGTTGGACTAGATGACCTCTGAGGTCCCTTCCAACCTGGGATTCTGTGATTCGGTCCTTGGCGAACACAGACGTCTAAGTTGTACTTGAGAGAAAAGGAGAGAGCCTGATCTGATTTTACCTGTAATGTTGTGGTCTACAATACCATTTTGCAGGCACTGGGCAGCTTCAAGGAAATGTTCTGTGTATCTCTTCTTTAAAGACTGGTTTCTGGATAGGAAGAGCCATTTTGCTTTTTCCTTAACTAACAGAGAAATTCAGAATTAAGATAGATGACTGCAGCACAGAGAAGAACGTTGCTAACTCAGATACAACATTAATAAACAAGTATATACACGTACACAGACATATGTACATGTATGAATATATTCTTACACTAGCAATGACAGTCTAAAACTCCTTGACTGTTGAAAGTGCACGGTTATCCACCATTACAGTGCCTTCTGGCTCCTCACCCAGGGTGAGAATGTCCATGAATTTCACACTATCATTTCCTGTAACAGCAGTGAGTCCCTAGCAAGGGAAAGTAAGCTGGAGCAAATGAGGTCCTATGGACTCCTGAGGAAAAGAAGGCACTACGACATCCATGTGACTCCAAGATCCAGCAGAAGTGGGGTATTTACTGAGCCCCAGCCCCAAGCCTCTTTGAAAAGCCTAATCAGACAAGAGTATTATCCCACAGAGCTGGGGAAGAGCAAGGCAAGTATGGTTATTGCGTATCTTACCAGGCTGACCAGTAATTTTTTCAAGGAACATGTAGTTTTCACAGATAAAGGTGATAATGGCACAATACGATCTGCTTCAAGGTTGATAAATTTAATTTTTTTTAATAAAGTCACCAATTTTAAAGTCAAGAAGGAGAGCTTTAGTCACATAAGCTGACTTCATGCTTATACAGGCCCAAGTAACTTACATCAAAACCTGTGCAGCACATCCATACCTTCTGTCTGGGCCATGCATAGCTCTGGGACAGATAGCTAGTATAGTGTCTGAACATCAGATGCTTGGAAATCTAGCACATCCCCTGCTGCACTGATTCACAAGGCAGTTACCTTCATTTCAAAAAGTGGTGCATTATTTCAAGTCTAAATTTGGCTAAATTCAGTTTCCAAACAATCCTTCCTTTTTTTTTTCCCCTCTAGCTGTCTGCTATCAGATATCATTTCCTCATACGGGTATCACTAGAATGTGATCAAATGCTGTCTTAATTTATTCCCAGGTAACCTGCATAGATTGAGCTGCATGCATTTCACACATGGTGCACATACCTTGAGTCATTTTGGTAATGATGTCTCCAGAGCAGAGTACAAGAGGCCAATATCACTTCTTTATCTCTTTTCCAGTGGCACTTCTTGCCACTGGGCTCTTCTCAGGAGTCAGAACTACACAGCTCAGTACCTGATGCAGTAATACTGCTTCTGAATGTTATACATCAGAAAGGGTTGCTTCTGTTCACACTAGGACAGAGAAGAAGTGCATGCCAGGGCAATTCAGGAGGAATCAACTAAAGTTTTACGTGGTGACTAGTAAGGGGAGGTGGGATGGTTCCCCACTCCCAGAAGGTGTTCCTTTGGAGGGTAGGGTTGGTTGGTTGTTTTCTACCTTAAATTAATCGGTTGGTAATTGGCTTGGCTTGCTGAACACAGTCAGAGGTACCGGTCTGGACATTTCACAAATGGCACAAATGGCTCAGGGTCAGCTAACCCTGGAGCAAACCTCTGCAGAGTCTCCAGATAAGGACATATCAGTGTGTCTGAGATATTAGAAAAAAAAATACTCATATTTTTTAAAGTACTAGAGGAGCTATAAATTCAATTTCTCTAATCAATAGCAGAATACTGGTGATTCAGAGACAGCCTGAAAGTGTTTGCTAGAGTTGGAGTTTCCAGATGTTTGACAACTAGATTTCATCAGGAGGAAGGAAGCTTCTTTTATTTTCTTTTCTACAGATACATTTTGGTAACACTGATTTCATTTTCACTTGTGCTCTATCTCAACATGTACCTTTTCCTGGCAATTAATATTTCTGCAATTCTTTGAGTGATACCTATAGTGTATCATTACTTTCATTATTAACTAGTTAATATAGTAAAATAAATACAGCCATGAAAGAGCAACAAAAAAATTATATGATTTCCCATATTTGGCATGAGACAACTGAGGGTGTTTTGACAAAAGAGTTTCATGTTAAGTATTCAATATTATTAGAAGAAATACATTTGTTTGCCAGCTGTTAAAATCTCATCTAGAAAATGGAAGCATGTCCTCTCAGTCTCTGCTTCGGACCACTGAGTTGTTTTTAATCTGTAATACAACTCAGGCTGAATTTGTTCAGACCTACCAGCATCTACCAGCTACCATACTGTGTAGCCCAATAATGTCTACAGCTAAAAAACGGGGTGCTCTCTGGCTCCTTGGTGTACGACTCCTTGTCATGTAGTGTTTACAGTGTAAATATTATTCTTTTCTGCCATGTACATGGCAGCCGAGTGAACAAGACTTTGTCCCCAGGAACAGACAGTGGTAAGGACTCTACTACTCTTGTACCTTTGGATGCTGGCGTTGTGATGTTGGCTTCGGCAGGGGGTCCAGCACCAACCTCATTAACTGCCACAATACTGAACCTACAGTAAACCAGAGACAGGTGTTGGTTTGAAGGTTTCTTTCGAAAGATTAACTGAGAAACATTTTATCAAGCAGGGCAGCTGCTACAGAAGTGCTTGACTTTTGTAAGACACCCATTTAAATATAATGCTTTGGGAAATTCATAATAAAAATAAAACTAACCAGAATCCGAATTCCCCAAAGGTGGAATAACAACAGAAGCTTCTAAATTAAAAATGGGGTTTCAGACTCAGAAGAGCAACTCGATTTCATTTCAAAGGAAAACCTGTATTTACCAGTGCAAGCAGAATGCAGGCCTTGTGTTTAATAAAAATGAAGGAATTTTTCCAGATGCTTAAAGGACCAGAGAGGAACGCTCTATCATTCCCTGAATATACGGAAAAACATGCCACACAAGCTTAAAAAAAAAAGAAAAACAGCAGCTAAGAAAATGCAGCCTGCTGGCCCTATATCAAATTTCTTTTACTTCTTCCCCATCTTACTTCCACATAGGCAGCCAACTCATCTGGAATAACTCCGTTATCTCAGGGAAGGTACCCTTGCTTTTGGCAAGAACATAAAAAAGCAGCATAATTGTGCAAAGTGGTATTTAGACATATCCTGTACTGTCTGGGCAAGAAGTGCTACAGTACACTTGGCCCTGTTGGTTTTCTTTTCGTACCTGTAAGTGTTGTTTGGGAGGGTGGAGTAGAACTGAAAGCTGTGCCCTCTTGAGGCGCTCAACATTTTGTGATTCTCACTGGTCAGAAGCAAGTTATATCCAACAATCAATCCATTTGGAAAAAGTGGTGGAGACCAACTCACTTCAACAGTGTTTGGACTTGAACTCTGAATATCTTTAATGACAGGAGCTGTCACAGGAGCTGCAAGAGATCGAAATAACTGTCTCTAGGATGGCATTTAAGACATCAGTGGTTTTTCTTTTTTTAGGTACACTTTTAGGTTTCATACCTATTAATCCATTTATACTAATAAATATGATTAGTGACAGCATAAAATTTCAGCAAAGGTTAACTTTTTTTTAGTGTCCAGGAAATGTGTTTGTATTTCAGTCAAAAAGTTAACATGCATAATTATTCACAGAAGTATCCAATGTGTGCTCACAATTTTGACCTTGTACTTTTCTGTGCATGTTTTCAAACCAAAAGCAGGAAGAAGTCCTGAATCTTCTAGTTCAAACAAAAAGAGCCTGTGGTATTTTAGTGTGGTCTTCCACAGCTACCCAACAGACAACATACACATCATTCTCAGGATTAAGCACCAATGTTTGCTGTGAAAGAAACAACAAGGAAACATAAATGTTTCTTATATGGTCCTGAAAGATGCAATTAATAGTGCAATTCATTACCTCCAAAAGCATGTGTCCGGTAACCGGAACTAGATGGAGAATGGAGCTGCAGCTGAGATGTAATGATCCAAACTACTCGAAACACATATTCTGTGAAGGCTTGAAGGTCTTTGACTGTATATGAAGTTTTAGATACTACCTGGATTAATGCAGAGGCACAATCAGATTTTTTTCTTCCTCCATCTGCAGCTACTAGGTAGGGTGTTACCAGGGCAAAAGAAGTCTCATACAACAACATACATATTTCAGGATACAAAAGTGCAGCATCCTAAGTCTAAATAAGAGGAAATTCTTGGAGCTATCTTTAGCATACACTTTGATTTTCCATCCTTTCAGAACTTTTTTTCTTCTCTTTCTTTCAGAACACACTACCAAATCTAAATAATGAGCGATGGATAGAAGGATGGATGCAATGCAACAGTAAATTTGAAGAATAAGGTAAAAAACCTAAAATAATAACATATTTTTATGTTATGTATTTTTGTTATGCTATGCAATGTTATGCTATGTATTTTGTTATGTTATGCAATGTATTTTAAACTGTTGATACATATACTACAGGTTTAGGATCCAAAGTCTCCTAGCTACCTTAAAGTATTTATGGTCTGAAGTCATTGTTCCCCATTATTTCACCAATTATTAATTCATAAGAACTTCCTGCTTAGCAAGTTGTCTTTACCTTTGATTTGCCGCACCAGCTTGTCATGCTCTGTAAATTGATCCAACAAAGATGATGGCAAGATAACAAGTGTATAGTTGACGCAAAAGAACATAATATGAGAATAACCATACTGAGTCACAACAAAGGTCTATCTAGCCAAGAATTGTGTCTCTGACAAGAAATTTCTCTAGGGAAAGGTATAAATAAAAAGAAAGCCTACAGTGATATTTCTCCTGAATACTCTCAGTCTTGCCATTTTATAAGCATGGCTGACCATGAAACAATGGCAATGTTTGCATTTAGTAGAACTCAGTTTTTTTCTTCCATTAATTTGTCCAGCCACTTTTCAACCCCCATTTAGTAATTTTAGTAATTGTAATATTTAAGAGTTTAAATTTAGGAATTTAACACCCACGTGTGCCAGGATGCAGTTGAACATTTTAACTACACATTCATTGAGGAAATACCTTCATTTGCTAGTTTTGAACCTCCTACTTGCTAGTTTCCATCAAAGTTCCATGTTCCTGTGTTGGAGGAAACAGGGAAGAATTGTCCACTTCTCAGCTTCTCCATGTTGTCATGATTTTGCAAACCTCTTTCATGTGCCTAACATGTTATCCAATATTTTTCAAAAATAAAATGAAAAGCAGAGAAGAACCTATTTCCTTGCAAAGTAAAAGGAAGTGTCCTCCTTTACCTCTGTGTACCTCCAGTCTCCAGGGAGCTGACTGAACTTCCACTGGATAATATATTTCACCCCAGAGATGTTAGCTGGCTTCCACCCTCCTGTGACACTGTGGATTCCAATGGTAGATGCAAATGGTGCCCTAGGCTTGTTCAAGTAGTCTGAGGAGAAAATGCAATACAACAGTAAGAAAAAAACCTTTCATCACAATCTCTGGGTCTTAAGGGTAAAAGCCTATTACCCCACACACCTGAAAGCTGTGAAGCCAATAAAAACACACAAAAGAATATATTGGAAATGTTGCTGAATAAATAACATGACATTTTAAAGACAATTTGATAAGTAAGCCTGAACTGGGCCAAGCTCAATGTGAGAAAACCTGACTACAACTCTGTGCATGTGTAAATACACTTTAAGTTACAGGTACTAAGTAAAATTTTGCTGAATAGAAACCTAGTGAAGGCACAGGAGACTTCTGAAGAGATTTTCAAGGGGCCTGTTTCAATAGCACTGTATTGGCCCAGTTGTTCCCACATAAGTTGCAGGAGCTTTTGGCAATGATTTCAAGATAGCAGACAGGTCAAGGATGGGTGCTTGACAAAGTATCATCTCAATCAGTTGAGACCAAGTTCAAAAGATTCCCTCCATGAAAGGGAGGAAAAAAAAGTTTTACTGTAAGATAGAGTTAACTTAATCGTATTTGTTAAAAGAAAAAGAAAAGTGGTCATTTTCTGATGAATTAAAACACAAAAGACATTCCTATTTTTTCAGGGAAATCCAGATAATAGAGCAAGACTATAATCTTAAAACTGAATTTATCAGACTGTGAATTGGACACAGGTCTCTATTCAGACTTACGCTGTGCTTCAGCTCCATATGCATCCTCTGCACGGCTACAGCCAAACTTACAGGAAACCGTCTGTGTAGGGTACAGAACTCACTGGTTATTTTTGTGTAAAGGCAAACTTCCTCCTAGAATTATGCAGACACATTTTAAATCCATACAAATCTTGTGGACATTCTGAATACATACAGACTCTGTGGAAATCATTACATTCATTCTAAAAAGCGACAGTACCACACAAACTCACTCCAAAGAGCTTCCCGAGAGTCTTTCCATCAATTCACTGGGCACTGAATTAGCGTTTTACTCCTTACACACAGTCCCTTTGTGGAAAGCACAAATGTGGGGCTACATTAAAGCGGGAAATAGACTTCAGTGACAACCATGGAGTTGGGAAGTAATGGTTTTTAAGTTGCTAATGATAAATTCCACATGTTGGATTTCACCTTTTCCCGCTTCATGTATTTCCTATGAATGAGGACATTCTTAGAAATGTACTTCCAGTGAATTTTCAAAAGAGTTGAAATTAACAATTTGTAAGAGCAGCCATGCCTAATTCACGCTTCCTTGTTAGTAGTTACTCCTCCTGGTACAGTCGTGTCTACAAGCTGCAAACATAACAAATACCCCAGGGCAGTGAGTTCTCCACACTCACAGCCTAAGAACAGAAAATTCCCAAGAGTTTTCAGTTTAGGTAGGGAACACAGACATAGTGTTACCCTGCTTTGTAGGTAGAGAACTTAAGAAGAGGTAGTAACATTTTCCAGGTATATTTCAGTAGCTTAAAAATTACATGCAAAACTGACCTTCCTGGAAAGCCAAAACTTTTGAGAAGTCACGGTTTGAGCTTTTCTAGACAGGCATTTTATTTGGGCTCATTTTATTCTGCAAGTTCATTTGGCCTATGAAATCTTGAAGTATGCTTCATACTGCTGCCACCTTTCACATGATAATTAACCTTTAGATCATTCAGAAGCAATTCATTGTGTTAAGTGAGCAAATATTTTAAATTGCTCTTCCTATGATTCTAGGATATACATTTCCAGCACCCTACAGAAACTGATAAGGCATGTTTTTTCAGACAACACAGTTGTAGTTGAGATGGATTTAAATACTTGCTTAGCTGTGTATTCCTATATACATTATCTTGCATCTAGGCATTTGGTGCCAAGTGCAAACACTTAAAAATTTTTTTCCAATGTTTTGATATTCAGAGAAATAAAATACTTCCCAGTGAATTATCGTGACTGTTAGCAGGCAAAGATCCATGTATTAGCAGACATCAGTTATCAACCATACACTGGAGCTTTCATTTACAATCAAGCTTTCTTTAGTTTGTAGAGGATAGTGTCCCCAGATTACATGCTGATTCATAGTGCCTTCTGCTTCGTTCAAGATAGACATTTCTGACCATTTGTTTTTTGTTATGTTTTTCTTTCTTCTTCTGATCTTTGTCCGAACCATAAATCCAATTTTTGCTTGAAGTAAGAGGATTTCTGAAGCTCTTAGCCTTGGAAATTTTGAGAGAAATTTGCTGTCTGCTCTGCCTGAAAACAAGAAATCCTCACATATTCTCCATCAATGAGAACTGCCCCTATAGGAGACAAATTCTGCTGCCCTTTCTTGTGAATATTCCCACTAAATTCAGTAGCACTCTTCTGTTCCCAGGTGAGAGGTAATATCTAACAGGAGCAATACTACCAGATTTCAGTCCCAAGGCATAGTCACATGACTGAGCTGAGCCAACACCAACGGAAAAGTCCCACTCTTACTCCAGCTCCTTTCCCCTGCAGACTGCAATGACCTGATCCTCTCCATGCAGTGACCTGGTGCTCACCTGACCGTGTGGGGAGTCAAGTCAGCAAGCTGATCCAGTGGAAAGATAATCGCAAAAGCCCTTGCAGAGTTAGTGAATTTAACTGGCATATTGTGTGGCCAGACAAGCAAAATAAATCCTCCAAAACCACCACCACCAAAAAAAAATAACCAAACACAACCCACACTAATTCTGTGTTTCTACAAAAGTAAATTGATTACTTCTTAGACTGTTCCCACACTCCAAAACCACCATTTAGTGTATTTGTAAAGCTTTGTCATCATCCTGATTTCACAGGTTAAAAAGCATTAAACAAAATCAAAATCAATCATTTCAATCAAATCTTCAGCTTCCCATTGGGTTTGCATTCTACTTGGGATCCCCTCCAACTCCTCCATCACCTGCTTGAAGTGTGTTGCCCCCATGTGGGTACAACCTTTGTACTGAGGTCTCAACAGTCCCAAACACAACCCTGCAACCCTCTCATCCCCATCCCATCTTACACTCTATGTTCATGCTAAAAGGGCCCCAGAAAGGCACCATCTCTTTACTAGCACTTTATGTTGCTTCATACTTATCACTGTAAATGCCAGTCCATCTGCAGCACAGACCAGGCATTCTCCATTTGAGATGTCTTTCTAAAGGGCAACACATTGCCCCTTATTGAGTTGTATTTTACTTCGTTCAGATTCTCTACCCAGTCAAGAGAGTGTTTTTTCTTCTAGCTCCCACTCCTTGTTCACACTTCTCACCAAGCTGGTGTCATACCAGCCTTAATAAGCATTCCCTCTGGATCATCTTTGATGGCACTAATGAAAAACTGGATAGAACAAGACTCCTGTGAAAGCCTGTATTTTAAATAGGTCTGTACTGTGTTCCTTACTGGTGTGATTATTCTGCTTTCTTTAAAGCAAGTCTTTGCTACACAGCGGTTTTTAGTGCAAACATGTCCTTAGCCACCATGCTGGAAGAAAGGATTCAAGTACTTAACTCATTCTTCAGCTTTAGGGAACATGAAAAAATTACACCTGGACTGATAAGTTTGTGTATCTACATTGTATCTCTTAGCACTATGTGGACATAGTAATCATTGAAATTGTTACTTTTTGTAGTGATCTGATAACATTTAACTTACCTCAGATGCTCTGGTGAATGTCTTGTTCTGCCAAGAAGCAAATTAATAAAATGTAGGATCAGCATAAATATAATCACAGAGTATTTCAAACAGTTAATATAAATTAATTAGTAGTTTTTTACAGTGAACATACACTACAAAACCTTATCACAGGCAAATACTGAAAGAAGGAAAACCAACACTTGAAAAACCAGAAAGTCAACACCAAAGTGATGCCAAGGATGAATAAGCTTCAGGTGCTCAAGAGGTCCAGAAAAAAAAGCAGTTTAAAAACTATCATGGCAGTTGTCCCAGACCAGTGCTAATTCTTATCCATCTGGTTTAGTAAAAGTAAGAAATCAATCCAGTGAAGACCATGTGCTTCATTTACGTCTGCATACAACTCAGACAGGGCCCAGTACAGTAAAATCCTGAAAAGGACTAGTTCTTTCCCACTGCCTGAAAATCTGGGTTGGTGGTGGAGCTTAATGAACTCTAGCATATCCCCACATTTGGTCAAACACAATGAAAACTTTTTATATTACACGTAACTCCCATAGCAAGAATTATTATCTTCCCAAAAGAGAATTTATAAATGTACTGAGAGAAAATATGGACATTACATCTTTTCATAGAAACACTGCTCTGGTAAGGTTTTCCACATCTGCCATTGGATAAGGTACTTGATGGACTGGAGACAAATGCTATAGAGCCAAGGCTAAGGCAATACTCACACATTTCAGTGGGCAATTGATTTGCACCATTGCATCCCAAAACTGACATCCCTGTGTGCACTGCAAAGACAGAGTGTGGCTTTAAAAAGGACTTTGAAACCACAGTTATAAAAAGGAGGGATACTCCAGCACTAAGGGTGAGGACAATAGTTCAATTTCCAGCTGCAGTAAAACATTCTGCATGACCAAGTCCCTTAGCTCCTTTGTGCCCTGGTTCCTTAGCAATAAAATAGGCATTTACAGCCCTTAAACTCTGTAACAAAAATATCAAATATACCAAAGATTATAGGTACTCAGATACTACAGTAAGGAAGTTATGTTGTATAGTTCCCTTCTCAATGTAAAATCAAATATAGAGCAGAAGAAAAAATAAACCATGCTTATTCTGTCCCATCCACTTCTTAATGGTCATGTACATTTTTCTTTCTAAAGGGAAGCTGGAAAGGAACAACTTTGGAAGCAGGAGACTGATGTCAAGCATTACAAAGCCTCATTAAAAAAAACAGTAAGGCTTGGTAACACTGAGAAAAGACACACAGTAACCTAAACAGGTGAGTCAACCTTGCTATGTATTGCCATGACAACATAGCCTTTTATGGTCCCAGCATCATAAATGACCCAGCTTCACCAAATACCAGGCGCTGAGAGGCTGCTTCCCACTAGTCTCTGGAAAATATTGATGACTGAATTCTCTCCCGCTCTTCAAGTATAGCTCCCAGATTGAATTGCATTTGAAATCTGACCTAGGAGAACATCAGCTAAAGTCCTCACAAGAATGCTGCTATGGAAAGCTCATGTTAAACTAAAGAGTCCCCATGATAGACACAACCATTTGAAGTCCTACAGAGCTCTAAATTTTCAAGAGTTGTAAGTTTTCTCCCATCAGAACACTGAGAAAAAATAAACTACTTAACTGTACAAAGGTAGGTGAGTAAAAAAGTTTTAATGATTTGCACTTTGGAGGGAACACTAGTTCCCTCACTAGTTCTCAAAAATGAGTGATTATGCACTTTGCAGTTCACAAATATGAACGTGACTCACAGCAGAGATCCACATCCTTTACACATTTTCTTTAAACAAAAAAAGATAATTGTGTATTTAATAATTTGAGCCAAATCTAAGCACACAACCTACTGACTTACGCCAGACAGGCAACAGTGCACATTTGCGTGAAGGCTTTGATGATATGATCATTGTACCTATTTTGTTCAAATAGCAGTAACATTAAATGCCAGTAATTAACAAAGTAAACCATTACTCACTGCTCCAGTGATGTCACTAACATTGCAGAGGTTACTAATTCCAAGTTCTCCTTCCTATAAGAGAAGTACATACATTTTTACAAAGAGTCAAAATATTTCCCGAAAATTCTTTGATTAAAATTATTACAGCAATGGTTTCTTGTAAAACAAATTTTCTGTGACTAATGCTTCCTCCTTTGAAGAAATTTATTGTTGACACACCGGTAGCTTCTCATTTGAGACTAATTTCAGAGCACCATCAAACAAAGACATTGGCAGAATCAGTCGGTCTTAATTAAATTATCTCAGGTATGAATTTGGCTCTTATCTCCTGATTCTGGTTCACTGAGTCAATAACAAATGCTTCATAAATATGTTGGGCATAGATGACAAAGCCAAGAGGTTTCGACCTCTTGGGAGCAGAAAAACCTTCCTCAACTAAATGACTTTTGTCTGGCCTCCTTTTGAAGGGGTTTTACACAGCCATATGGTAACCAGCCTTCCTCTTCTCCCGAAAGTGCTCTCGAGCTAAGGTGTCTGGTTTTTTCGCACCATTTGAAGCGTGCAAACCAGTCACTGCCTGTGAAGTGCAAATGCTCTGAAGATGTATCTAACAACCCTAGAGAAGCTGAATATTAGGTCTTAAGTTTTGTCCTGCAAACAGGTAAGAGCACCCTTAATAAAACAACTCTCAGGAAGAAATTTTCAGCACACTGGGCACACCGTGACAACAGTAAGAATCAAAGGTGTCACAAAGCAAACATTAATACACTAAGTAGACTGGAGGCAAAAAAATAAGATTTACAGCTCTCAGACTCCAAGATTATATTTTTCTTATCTGAATCCCTTACACAATATGTCCACTGAACATAAATGTGATTTTCCAGTCTTTCAAAGCTGAGAGGAAGAGCAACTTATTTCTTATACTGAATTAATTTCAGCTTAAATCAAAGGATCCCCATTAAAGTTATCATTGCATGATAGGTTTCCATCAGGGAAGGCAATTAACTCTTTCACTGGTGCAAGAGTTAGAAATAGTTTTAAACAAACTGCCAGAGAAATGTATGAAATAAAATGGAGCAGGTGACAGTCCTCTGCAGCAGGTTTCCACAGTTAGTTAGCCCCAAGGCACAAAATGTCCTTTCTACAGAGCAAAGGTACATGGTCTTCTAAACAGCATCAACATTTCAGGCAAATAGAAACAAGAAGGTAACTTCTGAAAGCCTCATGCAGAATTATTGTTTGGAATTGAGAGGTTTTGCTTATCTTTGTCATGCATCAGCAGAAGGAAAAATAATAAAATTCACTCGACTACTCAAAGGAACACTAAGAAAGTATAAGATTAAGGATCCAACCACTTTAATACTTAAAGAGATAGCCACAATTTAAAGCATAAGTGACTCAAAAAAGGTGAACTAATTCAGGATAATTGTGCGAGCCACAGATTCTCAGACAATTTCTTGTGAATTTACAGTTTTCCTAGGTTTATTTAAGAAAAGTCATAGACTAGACAGAAACGGGTAAGTAAAGTGAATAAATAGAAAGAACAAAGGTTTCTTTCCTCCACCCTCCAGGGTCTTTAGTGTTTTTAGTAATTTCAGGAGCTGTTGGAACATAAGTATATAAAGAAAGTACGAAGAATTCCCAAACAATCTGGTTAATAGGATTTCTTCCCTACCAGGTTCCACAAATTCAAATTTTAAACATTAGTTCTCAAACTCTGCTTTTACTCAGATACAGTCTTTAAAATAATTTTGAAAAAGCTGATACATAATAGAAAATTCTTACAGCAACCATCTATATTTCAAAAGATTAAGTACAGTTTCTCAAAATTTACCAGGTCACTTGTACATAAGTTTTGACAGTTTTTTGAGAAAGTACAATACACTGCAGAAATCCATACAGCGTAAAAAGCAGCAAGTCTGTTTAGTGGGAGATCCCACAGGCAAGTGTTCCTCATAACTTAAACAATTTAATCTGTCAGTGTGATTCTTTCGTTGACTTGGCCATACGAGCTCCTTTTAGCCTAGATGACGGAGACGCGACTGTGAAATTTCTGCATTTCTGTTTATTAAATATTTTTTAAATCCTTGTTTACACTCTGATCCTTCAACAACTTTTCAGCTTCCTGGAGCATTTTTCTTGAAATTACGCAACCTCTATCTCATAGTTTCTTATTAAACCACTGAAACAAAAAAGTTGACCAATGAAAGTCAGGGTATCTCCTTACATAAATATCATTAATGTAAAGAGGAAATTAAGTGCAGCGCTCTTAATCAGGCACTCCAAGCAACATGGAAACAAGGAAAGAGTGAGAAAAAACTGGCCTAATCTTAATTTCTACTACAATTAAGCTATTTCTAAATATTTTCAAGTGGATGCAACTAAGAAAATTTGTTTGTGATGATGAATAACCTTGTTAGAACACTACAGTTCATATCAGTCAGTACAAAAATGTTAATTAATTCCCTGTTTTAATGACTGTTTCCAAATGTTCCATTTCCACACCAAAATACCACTCAAAACAGACACCTATCTGCCTTCTGATGCAACGTGGACACAAACTAACCAGACCCAATCTGCTTGGGGGTCTCTGTGTGAATGGGCATGATTATACTAGTAAGTTTGTGCCCATATCATGGAATAAAATTGAAGGTGATTGATAGATAAATCTTGTATCTGATTTAAAGAGAGGTGAAGGGTCCTACATAAAGTTGGAGATTCACATTACAGAGGTAAGTGGGAATTCAAGCTTAAGTTACATCCAGCTGCCAGTCTGTGGCACGTGTCTGTTGTACCAGCAGAGCTATCCACAGGGTCATTCTGTGGACTGCAGTAGGAAATCAATCCAGCTTACATGTATGTATGTATATATAAACAAATACTATGTCATTTTTGTGCATGTGTATTATGCATTATAAATAAAATGTGTTATTTTATAAATAACAATGACACATCCTGTCATTGCTGCTTAAAGAGGGGACCTGCTTTCCCACCACACCTTCCCAAGCCCCACTCACTTGCCAGGCAAACATTCCTGCATGTGATAAATCAGGCTGAGAATCTGGTCAACACTAACCCAGCGACAACAGAAGTGAATTGGTTAGCATTAACCTGATGTTGTTTTCTCTGATTCAGGCTGCAGCACAGCCCCATGCGCTGCTGTGCCCATGCACGGTAAGTGAATGGAGCTAAAAGCACCAAGGCAGGAGGAAAGGATAAGCCAGGCTGCAGAGAGCCGGTAGGTATTCCCAAGCACATGGCTCAAAGGTGGTCGGAGGAAGGAAAGGCTTTGTGGAACAGGCACCTTCTTTTTCTTCCACTTGTCCTGGGAAGAATTTGGGGCTTTCCTTGTGCATTATCTCAGCTTCCTCACCACTACTCAAGGGAATGGGGGTTCCTGGAAGAGAGTAAGACTCATCAAAGGTAAGCTTAGCTTTCAACTAAGGGCTTTCATCCTCACAGGTGAGGGGGAGTTACTGCCCCATTTGCTTGTCACTTCTCCACTCCAGAAGGATGCTGCCCCCTCTCCAGCCCACCAGCAAAGCTCCTTAAGAGGGAAGCCCTCAGCTCCAGTCAAAATAAGCCAGTTTAGTCTGACTGCTTAAATAGTAGCTCCTTGCTAATCCAGCTCATCTTGGCTGAAGAAGCTTCGTCAGAGCTCATATAAGCAGCAAAACTGAAGAAGAAACTGGTGACAGGGAGACATAGGCTGCAGTTTCTTCCTGAGGCAGAGCACTTTGTACTTTGGTTAGATCTTTAGGAGATTTAGGACCTTCAGGATTTGGTCTCTAGGGCCAGTAGGTCTATACCAATAAATTAAATGTACCCACACCCATACCTGAGCAGGTGGCATGGGATAACCCACATCCACACTTCAAAAATCACTCATACTCCAAGGGAGGAGAGCCACAACTGAAACACCTATGGGGAATGGCTCCTAGCTTTTACTGTATCCCAAACTGTTCCTGGATATTATTTGGGCTAGTGCTGATGTGGGCCAAAACCAGCCAGGGACAACTCAGACAGTTTAACAGTTGACCTATGTAGTCACTCAGGATTAAGAATGCTGCCTTACATGGTTTTAAATTACTAGCTTAGATGTAGCCCAGGTAAACAAATATGTCTAAATTCAACCTCTTAAAAATTCTTTTTATTGCATTTAACTATTCAACACTTTTTTAGTTTGGGGGTTTTATAGGAACTAATTGATTGTTAGGCTATCTTGGGTCTTGTTTGGGGATGTATAGGGAGAAGCAGTGGGAGGGGAGAAGGAGGAATCAAGTCAAGAACCTGGTAAGGAATGTAATCAAGGTGCATCTGAAAGCCTGAAGAAGAGGTTGGCAGCCATTTAAAAATGTTGGCGTTTGGCTCTTAGGGCAAGGAAATTTGGTTACTATCAAACACACATAACTAAACCTTTCTTTATAACGGGAAAGATTCACCATTACTGATGCTGATAATTCTTGTAGGTGAGTATTTTCACACTCATATATGTGTAGTACATTCATACCTTGTACAAATGGACTTTAACCACTACAGCAATACAGATAGTTAATAAAATAATAACATTAAAGACATTCTTCAAATGAACAACTAGTTTCATGACACAGAAATTTTTCTGACTTCCAACACTGTTTTCCACCAGGTGTCACTGTAACATCCCATAAACCAGGGCCTTCAAAGGAAAAAAGCACTGAAATGTTGTTTATGTTCTTCTAAAACATTAGCCGAACAAATACTAGAATTCACCTGAGTCTTTGGATTTTTCACCTCAATTTCAGGAATTCTTCAGGAAGAGAGTATTTAGGGGCTTTAAAAACTGAACTTTAAAAGGAGGGGCTGTAAAATCTGTAAATGATGGAACATCTTTTAAGTGCATCTCTTCTGTAAAATTGCATCCTGGCACAGAACTAGGGAGCCAAATTATGTGAGATATCATTAATAAATCTTGTCCTTTATATTACAGATTTACTTACAGAATATTTCTTTCATCCCAAAGATCAGCACAGGGAGAGGATCTGCAATGGACAAGACTGGGAATGAGGAAAAAAAAATAGCAGCACAATGAGTAACAGAGAAAAGCAAACTGTATTACAATTCCCCACCTGAACAGCAGTATATATTAGAGCACCTCAGAAACTACAGATTCATCTTTCAAACTCCTTTGAGAGCAATAGAAATATATACAGACAAATGATCAGCCCTGATAGTAATGAATATGGGCTATCATATCTTGAGGAGAAAAATGCATATTATTACTGCCAGTAAAGCAAGTAACATCTTCTTTATACCTGAAATTATCATGATACGCAAAGATAAATCTTTCCTGTTTGTGAACATGCACGTGATTGGGCGTATGTATACATGACTGGTATCATATAAGCAGAATAATGATGTAAGACACAGAGCTTTAGGTCTCCACTGCACTTACAGCAGAAGGCTGAAATTGTCAGCTCAAGGCAGGCTGGCAGCCTCCTCTACCATACACCCCAGCGCACAGACACAAGGTGTTACCCCTACAGCCAGAGCTATCAGTTGGGAAGCATCTCCTGTGCTGCCAAAGATACAGCTCAACATATTAACATAAACTGATGCCAGCTTCAGGTTATTTTAATGTTTCAGAGCAAAAGCTCTCAAATTTCAGGGCAGCCCCTGGCTGACCCAGTCCCAGAGCCATGCCATCATCCGTGCCCCAGTGGCAGCAACCTCCATCAAAAAGGTTGTCCAAGCAGCTCAAGATAATACCCATGCAATTTAATTTTAATCTGCTCCCGCGTGCAAGTCAGACACCCAAAAATCTCATCAAATTAAACATTTGACCATGTGCCACCATTTAAACACATCAGCACATAGTTTCACAAAACAACAGCACAGGACAGCAACTGGAAGGATGGCAA
Source organism: Phalacrocorax aristotelis (assembly GCF_949628215.1). NCBI lineage: Eukaryota > Metazoa > Chordata > Aves > Suliformes > Phalacrocoracidae > Phalacrocorax > Phalacrocorax aristotelis. Next base: position 55,093,816 of record NC_134278.1, read on the forward strand.
AAACAGAAAAGGGAATTCCTGAGGAAGGCCCTAAATGTCTATGTTTAATCTGGGCTGCTTGCATCCTGTTACAGAGCACTAAAACTTCCTTCAAGTCAGACCTCATTCATGAGTCCTATCTTGATGAGGGGGAAAGTTGGGAGAGGTGAGAAAGGAGAAACTGTCAATGCCACAGCCAGCCTACAGGGCAGAGCAATGAAAAGGAAAATCTCAGCTTTTACTCCTCAGTTTCTAATCCCTTTGTCTTGTGAGGGTAGCCTTGAAAAGATGTGAAGCACTCACCAGTGGCGACCGATTTTCATTCTTTTCCAGAGATTACAAATTATTCTCATTTTCCCTCCAGCAACGGGTCCTCATTAACTTTTGAATTTCTCAGCAAAGTGAACAAGGACCCTAAGGGCAAAAAAGTTTCCCTGCACTACCCCTGCTTCCCTCTCCTTTCATTTGTTAGTGCAACTGCTAGGGCAGCTGTTTGTCTGGCAATAACAGCCAGTCGGTCAGGGAACGCTTTGCACAAACAGGGAAGATTGTACAGAGGAACCCCCTGGAGTCTGGCTCAAGATTTATATCTATCTCTGCAGATTAGAGAAGTGGGGTTGGGGAGGGGGGAGAAGCAGACTGTTAAACTGAATCAAATTGGAAAGACAGTCATGCGTGAGATACTTAGTTAAACCAGTCAGGAGACAGGGATTTGTTTCTATTGATCTGCAGTAATGATGACTGGAGAAATGTCTCATTAAAAGGTGTACAATGATGGACTTCAGACTAGGCAAATTTGAGCTGTGGAGATTAACAATGGCAAGACATGTGAAAGAAAATATAAGGAATGCTAAAGGGCAACAAGGATCTATAAATATGCTGCTAAAAAATTCAAATCTGAAAAAAAAAAACTATATCAGGGCTTACTAAACTACATTTGTGTAATGATCCTATATGACATCAGGGGAGAAAGAGAGCTAGCACAAGGTGACAAAAACCTTGCTGTTAAGTAGATAAAGCTTGCACTGCTTTTTGTGTTGCTTCAAAGAGGATAGGTTGGCAAGGTATTCACAAAGCTCTTTACTGATTTGTTCAATTGTATTTAGGTATCTTCTGATTATTACTGATCAAATGTGCAGTCTGAAATTTGAAGAAAACTAGATTTCAACATACACACATAATAGACAGGGCAACAGTATAAGTGTAAAATGGCCCGATGCAGCATGTCTGAAGAAGACTGCATGGAAAAGATTTGCAAAGATTTTTAGAGGGGAACAGAAGGAAAGAAGATTGCATACTGCAGAGGGAGTTACTTATTGCTCTGAGAATGTAGATCACTGTATAAGAAGATATATAAAGCCAAGATTAAGAGAAAAAGAGAAAAAAGAGCAGAAGCAGTAGTGTAGATTACATGATCTTTGTAGAAATCTTCAGAACAGTCAGATGCTAAGCCTGCATAAACATCTCCTGTAAAAGGCTTTACCTCTAACACCTCCTGGTTTCCATGGTATTCCAAAATACCTGAACGTTTAATCTCCTAGTAGTTTCATAAAAAGAAATTGCTCATCCACCAGTCCAGAAAAGTCCAGAAAAGTGCATCTGCACGGAGTTTGTGACATCCAGAGAAGCAACAGTGCCCACCATGCGGGGCAGGAGTTAGCAGTGGCTAGATTCGACCATTTCAATCACCTGCTTGTGACAGTGTGTTGCTGGAGAGCTGTTTGGGTGCACTGCTCACCAGCCTTTTGGTAAATAGCTAGAGTTTCAGTCCCTCTCCCCCAAAAGTTCCTCTCCTCCTCCCCTTGGTGGAGCAGTACCCCCAGGTACTGGCACTGCCTCTGGTCCACAGGAAAAGGTAGCTCCACTTCTCCACACAAGCAAGAGCAAAGCCACTCATAGTAGAAAAAAAAGACCTTTTAAACAAGTTCTCTAAAATGTTTTTGAGCCTCCAGCTGGCAAACACAGGCTTGTTGCAAACAGCTGGAGATACATCTGATCCCTTTTTGTTTGAGGGACAGGAAAATGTCCCCTGGGAAGACCAGATCATGGGACTACTGACACGAGAAACCCTGAGGATGGTAACCCAGCACATCACTTCCACCTCTGTGGGAAAGCCAACATTTTGTCTCGACTCGCTAGCATGTGCCAGCAGTGCAGGCAGCCCAGCTCACTCTTAAGATTTTATCCTCTAAGGGTTTCAAACCCATTTGGAGCATCAACAGCCGCCATGATTTAAGTCGTGGCCTTTTCACAGGAGGCACTGGTCACCCTGCTGGGCAGAGGGGAAGGCCTGAGTGCACCTCCACAGATCAACCCTGCTGAGAGGCGGCTGGTGCTGAGCCCTCCCACCATGCACCTGCTCCCTGGCTCTGGGGACACCCGGGGCTTGGTCCCGTTGCCTCAGCACAGGTCCCTTGTGACACCCGTGCTGCTTTAGGGTATCCCAGAGGTTCACACTGGGCTGGCAGTGTCTGGGTGCCACAGCCGGGGCCCCCCAGGGCAGGGGGTGGCAGGGCCTGTCCTGCCCCCAGCCAGGCACAGGGCAGCCGGGGACACCAGGGCAGCCCCAGCCCCAGGCATCGGGCACCTCCCTGGGGATGGGGACTGGCCGAGGCCAGGCTGGGACGTGGGCCCGTGGCTCAGTGGGGCCTGCCGGCAGGTGGGGTTGGGCTGCGGCAGCTGGGGACCGGCCCTGCTGTGGCATTGCTGGGGCACAGACTGATGATCCCAGGGGTCTGACATGGGGTCCTGGGCCGTGGACAGAGGGTGAGCCCCTTGGGGCTGGGCAGGGACAGCCAGGGCCCCCTCAAATCCCAGGCAGGCAGGTGTTACCCCAGAGCAATGGAGAGCCCTGCCCTTCTGGAGCAGTGGCTGGGAAGCAGGGGGATCATCCAAGCATCTCAAAAGGCAGGAGGTGCCTCTGTTTAGGCCTCTGAACCAAGCCTGACATCTCCATTGACTGCAACAGCAGCACCTTCATTTAGACGTATTGATTTTAAATTAATCACAATGCTTTAAAACAGCCTAAGTATTATCTGTTCCCAGCTGTGTGCACACTGCCCCTCATTCTGGCACTGACATGCTGTCAGACCCACAGCAAAGTGGTTGTTCTGGTGTCAAACCACCTTTTCCTTTCCTCAGCTGAGAAATTTTCCTGACAGCTGAGGGAAGTTTCCTTCCTGGGGAAGTTTTCTTCACTGAGAAGTCAGGCAGACGCCAGAGCAAGGAGAGGGACAGGCACACAGAGCTACACCTGAACACGAACGGTGAGGGTACGCACCAAGGCTGAGAGGATTTATCGCTCTGTCAAAGACAGCAGCCCTGACATCTTACCCAACCCCTCCCTTTCCCTCCCACCATGTTCCCAGATCTCAGTTCCCCCTGCCCTAGTGGTGTGGTCATTCTCCCTTGAACCAGCTCTGGTGCTTTTTGATCCCCTACTGAGCTAATTCAGGTCCCAGACAGCAGAAAACCATTCACCTTGTTGTCAATGAAATGTTCTGCTGGCTCAGCAAGTTGAACTGGCTTAACAACATCAGGTGAGCATCAGGAAGAGGGGATGTAAGGCCAAGAAAGGGACCTTTTGGCCAGGCTGGTTTGAACCCTCATTCTAACAGCTGCTATTGTTAACTAAATTTAGGTCTGAGGATACATCATTTTCCCTTAATAGAGAGAAGCCTGGGGTTCCGGGTCTGCTGCTCATGATGTGTTTGAAAGTGATCTTGTACAATAGAGCAGTGACCTCTCTCTGCATTATGATAATGCAAATAGTAAGAGTTGACCTGTAATGGCGAGCACATCTGGACTCCCAAAAGGTTTGCAAGACAATTACAAACTTAAGCTGTAATGACAAATACTACCTCAAGGTAAAGCAGGGTAAGAGAGTAGAAGCATTAAACAAGTGATGACATACTAGTTCATATGTTTATGCTCCCAAGATTAAAGATATAAATTAGCTTATGAAAAGTATATTATTTTTTCAGTACTGCCGTGGTGGGTTGACCTTGGCTGAATGCCAGGTGCCACCAAGCCGCTCTATCACCCCCCCTCCTCAGCAGGATGGTGGGGCAGGGAGAAAATAAGATGGAAAAAAACCCCTCGTGGTTCAAGATAAAGGCAGTTTAATAAAAGCAAAAGCAAAGGCTGTACGTAGAAGCAAAAACAAAACAAAGATTTTATTCTCTACTTCCCATCAGCAGGCGATGTCCTGCCACTTCCCGGGAAGCAGGGCTTCAGTACGTGCAGCAGTTGCTCCAGAAGACAAATGTTGCAGATAATGAATGCTCCCCTTCCTCCTCCTTTCTCTTAGCTTTTATTGCTGAGCAGACATCATACGGTATGGAATATCCCTTTGGTCAGTTTGGGTCAGCTCTCCTGGCTGTGTCCCCTCCCAAGATCTTGCCCACCCCAAGCCTACTGGTGAGGGGGGAGAATGCTGGGGAGACAGCCTTGATGCTGTGAGAGCACTGCTCAGCAGTAGCCAAAACACTGGTGTGTTATCAACACCTTTCTAGCTACCGATACATAGCACAGCACTACGAAGGCTGCTTAGGGGAAAATTAACTCCATCTCAGCCAGACCCAATACAATTACTTTTATGCACAAACAAAAGCATACATGCAAACACCCCTCTTCTAATGCTGAAAGGAGTCAGTGGAGCTCAAAGAAGACAGGAATGCAGTAGAAAATCTCTAGATCAAAATAGATGTAACAATTACTTATGTTAAAACAACTGGTACTGTAATAACTATTTTTGAGAAGAGGCTTCTGTATTTTCTTCTTCTTCCAGCAATTTTTGGGATATGGGCTAAATTACACACCAGAGAAAGTCTGTCCTGTGAAAAAGGCTAATGTGCCCTTTTGCAGTAATCCACAGCAGAGACTGCATCCTTCAACCCCTGCAGACACTCGTGTTCACAGTCCAGTATACTGGTGGATACCCATCCTAATAGCAATTTAAGTGAAGGTTGAACAGCAGAGGTGCAGGCACACACTCTCTTCTGCTGCTCTGCAAGCTGCAGAAGTTGAGCAGAGCAGAGAGCTATAGGTACAGCAGTATCTTGAAACACTACAGCAAGATCCATCAAAACGTGGAAAGTAAGGGCCCCAAGGAGCACTCAGCACTGCTGTCAGAACAGGCTCCCTCGGTAACTACAAGGTGCTTTAGATTTGGCCCAAGAACTAAGCCGAAGGCAGAGACTCTGCCCAAGCAGGACTGCTAAGTAGCAATGCTTCCTTTGGCAGAGTTTCCAGGTCCAGAAAGAATGCCCAGGCACATACACTTTAATGACTGTATGCCAATCAAAATAGCTTGTTGCTTTTTTGCACATGGTTTTCAGATAAAGACAATACATATGAGAAATTGTCTATATGTGTATTTCTATAAGACCAGTAAAACAAAATAGCTATAAATATTTCTCTTGTGTAGCAACAAGTTAGCCTTCACTTGGTAGAATGGCTGTCTGCAAATGTTATCACTATTTTCTGACTATGGCATCTCTGTCATGTTGTGTTTTTAATTTTGCTTCAGTGTTTGCTATTTTATTGCATTAATGTAATTCCACAGATCAAAACAACAACAACAACAACAACCACCAACCCCAAACCCTGGAACACTAACACAGAGCAAGGAACATCAATAAAAAATATTGGGTTTAAGATGTGAGGAAGTAAGTGAAGGTTCATGGTCCACCACAGCCAGCCTCTGCAACCAGAGGAAGCCAGTGTGGGATGACCTACATGTGCTCCAACAGTGGTTTGTAACTGAGAGGAGGCTGAAGAGCAGCCGGGCTCCCTGCTTCTGCTTGTTTAGAAGAGGTTGAACTGGCAAAATGAGAAGCCATAATTCACCACCTTGCCAGCAGTAGGAGTGGATAATGTGACTCAGGATATATGATGATTATTTTTCAATGGCTTTGCCTCTCTAGGTCCCTACTAGTGAGGGCATATTGGTGGGAGTGTGGGAGTGTGGGAGAAGGACCAGATAATGCCACGAGAATGAATCAAAATCCATTTGATCTCTCTCTTTTCCAAGTAAAAGCTACAAGGTTAGTCAGAAAACAGATCAACAGTGTTAACACGAATCCTGATGATTGATTAATATACCATGCTCATCTTTTTTGAAATAGTAGGTCAAATACCTAAAAATGCATAAATGGTACAGTATTCAAATGTAGACAGCAGAAGTCTGAGCCTAAAAGATTATGGTAACCCCTGAAAATGAGCTCAGTCCTCGTAATTGCCAGATGAGCAGGATGCTGTGTGAGAAAGACAGAAGCTGCAGGGACTTGGGTCCTCTCTAGAGACAAGAGGTATGTGTTTCTACCACAGGACTATAGCAGGTAATTATTACCATGGTTAGTTTTGCCCCAGTTTGAGCCAGCAGCAACACAGCCTTGGGTATGGCAGACTGCACCAGCACCGTGCTCACCGCTTGGGATTCTGGTTGTCCATCCTGCATCCCTTTGTGCTGCACTAAGTTGAGGCACCCTGAGCCCAGACACCCCATGGCATCTCCTCTGTGAAGCTGCCCATTCCTCTGGGCATAAGAGGAAGTGTGGCTGGGTAGTGGGGATTGTTGCAGGGACTTTGGCCACACACAGGTATTCTCTGCCAGTATCGGTCATGCCAGCTGAAGGTTTTCTTGCTCCTAGCTGCTCAGTGCTGTTCATCCACTGGAGGAATGTCTACAGATGAAGCCAGCTGGGTTCACTCAAACCTTTTAAGTTGCTGTGGAAAAAATATGTACGGAACAGGTAAGAAAACACATCTACTGCAGAGCCTTTAGAGTGGGAACTCAACATGCCCAGGCAGCAAGACCTACAAATGAAGAATAGGCAGCAGAGCTGCTCACCCAGTGAAAGCCTGGCCCCAGTCCTAATATCTGCCATCAGCACAGGCGAGCAGCCCACAGGAGGTGAATTCCCAGACTGAATCCACACAGGCAGTCAGCCCAACCCTGCCACCTTGCATCAAAGACACCACTATACTCAAGGCACATCACATCCGATTTTGGTGGACAAATGCCATACTGGACATAGAGGAAACAATTAAAATATAATCTGAATTTAAGTCCAGGCAGCAGAGCTAACTAGGACTCAACTACATATATCACATTTCAAAAATGGCCCTTAGGACCATTTGTGAATCCCAGGGCCAAGGGCAACCACCAGTATGCATGTCTAGCCTAACTAAGAATACACTATCTTTAATGAAAAGACACAGACAGGAGGATGCCAGAAGTTCTTACTTTGGGAAGGAATATTTGAGAAATGATACTGTCCACATAAACCTAACTTCAAGTGATAAAAATTCTCAATTATTCATCATTTATTATCTTGTGAGGAATGAATGTCTAAAACTAATTTGAGTGTTCACCAACCTGCTACGTTGTCTTTCTGTAATCCAGTTATCTTTGACAAGGAACCTAAGGTAGGCTTTAATTTTTTTTTTATTTCATACACATGCAGAATAATGCATTGAATACTGTAATTAAAGTATGAGAAAATATTCAAACTCTAGTCCATATTTTTTTGAAAGTATTTTTTAAAGACCCAAAGGTCTTTACAAAGAGAGATGACATTTGATCAGTTTTTTAATATTTAATAAATAGTCTGGCCTTAAAAGCAATTGACAGTGAACCCTCAAACTATATATACAGTTGTAATCCACAGCTGTGACAGTTATGAATTACAAGAATTTGACCTTGTAATTCATTGGTGTAATGCCCCAATGCTATGTGGAAAAGTTGCATGAGAAGCTTTTTCTCCACACATAATGATTATCACAGATTTATGACCCATGCTTCCACTATGCATAACTGGTTTACTTCTGTGAAGCTCCCGAGGAGTGCAGACTTCCACAGGGCCCAAAGTGAGCACGAGGAGAGGGGAGGGAGCACATTCCCACGCATTACTAAATTAATAAGCATGAATCCCATCCCTCTTCAAAGAAATCAAGTGAAGAGAAAGGCAGCCATCTCTGGACTTAACTTTTCAACCCCTGAGGCTTTCCGCCTGAGTTCTTACCACACCCTGCAAGAAAAGTGCAACATGGCATGAACACTTGAAATTAGGAAGGAGGGCTAGATCTGGTGTAAACTGGATGATTTCTGTTAAATAAAGAAGTCACTCAGCTCATACTTGTATTTTCTTTCAGCTCTCTAAGCTCTTACTTGTAGAGCCAGGGGTATAGTGATCAAGACAACAGTGTGTGAACTGCCCTCTATAGTATACATTAGGCTGAGTGCCTCACTTGCTATATTAGAAATGGGTAAACTCTGCTTACCTGCATTACTTCCATTACTCCACACCTTTTTGGGAAGAATATAACTAGACCAATTGCTGTCTTTATTAAAAAAGCATGTGATTCAAACATAATTGCTTGTTCCTGGAAGTGACCACAGGATTGCTTCATATTTTGCACAAGTAATTTCTTAGCTCCTACTTGGATGCAGCCTCATAAACATGAGTAAATGATTAAGACTACTTGTTTCTCATGGAAAAAAATACAGACTATGCAAATTCAGCTGTGAACTCCCCCTCAGAAAAAAAACATGCTACAGTGAAAAATTACATACTACCTATGTATTAAGGGGGGAAAGTTATCTTTTAAATGTATGAGGGCTAATACCTTACAGAAACAGGAAAATTCTTAAAAACACCTATAAAAAGCAATGAGAGCTTTGTCACTGACAAATTGATCAAGGATGCTGCCAGCTAGTCAGTTATAAAATAGTAGGCTCTGTTTTGACAAAGTGTGTCATGAATCTTTAGATCACAATATTTTTCAAGACAACCCTAAAACAATATGTTTAAACGAAAAGGAACATTCTGCCCCACATTTCTTGACAGAATTTAAGACAGCAGCATGGCACGTCTGGTTGATTATCTTTAAAATCCGGATGATTAGCAACTTTGATTTTGCTCAAAAGTAAGACAAATTATGACCTAAGACTACCAAGCAGCTGTGAGAAGCTGCAAAATATGTGGCAGTGGGACAAATGATTAGTCTTCAGCTTGATCTCATAATTACATCATAATAGGTGACATGAGTAGATAGGTTACAGTAATTAAAGTGATGAAAAGTGCACATTCTTCCCCTATATGGCTCTCATTAGAGTTACACCCAACTGCTGCTGTTGTAGTGAATGAGGCTGGGTATCCTCCTTAGCATCCAATTATCCCACAGGCATCCCCTGCCAGCGCTGGTAAGGGCCCTGCTACCGCTGCCCCTCAGACAAGGCCTATCGTTCTCTGTTGCTGAAAATAAAATACAAAAGTTTTGAAGCCTGCTGCAGTTTGGTTTTCTCTCCCAGAGATTATGACACAAATTTATGGCCCGCGATTTCTTCTTCCATGTTCTTAATGTCTAAGAATATTTATGGTCTCTCCCCCTGGGGATATTTGCTACCAGGGTAATTGCATAACACCAGTATTAGGGTTCCAACTCATCCGTATGGGTGTGGCAGCGACCTGTGCCAGTGCAACTTAAATTGCTTCTTCTCTCTGAAGTTTTTTTCTGTCTGGTTTTTGCCTCATGTTTCCCTTAAAGTAATGAAGTACTCAGTCATTATATCCTCTAAGTTACTTGCTCAGAACTACTTGAAAAGTGGAAATGTTATTTTACTAACTCCTTCACTCCTGTACATTTTCACACCTGGAGAGGGATGCTTACAGCAAGGATGGATGGAGGTGGCTAACATGAGCCTCACCGGAACCAAGGCTGTCTCTGACAACAAGAACTAAGTCCTGCAGGCTGCTGCAAATGCGGAAGACCTTTTTTGCAGCAGTAGTTAGGTGAATATCCAGAAGTCCAGAGGACTCCTGGAGGTCAGTCCATCTCCAGCTGGTTTAATGGTATGCAGACCTTAATAGAGGGTGGTGTTATACAGACTGAAATGTCTTTGCTGCTCTGTGGGCATGGCCTTAGCCTTCAAATGATACAAGCACAGTACAGCACACTGTGTCCATTAAATACTCTACATACACAGAATAATTCAGGTCTGTCTCAAGGGACTCTCTAGACTTTCTAAGCCATGCCACAGCCTTGCAGCAGCACTGACTTTGCTGTAGCCTAACCATTTTTTAACAAGGAGAGCCCCTCACATATCAGGTACAATTGTTGAATCTAGACACATCTCAAGCTTTTACTTCATATGTTTCTTCTTCTGAGTTTTATACAGCCACCACATACACTTCTGGCAGAACACAGTACCTGAATACACAGAGACCAGCAATTAGCGCATTTTGTTCCCAGCTTTATCTTGTAAATCCATTATACTGTTTGTTTTGCACCAATGAAAATGCAAAATCTGGCCCATGTATAAAGACCATTAAAAGACCTCTCAATCTGCAAGCTATCCTTCCGCTAAATGACAAGATTAACATACCTCTCAATGCCTAGAATTGTTCTTGGGCTTTATGATTTGTGACCTCAGGTCCTCTCCACTTCATTGTGCCTTACAATTCCTCCCCCTTCTTCTACACATTCAGCCAAGAAAGTGCTTACTGCTTCTGAACAGGAACTTTCCTTCAGCTGCACAACAGCAAGCCTGCTCCAGTAAAATGAAACTTAAACCTCTTTATATAAATCAGGTTTTTGGTTTCTTCCCCCCCGCACAAACGTACTAAACAAGATGCTTTTGAAAGAATGTATACAGTGTCAAGCTTGCAAGATAAACTTAGGTAAACTCTTCAGTGTGTTATTCATTCTTCCTCTGCCCCTTGTCCCAGACAAACCACCAGCTTAACATCACAAAAGGACTCTTAGGATGCTTTAGATCTGCTTAGAAGAAGCTCTTTCAGTATGTGTTACATACAAGTATATAACGGTATATAACCAGTGGAGGTAAGAGGCAAATCCAGGAAAGTATGGACTGTACAAGTCTATAAATGAAACCTGGGTATGTCCATGCCATACTGACCAACCACCTTCCAAAATGTTTTGAGCTGATTTTGTCCTGAAGTCCTTGTCTTGCTGTTCAACCTGAGGTCAGACATCCGTGGAGTAAAACCATAATTTCTCATTTGCAGGTGGCTGCACAGTAAAGGTATCCATATAATGAACACTAGATGAGATACATTATCTAGTTGTAGGTGAATCAGTTAATACCATTTGCTTTAAACACAAAAAATACTCCTAACTGGTATGCTTTGAAAACTAACTGTAAAGGAAGGGCACATGCTAATGTTAAAAAGTAGGCTGTCTACATTCTTGGGTAAACCCTGTCTCTTCCAAATTAAGGCAGTGTTAGTGACCAAAATCAGTTGCATTAAGCTGTCAGAAGTGGTCTGCCAGGGAGTTTTCTTGTTGTGAAGCTCCCATTGTGTGGCATCTCCACCAGTTATTGGTAAGGCTGGATGTATGCCTTCTTTCTGAATTAATCTTTTGCCTTGACTCAAAGCCCTTGCCTTTAAAACCATATTTATTTAAAAGCTGGTTTTAATTCTCCTCCTTAGAAAGGGAAATTTTGAAAAGTACACATGAACCAATGTAGCATTGTGACAGAGGTTACACAAGTCCTTGAATAACAGCTCTGAGAGCAACAGATTACTTCATTCATCTTAATGATTATTTAATCTTGGAAGATGACAGTAAGTTCCTTGCCTACAGCATATTGAGAACTGACAGAGAGAGGGCATGATAAAGTAATGTGAATTTAATAGCAAAATAAATAATAGAGAAGCTACTGCACTGATTGCGTTATTCATTATCCTACTGCACTCGATAGGAAACTCGTGCTTCCCACATCTTCTGGAAGAAGTGAAGTTTCCACCTGAACATTATAGACATTTGAAAAGGGAAACACGTGGCCTTGGACAAGCAACAAGCTCCTGCTGAGCCCAGGGCAGAGAGGAGACTGAAAAGGCAATCTTCCTGTACAGTAAATTCCTTCACCAATTGCAAAAGGAAAACAAATACCACTCCCAGATATTTTACAGCCCTGGACTCAAGGGCATGGCTTGCCATTTTATTACAAATCATTGGAATAAAAATAACTGTGAAGGGAATTATTCTCTCACTATCTGTCCCAGAGGGCATTGCCAAGCCTCCAACGCCCAGGGGAGGGAGAAAGCTTCCTTTCCCAGTGTCTGCCAACACACCTTCCTCCTCCTTATGAGCCTCCTAAAGGTGTGTGGCAGGCAAAAACTGTTCTGGCCTTCAAAGGCTGGTAACTTGCTTGTACCATCTGCCAACAAACCAAGTTCTGCAGAGAGCTAAGCACTAGCAACATTATCCGCAAGCACCATGGCAGTGGTTTTTGCATATTAAATTGCCCGAGGTCACCAGACAGTTTGTTGCAGCACTGCCTCCATAAAGTTACTTGGGATTGACTTGCAAGACTTTTCTGTCAATATTTATTATGACAAATACAACTAAAGCCTGGCCCTATTATTAAAGAACATATTCAATCTGGAATAGGGAATGTTTTCCCTTTCTTCCTCATGTTTTCATATATGTTGGGTGCCATTTGTAGGTTTTGAACTAGGATTTGGTACTAGAGAAGCTATTTTTTATGACCACAATATTTTTACCAGTTCTGCGTCCTTTTTAAATCCAGTCTTGAGGCTGTTGCAGAGTTTGACTTTCTTGCCCCTTCCCCTCCATAATCACCCTCATTTATAGGGATTTTTTCCTGACAGTCTGTGAGACAAATATGATAACAGGTCACTTTTATTCACATGGACACACGCCTTTTTAAAAGTCTCTCAGCCTTCAGATTATTGAACCAAGTGACCCACCACAACCTCCTTCAGCCAGAAGGATGCTGGCATTTGCTGTTGAGGTCCGGTGAGATTTAGTCTCACTGCTAAACTGCTGCAGTAACAAATGCTCTGCCTTACACCACGTCTAACATTTTAGTCTAGATTTCAAACCCTCCTTTGCAAAGAAGGGGTAAGCCTCACCTGCTACAAACCCGTGTTAAATACATATACCAAGAATGCAATGTACCAGGTATATGGTAAAAATTATTCCTGATCTCATACAGTGTCTGAAGATAAAAACCAGACGTCTAACACTTACAAAATAAAATCTCAGCTAGCATAAAGGTTTACTAAACTCGGCTTTTCCTAAAATATTATAAAATCTAACAATCATCAGTTGTCTCTAGGACATGTGAGTTAATGGCGTACTTCAGTTTCGCATAGCCACGCTGTACTTCTGCCCTGCCAGCAACATGAACCTAGCCACCCCGTAGCAACCCATCCCTGAAAAGGCTGTGCAGAGTCAGACAGGCTACTTTCAATTCTCCAGCATACTTTTAAAAGGCCAACCGCTGGGGCCTGTTTAATGTGCGAATCTCCTGCAGCTGCTGGCACTGCAGCTGTTTCCTTACCATGCACCTGTGGCCCACCCTGTGCCACAGGTCTTCTCCAGAGCCGCCCCACCTGGACAGAAAGCTGCTCTCAGCATCGTTTAAAAAAACCCATAATTAATCAGCATAGAACTTAACACACCAAAGCTTGCACACGTTCAACATGCCTTCTGCATCCCTGCGCAGAGACACCGCCCCCGGAGCAGATTCTGGGGGCGGGAAGCCCCAGCACGACCCCAGCTCTGCTGCAGGGGCCGGACGTTCCCGTTTGCCCCCTGCTGCCGCGCGCCCCTCGGCCCCACTCGTGTCCGGCCCCGCGTGGGCACGCCGCGGCCTCCCCCCGCACCCCTTCCCGCGGGAAAGGGAATTAGCCTGAGGGCGGCAAAATAGTCCTGTTTGCTTAAAAATACCTACGTATGTACACGTGTGTGTGTGTGCACATACAGGGGGCTCGCAGGAGGTGCTCGGGGCTGGGTGGGTTTGGGGTAGCCTCCCGGCCCGCGGCACAGCGCTGACCCCCCAGCCCCGGGGGTCACCCCGGCCCCGGGGCAGCACCCCCAGAGCAGCGGTGGGTGGGGGCGGCAGTGCCCGAGCCGGCCCCTACGTCCCCGGCAAGAGGAGGAGGAGATTCCCGGCGCTGCAGCCCAATGGTAACCGTGGCGCTTCCCTTTCTCCCGTTTCCTTTCCCCACCCCCAGCTGCGGGCCGAGGAGGCGGGAGGCGGCAGCGCTGCAGCTCGGCGGGGCCACAGGCAGCCCCGCACGGCCCCTTCTCCGCCCCCCCGGAGGCACCTGCGGGGGGGAAGGATGCCGGGGAGCGGCCGCCCCCCGCCGCGGGAGCGTGGGCTCGCCTCCGAGCCGCGCCGGCGAGGAGGAGAGGAAGAGAAAGAGAAGGGAGCAGGAGGGAAGCGGGGAAGTTGTGCCCTGCCCGCCCGGCCAAGAACCGGAGCCATGGGCCCCGCCGGGGGGGCGCCGGCCGCCCCTTCGCTGCTGCTCTCGCTGCTGCTCGGAGCCTCGGCCCCGCTCTGGCTGCGGGCGGAGACGCTGGGTGAGTCGGGGAGTCCGGCGGGCAGGGCCCCTCGGGGTCCGCCCGGCGCCGGGGAAGAGCGAGGGGGCTGGGGCTGGGGGTCCCCGCCGTCCTCGCCTCGTTGCGCCGCGGGAGCGCAGCCTGAGCGGCGCTCGGGGCTGCGTAGAGTTGACCTGGTTAATCCTCGCCGGGTTTATCCCCGCGTCTGAGTAGCTGCGAGATTAAAGTGGTAACCGGCCTTACGGTAAATGTATACTACGGCTTTCTTAATCTTTCCTTAATTAGGACTTTTTTTTTTTAACTCAAGTAAGTGGAGAAAAGTCTCTGGCAAGTCGCAGAGGGCGGCTCCGGCGGTCCCCGCTCCCACCTGGGCGCCCGGCTCCGGCCGCGCCTCCCCAGCCCCGGCGGCGGCAGCCCCGGGCGCGGCGGCCGACGGTCGGCCACCGGCAGCACCTCCGATGACCCGCCGGGGCAGGGCCGGGGCCGGCCGCCCCCCGCCCGCGGCTGGATACCGGCGGGGCTGCTCGCCCGCTGCCTCGCTGAGGAAGAGAAATGCCCTTATTCGCGCCGGGACAAAGTGTCGTAGGAAGCCCGAGGGGATCTTGCAAAAGCCCTTTCGTGGTACCGCGGTTTGCTAAAGTGAGGTCCCGGGTACTGCTCTCTTCGCCCGGTGTTTTTACGCGGGTCATCGCTAAGCTTCCTGTGTAAATTACAAGTACATCTGACCTCTTCTACTGGGGAGTCGCAACCTCTTGGCTGTGGCATTGCGTGGCCTGATGCATCCATCTTAGAGTTCGCTGACAGCTACTGGTAAAATAGTTAACGCTGGAAATTAAGCATCGTAATGAGCTTGACAGTGCATTCAGATAAAGTAATAGTCCCCGTATTAATGTTCCAACTTGGCTGCAAATTCTAGAACTCAGCGCTGTGCGTTAGCGGTGCGTCCAGATGGTGGTACAAAGTACTTGGGCTGATTTTATACCTGTTTGTCCCATAACTTCGTATTACCGGAGATTCTTGATATGGATCTCCACAGAAGGGAAAATTTGGTAAGCGTTGTGTTGCTTTTCCATTTCTTGGCTTCATGCAGTAGCCCTTTTCCCTTGAAGCTTTGCTGTCCTGTCCTCAGTATGTTTCCCTGTTTTGAGACTCCAACTTGATATGCTCCAAGAAATGTGTATGCAGGGAAAAAAAAATCCCCCAGTCCCCTGTTTTCATCAGTGTTTTGTTTTTTTTTTGTTTCGTCTTTCACCAACATTTGTCTCTCTCACGGTGACATCAAGGAGAAAGTAATGCGTAGAGTCAGTTAGAAAACGTGAAGTTTTCTGGGATTTCTGGGGGTTTCGGAGCATAAAGTGACACTAAGCAGGAAGTATGAGTCATATACCTTGTCTGTGTTCCCAAATTAATTCGTAAAGGCATTTATGTTGTATTTATGTTCCAAATGTCTCTGCCCTCAAACCAACAGCATGGAAACACAAAGGAATATTTTGCTTGGTTCTCTTTGGACCAAACTCAAGATAGTTTGTCCAGTCTCTAGAAAACAGAAGAGATTTTGACCCCTGCCTTTCCCTCCTCCTCAGAGGGCAGTTATTCTGTTTGTTTGTTTATTGATATTACCCCATAAATTAGGGGCTAAGTGTTCTAAAGTCACACCAGTGCAGAAAGGAGATAAGGATAAGTGGGTACAAACTTCCTGTTACACAAGCTTCTTGACTTGATTTAAAAGTTGTAATGGAGCAGGAGAAGTGCCAGCATGAACCAGGCTCGAGTTTCAGCTAATTCTGTATCTTGTCACCACTGGTGTCTCCCACCAGCTGGTTCAAAGAAAGAAGCGCTGGTTTAAATATATTGAGATTTAAAAATACTCATTTTTAAAAATGAAGTAGTACATTTTTCTGGCTTCTCATGAGCTGGCTGTGCAACCTGCTTCCCCCCCCGCCCCGATCAGCTCACCTTCCTCTTCAGTTTTTTCCTGAGGAATGCTACAGAACAAGGATGAAGCTGCTATTACAGCTTCTGTTCTCTTACTTAAGTTTTAAATTAAGGAAAGGCCCCCTTTTTTTCCCCCCACTGTGGCTCAGTTACTTCATAGCGTGGCTCATATCCAAGCGTGACTGTGCAGAGCCCAGGTGTCAGCTTTTCTTCTGCTCTTGAAAATGTTAAATGTGTGTGTTGTCTGAGGACATCTATGAAACATGGAATTTTGTTGTTCATAGAATGATAATAGGAAAGGCTGGGCCTCTCGGGAACTGATTTTCATTAAAACATATTTATAATCTTAGTAGGTCTCACATGGGGACACATACTACATCTATGACTGTCCATGAGTAATAAATAGCTTTGGGATTTATAATAAAAGGTTCTTTTCCCTTTTTATTCTGCTGTACACCAATCTTAACTTCTCTTGTGGTTTTGGTCGCCACTTCTTTGCTGACAACTACAAAATACACCTTGTTTCCTGCCTGCCAACCTCCCACAGCTGTGCCTGACTTGGTATCTCTTCCCAAAATCTCCTTCCAGCGGTTCAAACCCAAGGCAGTAGGCAGGCAAACCTGAACACATTATCTTTACCTTTCACCGTTCTCTGGTTTTTATTCTGGTCTCACTGAGCAAGACCTTGAACCACGTAATTGTGGGCAGCAGAAGTCAGAGTTGAGTCTGACTCTGTCTTCTCAGAGTTTTGAGTCGCCTTCTATTACATTTCTGGCCAGGAGGACTTAAAACAGTCGTGAGGGTTGGTTGGTTGTAGGAAGGCATACGAGGAATGGGGATTTTAATCTATTAAGAACAAAATTTAAGCCACTGCTCTTGCTGTAACTCGTTCATTTTTACTTAAAATAAAGCGCAGCGGTGAAACTAGTTCGTGTGGGATTTGCAGATCAGCATCCGAACGTGAACTCCGTTTGCAGTATTCCTGGGTCTGTTGACAGTTGTGCCCAATGCTCAGTTGGAAGAATTGATGGGCAGTAGATGTTTAAACATTTTGAGGCAAGGCTGTTATTTAACGTGACAACAGCATATGCAGTAATTATGAGAGATTATGCCTGTTCTCAGGGGCTTGAACAAACCTGTACGGGAGAATATTGGTGTGGTTGTGCTAATCCACTTTGCATGCTCATTTCCAGCAGTTTGAAATGCAGATAGAGATGAATCTTTCTTGTAACCCCCTCCACCCCCCACCCCCACCCCTGCTCCAGTTTCTGAATATAAGTGATTGGTAAATTTTCCGTTTGTTTGCGTTTTGTCCTTATGTCTGCTTCCTCCCTTGGCTCCCTCTATCTTGCCTTGTGAATGCTGACTAGAATCGCTAAAGAGGGAGGCAACAGTTTTCCGGTTGAGGTTCATAAGCAATGCGTGTACCCACCACATGAAAACTGCAGTGTTTTCAGTCGCACAGGCTTTGCTATAAATAGCTCTAAGCCCTTTATATGTACTTCTCTTTAGGTTATCAGGGGACATATTTCAAACAAAATCAGACGGGAGGCCACTGGGAGTCTTGGTGACAAAGGAAGGAGAAAAAAGATGCTTTGGGAAAGTTGCTACCTGCACATGCACGTAACATGCATGGGTGTTGAATCATATTTCATGCAAATTGTTTGTTGACTTGCATATTCAAAAATACACTCATTTATATTTATCAAAACTGTGTCACCCTTAGTCTACTTGAGCTACCTGTGTAGCACAGTAAAAATTAGTTTGAAAAGCACTGATCTTAAGGATGCTTATGCTACTGTATAGAGATGCCTAAGGTACCTTCTCAAAGCCATTTTAGGTACTCGAAGTAGTATAGTTTTAAAAGCCCATCTGAGCTAACACACTGTGCCAAGAAGTGTGGTCCTGCGTGGTGGCAGGCACTGAAGTCCTCGGCACAGACATCGCTGTAAGTGCGGGGCTGGCTGAATCGTATCAGATGCTCTCCTGTGGCATGTACTCAGCAACACATGGGTTTGTACCATCTGCTAAGAATAAAACAAGCCAGACAAAATCAAAATAAAATCCTTCTGACTGGATTTGGTAGAATGGCATTGGATCCCAACTATCTGCAATAAAAAATGTTAATAGAAATGCATAAGAATGAGCACACAACTTCCCCCAAAGGGTTAATTAGCTTTACAATTGGGAGTAGGGAACTTTGAACTGGGACAATCTACTAGTAATGCTTAAATAAAAAAGGAGAGTGGTTTGACTTGTTTTAAGAGTATACCCAATATCTTAATTTTTGCTTTCAGAATTAATTATAAACCACCTAATTAAACTGATTTTTGTCTGTGAAAATTGTGTGAGTGCTAAAGACACATTTTTTGAGGGTGGCTGGATGCTTGCACATAGAGAGGCTGCCAGCAGTTATGGTTAGGATTGTCAATCCTCTATAATTAACTCTGGAAGCTGAGAATATTATAGGGAGGGAACACTTTGGTCTTTCGTTGCCTTTTTCCGTCTCTCTTTTTTGACAGAGCCAGGACCTGCCCCTCAGGAGTTTCCTTCTAGGACGTGAAGGCTTAGTTTGGTGGTGGTGGGACTTTCTTATCCTCCTTGAGCAGGATTTCCAGTCCCAGTGCAACCTTCCTCATTATTTCCGTTTCCCTGATGGGACGGGGTTGCTGTCTGGTGGCAGCAGCTACCTGTGCAGCAGCTCCGTGCTGCTCCTCTGCGTGGGCAGAGGGAAGGACGGGTGCGCCTGGGTTGTGCTGGCTTTGCCCATCTCCAAAGAGCTTCAGTAAAGGTGTTTTCAAGCACCGTGAAGAGGGACAGGAGAATAAATGGAGAAAGCAGAGCATGGCAAGGCTGGAAACCCAGCCCCAAGGCTTCCCACAAGATCAAGATCTTCATTTGGTGTTTAGTATCACGCGTCTAACCTCAAGCTGCTACTGTAATTACAGTAGTGTTCATCAGGCATTTAGTAAGGCTCTGAAAGGCTGTCTTCCCTCAGCTGCTGCAGAAACCTTGTTTCCATCACAGTTTTAATCTGTGATGTTCAAGTTTCTGGCACTTCCACCCCAAATTGTTCAACGATATTGGATTTCAGTCTAGCGCTTTGACATTAAAGTTGAAGTCATGTTGATGTCATCTTCCAGATGTTCATGTCTACTCAATAAAAATTGTGCGTGTTTGTTTAATTTCAAATTACAAAAACACATGGGGGATTCTGGATGCGATCCCTCCTGGTATACAAAGGCCTGTGTGTCCTGTCAGAAATCAAACAAAACTTTTCTTCATGGTGTGGTAGGAGGGACCTCTAAACACTGGAAACATAGGTGGGTTTCTTCACCCATCCAAACAGAACGGCTTTGTTACGTGCCTGAGCCTTGTTGTTGCAGCTGCGGTAATTGTGCAGAAGGGAGATGTGCGGCTTCTGCCCGAAACTACTTACTTGTATTTTGCTCTGGTACCACACCAGTTCTGTGTTGGTGGGTTGCTTTGACTTAATGGTCAGCTGTGCTTTATTTGTAAAATGAGCTTGTAACACAAAAAGTCCACATTGTCCTCCAGTTAGGAAAAAATATATTTTAACCTGTAAAGTAAATTCAAGGCTCCTGCGGGTCCCCCTCCATGGGGAGGCTTTGGCAGCAAGGTGCATGGCTAACGTCGGAGCTGTTGCCCTCCCTGTTGTCTCCGCTTGCTCCCAAGGCTGGGGGTTTGTATCATCCCATGTTTCTTGTGTCAGCACGGTACAGGGGAATTGAAGTAGAAATGTCTGGGAGCCACAGAGCTGAAGGCTTTAAACCAGAATTCCAATAGATAAGCTGTAATATGAAGTATTGTGCTTTTTGCAATGAGTACTTGGGTGGTCGTAAGTGTTAACGTTTTCAAACTCAAGAACAAGTCAGCACTTGCTGATTTATTAGTATTTTGTCAGTGGCAAGAGGCATAGTTAAACTCATGGTCCTTAAAACAGGTATCTGAGAACATACTGATTTTCAACAACTGCTAATGCTTGTGTTTTGAAAATGAATCTATTATTTTTAGATGAAATTCAGTCCCTGTGTTCTCTAGGTGGAAAGCAAAATCATATTGTATCAAAATAAATTGAGGAGTTACCCTGAGGTATTCACTCTTGAGATGAATGATAAACTGTTCAGACCTTCCCGCTGTGTCAAAACTTGAGAACATGATTGTTTGATACTGCTGGTAATCAAAAAATCCAGTCAAACAAAATGAAATTATGGAGTTTCCATATAAGAGGTGTACACAGGGTGGCATAAAACATTCTCTTGTGCGCTATGCAGTCTCATATTAATGTGTCACAGAAGACACAGAAATGACGCTGTGGATCATATACAGCGCCACAACCAACGCTATAGTATTTTAAGTAATGGTGTGGCTGCTTTCCTTTCTATTTTTTTAATTTCAAATATCTTTTGCAGCAACTATATGTAACCACAGTGAACCAGGGAGATCACAAAATTTCCTGGTTTATGGAGCCCTGAATGTACCATTCTGGTTAACACCTTGATGACAAGTATAAGGCAGGCTGGATGTGTGAGAATACTAGAAAAAAAAGCATTTCTTGCTTTCAGCAATCCAGGTCAGAAGCCTGATGTAGCTCTTTGGCTGTATCTTCATCTTAGTTCAGTTAATTTTTATGCTTCCACTTCTACTGGAGTTGTAAGGAACCACTTGTTAGGTTGCAATGACCATGGATGAAATAGCTAGTTTCCTAGACATTAGGTTGACTGAGTCAAAAGTCAAAACAGAAAATTGTGTCTTGCCAATAAATGGCAATTATTGTTTCCATCACAAACTAATTAATTTTCTCTTAAGATTTGTTAATTTATACCTTGGGGATAATGGGGGGTTTGCAGAATTTGCTTTGAGAAAAGTGGTGTGCTTTCTTTTGTCCTTTCTTACTAACAAATCACATATTCCACCTAGGCATACAGGCAAAAATGATGAATGTGTGATTTTTCAAGTAGGCCAGGACAAGTTTGATTTCAGGCAAAAAGACCATCCTTCATCATTGATAACTGTCAATCTTGCTTGACTTGTATCACACTAACAAAGAAATTACATATTAAGAAAGTGGTGGTGGGGGGTGGTGGTTTCATTCTCTCATGTTCAGCCATTTCCTCTTACCCAAATTAAAGCTGTTTTGAAATCTTGCCTTCCCACCTGCTACTGTAACTGGAACAGCTCTGTTTCAGCCTCTCCTTACCCTGGTGTCTCTGAATTTCCTGTCCCTGTGGGTTTCAGTCCTTAGCACTGCTGTGAACATTCTTATTCCTGTGCAACCCAATATTCGAGTCTGGCCCTGAACTTGCAGCATATGTTTCCCACACAGTCCAAATTTGGTGCTATATACTGTAAGTTAATCTCCAGTAAAGCACAGCAAAGAGAAAAACCTGGGAAAAAAACAGATGGAGAAAGTAGAGCAAACAATTTGCATATATATGATATGTCTCTCAGTTAAGATTAGCATTTCCTACTTCGCCTGAAAAAGCCCTTAATAGAAATCCAATGTTTGCCCAAATCAGCAGAATCAGAGGAGATGCCCTAATGGCAAAATGTCCCCCCAACCCAGAGGGACCCCGGCACGGCACGGGGTGGGTCCATCTCCCACCGTGGCCCCATGTCCCTGCCACGTTGCTGAGATGCTGTGTGCAGAAGGACAGGGAAGAAACCCATCGGTGGGATATTTGTTCCCCACAGCCTTTATAGCACTGAAGCTTCACCAGGGTGCTGAGTTACTCTTCATGGGTGGCTGGTGGAGGAGCATGACCACCTTCCCATTTCTTTACAGTCTTTCAAGGTTACTTTTGAGTATCAAGTGCTTGGGCAGTGAACTTCTCAGTGCCTTCTCAGCACCTCTGCACTTGAGGTGTGTAACGTATCTTAAAGTAGGCAGGTATTTGTTAGAAAACAAAAAATCAACTTCCCTTTTGCAAAAAGGGGACCCTATGCTTAAGATTCCTCTGAAATTTCCATAAATGTGTAGCTCCGTTCTCCTTTCTGTTTCCAAAAACACACAAGCTGATAAAATGTTGAGGTGGTCGATCACAGCAATATGCCACATCCATAAAAGAAAGCCATTGACAAATGCTATTCAAGGAATAAACAAATAAATTGAAAATTTCAAATCTCTTTTGTTGCAGCAGTTAAAAAGGCATAGAAGTCTTCTCACACCCACAAGCTTGAGAGTGCTGTATTTAGAGTGCTGAAAAGTAAATTCCAGTGCTGCAACTTGCTTCTCTGGAGGGCTACATTTGGATATACTGCCTAAGTCCTGGAAGGAGTGACTAAAACGTACTCGGTTTTGACGTGTACTCTGGTACTCCTTGTCTTTCACAGTTTGTGATGGTACCAGATAGTGATCCTGAAAAGCAAAGGCAAAGCTGGTGTGCTACTATTTCTGGGTATTTAATAGAAGCAAAGCAAGAAAACTGTGTGCTTCTGTTTGCATTTTTTGTGTAAACCTTGTCCCTTACGTGTTGCAGGATCTTGTTCTTTACAGAATGCAGTAACTTCTTAGTCCTGTGTCCTCATGAATAATTCATAAGAAAGGGGCTACCAGGCTGTAACTGCTGTTCCCTCCTTTGGGCACTGTGATTTCTACGGTAATATGAATCATCTTGTCACGGAGGTCTCATGCGTAAATGTAGCTGGGTAGCATTAGGTTTCGTCCTGACCCAAGTCCCTAAGATGTATGTGTAGATGAGATGGTTGCTCTCCAGAAAGTTATTTGATTAAGCAGCAAAAGTAATCGAGTCTTTATGGATACAGTGAGACTAGAAGCGTTTCAGTGTGTGTGAGTTTCTGGTTTGCATATGTGTTAGCTTAAGTAAGACTTACTCTGCTCCTTGTTAAGGTTGCAAACCTTAATGCTGAGTGTGAAGTTCCCTCTTTAGGGTAACGTGGCTTCCTGCTGATGGAAGAAGTTGCTTATAAGGAGATTTCTGCGCTTTTTTTGACATTTTAGCAGCTAAATAATTAAAATCTCAGGTCTCACTAGGTTTTTGTCTTTGTAAACTTCTGCAAAGATGAGAGGTTTCTGGGGTAGTAAATGCTGCCCAGGCTGTTTGTGGCAATCCAGCAAAGTCATTGCCATGTAGGTCAGCACAGCTGGAAAGATTTCCCCGGCTGCTGGCATATGGCTGTGCCTGCAATTGCTAAAAACTCTCTACCTTTGAAAAATGGCAGAATGGTTGTAAGCTACTTTGCTAGATAAGGCACTTAGAACAGTTGTCAGGGACTTTTTTCTACACTTGATGGTGGCGATCCAACTGGTTACCAATATAACTTCTTATATGTTTGAGGCAGAGCGTCCCCTGAGGCTGGCTGCAGGGAACACCCTGAGGAAAGCCAGCCCGAGCCGCAGCCCAAACGGCTGAAGGGGTGATCGCAGCTGGGCGCGTGGTGGGAATTTGTGATTTATGGAACCACTGCGGAACCAATTGGAGATCATTTGCTGCTTTCTCATTCCTACTTTAAGAGGGACATTACAGTAAATAATGTCTGTGAAAAGGAGGGAAAAACATGCTGTGGTTTGTTTGACCTCCTCCTCCTTTTGCATCCCTTTGAAGTTGGTAAGTAAATAATTTGGGCAATGAAATCAGCACTCCACAATGTGCCTTTGTTTCTTCTGCTGCCCTACCTTCCCTTCCTGCTCTCGGCCCTCCTCCCAGCCACTGCTTGGTTAGCTTGGGCAGCAAAACGGGTGTCCTGAGGCACTGCTGCAGCACAGAGGTTAAAATGTTTCCTGGGAACCGAATGGAGTCAAACAAAATGCAATTCAAAGAAAAAGTTTACACACTCTATTTTTCCTTTTGCAGTAGGGCGTACTGCGAAGTAGGGGACTTCTTCCCTTGAAAAGATTATTTATACTAACATAAAGACCATGGAAGATTGCAGTCACTTATTTTTCATTTATTTTTTTTATAGACTTGCCTTAATTTTCAGTGGTTTCTTTCATTATTTGAAAACAGTTTTTGCTGTATCCACAAAATATTGTGAAGAAAGTAAAGCTGGACTTTTGAAAAAAAAACAACCAACCAAACTAACTGCTGTGGATTTATATACTTGAGATATATAGATGTATATACTTTCAGATGCTGGGCTCAGCCAGCTGCTCAGCTGGTGTAAATGGCACCTGGGCTGAAATCTCCAACTATGTGGTCACACCCCCCCCCACCCCCCCCCCATGATGCCTGTGTCTCTAGGCCCCAGCGCTGCTGGGGAGAAGGACTGGGGGTACTTGTCTGCCCAGCAGTGCCTCAGGCCCACGATGTTGCCCTTCATTTTTGTTCCCTGCTTGAGCCCACTGCCAGGAGAAGCACAGAGGTCTGACATCTTTCATCGCTCTCTGGAGTAGTGATGGTTTTGGGTCCTGGTTGCAAGGTGGTCTCTCTTTTCCATTATAATGGTGCAGTAAAGAGCTGATGCTCTTGACCCAGGTTTGGCAGTGGGGAGGTTAGACATGAAGCATTTAACTCTGGATTTTACTCCATCACCTCAGAAAGCAGTGAAGGCACAAACCTGTTTGTGTTTGCAGCGTGCATGATTCTGTTAGTGGCAGAGGTCAGAGTAGCTGTATGAAAAACTGAAGTGTTGTCAGACCACAACAGTGAATTTGGATGGCATCTGGCAAAAACCCCTGCTTTTTCTCTAGTCTTTGCTCCTATCCCACATGAGTAGGGAGGGCACAGGTTTGACTGGAAAGAGTCGATTTCTTTTTTAGATACTTACCTGTTCTTACGCGTAACTCGGATCTTTCAAACACAGGCACAGAACTCCTCCTTGACTCAGTTATTATTGTATCTTTTAATAAGCTGGAGTTGTTACTTCAGGGAAAGCAACATGGAAGATGAGACAAATCTGATTTCTCCTCATGGGGATTGTCGTCAGAGCTTGCAAAGCCTCAGCTCAGTGGTGTTTCCTTTGCTTTGGCTGTGTCCATTTGCAGCTGTGGCTCTTCAGAAAACACGGATTTTTTGCTGAATCCAAAATTTAGGTATGAAAACTCAATTTCCTGCTCTCTCCTCTCAAGGGAGGGAGGAGTGGGAAGGAAAAAGGACAGGCTGGCAGCCCCCCACCAGCTCTGTGCCCTGTCCTTCAGGTGGGGTAGGGGGACCACACCCTGTCCCAGGCACCACCATGAAGGTGGGCATCCAAAGGGATGTCAAACTGGTAGAGAGGAGGCAGAGAGGGAAATAAGGTTACTTTGGGGGTCTTTGTCCCGGTGGGAAGAGATCAGCAGCCAAGGGGCAGCAGGTAGCAGGAGTCTGTAGCGAGAAGTGTGGAAAGAGAAATGCTGGTGCCTGATGGGGCTCGTGCAGTGGGGTAGAAGAGGGCAGGGGGCTGCTGGCTGTGTGCACGAGGTATAACACTTATTTAGCACTGGAGCGAGTCCAAGTCCGTTATTAATTGGTTAGCGAGGGTGAATCAGGAGGATGAAAAAGGCAGCTGTTTACTGCCAGGATATTGTAGCAATGCTTTTGAAAATGCACTTTGATATCATGCTATGTAACTGTTTTGTAGTTGGCGGTATAAACATGTCTAGTGAAAGGTGCAGAACATGGATACTCTTTATAGCAGCTATTTGAAAAACTGTAGCCACTTCCCTAACTCAGAGGGCGATATGCTGAGTGCTTGGGCGAAGGTGCTGCGCACATCCAGTCGCACGTGCGAGCAGGGGTGGGAAAGCCTGGGGAGCGCAGGAGTAAGAGGCTGGGGCTCAGCTTGTGCACTGGGCTTGGAAAGAGAGGGGAGGAGAGAGTCAGCCCAACCAGGTGGATTTGGGTGGCAGGAGGGTGCCTCAACCAACCAGCATAATTTTCAGAGATCTCTTAACTCTGCTTCTCCTGGGACCACCACTGTTTTGCTAAAGCTGTAGTATCTGTGGGGGGCTGTGTCCAGGGCTCATGGTGTGGGGCTGGAGCTTGTTCATGGGCATCGATTTCATCACCTACATCCTTCCTGAGCAGGTTAGATGCTGGAGGGGGTCCACGCACCCATGAGCCAGCAGCTGGGGTTGGACCCAGCCCAGACACAGCTGTTTGGAGGTGCTTCTTCACCTTGTCCTGTGCACACCCATCATGCATATGTCTGAGGATGGGAAATGGTGCTACCCACCAGCCACCTGGTACCTCCTCTCGCCCTCTCCACAGGGACATGCACTGGTGTCCTCTGGAGGGGTCCCAGGTTTGGTTTCACATGCACGCGCCGCTCTTGGAGAGCACCTTGTAAGAGAGGGCAAGGTGCAAGTGGTGTGCCTGATGCTGCGGCAGAAGGTGCCAGGCATGGTTCTCACTTCTTGGGGAGTTATTTCCACCGTCTGCCACAGGAGACTATTTTTATCTGTGGTAAACAGCCTTAATTGCAGTGCTGTGTGATCTTCAATACAACCTGAGTATAGGCCAGTGGGGGGGCGCCTGTGATCCAGAGACCACGATCTTGATCTTGATTCAAATGCCCATGGGAACTTGGTTTACAAAGCATGTTTGATGTGCTTTTAGTAACTCCTGGTGCTGAGGAGCAATTTTATTGAATCTAAGCATGTTTAGACTTTCTGGCTGCTGAATACCTTGTGCTCAAATATTTTGCTTTGCTCCTGTCCAGGGAGAAGTGATGAAACCTGGATGTCTGAGCCAAGGCTGCCAGCTTCTTGCCAAATGGGGTGATAGAAAGCAGTTCTCAGAAGTAATGCTAAGTGAAAATTCAGTGTTAGCAAGAAATCTTGCATTGAACTGACCAGTTGAGTGCACATATTTCCAGCCAGAAGAGCTGTGTGCCTATAGAAAGGATTGCAACATAAGGTATTTAAACCATAGTTTTCATCAGGATAAGCAGTTGTGTTTGAAGCACAATATACTTGAGGTTTGGCCAACACATTTCTACTGAAAATTGAAATTTCTTGTGGAAAGTAATGATAAGAACAAAACTAATGGTAGTGATGTTCACATTTTTAATTTGAAAACATGAACAAGGATATGTTTTGAATTCCTTACTTGTCTCTGTTTCTGAGCCCTTGGTATATAGTGGGGTTATATGTATACGTTTTTTTACTATATTTAGTCATTAAATCTCTCTCTGAATTACTAGATCCTGACTTTTATTCTACCTTCCCTCTATACCTTCAGTCTCCTTCTCTAGGGTGCATTCCCAGCAAATTTTGGTGTAAGATTTTACTTTGCTCCAGTAATCTTGCCGGAGCGAAAATTAGAGCTGCAGTCAGGCTTCTCTGTAAAAAGCAGTAGTTCCTAGGAGTTGGTCTGACTTTCCGGACATTGCTTCGGTTCTTGTGGTGAACAAGCTTTTGTCATTACCTTTTCCTCTGAGGCAGGCAGGCAGAACAGAGGCAGCAGGGGATGTTGCAGGTGCAGGATGATGCTGTGCTCACCTCTCATCAGTTGGAGTGTTTGACCATGCTTTACCAGTGAAGAGTCAGAAAATAGCATTTATGCTTCCTTAGCTCAAAAGATGTTCTGGTGCTAATATGTTGCAACGCTGACTCAAAGGCAGATTTTTAAAAAAGGAGTTTCCCTGAGAACAAGACCTCGTATAACTTTGACAGGGAAGGATGGCAGGCTGAAGGCTCTGGTGCAGTTTTTCTGTACACTTTCTGTAGAAATATAATGCTCTGTCACCTGGACAGTTATCAGAGTCTCACCATGATAGTGATGCCTTTTCAGATCTTTGAGGAGAGTTTCGTACCACAAAGGATCCC
Organism: Phalacrocorax aristotelis; assembly: GCF_949628215.1. Lineage (NCBI taxonomy): Eukaryota > Metazoa > Chordata > Aves > Suliformes > Phalacrocoracidae > Phalacrocorax > Phalacrocorax aristotelis. Next base: position 55,121,801 of record NC_134278.1, read on the forward strand.
TGGGATTGTACCAAGGTGACACAGGCCAGAATGTAGCCCAGCGAGAGGAAGACTATGCGAATACTAGACTTTTCATTTTAAGGAGTTCAACCCCATGACGTTTTGTTGTGGTTTTTTAATGTTTCCCTTTGTTTTCCCTTTTGTTTCCCAATAAGGATAAGTTGAAAGCCAAGCTCCAGATTGTAGTTACTTTATTTTCACCAGCCCAGCTAAAGTTAATGCTTATGGTTAGAAACATGCAGTTTAAATCAAAGGCCACGGGCAGTTCTTTCTTCCTACACAGCTGTAGGCTACACAGGCAGTAAGGTTGTCCTTTGTCCTGCTGGAAGTGATCTGGTTTTACGCTGGCTGGACCTCTGTGGGTCCCTCTCTGGGTTCAGAAAGTTGATAGCTCATGTACTGTATTGCTCCTTGTATTTTTATTCCTGCTGCAGAAAGTTTCCACTAAAAAGATGGTTTGCTCAAGAGGCCAGTTTGCCTTTCATCTTGAGTATATTCCTATGCATTCTGAAATAAACAGAGCTCGGATAACAATCTTGAACAACAAATGTTTTTTAAGGCGTGTGGACAAGCAAATTAATATGTTTTATGGTGATATGATTTTGGATCTATGTCTCCTATTCACCTTTGTTCCAAGAGTGAACCTGTGACAAAACTAAATAGCAGGCAATGAAGCCAGTAATAATGATAGAGCTTCAAAATAAATGCTGTTGCTTGTGAAAAAGTGGTTGAGTGAGTTGGATGAAATGGCAGTGTAATTATATAGTAGCGAGTCAAAGTTTGATAGCTTGGAGCTTATCTTTGCACAGCGTGCCACTTTAGCACCAACCCCCAGTATGGCATGTTTCTTTATCAACACTTCATTTCTAGTTGTTCACCTTTAAATAATCTTACCAAATCTTAAGTGTTTTCCTCCTAGTGATTGTGGAAGGAAATTCAGAAAGTTATTAAAATGAACAGACCAAAACAATTTAACCAACATATCCCCAGAAGTAAAATTTTGCATAGTTAAAGTGAACATTGTGAATTCCCGGCTCTGCAGGTTTCTTTATTTTATGAACACTTCTAGGACTAACTTCAATTTTGCAGTGATAAAGGGTAACAGTATACGAGACTCCTATGTAAAGAGTGTCTATGCCCTAACTGACCTAAAACTGACGACTGTAAGTTCATTTGCAATAGTGGAACTAGTGCCATTAGTTTCCATTATTTGGAAGATACAGCAGAATTA